>NC_090267.1:357428444-358140111 GCF_040414725.1 Anabrus simplex
TCCCCTTCAGGGGAGTAATGAAAACATTTTTAATAGTAGTAGAACCCTCGAAGAGATGATAGACTCAATGGATAACGTATTTTCTTCGTGTTAAATGGAGTTCTACCATAGGGAGATCAATGCACTATCCTGCACTATTGAAGACTAAATAGTTTTCTACATCGTTACAAGACAGGTTCCTCTTACTGATGGAGGCAACAATTCAAATTCCTGTTGTGGATCAAAATTCGGCAAAATTTTATTCGTTATATTTGCAGGTTAGCAGCGCAAATATCTCACAAAATCCATGTACACTAGTGCTACGTTTTCGCAGCATCCGTTATAATTCAATACGTGGCAATAATGAAGCAAACTAAATCACAAAATTCAAACTTCTTTTATTGTTGGGCGTATTTGGAAAATCATGGAAGCAGTAATATGAAATAAAGAATTTCTGTGACAGAAATAAAGACAGTAAGAAGTACACTTCGTTGTTGATTGTTTGTAGTTGGTCCGTTACAGCTATGTCGAGGGAAAAGTAAATATTTTCTGGTTTTAATTTTCAATCGTTATTTTTTGAATTGTACTGAAATAATTAATGATATTTTGTATTGTAGGTCACGAAAGGATCAATTTATTACCTGAAATTTCTTCGATCGAAATGTTGATGTGTTTTCTCAACACTAAGCATATACACAATCATCCTATAACCTCAATTTTTATAGGAATTGTAACAGCCCGTATACCAACCAGATTCTGGACTGATTTTAGGAGCGAGAAAACGATTAATCTGACCATCTGAAGCCTACAGAATCCATTGATGTGCACATAGTTGCTACGGTTGTTGCTGAAAATACAAACGAAGACAGTAGCAATGAAGATGTAGGAGGGACATTTAATAACCTGAATGCTTGTCAACTTTGTGCTGATGCAGAAGTTGTCTTACATTTTCCAATCCACCCGCACACATCTATCGTACGATTTATTTTGTAAAATATATGTTTCAGAAATAAACACAAGTTGCTCAATGGAGGATAATTGCCATTGTGCAATTAAAAACACAATCACTGAGCGCGTCAAGTAAATCACGTCTCTCACTAGCAAAAGTACACAGTTCTACAAACGATTGAGTCTTACAGGCCAGAGGATGAGACAAAGAAGCTGTTGAATCCTTGCTCGTCGCTTGATTGGGCGGTTACAACCTGTCCTTCCAGTCAGCTCACTATGCACACCTCGCCCGAGTTTGCCGTCAACTCCTGTTTAATAATGTTATTTGTTTTACGTCCCACTAACTACTCTTTTACGGTTTTCGGAGACGCCGAGGTGCCGGAATTTAGTCCCGAAGGAGTTCTTTTACGTGCCAGTAAATCTACCGACACGACGCTGACGTATTTGAGCACCTTCAAATACCACCGGACTGAGCCAGGATCGAACCTGCCAAGTTGGGGTCAGAAGGCCAGCGCCTTAACCGTCTGAGCCACTCAGCCCGGCAACTCCTGTTTAGTGGTCATTGTATGTTGGGCCGGAGACCTCGTATAAAATGCCATTAGGTGAGCTGCCCGTGTTCAATGTGGTTGGTAACTAAAGGCTTGGTTCATATCCTCATTTGAACTGCCCTGGATCCCTTTATCACCAGCTGTCATTACTGGATGGCATATTTCGTACACCCTGTAAACTATTTATTTACGGTGTAATAGGATCACTTTGATATACAGGGTGGTCGGAAACAACGTGAACTCGGTATATGAGCGTTAGAGAGTTGGTCATACTCGTTAATAATTTGGAAACATTAATTCGATATCTCGCGCAGTTGTCATTTTATCAGCTGCTGAAATTAGCCAATCGGATCGCTTCGTGGGCGAATTCAAATGGCCTTTTCGAAGCGGTATTGCTATATCTCCACGTGCCTTAAGATCGGTTTGAGACTACCAACCTAAACAAAAAAAGGAAATAAAGGAACTTCATCCGGGGAGTGATTTGAACACAGGCCTCTGAGCTGGCACGATCGTGTCATAGCAAGTAGGCTACGGTGACACCGGGTGAAACTCTCGGTGTGTTTGTGTTTTATGCTGATTTTTCGGCATGGCCCTCAAGCCGGTCTAAGACTCGTGCAGATGTACCAGCACCGAGGGCTAGTGGATGCTCAAGCACGGGCTCATCGAGCCACAGTGGTCAGTCGGTTCATTGATACACATGGCACGGTTTGGGCGACATGTTCTGCGGGCATGAACTGTTTTGAAAATGCACGGCGTGAACCAAATAGAACAATTGTCCACCGTCCTAATGCTCCTGCTAACATTCTGCAACTGACTGTAACTGCTATCTAGTAGTGGAATAATATGCCCCAAAACAAGTTGGAATGTGTGATATTGAATATTACTTCTTGGGTTTAAGCATGCCTCAGGACCCGAGGTGGATGTATACAGTACTTATCTGCCAAACAACGAATGACACATTTGTGTTTAAAATCCCACATTATGAACTTTGTGCTTTTGTTGTGTTTCTGTTGCTTTTGCTCAGCTGACTGGATGTTTTCTTTCTCAGCTGACTGGATGTTTTATTTATTCATACCCTTCGTAATGTACAATGTTCGTACATACACACAAGAAAATAAAAGTGCACTAAACCGGAATATGCAAAACTCTTCTTGAGCACTATACTACAATGGATTTCGCAATGCTCAGCCTACCAGCTTTGCAGATAAGGCAGACGCGTTCCTCACAGTGGCTCCCAACAATCAGTGATAGCTGATTGTGTGTGCATTTCTGCGCTATGCTGCAATAAATGACTTAACGAAACATTTATGACCGAAGCAGAGGTATAAATTCTCCTTTAAGCAGTCTAATATACTGATTGAAGCTGCTATCCAAAAGTAGGATAATCCGCCCAAAACAAGTTGGATTCTTGTTTCATTCGTGCGCCTATTTCTATTATGATATGTCTACAACTTAGTACTAGTACTGAGCTTACCTTTTAAATAAATCGCTACTACACTGTCTTTTATTCAGAAATACCAGAGATGTAGCCGAAATAATACTATCCTTATCAAAACTTGCAATTATTTTTAAGAGTAAATGTACTATTATAATGTATCAGCTCCATAATAAATATAGTCTGATATATGCTCTTCAGTTATAGATATGTGACAACTTTACTCATAATATATTAATTAATTAATTATTTAATCAATTACTTCAAAGTAATACCCCACAATGAGGCGAAAATATGTTTTCTTCTGGATTAAGATGAAGGTATGGTATACTGTCCTTAAGAATGATATTGCCAGTTGATATAAATCAAATAATAATTTTATCACGAGAAATTAATTTTTGATTCCAGATGCCGAATCAAACATTTAATAAGTGGTGATAATGTTCTTAATGTGCCAGAAGGTAACGCCACGGAGATATCTCACTCAAAACACTCACAAATATCACGGGTTTGAGTCCAGAATCGGACTCACTCTTTGGAAGCAGGGTGTCAATAGCTAATCGACTGATATTGGTGCGAATGGAACGCAGGTTACCACGAAGAAGAATGGACTCGACCATGGAGAGGAGAAGGAGACCTTGAGACCATATACAGAATTACCTCTCAATGGTTTAACGCTGTTTCGAGGTAATAAGTGTAGAAGCAAGGACCAGAATTGTTATAGTTGTATAATTTGTTATTTCACAGAGGCTTGCAGAGTGAAAGCTAATTTGATATTGTGAGGATGAATTTTCTTTTTAAAGTACAAATAAGTTAAAATATTAGCCCCTTGTTTGTTAAGTTAACCTCACTTTACATTCAGTTCCCTCACGTTTCCTCTCTACTAACGTATCTTTCACAAACACTAATTTAATTAATATACTATGCATATTGTAGCGAAGTATACAACAAAGAATGCTAATTAAATTGTGTCTATATGCACTAACAAACTTACATGAAAAATAAGTTCTAAAATTGTGGGAAAAATTAATGTAAATTGATCGGATAATTTTTCCCTCACGTTAAGAATATCCTTAAAGATATTTAGCTAATGTCTCTACAACAGAATAGAAAATATTACGTAAATTCGTCAAATGTTTAGTAGAAAATACTTATATATCTGAATGAAGTACCACAAATTTAAAAGGAAAATATAGAAATATGTAATTTTTTGTGAACTTTGTGAAATAACTACTTATATCTAGTGGACGTACACTGGAGCATTTCATTATTAGTTCAGATTATATTGCTGGATAGTGCGGTTATATAAATGAAATTCCGATGAAGTGAGATATGTTCTTCACAAGATGTTCAGCGAAGCGAAAGTGCTAATGAGACTTGGAATAACAATAAGAAAGATCGAGTATAGATATCAAACTACCTGTAAGAGAACTGAGGTGTAGTGCAGTATGTGGCAAAACAAGAAGTACTGAAATTACAAACATGCTCCGAACATCACGCTACGTCAATATAACGAGAAAAGTGATGACGGCAGCACGAATCTAACACTGCGTCCCTAAAGCATATGTTGAAAATGTGCACCTTCCTGTCTCACGCGTTGTTCATAACGGCCCTGTAGATAGTCGAACATGTTGATAAACACAGGTTCCCGCAAGGGCAGATAAAATTATTGTATCTTCTCTCGAAATTCGTAAGCATTACCAGGTGCGTCATCTGACCGGAAAACTGATTCTTTCAACATGTCTTACATGTACAGTAGGCATCGGGGGGAGTGAGATCCGGAGGGTGGGAAGGTAAGCGATATCCAAGGTGGTGTTACATAAGGGCAAGTGCCCTCCTCGTGGCGTGGTCGTTAGCTCCATCTTGCTGCGTCCATTCTCGTTGCAGAGGCAGGTTTCTGGCGAGATTCAGTACTGTTTGATGTTCAGAGCATGTTCGTAACCTCAGCACTGTTTGCTTTGCTACATACTGTAGTAGTTGTGCTTCGTAAGTTTTCATTATTTTATAATTAATTTTACTTACAGTAATCGTAGATCCTTGCAGCCCTCCAATTCAGGAATACGAGTTAGCTTGTTAGATTTCATAACCCTGAAACAAAACAAGACATTTTATTGAAATAAGAACAGAATAAAAAAAGATGAAAACGTGTCAGGAAGCAATGCGTTTTGAAAACATAATATATACCAGGGGTAAGGAAAGACCGATCATTGCTACAGAATTTCATCTTCAGGCAGAATACATGAATGAGTGATTTTAAAACTGAATGTCGAAGGTGAAAAGAGACAAAAGTTGGACACATGTAAGTAATTAATTGTATATTTAATAAAGAATATCAGAACCATGGCATGTGGTATATATTGTGAATAGCTCTGAAATAATATTTATAGACGTACACATCCGAGAAGAACTGCCTGTTAGGAGTACATATTCTGTTATGAGATCCGATCCAAAGTGCTCGGGAAATGTGCAGGTAAACAAATGATCCCTCTTTACGTTGTTAGTTATCACGAATTCCAACAATATCAAACAAGCCACCCTTGTTGCCATATTTCTCACGTAGATCAAATATATCAATTGGATACAGAAGACTGTAGTGTAGAAGGAACAGGACACGATTATGAGCCATACACAGTGCCAATACGATTAAGATAGCTTTGGAAGAGTTGAACAGCCGGCTAGAAAAGCCCTGTCACATAAACGCGGCCATAATTTACGTAAAGAGAAAGGACGACCGCAGAAAACAAGTTATGGTAAATTTTCGTTTGTAAATCGAGGAATTGATACCTGGAATGCGTTGTATTCAGGTCTTAGAGCTTTTCTCCAAAATACAGAAAGCATCAAGAAAATCCTCTAATATTCTGTAAATTTTAAGTAGATTTATGTGGTGGTATTTTAAGAAAATGTTAAGCTAGTAGTAAGTCTTTTTACCACTCAGTCTTGTGTTAAGGCACTGGATATATTTATCTGTGACTTCTATCATAAGGCGAACCCTGAACTACTTGTTAGGCAACCCGCAAAGCAAGGAAACATCACGTAGTTCGGAATGAGTCTGTAGGGGGAGACACAAGCGGACAATGAGTGCGCTGTTAGTTGCTGATTCTTAGACAAATACGAAATACGGTTTATACGTACTGTACTTGAGACTACAGCAAACAAATAATAAATTACTAATTTTTTATTTTTATTTTTATATATCCACTGTATGAAAGGTTGAAGGACGAATGGACACTGATCTCCCGCAGTGCCATCTGTTGTAGTTTGAGCGAAAGTCATAGAACAGTAAATTCCCAATAATTTATTAAGCGATTAAAAAAAAAGTGCTATGCTATACTCTACTTGTAATGGGATATTTTGTAAATCTGTGAGAATTTCTGGCTTGATTTTTGTTACGCTACAATTAACGGAGTAATAAATATTTTCAGTATAATTCGTATATGACCGCTTCTAATTATTGTTGCGTGTCATATAAGTAATTCTCAGTTTTCAAATACGGTATCTCTTTTGTTATTGTTCTTTTTATAATGTGAAATTTATTGGATTTATACATTTACTGTAATATATTTTCAAGTAATGATTGTTCTATTTTGTTGTTAATATTTATGTTTAACTTAAATGTGTTACTAAATCATCGTAAGCAGAAAGTTTCATTACGATATCGACCCATTGCAATATATTTGTTAATAATAATCACGGAATGTGTATGTGTTTCTCTACGTAAACGATCTACGCTACTTCTGGTGAGTCTACACATGGAATGCGTATTTTAAATGCACTGTAGATCCCCAGTTGTTCATTAAGATCTTCGTACGGGAGAGTAGAGCAGGTCAAACAATTGTAGGCGACAAAATTATATCGATATTAGAGGGAGTATGACTGCTCCGAATAACTTAGCATTGCAAATGCTGATACAGATACAGACCTTCCACAATATCTATATCACAGGAATGAATCTAAAAATCTTAAAGGTCGACGGCCCTCTATATTAGAAGCCGAATGCTTAACTATTCTTAATAATGGCAATACATGAGAAAAGCATACTATATTTTGCAATTGCTGTCAGTAAAAGTATCAGCAACAGAAGAACTGGGTTAAAAGAAATCCACTTCTTAAAGCAAGACCACGCAGAAACACCTGCGTTAGGAACTGGATACAGCAGTTAGATATAATAGAGATGAGTTTTTTTGTATTTATTTATTTATTTATCGTATGGCATATATATATATATATATATATATATATATATATATATATATATATACAATGAAGCAAGTACATTATAGTCTAATGTCCAAAGATGTTATCCATTCTAGAGCCTCTGTGTTGGCCTCTAGAAAATCAAACCAATCTCCAGGGTAGGCTCTTCTGCTACACTCCTTTACAATGTGTTCGGTGGTTTGAAAAGGAGCACGACAGTCACACTTGGGGGATTGTATCTTTCCCCATTTATACAGGGACGCAGCACAGACACCATGACCACATCGAATCCTATTAAGGATGGTCCAAGTACTTCTTGGGAGATCAGACCTCGAATTAGGAGGGAAGAAAGGCCAGAGATGTTCACCTGTTTTTGACATCCAATCTTCCTTCCATTGGGCATAGGGGTTGAAATTGTCTTCTGTGAGATTCTGAGCGTACTTAACTGGCGGATGTCTAGATTTCAACCGGTTCCTCTGAAGGTTAGGAATATTGGAGTGGATGGGCAAGTCAGAGTTCTCATTTATCTTGGAGTATTCTCTCAACAGTGCTTATGCTCTACGGAATGAAGGAGGCATGATGTTGCTCAAGACAGGAAGCCAGTGGGTAGGAGTTGATCTTATTACACCTGAAATAATCCTAATTGTGTTGTTGAGTTGAGTGTCCACAAGTTTCACATGGCAGCTGTTGATCCACACAGGAGCATAATATTCTGCTAATTGCTTTACGTCGCACCGACACAGATAGGTCTTATGGCGACGATGGGATAGGATAGGCCTAGGAATTGGAAGGAAGCGGCCATGGCCTTAATTAAGGTACAACCCCGGCATTTGCCTGGCGTGAAAATGGGAAACCACGGAAAACCATCTTCAGGGCTGCCGACAGTGGGGCTCGAACCCACTATCTCCCGATTACTGGATACTGGCCGCACTTAAGCGACTGCAGCTATCGAGCTCGGTATAATATTCTGCCGCAGAGAAAACTAAACCAAGGGCAGAACATCTCAAGGTAGTTGTAGAAGCACCCCAGGTTGTACCACACAACTTCTGCAGAATGTCGTAACGACTCCTAATCTTTGCTGCTGTATTTACTAGATGTTGCCTGAAGGAGAGTGTCCGATCTAATGTTACACCTAAGTACTTTGGGTTATTATTGTGTCTGAGGACCTTACCGTTAAAAGACACTTGGAGAGTGTAGTTTGCCATTTTGTTATTTAGATGAAAGCAGGACACCTGTTTTGCTGGTGTTTGGTTGGAGTCTCCATTTTCGGAAATAGTCACTAAGAATGGAAAGGTCATCAGTTAAAATGTTCTCCGTTTCTTTCAGGTTACTATGACTTGTAGCTAAAGCTATATCATCAGCATAGCAAAATTTTCTAGATTTCGTTGGTGGCAAATCTGATACATACAGATTGAACAGGAGAGGAGCCAAGACTGATCCTTGAGGGACACTATTGTTCAATCTTCTCAGCTTGCTAGTCCTATTCCCTAGAACAACCTGAAAGAGTCTATTATTAAGCATGTTTCCAATTAATTGTACCGTGGTTTTGCATGGTAATACCTGAAGAAGTTTATACAGCAGCCCTTCTCTCCAAACCGTGTCATAAGCAGCATAAAGATCCAGAAAAACAGAAGAGGTTTTCAACTGTTGCTGAAAACCTGCTTCAATGCATGTTGTGAGTGCAAGAACTTGGTCACAACAGCTACGATTCTGCCTAAAACCAGCATGGTCAACGGGAATATGTTGATTAATTATAATGCTAATTCTGTTGTATAGTAGTCTTTCAAGGAGTTTATAGCAACATCTGAGGAGAGCGATTGGTCTGTAGCTTTGTGGTATATCTTTTGGTTTGCCAGGTTTCAATATGGCAAGGATTTTAGTCTTCTTAAACTCCTTAGGAAGAATACCTATCTGAAGTATGTGTGTAAAGAAGCACGTCAACCACCTTCTCGCATTCCGTCCCATATTTACGATAAATTCAGGATGCATTCCATCAAAACCTGGTGCCTTACCAACTTTCATGTCTTTTAATGCTGTATCAACCTCATCAATCGTGAAGGCTTCAGAGTACTCGGAAGAGGTTGGAGAGGTACGTTTAGGCATCCTTAGGTTATTTTTCACCGTTTTTGTATTTTTTTATCTTTAGTAACCCTTGAAGTTAAAACAATATGGGAGGTTATTTTGTTTGGTGAGATAGTTGACTTCTCTCTAACTCCTGTTGAACTTCCTCCAAGTTTTCTCAATAGGTTCCAGGCTTCTCTACTGGAATGAGATAAATCCAAGTTACTAACTGTTTCTGTCCATTTCTGTCTACGATTTTCATCCAGACACCGTAATAGCTCCTCACCAGTCGTATGGGCACCTGTTTCAAGAACATCTTTGTATAGGGCATCGCTCTGTTCACTCCATCCAAGAACATATTCTTTCCTGCAGCCTCTTGGGATGTACTTTTTGGCTACAGATTTCACAAGCCCTACAAATCTCTGATAATTATCGCTGGTTGCCGGAATCCATCTGATGCATTTGTCCAGCTCTTCAGAGAATTTCGTCCAGTTTGCCTTTTTAAAGTTCCAGCGTGGGCGTGGGAAAGATCTAATTAAGGGAACAGAGATGCCCATCTCAAGGAAGATTGGTCTGTGTTGACAATTTGGGAAGTCCCCCAAAACATCTCTCATCATGGGTAGAGGGTTGCCAGCAGAGTCACATGTGACGAAACAGAGGTCTGGGTTGGACTCTCGCTCCCAAGCAGCAGATCTAAACGTGCCTTTGTCTTTTGCATCAAATATAAGATGTACATTTTGGTCTTCTGACCATTCTACTAAAGCTATGCACCAATCATCGTTTCTTGCATATTTCCAAGTTTCATGATGGCTGTTGAAGTCGCTAGCATAGATAGTTGGGTGTCTTGCATGTGGAAGAGCTGGGGTTGGCCAGCAGATGGCTGGAGGTTTGTAGATATTTACGATTGTTACATCTTGCAGTTTTATTGTTACAGTATGAATATTATTAATTGTACTAGATGATATGAATTCAACCAGCTCCAAGTTGTTACGGGCATATCTAGCAATACCATATACATTGTCAAAGGTAGCACCAATAATACTATAACCATAAATCTTCTCTCTCTTGCTTAGTTCATCTTCTGTAGCAGCATGTGTTTCTTAGCTGCCTCTGTGGATCAGTGGTAGAGTGTCGGCTTCCGGATCCCAAGATAGCGGGTTCAAACCCGGCAGAGGTAGTCGGATTTTTGAAGGGCGGAAAAAAGTCCATTCGACACTCCATGTCGTACGGTGTCGGCATGTAAAAGATCTCTGGTGATACATTTGGTATTTACCCGACAAAATTAAATCTCAGCCATAGACGCCCAAGAGAGATCCGGTTTACTCTGTCTGCCATCTAGCGGACCTAGAGTAAAACGGAACGTCGAAATTGACGAGCAGACAGCCAGATGGCGTCAAATCGAAATGTCTGCACACGGTAGCTGAGGCCATACGATTATTATTATTATTATTATTATTATGTGTTTCTTGAATGAGTACCAGATCAATGTAATTATTACGTAGCAATTTTGACAAAACGTCATACTTAGATCTACTGATACCTTCAAAATTCAGTTGGCAAATTTTAATACCATGTCCAAGCTTTCTAGTCAATTGGCTCTTAAAAGAGCCGTTGAGTGGATTACTTTGTACAGTTTGCATATTTGCTGGGAGATCTTTAGAAGATAGGCCCAGCAGCCAATGTTGTTGCTTCCTTAGCACCACCCGAGGTCACGTGTAGGACTTTCTAAGGTTTAACCTATGGACGTGAAGCAACAGTATCGTTAGCCGATTGCTAAGTACTGCTTGCAATTATTGTTACGTGTCTTGCAAGTAATTCTTAACTAATTTTTAAGTACATGGATAAGCCTTATAGCAACGATGGGATAGGACAGGGTTAGGACTACGAAGGGAAATTTTTCGTCTCACTAACTGATTTCACGGTTTTATGGAGACGCCGAGATGCTAGAATTTTGTTCCGCATTGTCCCGCAAGAGTTCATTCACGTGCCAGTAACTCTACCAACACGAGGCTGCCATATCTGAGCACTTTCAAATACCACCGGACTGAGCCAACCGAGTTAACCATATCGGCTGCGAAGGACCCAACCGTAATAAATCAGCAGTTTATATACCCTCGTGGAACATTCGAGACCTTTCATGAATGATAACACCCGCCCACAAGCTTTTTATTGGACGGCCAAAAGATTACATGTCAAAACAGGAGAAGAAAACCAGGATTGGTGGAAAATTAATTACAGAAATTTACGATTGGCCAGTTTCAAAACTGGCGGAAAGAACGGATTAACCTTGCCAACTTAAACAATGGTTGAAAGAAATTTAATAAAGAACAAACTTATAAATACTAAATTTCTTCAAAAATCTTCTCTCTCTTGCTTAGTTCATCTTCTGTAGCAGCATGTGTTTCTTAGCTGCCTCTGTGGATCAGTGGTAGAGTGTCGGCTTCCGGATCCCAAGATAGCGGGTTCAAACCCGGCAGAGGTAGTCGGATTTTTGAAGGGCACTTCGCACTAGGGTGCATAATAGTAGTTCTTAAGTAGTGTCATCTAGAAGAGAATTTTCACACTTCTTGCTACAGAGAAAACAAAAATGAATCGAAACTGACACAGTTCAGAACACTTCAAAATTTATAGTAATGACATCTTCTGATAAACTTTAGAATTAACATGGTTGTTAGAGTTCAGGCTTCCTCCAGTAGAGGAGTTTCAACTGGCGCAAAGTTTGAATTAGCGGAGCGGAGGTGTACCGCCCGGTGCAATAATAATAATAATAATAATAATAATAATAATAATAATAATAATAATAATAATAATAATAATAATAATAATAATAATAAACGAGATAAAGGTTCTCCCGGACAAAGTGAGAAGAACTTGCGCAAAGTGGTCTGAGGAGAGAAAAACCGCATTCTCCACCATGATGCAATGTATGTTATGTATGTTCAGTCTTCAGCCCTAAGGGTGGTTGTATCCTCAACAGCTCTGCTATCAGCTGTCATAGATGGCCTAGGCATCACTGAAGAGGCATACTAGTGAAATGAGGAGTGAGGTAGTTTCCCGTTGCTTTCCTCACCGAGCCAGAAGTTGCTATTACATATGTTTGCCAAGCCCACTGAAACGCATGCACCAACCGACCCTATGAGCAATATTTTCACACCATTTTTAGCAGGGATTGGCTGCAGAAGGATGGCATTACTAGCATCGCTCATACCTCAGTCACTTTCATATTGTCAAAGCCAAGAGTAAGACTGAGACAGATCAATGAAAGTAACAAAATTGCTCTAGCCCATACCAGAAGACATAGTGCACTGTAAACACTAGGTCCTGCCACAAAGGCAACAAGATGAAATACACTGACTGACAGAGCAAATGCAACACCAAGAAGGAGTGGTCAGAACTTTATGCCAATTGCAGGGTAGACTGACGTCACTGAGGTATGCTCATGATGTGAAATGCGCCGCTGTGCTGCGCACGTAGCGAACGAGAAATGGGACACGGCGTTGGCGAATGGCCTACTTCGTACCGTGATTTCTCAGCCGACAGTCATTGTAGAACGTGTTGTCGTGTGCCACAGGACACGTGTATAGCTAATAATGCCAGGCCGCCGTCAACGGAGGCATTTCCAGCAGACAGACGACTTTACGAGGGGTATGGTGATCGGGCTGAGAAGGGCAGGTTGGTCGCTTCGTCAAATCGCAGCCGATACCCATAGGGATGTGTCCACGGTGCAGCGCCTGTGGAGAAGATGGTTGGCGCAGGGACATGTGGCACGTGCGAGGGGTCCAGGCGCAGCCCGAGTGACGTCAGCACGCGAGGATCGGCGCATCCGCCGCCAAGCGGTGGCAGCCCCGCACGCCACGTCAACCGCCATTCTCCATTCTTCAGCATGTGCAAGACACCCTGGCTGTTCCAATATCGACCAGAACAATTTCCCGTCGATTGGTTGAAGGAGGCCTGCACTCCCGGCGTCCGCTCAGAAGACTACCATTGACTCCACAGCATAGACGTGCACGCCTGGCATGGTGCCGGGCTAGAGCGACTTGGATGAGGGAATGGCGCAACGTCGTGGTCGTGTTCTCCGATGAGTCATGCTTCTGTTCTCTCAGTGATAGTCACCGCAGACGAGTGTGGCGTCGGCGTGGAGAAAGGTCAAATCCGGCAGTAACTGTGGAGCGCCCTACCGCTAGACAACGCGGCATCATGGTTTGGGGCGCTATTGCGTATGATTCCACGTCACCTCTAGTGCGTATTCAAGGCACGTTAAATGCCCACCGCTACGTGCAGCATGTGCTGCGGCCGGTGGCACTCCCGTACCTTCAGGGGCTGCCCAATGCTCTGTTTCAGCAGGATAATGCCCGCCCACACACTGCTCGCATCTCCCAACAGGCTCTACGAGGTGTACAGATGCTTCCGTGGCCAGCGTACTCTCCGGATCTCTCACCAATCGAACACGTGTGGGATCTCATTGGACGCCGTTTGCAAACTCTGCCCCAGCCTCGTACGGACGACCAGCTGTGGCAAATGGTTGACAGAGAATGGAGAACCATCCCTCAGGACACCATCCGCACTCTTATTGACTCTGTACCTCGACGTGTTTCTGCGTGCATCGCCGCTCGCGGTGGTCCTACATCCTACTGAGTCGATGCCGTGCGCATTGTGTAACCTGCATATCGGTTTGAAATAAACATCAATTATTCATCCGTGCCGTCTCTGTTTTTTCCCCAACTTTCATCCCTTTCGAACCACTCCTCCTTGGTGTTGCATTGTCACTGTCAGTCAGTGTGTTACTGGAAATATAGAAAAGCTGACAAATATTAACTTTGGTCTTAAGCGATCGGAACGGTTTGTAAAATCATTTTTAATGGTTAAGTCAGAATTAATGTATTTTCTATGGTAGACTAACTATTGTCTCATGTCATATTTCTGTACGAAGTTATGAAGAAGAATCTTTAATTTTAATTTGGTCGCAACTTTTTATGTAACAGTGTTTTCATGGTCTGTAGCGCTGAGAGGTAAATTAAATTATTAATGTCATAAACAAGTGAGGTCTGCGTCCAAAATGAAATTCCTGCCATCTCAGCCGTGATGATGCAAACAAGATCAGTGGGGCTGGCGCTAACACGATCTTGTACAGCTGTTGACTCGACTGCCAGTGTGCAAGCTAGGAAACAAGTTCTCTAGGCAACACAGGCTAGAATTCCTTCAAGTTTCAAATGTCCACTGCAGGGTGACTAGGAGTTGAGCAGTATCCAACACACATATGTACAGGTTCAAGGATCTGTAAGGGTTGTTAAAATGAGACATAGATTTCTGTCTTGAAATTTATACATAGGTCTACACCAGAGGTGCTCACGGTGGGCATTTCGTCCCGCGGGCACACAGTACTGTAAGCGGGTGGGCGATTAGCATATGGTATTCAGCCAGTGTCGTCATTACGTCACACTCGATCACCGCAGCGATACCCAAGTTTGAAATGGAGGCAGAAATTAATGAAATAAATCCACCTCATTTTCCATTCATGTTCTTATTTATTTATGTTTATTGCAGTTCATGTATTTTAACCGGATACAATAAAGGGTTAGGCCAACAACCTCAAATATTTTTACACTGTATATAATGAATTACAATTTTCATTATTAAATTTATCGTAGCTTGTACACCTAAATCCTGTATCTTTGTAAATTGCAAAACAAAAATATAACGTGTATCTTTTCTTTGAATGTATAAATAAAAGAAAATAAAACTGACTGATTAAATGGAGCACAGTGTTAATCAAACCGGAATATGTTGAAAAGGTCTGTTTTTTTGCCTATCATTTTGTTTTGTTTTTTGTACTGTCCCCCAATCAACAGAGAAGGAGAGTTTCGTAGTCACAATCGAATGTCGCTGCCTCACTTCCCTGCAAAGTGTGTTCGCTGTCTCGCCTCACTGTGACGTATGGTTGCTACGTAAGCTGCCCACATTTACGTCAGGCCCGCCCGGTCGCCCTGGGCTTGCCTCACTATATCAAAAAGATAGTATAACGTTGATATTTCGAGAAGAACCTACAGGCATCTCTTCCAACACTGAAGAAATTTTTCCCATATCCTCCAGAATGAAGGACGCTGGTTACTGGTTGAACCACACTTCCTCAGCATGAAAAACCGCATGATCGGTCGTAAAACGCTCACCCTTCAGGACTGTATTCACCAGACCAAAGATGTGATTGTCGCAAGGGGGATATGATGGGTGTAAGGCGGTTGATCCATAACACCTCAGCGCGAAAATCACCGATTGTTCAGGGTTTCCTTGACAGTGCACTTGAGTTACCGAAGGGCACAAGTACACTCCCTGATAGTTTCCTTGTCAATGTTCCTTCTTTCCAGAAGAACTGAATCATGCCACGTTTATTCTTTTGAACGTAAACACGAATGCTGCTTCAGTTCCCTCTACTTAGCAGACACGTTTGTCAGAATGACCACGTTCTGAGTTGATAATACCAACACCAAACCATGCAGTATTCTGCTACTTCGTGGTTGCGAGTCACACTCTATTAGCGGAACATTCTTATGCATGTACCTCCCGCTCTCTTGCAGCATGTAGAAGGATTCAATAACCTGTTGACAAGTCGATGGTGACATTAAAGACTTCCACTGCATGAAAACTGTGAGAAAGTTACACAAAATTATACACATTCTTTGATAAATTCCCATTCCTAAGAATTCAAATGCCGTGTCAAAGTAAAGACGGTTAAAATGTAATTTCCTCTTGAAATAATGCGGTAGAAGTGAAGGTCATCGTTGATCCTTGTATAAAAATAAATCATTACTCTCCACTTCCTGGCCAGGGCCAAGAATGAAAGAAGTTAACAATGCCAACATTCCGAACAGACTGGTTAGAAGTAGGTTGAAAATGTCGCATGATTAATGATCTTTCTCTCCTTCATCAAATGGTAGGCTTGCAAGTTAGTATGCACTTGGTGTATTTATGAATATTCTAGTAAATTCTGGTCGTACTTTGACTCGCTATTGGAAATGTGTTACCAAGCTGAGCCGCTCACACGGTAAAGACAAAAGTCAACAGTAGTATCAGTCCCATTTTCATTTGTCTGTTTGTTACATCGTGGGGAATCGTCTTTGTCGTTTGGGCCTGCTAAGGACCACGAGGCTCGTATCTTCTCGTCATTTGGGCCTTCTATTTGCTCCTCTTTCAGTACGCTTCCATTTGCTGGCTCTGAGCCAGCTTTCGTTCCGCCGACCACATAAGTCTGCTGTTCTCTGTGTTCTTCCTACTCGTACTCGTAAGTGACGTTGGATGGCTTGCTGAAACTGTGGCCGGTCATGTATGGACACATGCGAAATCCCTACTTATTCCAGATCCGACTTGACCGAAGAGATCAACTTGTTCCTGGATGTCTTTCCTCTACCTGCCACAGCGAAGATCTTGTTGGTAAGTCTGCAGGGGTTCATGTGGGTTAGTTGCCCGTAGAAGACCAGGTGCCTTTTCCTTATACAAGTAACGATGTCTTCCTGATGTTTGAATAACTCATCGTTGTGCCGAATTCTGTAGGTCTCTCCCTCTTCTCTTACGGGTCCCATTATTCTCCTTTCTTTGAGTTCTAGTTTCCTGAGAGAGCCTTTCCTGGTCATCACGAGCCACCCAGAGGCCTAAAGAACAGATGGTTTTACTATCGCATTATAGTGTCTGAGTTGGAGGTTCTTGGAGAGGTACTTTGATGCTTAGATGCTTCTGCAGGAGTGATAGGCCCTCTCAAACTTAGTGCGCTGCGACGGGAGCGGAGGATGATGCTCTGTTATTCTTAGGGGATTACTGAGGTTACCAGACAGTGCTACCAATTATTGACGTAAACTCAGGTTGTGAGGTGAAGTGCTATTTTAATATTAGCATTCGCACAAAGACCAACCGGACAACGACGGATGCAGAATCTAGTTCCTCTGATTCAGACAATAAGGATGATTTTACTATGATTCTGGTTTAATGGATTTTTGAAAATGTTTAAAAAATGATGATTTGAATATATCCGTTCAGTAGTTTGTCAGGTATATATTTCTGTTGTATGGAAAATGTGAAATACTAGAATCTGCGTTCAAAGTATTTGGTTATGAATACTCACTCTAAGAATCGCGTAACTGCCACTCAAGTACTATGCTCTAAGCAGTCATTATTGTTTTCACAACACTACGAACATAGGGAGTGGAGGAAATTTGAAATATCGAAGCATTCTGTATCATACACTTTAGTAAATAGACATATTCCAACAGCACTACCTGAAAAGTAGCATAATTCTTATAACTTTATACACCGAGCTCGATACCTGCAGTCGCTTAAGTGTGGCCAGTATTCAGCATTCGAGAGATAGTGGGTTCGAACCCCACTGTCGGCAGCCCTGAAGATGGTCTTCCGTGCTTTCCCCATTTTCACACTAGGCAAATGCCGGGGCTGTACCTTAATTAAGATCACGGCCGCTTCCTTCTTGTCCCATCGTCGCCATAAGACCTATCTGTACCGGGCGAGTTGGCCGTGCGTGTAGAGGCGCGCGGCTGTGAGCTTGCATCCGGGAGATAGTAGGTTCGAATCCCACTATCGGCAGCCCTGAAAATGGTTTTCCGTGGTTTCCAATTTTCACACCAGGCAAATGCTGGGGCTGTACCTTAATTAAGGCCACGGCCGCTTCCTTCCAACTCCTAGGCCTTTCCTATCCCATCGTCGCCATAAGACCTGTGTGTGTCGGTGCGACGTAAAGCCCCTAGCAAAAAAAAAAGAAGACCTATCTGTGTCGATACGACGTTAAGCAACTAGCAAGAAAAAAACTTTAAACATCAGAAACCTACTTATAGACCTACGTTTTTAACAAAGGATACACTAAATTTCTCACAAAATGTTACGCTACTTTGTTAGACAGAAATCTAAAAACAAAAATCCTATCCTTAGATGTTTAGGAGGAAGTACTCCGAAGGAACCATGAACTAGCTCCACGAGAGCACTCTGCGACGGGGGGCGGACGATGCTCTTATTCTTAGCGAATTACTAAGGTCACCAGGCAATGCTACCTATTGTTGATGTAAACACAGGTTGCGAGGTGAAGATAATATTTTACCATTGACTTACTTACAGCATACAGGATTAAACATGGTTTAGATGTGTACTTGCATTAATCTGTCATTAGTTCATTTTCAGCATATGTGCCGAGCGAAAACCAGGGAAACGCTGCGCGAAGGCAGGAAAACATTATCTCGCTGTGTGATGTGGTGGCTCACACTTAAACACCTACTGGAGGTGAAACGCGCCGCGCCGAAGAAGAGGAAGTTGCTTGTCTCGAGTATTTCTTCCGCTTTTCTCGCCGGAATTTAATTTCGGTAACGTTCATAAAGTGTTCGGGTGTTTCGCAATCGCGTAGAGTCCATGTCGGACATGGCGTTTGCTTCCTCTGCGTATATTCACATTCCTGAGAGACATTTGAACTGTACTGTGTTAAAAATGGATTGCGAAAATCTTATTTAATTACATGAAAAGTACACTTTTCTATATCACAATTGTCATAAGTTATATAGCAATACCTTTGAAATATTAGTTGAAATTTCACAATGCTTATTCGAAAGTACACTTTGAATTTAACTTAAGGGCGCAACAACGATTGAAACAATGTTGAAAATTCAACCCTTAAATTTCTAGATAAATTAATGCCGTGAACTCAGAAACTCTGGTTTTGCCTTTGTTCTTCGCCTTCAGCATCTTCAACCAGCAGAGCAAGAGCTAACATGTAATCCATTAGTTGCGTTCGGCTGGGCCAACGATTCACACACAACTGACAGATATGTTTTGACGATAATCTGTCCAAATGACGAGACGCGCTCTCGACAGGTGTGAGCGCATACAGGAGAAATTCTTCTCGGAATTTACTCTCTCTACGTCTCCCTTCCGGTAGGTGTGAGCGGGCCTTAAGAGGTTAGAAAATGTATTAACACTGGTTTATTTCAAGCATGTATTGAATCATTAGCAGTGACGACATATCGAGTGTATTCAGCCAATAGCAATGTTCCTTCAAACGTCCATTTTGGGAAATGTCGACTGGTTTGTGATTTTTTACTATAAATGTGAAAATTTAGGGTGGGTTGGTGGGCTCCCAGCAGTCACAATAAAAATGTATACCTCTCCTAAGATAATATTTATAAATCTCTCAAAATCTCTCAACCTCTTAACTTGTGCAGTGTTAGCTAAGGACCTCTCCTGAAGTTTTACCATTCAGTATTCCGAGTCTCCCTAAATACACTGACTGACAGAGCAAATGCAACACCAAGAAGGAGTGGTTCGAAAGGGATGAAAGTTGGGGAAAAAACAGAGACGGCACGGACGAATAATTGGTGTTTATTTCAAACCGATATGCAGGTTACACAATGCGCACGGCATCGACTCAGTAGGATGTAGGACCACCGCGAGCGGCGATGCACGCAGAAACACGTCGAGGTACAGAGTCAATAAGAGTGCGGATGGGGTCCTGAGGGATGGTTCTCCATTCTCTGTCAACCATTTGCCACAGTTGGTCGTCCGTACGAGGCTGGGGCAGAGTTTGCAAACGGCGTCCAATGAGATCCCACACGTGTTCGATTGGTGAGAGATCCGGAGAGTACGCTGGCCACGGAAGCATCTGTACACCTCGTAGAGCCTGTTGGGAGATGCGAGCAGTGTGTGGGCGGGCATTATCCTGCTGAAACAGAGCATTGGGCAGCCCCTGAAGGTACGGGAGTGCCACCGGCCGCAGCACATGCTGCACGTAGCGGTGGGCATTTAACGTGCCTTGAATACGCACTAGAGGTGACGTGGAATCATACGCAATAGCGCCCCAAACCATGATGCCGCGTTGTCTAGCGGTAGGGCGCTCCACAGTTACTGCCGGATTTGACCTTTCTCCACGCCGACGCCACACTCGTCTGCGGTGACTATCACTGACAGAACAGAAGCATGACTCATCGGAGAACACGACCACGACGTTCCGCCATTCCCTCATCCAAGTCGCTCTAGCCCGGCACCATGCCAGGCGTGCACGTCTATGCTGTGGAGTCAATGGTAGTCTTCTGAGCGGACGCCGGGAGTGCAGGCCTCCTTCAACCAATCGACGGGAAATTGTTCTGGTCGATATTGGAACAGCCAGGGTGTCTTGCACATGCTGAAGAATGGAGAATGGCGGTTGACGTGGCGTGCGGGGCTGCCACCGCTTGGCGGCGGATGCGCCGATCCTCGCGTGCTGACGTCACTCGGGCTGCGCCTGGACCCCTCGCACGTGCCACATGTCCCTGCGCCAACCATCTTCGCCACAGGCGCTGCACCGTGGACACATCCCTATGGGTATCGGCTGCGATTTGACGAAGCGACCAACCTGCCCTTCTCAGCCCGATCACCATACCCCTCGTAAAGTCGTCTGTCTGCTGGAAATGCCTCCGTTGACAGCGGCCTGGCATTCTTAGCTATACACGTGTCCTGTGGCACACTACAACACGTTCTACAATGACTGTCGGCTGAGAAATCACGGTACGAAGTGGGCCATTCGCCAACGCCGTGTCCCATTTATCGTTCGCTACGTGCGCAGCACAGCGGCGCATTTCACATCATGAGCATACCTCAGTGACGTCAGTCTACCCTGCAATTGGCATGAAGTTCTGACCACTCCTTCTTGGTGTTGCATTTGCTCTGTCAATCAGTGTAAATAAAAGTTACCGGGCGAGTTGGCCGTGCGCGTAGAGGCGCGCGGCTGTGAGCTTGCATCCGGGAGATAGTAGGTTCGAATCCCACTATCGGCAGCCCTGAAAATGGTTTTCCGTGGTTTCCCATTTTCACACCAGGCAAATGCTGGGGCTGTACCTTAATTAAGGCCACGGCCGCTTCCTTCCAACTCCTAGGCCTTTCCTATCCCATCGTCGCCATAAGACCTATCTGTGTCGGTGCGACGTAAAGCCCTAGCAAAAAAATAAAAGTTACGACATTTTTGACTTCTACCTTTCATGCTTTCGCACAGTATCGTGATAGACAGTTTCCGAGAGTGGTTACTTAGTGGGGAAATACCACTTTAGAAAGTTATGCACTTTCATCCATTTGACTCCAGAATTCTTGTCACCCGTCGTTAAATAATACGGAACGTCGGGTTCATTGGCTAATCACTGTGTAGTATGAACGAACAAGACGACTGGCAGTCGTGCCACTCCAACTACTCTGAACAGACAGGCCTGTCGTAAAGTTCTGTCACAAGATCACTTAAGTTCGTGAAACTTCCCGTTAATACTCTCAGTGTCAGGTCTTGGACAGTAACGATGTATCCTGGTGAAGTTATACAACAGAAGTTAAAGTTTAAGGTGTGTTTCATGTCGATATAAAATATATGTAACTCATTTCAAAGAAGAGAGTTAATTATGGATGGATAATAATATATAACTAGAGTCCGGATTATTAGGTTCTGATGGGTTAGAATGCAAACATACTTTAGCCAGTAACAAGTATACCCTACACTGTACAACGGTTATGGTATGAGATTTGCATAGATATTAGGAGTACAGCCTATAGAACTCCTTGAATTGATGCTACCCTTCCTACATTATGGTACAACGGGTTGCATGACACTTCCTACAAACCAAATTACTTTAAATTCTAACCTATTACCACCTAAAAATCCGAGGTCTATAAACAATAAAAACAATTTACTTTTATATTTGTGAAAGACTGGAGTGAAATCCGAAGTCAAATGAGAAAGTGCTCTTTGATTTTTAGGTCTACCGTTCTTCAATAAAGCTCTGTTTTTATTATTGTTGGTTCATGTAAGTTTCTGGAGATATTCTATGTTCTTATTTGGTATGGCGATAACTAGAAATCCTTCATATCTACATCGACGTGTGTATTTGTGGTTCTTTGGGAATATGAGAGGAAAAGAGGTGGCCGTGGCATGTAAGGAATTTAAATATATACGATCATAGACAATCACTCAAAGGCAAGCATGTGTTCCGAGTTCATCAAGGTCACCCAGATATACAGATCCAAAAGACCTAGAAAGCTGAAATTAGGAATATAGGTTCACCTTCTACCTCGTAGTCGCACTAAGAAATGAATTTTCAAAATTCAGCTACTGTCCTAGATATAGACACTTTGTCCAATAGCATAGGTTAATATAGGAAACCTATTGTGAAAGCACAAGCTCTGCTCTGACGTAATTCTGGCGCATAAAAGCTGCCAAATCTTCTTATTTTTGTTGAAACTCGAGGTCATTTTTCCTCAGAATTTTCGGCTCGTTTCTACGGTCTCTTCTGTCCGAACCATGTCTTCATCATGCCATCGTGAACAAGATGCTACTGCATCGGCCGGTCAGCCGTTGCATCCTCCCAGTTGAGGATATTTCTTTGGTACACATTTGTACTAGACTTTAGGGCCTGCTTGCATTGTTTCTGTTGACTTCTCAAATCACGTTGTTCATCCTTCAATTGAGAATACCTTAGTTTGAAAGCATGTGTTAGGCAAGAGGGTAGCGTGGCAGCCCATTGAAGTTTACAGTATACTGGACAATCATTGCCTTGATGCTCGAGGTGCGGACCTCTTCCAAGATACCGAAGTCCATTAGATGGTCCCGCCATTTACTCGAAGAATTAACTTAAGACATATTCCGCAAGCATTTCAGGTTTCGCAATCGTAAAAAAAATTAGTGGAACATGGGTACCTCTCTACATTTCCAGAGTTCCATACAACGTATCAGAGATTAACAACATAAATATGTTTTATCTTTTTACAAACTCCCGAAATACAGTTTAAGGGAAACGTTGCATTGACAAACTGGTTACTAGAAAAATTAAACTTAATAAGAAGCAATAAATGCAGCAAGATAGAACACCTGTAATAAAATGCAAAGACAGCCCTGAATGTATTGGGAGGAATAACAATAACAAAATTCAGGGAAGGTACTCGAGGGAATTACAACTAAACATTATAGAGAAGGTACTATACTGATTTACGGAATCACTATAAGAAATGCAACGAAGATTGAGGCCGGTTACAGAATTCAGAATAATACCAGGACAAAAAAATCGTCGATAAAAGCAGGCGTTGCGTTCCATCGAAAGAACAAAGCTCAACGTGTCTTTGGTCATCCATAGAGAGTATATTGAAATTGGATGGGATTTCCCTGCATCCACAACATTTATAACACAATGCGGACGTGAAAATTAAATATTCATTGAGTTATTCGACATCCAAATTTTTGGTCTAGGTATAGGGTGCTGTTTTCAAAAAGCACTTGGATGAAATCTTCGCTTCACAAGATGTCCTTCTCTACCTGGATGAAGTGAAATTCGTGAAGCAAAGATGAGATTCGAATCCATGGACATAAAAGTAAGAAACATAGCACTTAGAAGAGAGTAGACGTAGACAAAGAGATGAAAGTTTCAAGAGGCATTGATCCAGAAAACTTTGAATTATTTTCCTTAACAGAACGTCCCACTAGTATTTCTCATGAAGCAGACCTGACAAGCTAATACTATTACGCTGTTGAAACAAAGAGATATTAAAAAGTTTAAACATCAAATGCTGCCAACAATCAGGAAATATGCCCCAAAGATAAAATGAATGAATTTCACTTTTAATATTCTTCATCCTTCGGGAAAGAAATGAGGGTATTCTGGGTGAAGAGTATTTTCTTGAATTTTAGAACTTCATGAATTAATATTTCAGTGGTCATGGGACAGGTGAACATGAATTTGAAGTGATACTCCTTTACAAGGACGGCTTGGTAACACAGCCAAGTAACACTCACTGATTAACAGATATCCAGATCCAAAAGACGTGTGTGTGCATGTTCAGTCTTCAGCCCTAAGGCTGGTTGGATCCTCAACAGCTCTGCCATCAGCTGTCATAAATGGCCTAGGCATCACTGAAGAGGCGTACTAGGGAAGTGAGGAGTGAGGTAGTTTCCCGTTGCTTTCTTCAAAAATTGTTCCCATGCCGGGAATCGAACCCGGGCCTGCTGGGTGAAAGCCAGCTATCCTAGCCACTAGACCACGTAGAACGCTGAAATTAGGAATATAGGTTCACCTTCTACCCCGTAGACGCACTTTTTCAAAATTCAGCTACTGTCCTAGATGTTGGCCCTTTGCCCAATAGCATAGGTTAATATAGACGAAAATGGAATTTGTCGTACAAGGACGAGATAAAGCTCATTTTAAGTATTAGGAAGCGAGGAACCGAAAGCCACGTTTTAATGAACCAAAACCAATCGTTTTTGAGATACTGGCACCACACTGCCACAGTTCTTCAGTCACTGCTGGAGAGCACATAATGACATACGAACAAGGTGAGAATTAATAATTCCGCTTGGGCAAGATTGCTTAAGACATACAGAAAATCGCAGAAAGAATATATAATTCTGTAAGAGAAGTTCATGGTCGTACAGCACATTAAATTAAATTTGATTCTTCATACGGTACATAGCTTATCTCCTCTTCTTTTCCTTTATTCTGAATACTTTTCACCTTTCCAGGCTCAGTTTGGTCACAACGCTATTCTACCAGGTCTTCCTTTCTGTTTAGCTACAGCTCGTGTATACTATAGTTCCTGTTTCTCATAGGTGCCACTATTTTACTTTCATTTGACTAATGAGATTCATTAAGCATGGAGCTCATTGTTATTGGAGAAGTAATTGTACCACATCTTGTTGTACCCATGAAGGGAGATGATTCCTATTTGTTCTGTTCCCTATCTTAAATATTGTACGGCACTGACTCGCTGGCCAAATTGGCTTCGGGAAAGAACTATTCTCACGCCTAAGAACGACACCGCATCAAGCATCAATGATTCCTTATTGGACAAAGTTTCTACTAAGGTGGTGAGATTAGTCCTTGGTGGAGATAGAAGACGCGGTTCAATGCCCCGCGGAGTTCCTTCACACTTTAAATGTACCAGGTTTTCCACCTCACAATCTCAGTCTGAAAGTTGGAGCACCAGTAATGCTGCTATGGAATCTGATACCTCCTAAGCCTCGTAATGGTACCAGGCTGCAAGTAAAGTCTTTACATAGCGAAGCAAACATCTTCACGTGATGTAGTGCGGGAAAAACTCCCCGGCATTCCTTTGATTCCCTCAGACTACCACTTCCTATTCAAACGACTGCAATTTCCCGTTAAAGTATGCTTCGCAATGACAACAAACACAGCTTACGGGCAGTTTTTGAAAGTTGCTGGTGTAGATTTAAGGAATGATTGTTTTTTCCATGGCCACTTATACGTAGCCTGTTCACATGTAAGCTCTCCTGACAGAGTTATGATTCTGCAGCCACACGGGCGAACGAAAAATGTGTTAACGATGGAGTTTTATAAAACAATCTAACTTCAACAACAACAACAACCATGTACAATGTAATTTTAACGGCAGTATAATTTTATTGTGACTGGCTGCAGGCAAGGGAGCCTGCCATTATAACGAGAATTTCCAAAGTCGAGTGTGACTGACAGTAGGAAACGAGGGCATGCCATTATTATGAAAACTCCCCAACTCGAATGTGAGTGGAAGTAGGAAAGTGGGCCTTTCTTTGTAATGAATTCTCCCCAAATAGATTGTGACTGGTAGTAGACAAGGGAGCATTCCATTACGATGAAGACTCCCCAACTCGATTGTGACTTCAACGATAACTTTGGACAACATAATTTGAACGGTAGTCGGCAAGGGGGTCTCCCCTTTTAATGAAAACTACTGACTGGCTGTAGGCAAGGGTCACTGCCATTATAATGAAAACTTCCAAAGTCGAGTGTGGCCAGCTGTAGATATGGAACCCGACGATTATAATAAAAACTCCACAACTCGAATGTGACTGGAATTAGAAAAGGACATTTCCAATGGAAACTCCCAAAATCTATTGTGAGTGGCCGTAGACAAGGGGGCCTGCCAGTATAATCTAAACTGTCAAACTTGACTGAGATTAGTAGTAGGAAATGGGGCTGCCCTGTAGTGAAAATTCCTTAACCCAGACTTTATATGAGAAACTACGTATGGCAACCTCCCCGTATTATTTCTCGGGTACCGCTGACCAATGCAATGTAATATAATACAATCTTACAATGTGGATGGTATTTTACCTAGAATTCCGTACGCAATGTCGGATTCCGTAGCGAAGCACGGGTACATGAGCTAGTGTCCAAATATGTTTCAATTGTGAGGGGTCATTGTGTAATCAGATTGAAGTTCAGCGTGAGTTAGTCGAGTTCGAATAGGACGTAATACTGGCTATCCAGTTTTGTGAAGATATTCAATATTCCCAGTTTCACGTACTATGGGCATTCCGGAAAGCCCACATTGAAGGCATTAGGATCCACCGCCGATAGTGCAGCGGCCGATCATGGTTGAGATATTAGTTGTTTCATGATTGTGACCAGCGGCCAATTGCGTGATATTCTCCATTGGCAACCAAAGACACATTGAGATTTGTGCTTTCTGATGAATAACAATGCCTGCTCTTGTCAACTAGTTTTATTTCCTATTATTATTTTGATTGTGAATGATTTTTATTGTGACCATTACTGACATATTCAGAGTAGGAGGTACTAGACGTGCAGCGCTCATGAGTTTCTCTGGGATATAAGCCGCACCAGTCTGCCCTTGTTAACAGGAGGATAAAGAGCACTTCTGCTCAAGAGGTCGCTAATTGAGCTCCGGAGAAAAACAAGAGACATAGTCAGATGAGTCAAGATACGATTAGTTTCTGCGTGATGGCAAGATTGAGGTCTGACAAGCCCATGGAGGTTACAGGTTCAAGTTTTCAGTAAGGCATATTACAGGTTGATGTTTGCTCCATACTGGTGTCAGGTGTACTCGTGATTTAGGTGATTGGTCTGTTAAACTACATGACTGAAAAAGGATTGGTACAAATCCCTCCTTGTTGACCAGTAGAAGTCCTTTACGGACTTCATGTTCCCTGACAACGAACAGATATTCCAACATGTTAATGTACCATCTCCAAGGGCCATGCATGTCCATGGCTGGTTAGAAAAGCATTCTGGAGAGATTTAACAAATGTTTTGGCCTCCACGTTCTACTAGTATGAATCAGTCGAGCATTTATGCAAGTTACCAGAGGGGTTCTACGCCTACAAATAACAGTAAGTAAACTCATGTCCCTGCCCGAGATAGTGCAGTTCCTTTCAGGCACGCCCCAATGGAGGTGAGCTGCAAGCAAGTATTAACCACATGCCAGCCCTCCTGCCAATCTAACGTTTTCGGATGTATCGGGAATTGAACCTGGGTTTCCGAGGACGGCAGCTAACAGCGCTAACCGTTACACTACGGAAGTGGACGCACAAATAACAGTGAACTACGGGAAGTATCCTGATAGAATCTCCGAATAAGTCTGCCTAAATCTTCCACCTAATTGTGGAATACGTGCCGAACTTCAGGGGCTCTACATATTGTTAGATATCACATAACTTTTAGTATGTCAGAGTATCATCATCATAGACATTCACTCGCTAGTGAGAATACCCATTGTCGTTGGAGTGCATCTACTTTGCAGATTATGGATTCTTTAAGGACTAAAGAGATCTAATCAAGAACCACAGTTCTACCACAGTGTCCGCTTCTTGGTATTGTAGGTCATTTCTTCTTTGATTTTCTAGTTCTGTTCCCCAATCTCTTTTGTCGGACTCGTGTCTTCATTGTTGTTGTCCAGAATGTTGTGTGCACTTTTGAACAATCTGCTGTTCAGACGCTGCATCCTCCAACTTACAGATCCGTAAGTTAGTACTATCCACTCATTCCTAGTACCTACCTGTCATTGTTCCAATCTGTTTGTCCCACTACTTCTCACTACTTTCATGCCGGTTACTTCCAACTCATTAATACGATAATCTGAGACCCCTTAGCTTTCACTCCCGTACAGTAATATCAGTCTGAAAACAGATCGAAGTATTTTTTCCTGAGAGCTCACTTCTTTCTTACAGAATATCGCTTATCGGAACTGCCAGCTCACGGCATTAGACTTGTTACATTTTGATTCGATTTCACTTAGCCTACTGTACAAGAATCCTGAAAGAACACACATTTGAAATGTTTCACCTATTTCAGTTTCGTATACCCTACGTGAAATGCAATCCCCTTACGAACATTTTGATGATGTAGGTATTTTTCCATTGCCAAAGAAATCCTAAAATATTTTAGGCATACAAAAAACCTGAAAAGAAAGTTCAGAGGACCTAACAATTTGGTCCTTAAATGGGTTTAGTTGCTACTTAGACGTGTTAAGTATAGAACACAATTGAAGAAGTACTTACAGACTCCTGAGTCGTGGGCAAGTTTCACACAGTGTTGGAGGCACATAACTCAGACTAGATCGATCCAGATACAGCTCCTCCAGAGACGATGTGCCGTTCAGCGTAGGAAACTGCGTGAGGTCCCGTGTATCCGACAATATCCTGAACAAACATATAAAAGACACAAGTTAGGACATTTACCCAACAATGTACTGATAACGCACCAATGTCCAGCAAAATACATGACAAAGAAATGCCTAACACAATACTGGTTGTTGGTGACATTCACTCTTAGCTAAGCCAAGGAAAGGCTGATCATTCATACTGAGTCGCAGTTTACATTCAGATAGCCAACATCATAAGTCATTTACCCAGGAAATAAGGATGACCAACATTGCTCAACTTCGGAGATCTCAAGAGAACCAGTGTTCCAAAGCGATTACGCCTAGGCACGATGCATATCGAGCCAGGAGAAATGTTGTTCAATAACAACAGGCCTTGATAAAAGGAATCAGGACAGTAACCAATCTTCTAATTCGAAATATTTGTTCAGATACAAATGGCACTACTAACTTAATGTCGGTTTAAGGGAATTAGCGGCCCGAATGCCTCGAAAGAAGCCCCTACTACGTCTTAAATCAGTTATATCTTGAGACCTCCATATTTTCTCAGTGTTTGAGGATCAACATAACCGAGTGGCATAGTCACTGACTGCTTACGAGGGTGGCCACAGTTTGAGTCCCAGTCAATGCACGTGCGATTTTTGAAATGAAAAGTCCTTGTCGTTCGAATTACACACGAAATTGGAGGTAGAGTGCCAATGATCAAAATGTCAACAGTCACGTAACTACAAGCTTCCTTCCTTTTTTTTTCTCGGTGTCCAGTTCACATTAAATACCAAGATCCGTCAAAATCATCGAATTTTACAGGAATACAACGTTCCTTCAACCCGCACCATCGTTTGAAAATATAAATTGTACTGAGACCAAGCAGAACGACGGTGAAGACTCCCACCTGATAAATTATAGTTGCAAATCGCAGTTGACTCCGGATGAGCAAAAGGGTTATATCCTATACTCATGTTAATTTTCCTCATCCCTTTTATCACCGCCTGGGATTGTTGGACACCCTGTGTATTGTTACCAGTATACGCAGACAAATCCTATTGGATGTTAAAAATTAAATCATGATTGGAACATACAGGATGGTCGGAAGCAGCATGAACCATGTATTTGAGCGTTAGAAGGTTGGTCATACTGATAAATAATTTGAAAAAAAATCGGTATCTCAGTACGTCGCAATTTTATCATCTTCTGAAGTTAGCCAATCAGTTCGATTCGCGGGAAAGTTTAAATTAGCTTTGCTAAGTGGTGTTGGTAAATCTGCACGTGGCTTAACACAAGCTTGAGTGCACCAATCCTAGAAAAGAAATTTGCCAGGGGAAGGGTTTGAACACGGACCTCCAAGCTGACAGGATCGCGGTACCGTGACACCGGCTGAAACCCACGTTGTGTTCATATTTGATGCAGATTTCTCGGCAAGGTTCTCAAGTAGATTTAACAACACCAACATCACCTGGTAAAGCCCATTTGAATTCATCCGCGAAACGATCTGATTGGCTAACTTTCAGCAGCCGATAAAATGACAAAGGCACAAGATATTGGATTATTTTTTTCCAAGTTATTTATCAGTATGACCAACTCTCTAACTCATATATCGAGTTCACGTCGTTTCCGACCACCCTGTATGATCTGTAGATTTCAAGTGCTGAACAAATGTAAAGCTGCCAACAAATAATTCTAGAATGGACTCAATCACAAAAGTGATTATTTCTTAAGGTATTGTTAAATTAAGAGCCGGCCCCGCGATGTAGCGATAGCGTGCTTGCCTCTTATCCTCAGACCACGGGCTCGATTCCCGGGCAGGTCAGGGATTTTTACCTCGACCTGAGGGTTGGTTCGAGGTCAACTCACCTTACGTGATTAGAATTGAGGAGTTACCTGACGGTGAGGTAGCGGCCCCGGTCCAAGAATAACGGCCGATAGGATTCGTCGTGCTAACCACACGACACCTCGTAATCTGCAGGCCTTCGGGCTGCGCAGAGGTCGCTTGGTAGGCCAAGGCCCTTCAAGGGCTGTAGTGCCATGGGGGGCGGGGGTTGTTAAATTAACGGTTTCTAAGGCTGTGAATGTTAGCTGACTGTTCCTAGGTCGTGTGTATAATAGGCCTATATTACTTGGATATGCAGTGTTGTAGTAACCAAGGAACTGCTTGGGCCGAACCAAACTGATTACAATGACAAAAAGAGCACTTTTAATTGCATTTTATCGAAGGAGTGAGTGATCCTGAATAGGAATCCGGCAGTTTAAATTAATACCCCACACGTAGATATGTAGATGACCAAATTTTCATACTATAGTATATGCAAGAGCTCCCTCTTTTGACCAGTGGTAGTGTGTTGGCCTACGGATCCAAAGATCACTACCTGGCACGTAGTCAGATATTTGAAGGACAGGAAAAAGTAGTTTTGACACTCCATATCGTACAATCTCGGCATTTAAAAGAACTAGTACATTGACAATTCGGTCTAGGAGCAAGACCACCATTCAGTTTACACAATGCTGTTTATCGTCTTGTGCTTTGAATAGTGTTACTATTATTATCACATTACTTACTTTACATTACATGGAACAGAACGGTAGCTCATGAAGCCTTAGTGGTTGCAAGTCTTGTGTTTCCTCAGTAGATATTTTGAATGTAAATGTGAAGAACATATGTATTAATCAGTAAGGTAATTACAAGGAAGAAGTTACTTCTTCATTTTCTTTGGGGCCTGTTCCTATTCACTTCGGTTCGTCTCCTTATATGAATTAAGTCCAGATTAAGACTAACACAACACCCATTCCTCGAACCAGAGGAATTAACCAGACGAGGATAAAATCCGTGTACCGACCAGAAATCGAATCCGGGGCACTCTTAAGTGAAGGCTACGACGCTGACCATTCAGTAAAGGAACCGAACTACTTCTCTACACTGATGACCTCTTGTTGAATGCGTACGAACAATCCAGTGGTGGAGACAAAAGATATCAAACCTTTCTTAAACAATCTGTGGTAATTCTAAAAGTAGAAAAACTGTATGAAAAGAGTATAGGAAGGAGGTGTATGGTAAAAATCAGAAAAATGTGCAAATAAAATTAGGTGAGAAGTTGGAGAAAAGAGAAAATGGAGAACGTTTAAGTGAATTATGACATACTCTCCAGCAATAGTAGGGGCATCTGGAACATATTTTCGTATTCTGGGTGTACTTGTGGAGGAATTTATGCGAATTTATCAGCTTCCCACTTTGTTCCAAATACATCAATAGATACGTTGCGCTTTCCTGTTTACAACTTAGGCCGGGCTGAGTGGCTCAGACGGTTGAGCTCTGACTTTCTGACCCCAAAGTGGTAGGTTCGATCCTGGCTCAGTCCAGTAGTATTTGAAGGTGCTCAAATACGACAGCTTCGTGTCGGTAGATTTTCTGGCACGTAAAAAAACTCCCGCGGGACTAAATTCCGGCACCTTGGCGTCCCCGAAAACCGTAAACTTGTTAGTGGGACATTAAACAAATATTATTATTATTATTATTATTATTATTATTATTATTATTATTATTATTATTATTATTTCATTCCTCCAAGGGGGAGGCGACCTCCTAAACGTTGACGCCGTCTCTCAGGCCAGGAGATTTGTATCGGGGAAGGAGATGTGCGAAGAAGGTGAGAGGGTTCGCGGCCGTGGCCTATACTAGTAACTGTCCCGGCATTCGTCTTAGTGCAGGAGAATGGAAAACCATGGGAAACCACGGAAAACTCATTCTCAGGACAGCTGACGGCGGGGATCAGCCCCTCTTCGTTTCTCGAATACGGAGGCGTAGAACCACGGTAGAGACGTGGCCACCCCTCCTCTGCTCGGTTGGTCGGTTGGAGTGCAGAGCTGTCAGACCATGAACCAGCCGTGGTCAACTGTGGGTCGAGACCCATTCTGTATCCGCCGACTCATGATTATTGGCAACATGCTACTGTGTTATGTGACCCGTTACGCGGACAGGGACCTGAAGTCGGATTTTTCATTTTAGGCAAAAGATAGTGGGCATTTTGAAAGAGAGGTCATGCTTCTAGGTGCAATACTCCAGAAGATATTAATTTTGTTGCTATTAAGAAAATTATATTTTAAGAAAAATGCAATTACGCCTTTCACTGATTTTTTACTAATTATGCAATGTTTTCCTGACATCGAGTTGCGGAGACGCGAACTGCTGTGTAACTTAACTTTTGTTCAGCTCTGATGTGAAATTTCAATTGCCGATTTCGGATCCCTTTCCGCGGAACGGGTCACACATATATGCGTATTAGCAGTTGCTATTGCTCTGTTTGTAATTAATTACGTATTTTAAAAATATCTTATCATTCAAAACAACTCGACCGCTTCAATTAAAAAATCCTGAAACACTATATTCTTCTTCTTCTCCTCCTCTGCTACCACTATTTCTCACATCTGTGGGTCGCGGGTGCGAACTATGTCGCACAGGTGGATTTGGCCCTGTTGTAGGGTCAGATGCACTTCTTGACGCCAAACCTATATGGAGGGATGTAATCACTATTGCTTGTTTCTGTGGTGGTTGGTAGTGTAGAACGTTGTCTGAATACGAATAGGAAAGTGTTGGGACAAACACAAGCGAGTCCCCGAGCCGGAAAAATTAATCGGACGCGATTAAAATCCCAGACTCGGCCGGGAATCGAACACGATTCCTTTAAACCGAAGGCCTCAACGCTAACCATTCTGCTAATGAGTCGGACCTTGAATTACTATCTACTATTTTTATATTATTGGGGTTCAATAATCTCGCTATTTTATCGTTCAAACAAACTCCATCACTTCATCCAAAATTCGTCCTGAAACATTATTATATTATTAGGCACAATACTTTTTTTATTTTTGCCATTCTATAGAAATCCCCTTTTTCCACTGAAATTCGTCCTGAAACGTTCTCTATCATAAAGTTACTCGAGTCAATAATCTTGTATTTTTGCTATTGAAAAGAACGTCATAAATTCCACTTGCATTCGTTCTAAAATATTCTCTTCTATTGGAAGACATGATATGTTTTGGATTTTTGCCGTGCGAGAGAAATAAGCTGTAAGAATTCCTTATTTTCTTGAAGATTTTTCTCAGCGCCCTCAGAAGAAAAACTTGACCTTCCATGACTACGACTGTTCTAAAATCATTAGTTCTTCGTTAACCTTAATTCCTTTATTTCACATTCTGCCAGTTGTGCATGTATGATACGCTAAATAAGTAAATACATTATTTCAGCAATTTTATTTCCATGTCGCCAGTTTTGGGATGAGAAGGAATCGATGTAATGTTCTCTTTACCAAAGTAGAAAGAACTGGTATGAGCTAAGCCACAATGCTGGAGAAAGAAGGTAATAAGGCTCTGGTGGCTGTAAATGCCTTACCCTGCGGGCGGGCGATAGCTCCAATATCCGATCCGACCAGCTAATTGACTTCATGATTAAAAACCGTCAAATGTAATAAAGTGTTCTTCTCGTTGTCAGACCAGTAGCTCTCTTTTGTGGAACGAGAGACCATCAGCTGTCCTCCCTGCCCACCCTTTGTCCCCCGAGCTTTTTATTCTGCTCCTAACTGTAACAGAGGGAACTGTGCAGAAACCAAGAGCTGCACCCTTCTGAAGTGCAACACTTCACGAGATTAAGATATTACGATATATATATCCCGTCATTGACGGGCCGATAGTTGGCGATGTCGTGGGCTTTTGTTTAATCCTATCGTTGACGTACAAACTGGCATTTTCAAGTCACTGTCACGAAATTAGTATTGATTTCTAGCGTTTAAAACATGTCTAGACTCAGTAAATTCCTACATATGAATAGCCACCATCTCTGATAAGCGTGCTTTAACACGAAAAAGCGTAATATTTCTTGGAAAACCGTTAGAGTTTCAGAGAAAACGCACATGGCATTTATTTGACCAAAGTGAATTTTAAATAAACGACCTGAACTTTATTTTGTTGGACGAACAATTTTTGGTTTGTAGTAGATGAAACATGGGGAAGTTCAGTTAATGCCTGCATATCAATGGCCGCCAGTTTGAAACATTAAATTTCTGACACATCAGATGATGATGATGATGATTATTATTATGATTGCAGATGTTTAAAGAGCCTAGCATCTAAATCGTCGGCTGAACATTGAAACATAAGAACAGGACTGTATTTGACATTAATATCTAAGATATATCGATACCAAATTTCAGTTCTTAAAAAAATTACACCGCACAAATAGGTCTTATGTCGAAGATGGGGTAGGAAAGGACTAGAAGAGGGAAGGAAGTGACCGTGTCCTTAATTAAGGTACAGCCACAGCATTTGCCTGGTATGGAAGTGGGAAATCACGGAAAACTATCTCCAGGGCTGCCGACAGAGGGTTTGAAACCCACTATCTCCCGAACGTAAGCTGTTAGCTACGTGGCCCACACCGTGCACCTACTGGATCGGTAAATGTTAGCTCAATTGGTCCTGTAGTTCTGACGTCAATGAGGGAGAAATTAACATACACCGTCTCATTTTTTCAGCAATTATGATATTTTTTTCATATGTCTTGGCAAATAATATAATTTTAGTTCATTATTTTGAAATAAAGTATAGGTAGTCATGTGACAGTTCCCTCTGAGAAGGTTTGTGTAAAATTTCATGGAGTTTCACTCCGCGGTTTAGACGTGAAGTCTTTTCGGAAGGCAGGTAGATATTTCATTTTTATGTGTAGAGTTGAATGACGTTTTAAGCCTAAAGAACAATATTATGAACTTCAATAATAGGGTGTTTTTGGTGGAATTTATGGAGTTCTTATGATTGAAAAATGCAGCAATAATATATAGTATAAAAATAGCTCCAATGATTTAAAAATAACAGAAAACATTTCCTTATGAATTCTTGTGGAAGTGGTGAAATTCATTAGAATTATGATGAAAATTTCGTGTGGCTATTGGCAAAGTGGTGCAGTGCTGGTAATGTGGACACTACGGCAACGGTGGGCGGTATCTGCCGTGCTAAGGGAAACTGCGTGTTTGTGTGCTGCAGGAGAGTATTAATCTCTCGACCCGGCATGGAATCGAACCTGGTGTCTTGAAGACTATAGTCCAAGACTCTTACCAGTCAGCCATGGAGCCGTACTTTTGAATATTAAAACAACACGATATTTGACCCAAATATTATAACAATAGTAGATAATTTTTAGATCGATGTTTTCAGAGCCCATGTTAATAGACGTAACGATCCTTTGGGTTTTCGCGGAATGAAAGAACAAACTGTGGGATTCTTTACGCTATTAGGACTGGGTTTGAGTTGGTTCCCAAGTATGTTAGTCAGTTCTCAGCCACTTTCGAGGAGATACTACATTTTGTTCCAGATCAGAAGAAGGGTTGGTACAGGAATTGGTTCCCCAGTAACCCACATTTTCTTCTCATTTTAACAGCCTGAGTTAGATTGAGGACTGTCTAGTACTACTGCAGTAGATATAGTTAAATATGTTGTTATACAGTATCAAAATTAATTCCCTATTTCCGAAGTAAAGTAAATATATACTGTACATTAAAATGTATGTTTAAGTCGTAGGTAAGCATTTAAAACACAAGTGTTGCAAGAATTAATGCCAATTACACTGCTTTATTTTAAAATTTCAATCAACTTTTGCACATGTTCTTTTACAATTCTTTTTATTCTAATTCTAATTTGATGAAGGTATCGCACTGAATTTCTCGGATGTGGAAGATATTGTAGGGAGGAGCGTAAAACTGTTCGTTCAATCTGCTGCGATAAGTGACACCTTCTAAAAGCCCTCGTGGGTCAGGCGGCAGCGCGCCAATCTCTCACCGCTGGGTTTCGTGGTTCAAATCCCGGTCACTCCATGCGAGATTAGTGCTGGACAAAGTGGAGGCGGGACAGGTTTATCTTCGGGCTCTCTGATTTTACCTGTCATTTTTCATTCTAACAACACTCTCCAATATCCAGGCTTCGGCAACCGGCACAATTCCTATCCTCGCCGCTAGATGGGGGTTTCATTCATTTATTCCATTTCTGACACGCTTGGATGACTGGAAACATGCTGTGGATTTTTGAGTGATACCTTCTGATGAACTGGAAAATTTCACATAAATTGCAAGTAAGTATCAAGAAGGCGTGAAACATGTCATGCGCTCTTGCATCCATGGTTTCCAAAAATATAGTGAACAATCACTACTATCTAACGTGACGATTATTATCATTTCTCGATATAGCTCTAATTCAAGACCCAAAATTGAAGGAAACTAACTCAAGAAATCCCAATGTAAGTACATGTCCTCCATTCACAGCAGTAACACCTAATTCGGCTCCTCCTTTCCTATCCTGTTCACCTATTTCTATGTATAACAATTGTACAACAGATTGTAGACTTTCGAATTCCCTGCTGTCAGTTTTAAGATCGCTTGCCGATATTATCTGCTGATTGCAGCTGACTAATTTGTATGACTGGATGACCGAATGTACTATATTGTTCTTTAGATTATTTACCATGTATTATTACGTACTCCACTCTGCTCCCATTGATATATAACTATAGTGATTAAATGTAAAGGAGGGACAAGAGCTCTAAGCACGCCACGTATAAATAAATAAATAAATAAATAAATAAATAAATAAATAAATAAATAAATAAATAAATAAATAAATAAATAAATAAATAAATAAATAAATAAATAAATAAATAAATAAATAAATAAATAAATAAAAGTATACCTGTATGGTGTCGGTTGTCTGTAATTTCGTTTGTTTTGCCTATTTTTCAGGTGTTTATCCTATTTATGTCAACTCAAGACCGTATCAGTGGTTTTAAGCTTTCGTGTCTCTCCGTCTGTCTGTCTGTTCATCTTTTCCACCAGCACGGCGAAACGGATGGTTAGATTTCAACCAAACTTCATATTTAGAGTATAGTCATCCAAAGGATGGTTTAGAAATTCATTTGATTTAAAAATCACGCAATGAAATGGGGATTTATTGGAAAACTACAACAGTTTTCTTCCATTTTCTCGTATACTATCGATTTTCTGTAAAATCCATGGACTATATGTGAAACGTCCCTGCGTTTTATACAAATTTTGTTATCAGCATCGTTTCGCTTACTCTTCAAATGACGCAAAAAGTTACTACTTTTTGCGGGTTTCATGCTCGGCATTGAGTGGCCGACAGAACGAACCTACCGGTCTCTATAGCAACGTTTCTGGCTGCTTGCCAGCAGGAAAGAAACGTAATGTCATCTTCGTCAACATTCCTGTAAACTCGTGGTTGTTTCCTGCGTAGAAGGCGAAAGAGACGTAAAGCTGCCATTCCCCGGGATTTTATTTATTTATTTATTTATTCACGAAGCACAAGATACAGCTACACTGACCAAATTTCACTTGTACTGTCAACAGACGAATTCACAATTGTAAACATTCATGATAAAATATAACATAACAAAAGATAACAGGATTAGGTACACAGCCTACTAACCACAACCGTCCAAATCGAAAATGATGAGAATATCCATGTTCATAGTTAAGTCGTCGTGGGTCAAAATTGCGGTATAACCACTTCACATCAACTTGTCCGTAAAGGACTGTTTACACCCCTGTCGAATATATTTTTACTTGATGCTATATCAAGGCTCTTGTCTCCTATTAATATTGTTAGAGAGAGCTGGTGGATGGATTAGGAAAGATCGTTGAAGTTTTGAGTGATGAGTGTGGGGAATGTGGAGATGGTCTTTGGTTCTGGTGGAGCGAGAAGAAACACGGAGAGAGAAGAGTGAGACAAGACGTTCTGAGCGGTAATGCAAATATAAGATCGTGGAGGAAACTGAGGTCAAATACCTTGTCGCCTGATGTTCAGCGGTGACACATTTATTGCCCTTAGTACCTGCTGCGTAGACAGATTTCTGAGCTTGGGGTTTCTGTTCGTAACAATTGCAGCAAAGAAGGACACTGCTCTGTCTAACTAGTAAATATTGGGGAGGGAGGCTGTTGTCCAAATTGGAGAGCAGTAGTTCAAAAGAGATTGAATGATCTTGAGGAAGAAGTGATCAAGAGCAGTGGGATTACAAATTTCTCTGAAGCGGCAGAGAATGCCTAGCAATTTCATAGCCTTGATTGTATATGTTTCTATGAGGTTATTGAACTGTAATTTTGTATCGAATATTACATCTAAGTCACGCTCTTGCGTAACTACGGTGTTGGGCTCGTCAAGTAGGAAATATGATGTCCGTAGAGGAGATTTACGTAGTGTTGTTGTGGTCATGTGGCTGCATTTTTGTGGATTGGGGATAAGTTTCCAGGTACGGCACCAGTTCGAGAGGACGTTAAGTGAGGACTGTAGTAGAGCTGTACCTGCTGGGTTCCTGACCTCCCTAAATATCTTGCAGTCGTCAGCAAAAAGTAGTGTATTTGCTGTTTCCTTGAGTTTGGACGGCAGATCGTGCATAAACAAGGAGAACAGCTAGGAGCCAAGAGAACTGCCTTGTGGGACACCGGAGGTGACTGGTAACCATGAGGATGAAGTGCCTGATATTATCACTCTTTGCCAACGGTTATGTTGGAAGCCAGTAAGAAGGGCCAAAAAAATTCCATGTATTGCACCCATAATCGAATGAGCCTAATGGAAATGATAATTAAATTATTGAAATTCGTATATGTGAATACTGCAGAGGCAGGGAAAAGCTAGCAGTCTTACAAAGCGCCACCCAGGAGCCGCGTTGGCTGGAAGTACATCCGTCAAATATGCTTTAAGTCACGAACAGGAAATAGCTAACTAAAAGCCTCCCTCAAATAAAGTCTTATGGCACCGAAAAGTGCAGACTTTCTACTTAGTTTCTCACGAGAAATCGGCAATATGGAATGTGCCCATCCCTAGTGTGCGACAAGGAAAGAGAAAATACCTGTCACCTTTGGCAGAAAATGGTTGCACCTGAGCCACGATGCGCGGCAAGATTTTAACCAATCACAATTTACAAAATTAAATTATCATGTCTTAGCGGGAATCTGTACCCAGTGTTTCGTGATTTGGTGTCGAAAGTAGTAGTAAAATACTGTGTCCTGACCTGCAAATAATATTTAACGAATATTTCACGCAAATACGTGGTTAATTATTTCTCAAAATATAAGTTTTCAACATTGTTAGGAAGAGTTATTGCGCCCAAGGAGCGTAATGTCATGGCGGCTAGGCGCCGTGCTCCGAGTGTAAATAGGCCCTATGACGCTTTTCAATTTATAAATTAAGCTACGATCATTTCTGATGGCGCAGTGCAACACACAAATCAAACCAAATTTTGGAATATTTAGAGTGCATTTCCGAACATTTTAACCTACGGACAAGTGGAAAAAGATCCAAGGTACCATATTACTACGCTGCATCCCCTCCAATCGGACTATTTTCGAAGTGGGGGTGTGAGAATTTACAAAAGCAGTAGCCGCAGTGTGGTGATATCTCAGTCCTACTTGAAATTTCAGTGCAGACAGGCGATTCTACAGAGAGTGCAGCGCCAAGAGACGACTTAACATTTGTGTGAGTAGAGTCATAGGCAAGCAATGAACACTTAGGGAGAACTCTAAAATAATATCAGATCGTAGGAAACAATCAGACAATTATCATAGCAAAAATGACAATGGTACTTATTTTACAAACTTTTCATAAATGAACATTTAACGTAGTGAGACAGGCGGACAACGGAGATGGACAATAGGAGTTTTCATAACATGTAATTATACAACATTCCTTAGCTCACACGTAGCTTGCACGTTAGTATTCTAGTGGAGAAGTATTGTTTTGGAGGACTGTATTTTCATAAACATTTCTCCATCTCTTACATGGGAACGTCACAATTAAACGTGCGCAGTCTATAAAATGACCATTTCATCTGAGACATGTGGGAGCAAACATTAGATGAGCTAATTGCAGGGAGAGACTTTGTTTACTAGTGGAGCTCAACAGTACAAGGACTGGTGTCCACTTTCATTTGTCAGAGTGAGGTCGATGGCTGCTAAATCCCGTGTGTAAACAAGCGGTAAAGGAGGGAGCTGAACAGAGACGATCAGGGGAAGACCGCGCCAGGTAGCTGTTTTTCCTGACAGTGCACGTCAACTCACCGAGAGCTATTGCTGTGTATTTTATGTTTTTCTTCATATGATTGTTAAAAGGCGTGTGTGGAATAATCTTACGTGTGCTACGCAAGTATGAGAATGGATCCAATTCGTGTGTATAAAGTGATAAATACCCTCGGCAAGATGAAGAAGATGGAGTAAAATTATGTAGCGGGGACTGTGGATGATCAAACCCGCCTTCCAGCACAAAGGTAAAATGAGCATTTTATAATCATGTAACAATATACTTGAGGGCTATGAACAATCAGTGGTCAAATCTAGGATAGCGATTAGTGTAGGGTTATAATTAATAAAATTTCACGTGCCGGATGGTGTAATTATATTTTTTTGATGTCATTTGCAGTTAGAGTTAGAAGTGAGACTAGGACAATCACATCTGACGATTCGGGATGTGAATGCCATGGTGTCATAATAATAATAATAGTAATAATAAATATAATAATTAGAAATAAATCGTATTTTTTTCTTAGTGAGCTTCTCTCACACATTGCTGGATAAGATTTTGATACTGAGTTATTATTTTAACATACGTGAATCTAAAATTTCTGTAGATATTTTATGTCCAGTGCAATTTCAGACTTTAACATAAATAGAAATATAATAATATAGTGTTTTGGTGATATTTGATTTTGTGGACGCTGCCGAGTTGTTTTTGAATTTTTTCGTTGGATATCATACCCTATATTTTGCGGTATAGTGTTTAATACATAAATATTTTTTTAAATATCATTTTTCCTTTGTGAGTACGGGGATTCATATTTTCGATAGCTGTGTATTTGACAGGCAAATCTTGTTGTTACAGTCTACAAATAAGGATAGGGAAACCATTGCAGGTCAAATATGATAATTCATGGCATGTGAATGTGAAATAAGATGAAATAGATGAACAAAGAGATAGTAATACTCCTGATGATAGCAATTGAAAAATGGAAAATATGAAGCTTGAGGATCATGTTGTATTATGTTGTCGTAATAAATGAATGCGAACGACACAGCGTATTATTAAAGATTAGCCCGTATTCAAATGAGCGAGGCTACAGTGACAAGTATATGCTACTTTGAGATTAATGAGATGAATGTGAATTGAGAGGTAAATAATTTAACTAGCATAGTTAAATCTTCGACGATATATGTGTAATTGTTGGTAGAAGGCTTACATATTCATAATTTTTCCAGGGACGAATATATCACTCGGAAATATGCAAATCAAAGGCCGAGTTGAGACATGGAACAGACTGACTAAGCAATGTGTAAAATTTTGAAAGTCAATTGTAATCATGACGACGTGTAATATTCTTAGTTAGAATTCTTGAAAGACATTTACGTCTGATGTCACGAGATTGCCGTCAAATTCACCCAGTTGTTAATTTAAAATCTGTTTGATTACGATTTTTCTGCATCTTGCTCGTGCGCATTTTTATTAAATTTTGATAGGCAGTGATCACATCCATTGTTGGGATTTTTCTATAACGTTTTCTTTTTCTCTTTTCTGCGCGGATATTTTTGTTACCCGGTTTAAATTCTTTTTTTATAGTGACAGAAGGTACGTGAAATATTGTTCATGATTATATTAATGTAAATAAGATAGGAGTACAGTAGTTAGGTCATTTTGAATTTATTTGTTTTCTTTTGGAGCATTGTGGTTACTCCATTGTCATGTACATTTTGTAAATAATAAAATTTCATGTGTTAGGTTAGCAAGACCACAGATCGTTCATAGCCAGAATCAAAGTAAACATGTATGCTCTAGGACATCGTAAATCACAAAACCTTTGAACCCCACTACAAAAGTTAAATTAGGTAAATGATTCGACCTTTGATAAAAGCTATGTCATAAGTGCCGCGAATTAAGTAGACAAGATGGAATCTGCCTCCATCGATGATGATGTCATACAATTTTAATCATTCTCTGTACAAATACAGACAGCGGCAAGTTAAATAAAAGTGATATTGTAAAAGGGTCGAAGTCATTTAATAAGGTAAAACTAAGGCACTTGGCCTAACTTGTTCTATTTCATTTGTAAAGTGTCCAGGCTATCACAGCTAGTAATGTATAAATTAACTGAATAAGTGACTGTTCATTCTCAACGTTGGATTTGATAACTCTTCTTGGTTCAGCCATTGTTTATTAAGTGTGGCTAAGAAATAGAAATGGTAATGAGATACCGTGTTCATGGATTTTCCTTTATTAACCATGGTTATTGTACACAATCATGTTTTTACAGTTGGGTAGTAATCAACTTAATTGAACTTGGAGTCAACGAGCTTAGGACATCAACATTTTGGAATCAGTGTAATTATTTAATGTCACGCAAGTCCAGTTATTTTAGGTATGATTTAAATGTATTTCATGGTGTCTTATTCAAATGCTGTATATTAGTGGACCAGTAGTCTGTTGTGATTGTGTCACGAACATAAGAGGCACCAGTTCGATGGTGATGTGTATTATTCAAATTTATCGACCTTCAGTCAAGTTCATTAAGGCAGATGTTTATTTTTGTTGAGGAGATTTGAACTGTTGTACTTCCTAGTAACCTTATTTGCATTTTAATTTAAGTTTAACTTCATTTCACTTCGTTTTAAGTTTCATTTATTTACATACTTTGCCGACTTTGTTAATAAACCATTTTTATTATTCAAATTTAATTCAGTCTCTGGGTACCGTCATTTTAGTAGTTAGTTGACCCCTTGTCTTTCATTTCCTCACCCCCGATCGTGTGTGGCCTGTCAACCCCGAGGAAAGCTGAAGGACGTGACCATCCCTGAGAAGATAAGAGTCTACATGAGCGGTAGGTATTATGTGATGTCATTTTTTTACAGGAGCAGCCAGCGCATCATTCAAGAAAGTAGAGTACCGCATTGCGTGCCTTGAAAAGGGCACAGTATATTAAATCCTTCGGAGAGTTTATGAAGCAGCAGAGTATGGTCTACAGAATCAAAAACTTTCGAAATGTCTACGTAGCAGATATCCAGCTGTGATTTAGCTGCAATGGCATGTGATGTAAAACTATGCAGACTAGCCAGGTTTGTTAGACAAGAGCCACCTGTTAGAAGCCATGCTGATTGGTTGATATATAGAGTGACGTGAATATTAGGAGACGCTGGGGAGAATAGAAATTGGTCGGTAAGATGATACTTTAAATTTGTTGCCTGATTTGAGAAATGAGACTATTTGCCTGTTTTCAGGTAATAGGAAAATAGCCCACGGCAAAACATCTAATAATTTAGAGTGGGACGCAAATGATGCTGGCAGTATTTATTAGGAAAGGAGGACTTATAGTGTCGGGGATATTTGCGGAATACAGTTGGAGGTTACAATCGCAGCAAGAGGAGATGGTTAATATTTGGACAGTACCACGGAGTGTAGCCCATTCCTTCACACCGCAAGGTATTTTCTGGCATTTTTATAATTTTTACTGTATTTTTCTTCTACTTCTCTTTATCAGGAATACCATTGCACGGAACATAGTTTCTGTTAGGCACGTAAATGAGCGGATGATGTGGGTAGATTTGTCTGTTGGAGGAATTAGGACTAGAATTGTGTCCGTGTATTCACCATGTGAGGGTGCAGATGAGGATGAAGTTGACAAGTTTTATGAAGCATTGAGTGACATCGTAGTCAGGGTAAACAGCAAGGATAGAATAGTGCTAATGGGCGATTTCAATGCGAGAGTTGGGAATAGAACTGAAGGATACGAAAGGGTGATTGGTAAATGTGGGGAAGATATGGAAGCTAATGGGAATGGGAAGCGTTTGCTGGACTTCTGTGCTAGTATGGGTTTAGCTGTTACAAATACATTCTTCAAGCATAAGGCTATTCACCGCTACACGTGGGAGGCTAGGGGTACCAGATCCATAATAGACTATATCTTAACAGACTTCGAATTCAGGAAATCTGTTAGGAATGTACGAGTTTTCCGGGGATTTTTCGATGATACAGACCACTATCTGATCTGTAGTGAACTAAGTATCTCTAGGCCTAAGGTAGAGAAAGTGAAATCTGTCTGCAAACGAATAAGGGTAGAAAATCTCCAGGACGAGGAAATTAGACGGAAGTACATGGATATGATTAGTGAGAAGTTTCGAACAGTAGACATTAAGCAGGTTCAGGATATAGAAAGTGAATGGGTGGCATATAGGGATGCTGTAGTAGAAACAGCCAGGGAATGCCTTGGAACAACTGTGTGTAAAGACGGGAAAAGGCGAACATCTTGGTGGAATGATGAAGTGAGAGCAGCTTGTAAACGTAAAAAGAAGGCTTATAAGAAATGGCTCCAAACAAGGGCCGAGGCAGATAGGGAGTTGTATGTAGATGAAAGAAACAGAGCGAAACAAATAATTGTTGAATCCAAAAAGAAGTCATGGGAAGATTTTGGTAACAACCTGGAAAGGCTAGGTCAAGCAGCAGGGAAACCTTTCTGGACAGTAATAAAGAATCTTAGGAAGGGAGGGAAAAAGGAAATGAACAGTGTTTTGAGTAATTCAGGTGAACTCATAATAGATCCCAGGGAATCACTGGAGAGGTGGAGGGAATATTTTGAACATCTTCTCAATGTAAAAGGAAATCATCCTGGTGGTGTTGTGAACAGCGAAGCTCAAGGGGAGGAGGAAAATGATGTTGGTGAAATAATGCTTGAGGAAGTGGAAAGGATGGTAAATAAACTCCATTGTCACAAAGCAGCAGGAATAGATGAAATTAGACCTGAAATGGTGAAGTATAGTGGGAAGGCAGGGATGAAATGGCTTCATAGAGTAGTAAAATTAGCGTGGAGTGTTGGTAAGGTACCTTCAGATTGGGCAAAAGCAGTAATTGCACCTATCTATAAGCAAGGGAACAGGAAGGATTGCAACAACTATCGAGGTATCTCACTGATTAGTATACCAGGCAAAGTATTCACTGGCATCTTGGAAGGGAGGGTGCGATCAGTCGTTGAAAGGATGTTGGATGAAAACCAGTGTGGTTTCAGACCACAGAGAGGCTGTCAGGATCAGATTTTCAGTATGCGCCAGGTAATTGAAAAGTGCTACGAGAGGAATAGGCAGTTGTGTTTATGTTTCGTAGATCTAGAGAAAGCATATGACAGGGTACCGAGGGAAAAGATGTTCGCCATACTGGGGGACTATGGAATTAAAGGCAGATTATTAAAAGCAATCAAAGGCATTTATGTTGACAATTGGGCTTCAGTGAGAATTGATGGCAGAATGAGTTCTTGGTTCAGGGTACTTACAGGGGTTAGACAAGGCTGTAATCTTTCACCTTTGCTGTTTGTAGTTTACATGGATCATCTGCTGAAAGGTATAAAATGGCAGGGAGGGATTCAATTAGGTGGAAATGTAGTAAGCAGTCTGGCCTATGCTGACGACTTGGTCTTAATGGCAGATTGTGCCGAAAGCCTACAGTCTAATATCGTGGAACTTGAAAATAGGTGCAATGAGTATGGTATGAAAATTAGCCTCTCGAAGACTAAATTGATGTCAGTAGGTAAGAAATTGAACAGAATTGAATGTCAGATTGGTGATACAAAGCTAGAACAGGTCGATAATTTCAAGTATTTAGGTTGTGTGTTCTCCCAGGATGGTAATATAGTAAGTGAGATTGAATCAAGGTGCCGTAAAGCTAATGCAGTGAGCTCGCAGCTGCGATCGACTGTATTCTGTAAGAAGGAAGTCAGCTCTCAGACGAAACTATCTTTACATCGGTCTGTTTTCAGACCAACTTTGCTTTACGGGAGCGAAAGCTGGGTGGACTCAAGATATCTTATTCATAAGTTAGAAGTAACAGACATGAAAGTAGCAAGAATGATTGCTGGTACAAACAGGTGGGAACAATGGCAGGAGGGCACTCGGAATGAAGAAATAAAGGCTAATTTAGGAATGAACTCGATGGATGAAGCTGTACGCATAAACCGGCTTCGGTGGTGGGGTCATGTGAGGCGAATGGAGGAGGATAGGTTACCTAGGAGAATAATGGACTCTGCTATGGAGGGTAAGAGAAGTAGAGGTAGACCAAGACGACGATGGTTAGACTCGGTTTCTAACGATTTAAAGATAAGAGGTATAGAACTAAATGAGGCCACAACACTAGTTGCAAATCGAGGATTGTGGCGACGTTTAGTAAATTCACAGAGGCTTGCAGACTGAACGCTGAAAGGCATAACAGTCTATAATGATAATGTATGTATGTATGTATGTTCTGTTATCCCCTTTAATTACTTGAGTTTGCTTTGCCTCCTTAGGTTTAGGTAATAACACCATAAGTCATATTATCTGTTTACATAAGAATCCCTGCGTCTAAATTTCTCCTTTGTTACCGCCTTCTTATATCCAAAACTCACATCATTACAATTTAGCGAAGGACACTTCATTTTCCAATACATCCACTTGGTATTTACATATTTGTCCTATCCGGTTATCCTAAGTTAGAATCCTATTTTCTATTAACTTTAACATTCTTAACTACTATTACTTTATTCCTTAATTAATCCATATGCATGCGAGTGCTAATCCAGAAACCTGGACACACTTTCCGTTGAGGAAAAATTCCAAGCTGTACAAATGTATGACTTTTTGGCTCCAGATAATATCGAAATATGGAATCAATTTCAATGACGGTGCAGACCTTCGTTTCGGAGTAACTGCTTCTAAGACGGTAAGTCATTTCAAAAATCAGCATACACGATCGCTGCTCAATTTGGAGAGATCTCCAACTTTGGTCCTATGAATTATTGTCCTATCTCGATTATTTACACGTTAGATGGAGCTGAATTTCTCGATTATAATCAAATCTCTCCAAATCGAGTGTGGCTGGTATTAGGAAATGGAGCCTGTCATTATAATGAAAACTCTCCATCTCTATTGTCAATGGCAGTTGGCAAGTGAGCCTGTCGTTATCGTAGAAACTCCCGAACTCGATTTGATTGGCAGTAGGAAATGTGGCCTGTCATTATCACTGAAACCTCCCCAACGCGCACCTTACATCGGAAACAAAGTATGGGGGGCGCTTCACGTTTTGTTTCTCGGATAGCGCTAAGAAACATGCAATTTAATATAATCTTACTCACAGAGTGCACAGTAATTTACGTAGAAATCCTTAGGATACCGTAGCGCAGCACGGATACATTTGCTAGTAAACAAATTAATTAATCCGGTTGTTATAACCATGGGCACCCATGTGACAGTTTCTAGCGGGGGGGGGGGGGGGGGGGAGGCGTAGACCTGGGTGTACGTAGTAATTTTAATATTTTGGATGATAAATGGCGATTTGTATTCTGCGGTAGAATAACCCACGGTATCCTCTGCCTGTTGGTGGGGGCGGTACTACCGCTTTTATGTAATACTGACTTTTAAATCATTTTATTGAAAGGAAAACACATGACTACACTAGATTTTTGCCTTTCCCTGAGAGCTAGAGGGGGGCCGCGCCCCACCTTGCCACCGAGTAAGGGCGCCCTTGGTTATAACGGTCGTAGTCATGGGAGGACGGGTTCCACTTCTGAGGACGCTGAGCAAAATCTTCAAGAAAATAAAAAGTGCTTAGAGCTTACCTCTCTTGCCAGGCAAAATCCCAAAATATATCACGTCTTGCAATTATAGATAATGTTTTAAAACTAATGTGAGTTGAAGTGACGGATTTCTTTTGAATAAAAAAACAAGATTATTAATTCTAATAGCTTAATAATGGGCAAAATTTCAAGATGAATTTCAGTGGAAATGTGTAATATAATAGAGGAAGTTTCAGGACGAATTTTGATTGAAGTGGTGAAGTTCCTTTGAACGATAAGAAAACGAGATTTCTGACCCCCAATAATACAAGAATAGTAGATAATGTTTCAGGACTTCGTTTCATTGAAGCGGTCGAGTTGGTTCGCATGATTAAATATTGTTAAAAATAAAAATTGAAATAAGAAATAAAATATAATAGTAGAGAATTCCGGCCCCGCGGTGTAGGGGTTACGCGTTCACCTGTCACCCGGCGGCTCCGGGTTCGATTCCCGGCCGGGTCAGGGTTTTTAATTGTAAATGATTAATATCTCTGACCTGGGGACTGGGCGTTTGTGTCGTCCTTAACGTTCGTTTCCTCACATTCAACACTCTACGATACCGCAATTACACTTCCACGCAGGTTCCTGCCATATGGTGAAAATAGTGACAAAGATGTGCAGAGGTCGACGCAACAAACAAGTATCATTAAACAAAAGTAGAGAATGTTTTAGAAAATATTTTGATGGAAATCTTACAACGATCTTTTCAGTGATAAAAGTACAAGATTTTTGACCCATTAATATAAGAATAACGATGTAAAAGGCTGTGACGAAGTCATTCAGCTCTAGTTACGAATATAATGATGATGCTTGTTGTGTAAAAGGGTCTGACGTCTAGGTCATCGGCTCCTAACAGACGCTACGACTAGAGTAGTGACTTAACTATTGACATTTAATCCGGATGTAAATGGTTAACACACCCATACCCAGAGTGGATGATTGAGGTTTTAGCCCCGAACGTGTTCAGTTATCCTGTTTATTCGCCTTATACAACGCATCGCATTATCACCGTTAAATTGCTCGGAATAGCTAACCCACAGCACGCCATAAGGGCTGGGTGGAGAAACAGGTGATTTAACAACCGTCAATGCCTGAAAAATAAGCATGGGACAAATGTTTACTTTCCATTATTCGTTATCCGGCTCCCTGGCTAAATGGTTAGCGTGCTGCCCTTTGGTCACAGGAGTCCCAGGTTCGATTCTCGGCAGGGTCGGGAATATTAACCATCATTGATTAATTCCACTGGCACGGGGGCTGGGTTTATGGGTTGCCTTCATCATGCTTTCATCCTCATCACGACGTGCAGGCGATCTACGGGCGTCAAATCAAAAGATCTGCACCTGACGAACCGAATACGTCCTGGGATACTCTTGTCACTAAAAGCGATACGTCATTTCACTTTAGCATATCCGTTAAACTGTGGTATTAGTTTCGGGTATTACGATATAAAAGTAACACAATACAAATTGCAGGCCAGTTTTTGGGAGGAACAGTCGCTATACATGCTGCTTCTTCCACCCTCTATCCGCACCTTAAATACGTACGTAAATAGTTGTACTTTATCTGCATATATCACAGAACCAATACTTCAAAATCTACATTACGTGTGCATTTACGGCTAGATATTCCTGGATGTACGAGAATCAAATTGTTGAACAGACAGTGGAACCCGGCATTATACAATATGGAAACGACGACTGTCACACATTGTTCATATGTCACCGGAACGAGAAGTGAGGAAACAGTCCTCCTATTAAACCAAACGTAAGCAGGGTTTAATCCAGTACTTTTTTTGCCATTTGCTTTTATGTCACACCGACACAGACAGGTATCAAAGGTTACGATGGGACCGGACAGTAGGAAAGAAGTCACGGACAGTCTGATGTGAAAATGTAAAACCACAGTGCAGTTAAGACGCACCATCTCTCGAATGCAAGCTAACAGCTACAAGATCCCAACCGCGTAGCCAACTCACTCGGTAAACCCACTATAAATGGCTACAAAATCTTAGATTTCCGCCATAGAAAAAAGGCTGGAAATTGGGGCAACAACTGTAGAATCTTCTTCTGTATAACATTGATTTTAATTTGTACAGGTAAAAGCGATGATGGATTCAGGAGAGACAGGTACAATAGATGGCACTTGCGATGGTTTTTCAGACTTGATGTCTGAGAATCGTGATCACTCTCAGAACTACATGCACTGGTGTAATTATCAACAAAGTTTTCTATAATAATAATAATAATAATAATAATAATAATAATAATAATAATAATAATAATAATATTAATAATAGACTTCTTTCAGTGCGTTTCTTTAAATGAGGAAACAGCTTCCCAGTAAGTGAATTTTTGTCCACATAGATCGTATCAGACACATCTAGCTACATTGTCTGTAGCAGTGGAAAAGACCATAGAGGACTCGTTTTCTGTCTTTTACTCATCTTGCACAACACAGCGTGAAACACAAAATACAGCGAAGAAATGCCTAGCTGAACTATTTCGAGGGACTACGCTACTGTATGTGTTACCACAAGTAAACCTAATACAAAGCACTTCATACAAGTGAAGAATATCTATAACCAGCCAATAAGCAACAGAGCAGGAATGTCATTACTGCCATGTTACGATATTTAACTCTCATCTCTAATGCATTACCTTCTTTCAGATCGCTTTCTTTTATTCTGAAGACCCTCACTGGACTGCATTGTTAGGATTTTAACTTATCGATTTGTTTTATCCCATCAACGTTTCTCCATCGAAAGTTTTTTTTTTTTTTTGCTAGTTGCTTTACGTCGCACCGTCACAGATAGGTCTTATGGCGACGATGGGATAGGAAAGGCCTAGGAGTTTGAAGGAAGCGGCCGTGGCCTTAATTAAGGTACAGCCCCAGCATTTTTCTGGTGTGAAAATGGGGAAACCACGGAAAACCATCTTCAGGGCTGCCGACAGTGGGATTCGAACCCACTATCTCCCAGATGCAAGTTCACAGCCGCGTGCCCTTAACCGCATGGTCAACTCGCCCGGTGAACATTTATTTTAATTGATATAATCATCGTTCTTAGTTTATAACAGCGGTCGCGGCGACGGCGACAGAAATGACAAATGCCGATCTCTTAAATGCCTAAGCCGATATTTCTGTACAGACGAACTTCGTGTACGAAGTGATGACGCAGCAGATTCCATCCAAGAAGTCTCGGGTTCGGAATCCAACCCAGCACAAGTTTCTTTTAACGTAAAGCATGTTGTTCTTAGAAGTTTCCAGAACCTGGAATTTCAATTTAAAAACTAGAAGGTAACTTAAAACAGTGCCGCTCAATAAAAAACCCCACAAGCAATTGCACCTCTTTCATTAACGTACAAACGGACACGGTGCAACTCTTCGAAGTACCTATATAATATTGAATTGTTAATCATGAACCACTGAAATAACACGGAGATCATCCAATGTAATATTGAAGAGTGAATCACGAACCACTGAAATAATGCCGAAATCATCCAATGTAATATTGAAGAATGAATCACGAACCACTGAAATAACACCGAAGACATCCGAACTGTATTATTAAGAGAAAAATAAATTATTGTTGATGAAGGTACACACATAAAGGAGAAAATGCATGTATTTAATTTTCCTTTTGTAACTTAATCCCGGTCTGGAAAGCCAAGAATAACGGCCGAGGAGATTCCTCGTGCTGACCACACGACACATCGTAATCTACAAGTCGCTTGGTAGGCCATGGAGCTTCGGGGCTGTTGCGCCGTGGGATTTGGTTTTGTTTTGGTGTTTTGTAACTTACTGTTTTGTAAACGCAGTGCAGTGAATATTAAAATGAACAAAAGTATATCATGTCTAATTTTGTCCACTCCTGAAGCCCCTGCTAAATGTTATCAATGACCGGGCGAGTTGGCCGTGCGCGTAGAGGCGCGCGGCTGTGAGCTTGCATCCGGGAGATAGTAGGTTCGAATCCCACTATCGGCAGCCCTGAAGATGGTTTTCCGTGGTTTCCCATTTTCACACCAGGAAAATGCTGGGGCTGTACCTTAATTAAGGCCACGGCCGCTTCCTTCCAATTCCTAGGCCTTTCCTATCCCATCGTCGCCATAAGACCTATCTGTGTCGGTGCGACGTAAAGCCCCTAGAAAAAAAAAGTTATCAATGAAGCATATGCGTCCTGAAAGTACTGTACATGATAATACGTCATGAAATTAACGGTGACTGTGGGAAATCGTGTAGGCCTAGATGTTAATTTCAATATGGTTTCCGGATTTGATAATGTCTCCGATTTATTACGTTATTTTCAGCTTACTTAGTCACTGTAAAATGCAGTTGAATTTATCTCGTATTATTTCATTTTTAAGAGACTGTTATTCGTGATTAAACGCTGTCAGATCAAAGCTACCAGGACGAAACTTATTCACTGCTAAAATCAAAAGTACCTGTTACTTTACACTGTGAATGGGAGCAACACAATTTCTTTATCACCACCACGTGTTCACATTCGTAACTGTACCAGATGTGCACTCATATAAATACCAAGAACGACGCGCACAGGTCGTAAAGACATTATCACACCCATCGAGGACCTGCTCAATGAACTTTTGCGGTTATAGTTGTCAAGTTGGCAGAAATATATTCTAACACTTGACGGTAATTTTAGTTACCACTTACACTGATATACTGCTTATTTACTTTCAAGTGTGTCATCGGCCAATATATTCATTTAAAGGGAATCAATGATATAGATTCAGTAAAAAAGATAAAAAGAATAATTTACACAACGGTGAGCTTCAAGGCCGATGCGGTAGAGCCAGTAAAAGTCGACAAAGAGAAAAACAGTAGATACAACCCCGAATATTTAATAAAAATCACCTCCAGATTTTTGAAATTGTGGGTCTTATTTTCAGAGTCATAGGCACAATTAGGCCTAAGTCTTTCTTGGTCCACCGAGCGAGTTGGCCGTGTGGTTAGGGGTGCGCAGTTGTGAGCTCGCGTCCGGGAGATAGTGGGTTCGAATCCCACTGCCAGGAGCCCTGAAGATGGTTTTCCGTGGTTTCCCATTTTCAAACCAGGCAAATGCTGGGGCTGTATCTTAATTAAGACCACGGCCGCTTCCTTCCCACTCCTAAGCCTTTCCTGTCCCATCGTCGCCATAAGACCTGTCTGTGTTGGTGCGACGTAAAGCAAATAGAAAAAAAAAAAAAAAAAAAAGCTTTCTTGGTCGACATTTGCGACAGACTCGGAATCAACGTGGATACGCACCATCCATGTCGTTTCTCTTGCAGCACTGGAAAGATCCATCAGAATATCGGGACACAATTCACGTTGAACCTCATGGTAACACATTCAGGGTGCCGCAATCACAAATCTGACATTTTGATACTGATATTTCATTTCCTTTATTCATAATTACAATAGGCTATTAATTTATAAGCCTGTTGTAATATTCTAGATAATAGGGTATAAACATAAAAATATCTATAATAATGGATTTTAAAAAATAGTTATACAATTATTCCGTTAGTGTTTGTATCAAGGTACTATCCCGTGGTGTTCCTCATATAGTGGGTACTAATCATAGGTAAGCCAGAACCATGGGTTCCTTCATCCCATGGTGTCGCTCATATAGTGCTACTAATCACAGATACTGTAAAAGCTGTCTCGCTCTGGTTTGTTGCTAATCACAAACCTATTTGGTACCCAACATAGTGGTACTACGTGCAAGAAAAAGCGACCCATGGTGTTTCCCGCGTGGTGGTACTAATCACAAGTAGTTTCATGGTTCTAATTTAATCATACCTTGGTTGCCCCTTTTAGTGGCCTCTTGCGACAGGCAGGGCATACCGTGGGTGAATTCTTCGTCTACGTCCCCCACCCACAGAGGGTATCTATATATTAAAAGGGTGTACTAAAAACAGATTTGACAAATCCGTCCGTTCTACTGGACCTATTTGCTTCATTTTTGCATTATTCTCTCCGGGTCTACCTGCCGGTGAATCATGAGACATTGATAGTTTAGCCGACTTTGAGTAATCATAAGATCAAATCATTAAAGAGATCACTCCAGTAATTGCAAGTGAAGGCTTACCCTAACACGCAATACATTCTGTACTTAGCAGGTTGCTAAGCGAAGGATCTTAATAAATATTAATGAATGTCACTGCATGTAGCCATGTTTGATTTCTGCCTGTCAAGCCAGAGAGTATGCACTTCCTCTGTTCACGGAAGAAACCTATTTCTTGCTAGATACTCTTTGATTCTCTAACCTTTACCAACTTCCAAATATAATCAACAGATTGCAGAGCGTTCCCAATAAATTGCATGCTGCTAAGACAAAAAAAAAAGTCTACGTACAAACAGACCACATCAAACATACGCCTTAGGCATTATCTGGTAACACCTATGAAAGACAATCTAGGTACACTATAAAAAGTGAAGGCCGTGTATCCTAAAGAAAGTTCTCTGCCTGGCAGAAACCACTTCTTCGAGACTAACCTATCAGTTCACAAGACAACCGTTCTATATAGAAGAGCTACAATTAAAAATACCACACAAAACCACAATACGACACAATACCATGCTTTACATCAATAACTGCAGGGTAAAAACGCGAATATATGTATAGAATTTTACCAAACAGACGTCTTGATGACGTAAACTGGATGAATTCTGACTACGAACTGCGCATAACATTACGCGCTTCTTATTAAATGTTCATAAAATTATTGAAAAGGGCAGTCAAAACAATGTGACTATGAGAGGCATATCAAAACGAGTTATCTGGCCTATTTATATTGAATGCTGCGGGGCAGCGCGGGTCGTCTTATTATTATTATTATTATTATTATTATTATTATTATTATTATTATTATTATTATTATTATTATTAATTTTTTTCTAGTTGTTTTACGTCGCACCGACACAGATAGGTCTTATGGCGACGATGGGACAGGGAAGGGCTAGGAGTGGGAAGGAAGCGGCCGTGGCCTTAATTAAGGTACAGCCCCAGCATTTGCCTGGTGTGAAAATGGGAAACCACGGAAAACCATTTTCAGGGCTGCCGACAGTATTATTATTATTATTATTATTATTATTATTATTATTATTATTATTATTATTATTATTATTCACAATTTTGTCATTCATGATGATTAACCTGACATCATATGCCTTTGAGCAACTTATCAGGAAGCAAGAAGTTTCATTTTCCAAATAAATGATTTCTCTCTCTAGTTACACAATGTTGATTGAAATGAAGCCTTCAAAATCACATAAATGGACGTCATATCCCTCCATCTAAGTAAAGCGTATTATTACCGCGTCTGCTAAGTAGCCACTTGAACAAGGGAAACTTTTAAACAGTGTACCAAACATTACTTTATTGTTTGTCTTATTTATTATCGTCACTAAACTAGTGATATCCCCTCCTTCCTTTTGAAACAGAAGCGCAAAGCGCTGCTCTAGCGTACATCTGCTGTTTGTTTTCAGAGCAGAGATAAAAAACATATATATGTACTGTATGTGCCGGTCGCTGTTGCAGACAACAAGCTCTCTGCATGCAAATGACCAGCAGTAACTCGCTCATGACGCTGCTAAGTTACAGATAAATTAAAGTCGCACATATTTCGAGCATGAATTCCTAAGCTCTATTGACAACAATCTCGCACATCGCGAAGCAACAGGACGTAAAAATACATTGTTAATAATGTTGATTCTCACAGCCACTACCCATATTCTAGAACAAAATTTTTACTATCACTGAGGGGCACAACTTGTTTGATATTAAGATGAGTTTCATTTTCTTCCTTTCCTAAGTGTAATAGTCCTTTTGTTATAAACGGATCTGATAATCATTATCTACAAAATTAACATAATTTTGTCTGTGTGCTTCAAATTATTGCTTCATACTTCGTTCTTTTATGTATCCCGCATTGTGGTCATAGTCGTTAAGACATATTTTTTCAAACACTGTGTTTAGCCGGTTTGAGTCTTGTAGTTCGAGAAAAAATTATTCATCAGAATACTGGGCGGCAGTGATTTCTAATCACTAGATTGCGTGTGAAAAGCCTGGATTGAATTCTAAACTTCTCCGCAGTGTTCATATGGAATGAGGGCATATGCCGGTGTTGATAGTGATTCGTCCGTCAGATGGGGACGTTCAGACTTGAGCAGACCCCTTGGTGCTATTCGAAAGGAGGAGACTATGTGCCGGCAGCGTGTTTTCCTCTCTCCCTTCCTGCTATTATATATCACGTCATTCGTTTCATCTCATTAAGAGGCGGCCGTGGTCAGGTCAAGATCCACATTTTATTTCAAAATATCGCCACTAGTCTCGTTGCTGTCGACAGCTAACTCCACTGATAGTTACATCGCGGATGCATAGATGTCAGTGAGGAAGGCCAAGGCCGAGCGAGCGATACCCCTCCCACCCTCCAGCATCACACCGTCGTGTCACCTCTGATGAAGTACATGTCATGAAGGGCAGCCCGTCGTAAAAATTCGCTATGATGATTTATCTCACTTCACACCCGACTCCGCGGAGAAACGGGGCAAGTGTTGAACATACATACACTTCGTTATTTTATGGGATTACGTGTATAAAATTCAAAAATACGTTCCATTCAACTTCAGTCCGTCTGCCTGTTCACACACATTACTGTGAAACAGTCGAACACAATTTCTTGAAACTCTGCAGTAAGTTTAGAGATAGCCGGATTGTGCGCTGGGCAGTACATGGTTAGTATGAAGTAGCGTGGCAAAATCGACGGAATCAACATATGAAACGTCTCCCTTGTGTCTAAAAACTGTACACAATAGAAGTTATCCAAAATATAATTCTTCATAGTTTATGTTTGCCGGGATGAGTCGTTCAGACTGTTGAGGCGATGGCCTTTTGACCTCAGCTTGACAGGTTCGATCCTGGCTCAGTCCGGTAGTACCGAAAGAATGTGCGTAACAATAATCATAGAAAGTCCCATTTGCAATCTTTTATACCTGATTTATTTTTATTTTATTTATTTTTAGTTATTTGATTTATTGTTCAACAGGCACTTCTACCCATTTACAGAACATTTCCATTTCTTATTTCTAATGTTATAAATAATTTACAATAAAAATAAACTATGGACAGTGGTAAGTGTGTGTTTCAAATTATTATTTTAATTTTCCCTAAAATATACATTGCTGATCTAAATTAATCTAAGGACTAAAGTATTCGTGGTACACAAGTATGATACTCTATTTATGTCTTCTCTCTGTGTGAATTAAGGGCTGCCTGGCCGAGGCGGTAAAGGCGCGCTCGGTTCGCCCGGAAGGACGTGGGTTCGAATCCCCGTCAGGAAGTCGTAAAATTTAAGAAACGAGATTTCCACTTCCGGAGGTGTGTATGGCCCTGGGGTTCACTCAGCCTACACCAGAAATGAGTACCAGGTTAATTCCTGGGGGCAAAGGCGGCCAGGCGTAGAGCTAACCACTCTACCCCATCACGTGCCGAGGTTAACAATGGTGGAAGCCTTTACCTTCCCCTCCTCCAAGAGCCTTCATGGCCTGTACGGAGGTGACTTTGTTTTGCTTTTACTCTGTGTGAATTCCCTTCTGACTGACTTTAAGAAGATACTCTCATCGTGAAATATGTCCAAGTTTAGCATTTTATTAATTGACTGACATATTCTGCTTAATGGTGAATTCATATGGTGATTTGTGTCTAACTTTTTAATAAAGAAAGTTAAATTATTTCTGTTACTTCCAAAAGGTGCATACAGGTTTATTTGGTGGAGGACCTCTCGGTTATCTGCTTTAATTTTCAGAATTCTATGTAGGTATTTTACACTCGTTAATGTTCTCCTAATATGCAACTTATCTATCCCAAAATTTGTTAGTAAGTCACTATATGCCACATATTTTGCACTAGTTTTAGATATGCCGGCCCCGTGGTGTAGGGGTAGCGTGCCTGCCTCTAACCCGGAGGCCCCGGGTTCGATTCCCGGCCAGGTCAGGGAAAATACCTGGACCTGAGGGCTGGTTCGGGGTACACTCAGCCTACGTGTTTAGAATTGAGGAGGTATCTGACGGTGAGATAGCGGCCCCGGTCTAGAAAGCCAAGAATAACGGCCGAGAGGATTCGACGTGCTGACCACATGACACCTCGTAATCTGCAGGTCTTCAGGCTGAGCAGCGGTCGCTTGGTAAGCTAAGGCCCTTCAAGGGCTGTAGTGCCATGGGGGAGGGGGAGTTTTAGATATACAGAAATACAGATGTTTTAGAAATTTAGCTTTTATACGTTTATTACATGATGGATTCCATACTACAGATGCATATTCGATTACTGTTCTAACTAGTGAATTGTATACCTGTATAATGGCTATGATGTTTTTGAATTTGTGTTTCTCATTAGAAATCCTAGGTTCCTATAGGCCCTATTTACAGCGTTATTTATGTGTATATTGAACTGAAATTTACTATCAAATATTACTTCTAAATCCTTCATTTCTTCAACTCATTTTAGTCTGATACTGTTCATTTCATAAGAATGGATTTTTGGTTGTCTTTTTCTACTAAAGATCATCGATTCACATTTCGTAACAATGAACTAAAGGGAATTGTGTTTTCCCCATTAAACCAGTGCTGTGAGATCTGTTGTAATTTTTCGTTATCCTTGTTTTAAGTAGTCTGCCTGTAAATTTTCATGTTATTGGCATATAACTGAAATTTAGAATTCTTCAATACAGAACCAATATCATTATCAAACAGAATGAACAATAGTGGACCTAATTTTGAACCTTGGTTTATGCCTGAACTTACCCTGTACATGGATGAAGCTACGCCTTTGAAACTAACAAATTGAAATTGAAATTGCTCATGTGGTAATAGTGTTCGGTCGTCATTCTATTATTATTATTATTATTATTATTATTATTATTATTATTATTATTATTATTATTATTATTATTATTATTATTATTATTATTATTATGTCTTTACTCCCATGGTTTAAATGACTAGTGACGAATTGAAAACCGATGGTGTTTGTTTTTGTGATTGTTTCATGAGTTGCCGACCCGCGTGGTAATTAGCCTTTATTGATGAGGAAGATAAAAAAGAGGACTGGGGAAATGAGAAGAAAATAGTTTAGGAAAGGTCACTCAAAGAATGAGGGGGACTTTACTTTTTCAAATGGTGATGCAGTTGTATCGAGGCTGAAAGCCTTCCCCAATTAAATTTTCGTCGTGGCCTATCTGCCGTAGAAATCTGTGCCACATTTTGTTTATTTCCCAACTTGCCTTCTTCCAATTATTTCTTTACGCGATTGAGTGTCATGTTTTTCAAAATTTAATAGCCTACTCAGCTTGAGCGACTAATTTTAAATTAAAAAAGGAAGGAAAGAAAATTTCAAAATTTAGTGCAATAATAATAATAATAATCAGTCTTGCCTAAGCCACGGACGAAGGAGGTCGCAGTGAGCTGTGGGTCCCGGGAGGGGAGTGGAGTTCGAGAGTGTGGAGTGTTGGAAGGTCGCCGAGAAGTGGGTCGACAATGATTGGGATAGAACAGTACAGAGTTACGATAGGAAGATGGCAGAGGAAAATGAAGAAAGAAGAAAAGAAGCCAGGTGGGTGTAAAATGGATATGGAGAGGAAAGGAGAACTATTGTTATCGGCAGCAGTGATTATAATTTTACTATTTATTGGGGGGGTCGAGTTGAACCCAGGCCCGTCATCTAGTAGAGGTGAGGAAAGGGAAAATATGGACGCTATCAAAAGAGCTGTAAGAGAGGTGCTGACAGAAGTTTGCCCTTTCGGGCAAATAAAGGAGATGATTGAAGAACAAACCAGTAAGATTGAAAAAATGGATGTATGGATAAGAGAAAAAACGGACGACATGGATGCACAGGCGAGAAATAACACCGAGGAAGTGGTAGCATTAAGGGAAAAAGTAGGACGACTTGAAGAGGAGAATTGCAGGCTGAAAGCAGAAGTGGAAACAAATACTTTATACAGAAGGAAGAAGTGCTTGTTTATTTATGGAGTGCCTGAGGAGTCGAGAGAAAGCAAAGTACTTACTACTTATAAAGTAGTGGATCTAATACACGGAAAAATGAAAATAAACTTTAGTGAAGTAGATATTGATGATGTGCAGAAAGTGGGGAGAACTAGAGGCAACAGGCCTATAAAGCTACAATTGTTTTCAACGTTGATGGCGGATGTTGTGTTAACAAATGCGGGAAACGTACAGAGGGAGAAAATATGGATAAAGAGAGACGTAAGAAGTGACGCGATCAAAAACGAGAGGATACTCAGAAAACACAGGATACTGGCTGTAAAACAGGGGCTGAAGGCAACTATTAGAGGTCAAAATCTAGTGGTGTCAGACAGAAGCTGGAAGAGGATCTGGTCTGTGGATAGATTGATGGATTTAGAATTGAAGTTAAAACAAGATGAGGAAAAGGAGAGTAGTGCAATAAACTGTAGGCAAATGAGGAGAAATACAAATAACAGTGTGCTGAGGATGGACGTAGGGATGAAGTCAAAGCAGGCCGAAGAAAAAGAGAGTAGTGCAGCGATTAGTGGAGATGATAGGCAAAATACCAGAAGTATCAGTGTACCGTGTGAAGAGAGGCAGGGAGAAGTGCCAAGTGCTAAAGTGACCAATAGCAGTGTTCGGAGTGAAGAAGTGCTGGTAGAGAGGCGAAGTGAGAATATGGCTATTTGCAGTGAAGAGGGAAGTAAAGGAAGTGTATGCAGTGAAGTAAGGGAAACGCAAGGTAAAAAGGTAACGGCAAGGTTAAACTTGGGGAGCCTAGACCAGAGTAGGGCCAGATACAGGAACAGAGATCTGACAGAAATGTGGGGTACAAGTGGATATGAGAGGGGGATAGTTACTAGAAGTAAAAAACAGTAGTAGGTGGTTTGGTTACTGAAAGTAGAGATGAGAAGCGAGAATGGTTGGTAAGGTCTGGACATTGGTATATAGAGTACTTGTGTAGGGTAAGATGTCTTTTAATTATAGTGTATTTCAGAGAAGGAGTGCATAGGGACCTATATGTACATGTGAGAGTGGAATAGGTATTATGGGGTGCTCCGGGATCGCATATGGGATATTTTAAGTTTATTATTTACTGTAAGTAAGGCAAACGGTTCATAGAGGGAATCTACCGTTGGCCAGTTGATTATTAATATTATTATTATTACTATTATTATTATGAGTATTACCATTATTTTATTATTATTATTATTGTTATTATTATTATTATTATTATTATTATTATTATTATTATTGATATCATTATTATTTTATATGTGGGTAGGGGGTATTGTATATTTAGTTATTTATTTATTTATTCATCTAATTATTTATTTGACGTGATAGTGTGAGAGAGATGAGTTTATTATCATTTTGTAAATTTTGGTTTGTTTGTATGGAGAGGAGAAAGAAATATGAGGTTGGAGAGGTGTTGGTATATGCGTGATTGGTATTTGTGTTGTTTGCAGTATTGATTAGGTGTAGGTCAGTAACAATAAAGTGACGAAAGCGCAGAACGAAATAAGGACACTTGATGAGCAAGCTTGAATATTGAGTAAGAGACTGCTACAGCAAATGACTGTTACGAATAATACTCTTATACATAGATTATTATTATTACTATTATTATTACTTTCATTATTATTATTATTACTATGTTTCTCTTTTTTAGTTTTACTCTACGATAATTTTCGCTTCTTTTTCTTTTTTTTGGTGAACTGAGTGGTTTATTATTATTATTATTATTATTATTATTATTATTATTATTATTATTATTATTATTATTATTATTATGGTATTTATGTGTGGAAGCTGGTGTCTGGTATGAGTATTTAATTTTTGGAGCTGGAGAGAGGTGAGTTTACTAACATTTTGTAAATTTTGGTTTGTTTGTATGGAGAGGAGGAAGAAATAATACTCTGATATATAGATTATTATTATTACTATTATTATTACTTTCATTATTATTATTACTATGAATCTCTTTTTTTTTAGTTCTACTCTATTGATTCTGGGGGGTTAATTCTAATTTTGTTTCTTCTTTTTTGGTGATCTGAGTGGTTTATTATTATTATTATTATTATTATTATTATTATTATTATTATTATTATTATTATTATTATTATTATTAGGGTATTTATTTGTGGAGGCTGAAATGTTGTGATGATGGGGTTTTCATTGTTAAAATGTGGTGAGAGTAGAAGTATCTCTGTTAACTAGATGGTAATTAGAGAAGTGGCATAGCGGTCTATGTGTATGTGTGAGAGTAAGCAAAATCTGAAAGATGGCTGGTTTCGTATGCAATAGTGTAATGTTGCTGTTGTAGCTTATTTTGGAGTAGGTCAGGGAACAATAAAGGTGATGAAAATGCTGAAGCATGAAGGTTTGCGTGATGTGTGGGTACGTGTGAATGATAACAAGCAGAGAGTTGCAACACCAGCAATAGAATGTAAATATAGGCCCGGCGGAGGAGGTCTGGTCTATAACTGTAGCGTTAGGTCTTTTTGTTTTATTGTTCATTTTATTTTGTATATGGTGGAGAGGGGTGGCTTAGGTTGGACTTCGTTTATTAATTTTAATAGTTATTGATGTTTTATGTGTGAATTTAGAATTAGACAGGGGAGTAGCTGGACGTGGCATGAAGAGACGGAAGATGACTACCGTGGTGACCTAACTTTTGAGGTCACGTTTCCGGAGTATCTGACAGGCTTCATGGCACGGCCAAGGTGTACAGTAGCAGTATTTAGTATTTATTTATATATTATTATTGTGAACATGTACTCGGGGCTGAACGCCTGTTTTGTTCATTAATAAACATACATAATAATAATAATAATAATAATAATAATAATAATAATAATAATAATAATAATAATAATAATAATAATAATAATAATAATAATAATAATAATAATAATAATAATAATAATAATAATATGAGCCTGAAATTCCATGGCCATATCTATAGAATGGACAGCGATAGACTCACTAAAAGATAAAGTAATGAACTCAAAGAAGGTCAAAATAAACTGGCTAGAAGAAACTAAGGCGGGCCTCCAAGAAATCAATATCACGGACCACATCGTAGAAGATCGTGGAGCCTTTAGTACAACAGTAGCCAAGCACAAATTCGTGGAGAAACCTATAAAGAAAACTGGCAAAAAGTGTTCTACAGAAAGTAAGATGCAAAATAGTGCATTCATGAAGAGATTTTGGGAGGATAGGAAGGCGAAAACCATCAGGCCAACGAATAAGTTGAAATGCGCTCTTTGGATGGCAATAACGAAGAAATAATAATAATAATAATAATAATAATAATAATAATAATAATAATAATACATTAATATTCAAATTAGGAAATTACTGGATACGGAATTACATAAGTAGCTGAAGCTCTCTGAGGAATCTCTGAAATAAAATAAAAAACAGTATTATGCTGGAGATTGTGAAGTTTTATGTAAGGAATCAAAGAAGTTTATTATATGAAATTCCATTCTAAGAACTACGTGAAGGGCTGTTATTGACATCTGTGGTCCATTTCTCACAGTATCCTTACCGAGCAAGTGGCACTGGAAAGAGATCTATTGTTCTTCATTACCGTCAGGAGGAGACAGATCAGATAGTTCTTCTATCAGAGAAAGATTTGTTCTCCTCGAACTACATGTCTATGACACAAAGCAATAGATCGCAGTGCATACACCATCAGTATATCCATAACTGTTTTGTTTCTTTTCCTCGTGGGAAGATATTTAGCAGACTTCTGAATACTAAAGACACATTTGTCAACTTCCTTTTATGGTCTTGCACAACAAGATTCATCTTCGTTACGACTACTTACCGTTTATCGTTCACAGCGCTAGCCATACGTCAAGTAGGATGGTATGCAGAAAACATGCACGCCATATGTTTTCTATAGGTCTGATTTATTTATAGAGAAACTAACAACTTACACTTAATCTTCGATGACAAATTGTAATAATAAATTAAAAATAATAAATGAAGAAATATATGCATTGATCACATCGTTTCCTTCTTCTCCTTCTCACAGAGGGTCAGTGACCATCTTGGAGCAAATTTTCCTGTTTTTAAAAAAATATGAGTGTTGTTTCATCGTTGTTGTCGAACCACTTTCGGAGGTTCTGCATCCAGGATAAACTTCCTCACACCGAGCTCGATAGCTGCAGTCGCTTAAGTGCAGCCAGTATCCAGTATTCGGGAGATAGTGGGTTCGAACCCCACTGTCGGCAGCCCTGAAAATGGTTTTCCGTGGTTTCCCATTTTCACACCAGGCAAATGCTGGGGCTGTACCTATCTAAGGCCACAGACGCTTCCTTCCCACTCCTAGCCATTTCCTGTCCCATCGCCGCCATAAGACTTATCTGAGTCGGTGCGACGCAAAAAAAAAAAAAAAAAAAAAAAAAACCAACTTCCTCACCAACGTCATCGTTTCACTTCTACCTTGCCTTCTACGATCAGCTGTATTCGGGTGTATTTGTCATTTCTGTTCTTTCATATGATTTCCCGGCACGACGCAGTATCTCCTCATTGGTGACATGGTCTATTAAAGCGATCTTCAGCATTCTATGAGGGCCATTCAAAAAGAAATGAGCCGGCGGCTATGAAATGAAAACCGCTGAAAGGATCACAGTGCAATTGCCTGCGGAAGAAGGTGGGGTCTCTATAGAGCTCACCACTGGAGGGACATGGGTGCACACCACATGACGACAGAGCGAGCATGCGCACATGTTGACCGTCCACTGCACCCAGTCGTGCTGAAAACAGTGAAATGGAGACTTCAAAAGAAGAGCAAAGGGGTGTAGAGCGTTTCCTGACAGCAGAAGGAAAGTGAGGTGAACGAAAATTAATCGAATAATGGCACAAGTATACGGAGTACATTGCATGTCCGTTTCAAGTGTCAAGGCGTGTCACAAGCGATTCAGAAAAGGACGGGTGTCGTTGGTCGATGATGCACGGTCTGGATGCCACACCGCTTTACCGATGCCGTTGTCCAGCAGGTGGATGACCTCATTATGTAAGATGGGCGAGTTACGAGTTGCCGCAGAGGTCGGAGTGAGCGTCGGAAATATTCACGCCATCATTAAGGACAGACTGAAATTTCGCTAAAAGTGCGCCCAATGGGTGCCTCACAGTATTCAACCAGTACACGAAGCAAGCCAAATGTACCTCTCTCTTGAACATCTGCTGCGCTGCGCCAAGGGAGGAAATGAGTTCCCGTCACGAGTGGTCGGTGGAGACGGGACGTTGTGTCATCACTTCGAACCCGAGTCAAAATGACAAAGTCTCTAGTGAAAGCATGCAGGGTCGCCGGCACCCAAAAAATCCAATGTGAGCTAAAGAACGCTCTGAGAGGCAAACGATTTACCTCGGACACCGACGTCAAGCAGTACGTTTGGAAATGGTTCACAACGCAGCCCCAGGAATTTTACGAGGCGGCCTTCACCCCCTTGTATGGCAGTGGGACACGTGTCTCAGCAGTGGTGGGCAATAGTTTTGAAATAACGGTACAGGTTTTCATCTTATAGCCTCTGGCTCGTTTCTTTTTGAATGGACCTTACACGATGCATAGACATTTAAAATGCCTGTAGTCGGTTCATTGACGAAGCATTTAATTTCCATCCTTCGATACTGTAAAGCTGTACTAGTAACACATACTTCATCACTCACTGACGAGTTTGGAATCGGAAGTAATGATTTGCACAAAGAATGTTTCAATTCGATAAACACATTTCTGCCCCAGTACGGTTCTGATTTCTACATTCGGGTACCATTCTTACGTTGACCAGTATCTTCGGTATTTAGATGTGACATCCCTTCAATGGCGTTTTCGTAGCCGAGCTGAGTGGCTCAGACGGTTGAGGCGCTGGCCTCCTGACTCCAACTTGGCAGGTTGGATTCTGGCTTAGTCTGGTGGTATTTGAAGGTGCTCAAATACGTTAGCCTGTCCGGCCCCGCGGTGTAGGGGGCAACGCGTCCGCCTGTCAACCGGCGGCCCCGGGTTCGATTCCCGGTCGGGTCAGGAGTTTGTAATTGTAAATGATTAATATCCCTGGCCTGGGGACTGGGTGCTTGTTGTGCCCTTAACGTTCCTTTTCTCACATTTAACACTCTACACTTCCGCAATTACATTTACACGCAGGTTCATATCATACGGTGCAAGTAATGGCTAAATATCTACAGAGGTCGACGCCACGAACAAATATCATTAAAAACGATACGTCAGACTCGTGTCGGTAGATACACTGGCACGTAAAATAATTCCTGTGGGACTAAATTCCGGCATCTCGGCGTCCCATAGGACCATAAAAGTAGTTAATGGGACGTAAAGCAAATTATTATTATTATTATTATTATTATTATTATTATTATTATTATTGGGTCGGCCCCGTGGTGTAGGGGTAGCGTGCCTACCTCTTACCCGGAGGCTGCGGGTTCGATTCCCGGCCAGGTCAGGGATTTTTACCTGGACCTGAGGGCTGGTGCGAGGTCCACTCAGCCTACGTGATTAGAATTGAGGAGCTATCTGACATTGAGATAGCGGCCCCGGTCTCGAAAGCCAAGAATAACGGCCGAGAGGATTCGTCGTGCTGACCACACGACACCTCATAATCTGCAGGCGGCTGAGCAGCGGTCGCTTGGTAGGCGAAGGCCCTTCAGGGTTGTAGAGCAGAATTCGAGATTTTCTGTATACTGATGATGATGGTGCTTGTTGTTTAAAGGGGCCTAACATCAAGGTCATCGGCCCCTAATGGTGCACGGAGAAACGAAATGTAATAATAATTAAAATTTTGAAATGTATCGACTGACTAGAATTTAAATAAATAATTGTGAAAAATGACCATGAATTGTAAATAATCAGTTGTTCGAATTCGCAATACCTTATTATAAAATTATATAAAAATAGATTAATGTAGAACAGGACGTTGCTCTTGAAGTGAAATTATATATATCATTGGAATTAAAAGTTAAAAAACCCTTTAAAACAGAGTCAATAGAATAAAGTGTAGTTAACAATACAATACAAATTAAAAACAAGTAGAAAATACAATTTATATACCATAAAACAGGTCACAGTCCCTCATACAATGGATGACGATGTCTGCTGACTGCTCGTCATCTCGTAGGATGAGGGAGATGGTACTTTGATGTTTTAGACAGGGTGTAGATCGGTCAAGTCCACGCAGTCTGTAACGATGTGTTCCAAGGTATTTCTGCTTGCTGACTACCTTGGAGTTCTTTATCGGAAGTGCAAACTCTTTGCTTATTTCGTTGATTCTTCTGAAAATAGTCATCCAGTATCACGGTTTTACATGTAATAATAATAATAATAATAATAATAATAACAATAATAATAATAATAATAATAATAATAATAATAATAATAATAATAATAATAATAATAATAATAATAATAATAATGCAATATCAGATTTAAAGTTTCTATGGTATTTTAAACTACTATCGCGTTCTTCGGGCCGTTAGACTACGTCGTTCAAGTACAACTCTCCAGAGGGATTGATTACCTTGGCTCGAGTAGGGTTGCATCAGTCGCCTTGATAGCGAATACCATAATGTATCGAAATATTCGAAACCTGTACATAATGCACCTATTCTGCAGTAAAAATGGGTATTTACCTAGTCCGGTGGTCCGGAGTAAGACTGTTCCTCTAGAACAGGGCCTCTCAGGGTGAATGCGCCTGGTGCATGCACTGTGCACGGTGCAAAAGACGACTTGGCTTGGTTGACAAGAGTGCAGAACCCCACTCGTCGATTTGGAGCAATAGCGCTGCCTCTTTCCCCACGCCTGTCTCGCTCGCTCCCCCTGTCTCCCTCTTCCTCACTTGCTCCGTAGCGCTCCAAATCCGAGCCGAGTTGAGCCGAGCTTAGCCGAGTAGTCCAGAGACGAAGCGTTGGTCTGAGCCTAGCCGAGTGGGATCAATGCACTGTGCTAGGCTCTCTGCGCCTCAGTTTGCACGCGTGAGATTTTGGGCGTTTTAGAGGCCCTGCTCTAGGATGTAAGAAACTGCTACACGAAACAATTAAGAGTCGAGCTAGTTGTCGAGTGTTGCAGGGACTAATAATTGTTGCGTGTAGCCGTCTCGTGCATCACAATGGAAAGCTCATTCTGTAGAAGCTGGTAAGCGGGTTCGAGTTCCGTTGGTGGAAAAAACTGTCACCATCAGGGTAGGATAGCTGGTACAATTCCTTATTTCTAGACTGCGAGCCAGAAGCCTGCATTCAATTCCAACCTCTCGTGTTCATATGAAGTGGCAGCATACGACGCTATCGATGGTGGTTCGTCCGTCGGGTGAGGACGTTAAAGCTTCGAGCAGACTCTTGGTGTTATTCGATAGGAGTAGGCTAAGGGCCGACACCGGGTTTCTCTTTACCTCATTCTCATTATCATCAATACCCCCACACGGACGTCAAATAGAAAGACCTGCTCCGCAGGCGAGCCGAACACATCCTCGAACACTCCCGGCACTAGAAGCCATACAATAAAAAATAAATAATTGTAGAATTTAATACGGTCCAACTTGGGCGTACAAAATAATCTCCACACGTCATTTTTACATTTGCAGCGGCTCTGAACTTGGGAACGTGGGTTGGTGATCACGGGCCCTCAGCTGGGTCCTGGCATTGCTTCCTCTTACTTGTGCCAGGCTTCTCACTTTCGTCTATCCTACCCGACTTTCATTGGTCAACTCTTGTTCTTTTCCGGTCCCGACGCTATTAGGTTTCCGAGGGCTAGGGAGTCTTTCACTTTCACGCCCTTCGTGGCCCTTGTCCTTCTTTGGCCAATACCTTCATTTTTCAAAGTGTCGGACCTCTTCCATATTTTCTTTCTGATTAGTGTTATATAGAGAATGGTTGCCTAGTTGTACTTCCTTTAAAACAATAATCACCTCCACTCACCACTCAGCCATCATTTGTTCTTGCGAATCAAGTGCTGAAAACGATTATTTATTGTTGCATAACAATGTTTGAAGGTTAAATGAAAGTGCTGTGCTGCAGAGGTTTTATAAATTTTACAAACTTTCGCCAGAAATAAAGGAATTTCTATTCATCGAAACATCCATCGATAAAGAAGCACATTGCATTTCTAGAATGCAAACCCATGAAGTAAATATTGGCTTCTTAACCGACCTCTTTACACACATGAACGTACCGGGCGAGTTGGCCGTGCGGTTAGGGGCCCAGCATTGAGCTTGCATCCGGGAGATAGTGCGTTCGAGCTCCACTGTCGGCAGCCCTGAAGGTGGTTTTCCGTGGTTTCCCATTTTCACACCAGGCAAATGCTAGGGCTGTGCCTTAAGGCCACGGCCGTTTCCTTCTCACTTCTAGGGCTTTCCTATCCCATCGTCGTCATAAGACCTATCTGTGTCGGTGTGACCTAAGGCCATATGAACGTACTGAGCATGAAATTACAAGGAAAGGGAAAAATTCGTGGCCGAATGAATATCGAACAGAAGGATTTTCACAAATTAAACAAAACTCTTTTTAACGGATTTTGCCGAAGAAATGTGACATTTTTCGAACCTAAAGGACTGGATAAAAACTAACAATGAAATAGACTGCAGCAATTTTATTATGGTAATGACTGGTTAATTAAGTGCGTTCTAGAAGAGATTGAAGAATATTTTCAAGATTCAGCAACGTAGCTTAGGTTCTGACAACTATTTACTCTGTGGTGCCAAACGGCGAATAGACTTTGGAAGAATTTTATAAATTCAACTGTTTTCAACAGCACCAGAGGCACCCAACAGCTGGAGGACATTAAGTTCCAAAAAGATGCAGTTTAGAAACACACAATCAGAAATGTACCTTGACTCATTACCTATGAACAATACTGGTGCAAATACTTGCCTGCAAATAAATATCCAGTACTTCAGAAGTGTAATAAGGTTACATACACTTTTTGGTTCAACATACACTTGTGAATCTTCATTTTCAAAAGTGATCTTTATAAAGAATAAATTTAGATCACGTACAACTAATAATCATTTAAAAGACTTTCTGAAAATAGCTTGTACTTACCTGAATCCAGATTTCAGAGAAATTTTCTCATCTAGAAAAAGTAATTTTTCACACTGAATGATGGATAGTTAAATTATTAACCTGATTTGTTTGTGAGATTTGTACACAGCGCTAGTAATGTTCAAATAACTTTCTGTAGTAGTTACAATGTGTGTTGTTTAATTTTGACAATTCCTTCCATTAGAATTAAATTAAATTAATTCAAATAATTTTCTATCAGTTAAACATTAGATTATTTTATATTAAGTAAATAAAATTCCTTTGATCACTGCGTCTTCTTCGTTGCTCCGTACCCCCACTTCATGTTGTACTTTGAAAATGGACCTTCATAAATTCTAAATGGTGACCCCTGTGGCGTGGTATGGTTTCTATAAGCAGATACTTTGATGAAGTATTGAATAGCGAAGTTACAATTTTTCAATTGCTGTGAAATAAGGTTATTTGAGACAGACAAGGGATCTTCTAAGACTAATACTACACCTGGTAGTCCATACAACTGCTTTGACTGCCGTAGTACGTCGGATTTGATCGCTGTACAACTATTTCACTCGAATTTATAATAATAAAACTGAATATAACTACTACGTATGACCAGAGAACACAATGTACTTACAGTTTCCGTAGGTTGGGCAGATAAGCGAAGGCCATTTGGTCAACTCCCATTATTGGGTTCCTCTTCAACTCCAGCCGGAAGAGTCCTGGGCACTTCTGCAGGATGCCTCCTGGCAGGAACTTGATTTTATTCCCAGACACTGACCTGGGCAGAGAACATACATTAGGAGATAAGAGTATTGTCATTCAAACATATACCGGTATGTGGTGGAGAAGCTACTGTATCACATAGGAATGGAGTACTGCTGGGATATAAATTAATCGAAAAGTGAGAGATATTGGAATGACAAACAATAAGGACAGAATTTAGTAGCAACAGAACACTAGATTATTTTGTAAAATAAGTCACAATATGATAATAAAGCCGAGTGTTGGGATGCGGAAAATGATCTGACGCCCGGAGAGGGCCAACGGCTTCCAGCAGAGAAGGCCTATTGGGAGGGAGGTTCACAAGAAGAGGAAATGCTGCTGAAATCCATCAGGTAGCGTTCGTAGCCTATGTTAGGAACAGATACAAGCGCGCCGACGGCGGGTTGGCGTCAGCAAGATCATGTGGTCGTAAAACATTGATCCAGAATCAACAAGAGATTAAGTACAAGGCTGAAATCTGTTCAAGATGATGATGATGGTGATGATTGCATTAAGGACTGAAATATTAGCAAAGAGGGAAACGAGAGGGGTAATATGATAGTTGATGGGGTTGTATAAGAATAAAGCCATAAGTAAGCAGGATAAGGAAAATCAGTGCATGACATAAAAATGAGTATTGAAACTCTTCTATAAGACTATAAGGAAAGAAATCAAATAAAAGTTGACGGGTAAAATTGGGAAATGAGCCTGACTTTACGCTGTTCTTAAAGTTTAATGAACAGAGCATGGAAGAAACCAGGGAGAATAGAAAACATATGTAATACTAGCAAGATACTCAAGCTTCGCTACGGTTTTAAACTAAAAGTTATTATTCAAAGTTTTACATTTTGGAGAGTCCACTGTCAGCTTAGCATGTGAAATACGCCCTCAGTTCGTACGTTAAACGGTTTTGTGGGGAACGATTATTTCTTTTCTGATCTAACACTCATTTGAGCCCCATACGGAAGCATTTGAATGAATCTTATTTAACTTCTAGGATGTAAAAGCGACCAACCTGTGAAATTTTGATTTTGTACATCGAAGAGTAATGGAAGAATGAATACTTTTTTAAGGGGAGAATTTTTTAAAGTACTTATTAACATTTAGGGTATAGAAGACTACTGTTCATTAAGAAAGAAATAAGTTCGTGCCTAAAACGGTTTCGGAAGAATGGATATTGTATTTTTGAGAGTCAACCACCATCTAAATCCCTTAGGGGGAAAACTACTTTTGAAGTATACGATATTTTACACATAGGACCTAAAAAAGATCCCTCTCGTAAAATTACAACCTTGTACGTCAAACGGTTTTGGAGGGATGAATAATTTCGTTTACTTTAGGGGTGGAACGTTAAAAAATATTTCCTATTTCACACCTGGGATAGCGGTATATTTGTCTTCATAAGTTAAATTGTTTTGGAGGAAGGAATGAATATATTTGTTTGCGGATCTTAACCACCATTTACAGTAACTCTCTGAGTGGTTAAACTTGTTTCAACCCTTCTTTTATTAAACACCTAGGATACCATTTGAAATTTTACCTTCATAATTCAAACAGTTTCATATAAATGCATATTTTTGTCATCATTCCTCACTCTCTCCCCCCCACCGTAAAAACCCTTTAGGGGTCTATTGTTTAAGTCCACTTATTATTCGTATCCTAATAAAAATAACTCAACTCTCTTTACACCATCCTTAAGTTGATGAGCCCCCTCCACTCCCACCCCTGCCACAAAATATGTGTCACTTTTTTTTCAAAGGAGATTCCAAATACCACTTTTCTTGTGGGTAAAATCCTTCGTTTTCGAGGTATGAGTATCCTCAAACAAAGAATTCAACTCATGTTTCAATTCATTTATCCCCAATCCCTTAATTGGATTTTCCTAAAATAAAATAATATTTGTTTATTTTTAAAGAAGATTTCAAATACAAATTTTCATGTCTGTAACATGTTCAGTTTTTGAGTTATAAGCATCCTCATAAAAAATAATTCAACCCTTTTTTCAGTCCTTTTTACAACCTACACCCCTTAAGTGATTTTTCCGCAACAAAATATACCTGTTACTTTATTTTTAAAAATGTAGTATATTAAAAATACCAATATCTAATATGTTAAGTGTTTGAGATATACTGTAGATATACTCATTCTAAAATTTCTCCCCCTTTAACAGTTCCCCTTAAGTGGATTTTCAGAAAACAAATTATGGGTGTTCCTTTACTTTTACAGGAAGTTCCAAATACCATTTTCACGTCTGTAACATCTTCGGGAATTGATATATAAGTATTCTCATTAAAAGTATTCAACACTTTCTTCACTTCTTTTCACCCACCCTATCCCCTAAGTGGATTTCTGAAAAAAAAAAAAAACAACAACACGTATTTCTTAATTTTTGAAGGAGATTCCAAACACTAATTCAGTTGTTGAGATATATGTATCCTCATAAAAGGAATTCAACCCCTTTATCAGTCCTTTTTACAACCCACTTAAGTGAATTTTCTGAAAACAAAAATACTTGTTTCTTTATCTTTAAAGGAAATTACAAATACCAATTTTCACGTTTGTAATATCTTCAGTTTTGGAGATATCAGCATCCTAATAAAAAATTCAACCCCCTTTTCAGTATTTTTACACCCCTTAATTGTTTTTCGAGAAACAAAATATTATGTGTTACTTTATTTTTAAAAGAGATTACAAATAACAATTTTAACGTCTGTAAAATGTCCAATTTAAAATATCGCCCCCTTTAAAACTTTCCCTTAAGTGGATTTTCAGAAAACGAATTACGCGTGTTCCTTTACTTTTATAGAGGAGTTTCCAAATACCAGTTTTTACGTCTGTAACATGTTAAGTTCTTCAGATATATTGTATATATCCTCATTTTAAAAATCCATCCCCATTGTCACTCCTGTTTTAAGTAGATTTTTCAAAAACAAAATAATACGTGTTACCTTATTTTTAAAGGAGATTCCAATTTCAAATTTTTACGCCTTTAAACTGTTAAGTTTTTGAGATACAGATACACCCATTTTTAAAAATTCAACCTCCTAGCGACGAAATATTAAAAAATACTCCCTTAATGAGCACCTACATTGTAATATAAAAGTACCCTAAACATTTAATTTATTTTTATGACTAGTATTTTTAGGGGCTGCCTGGCCGAGGCGGTAAAGGCGTGCTCGGTTCGCCCGGAAGGACGTGGGTTCGAATCCCCGTCAGGAAGTCGTAAAATTTAAGAAACGAGATTTCCACTTCCGGAGGTGCATATGGCCCTGAGGTTCACTCACCCTACACCATAAATGAGTACCAGGTTAATTCCTGGGGGCAAAGGTGGCCGGGCGTAAAGCTAACCACTCTACCCTATCACGTGCCGCGGTTAACAATGGTAGAAGCCTTTACCTTCCACTCCTCCAAGGGCCTTCATGGCCTGTACGGAGATGTATTTGTCTTTGATTTTGTCTTTGTCCAGTATTTTTGGCTCGGCGATGATGAGTCAGTCAGTCATGACATGTTATTTTATATATATAGATCAGGGAGTATGGAAGAAGAAATGCAAAGCAGGCAAACACAGAGAAGATGCATTCAGGTAGTAATGAGATAAAGTGTAGGATATATCTCAAAAGTCGAAATTTGTTTAACTATTCAAGATATGTCCAAGTAATATTTATCGTATGTACAGTATATTGATAAATTATATAGAAATTATTTCTTGTAACATTTTGTTAGTTGAAATATCTGTAGTTTTTTGTATTATAAATAAGAACTAACTGCATATACTTGCTATGTTTCCAATAGAATAGAATAATAGTCTCTCCTCAGCTGGTCATCCTTGATTGGGAGAGATTATTATTATTATTATTATTATTATTATTATTATTATTATTATTATTATTATTATTATTATTATTATTATTATTATTATTATTATTATTATTATTACCACCTTCCTTCATTCATTCATTCATTTATTAAAAATGTATAAAGGCTTCAAAAAATAAGATAACAAGGGCTCGCACGGAGAAACTTTATTTTACAGGTAAACACAAGAAAGGATACACAGTCGTACGACTCTGATACGTATTATGTTTTATACAACGTAGTCGCAATTTTCGTCCAAGCAATTTTCCGACGGTGCACCAAGGCATTGATTCCGGCACGGAAGAAATCTCCGTCCAGTCCCTGAAGCCACTTCATGACGGCATGCTGTATGGTCGTATCGTTGTTGAATCACTTACAACCCAAATCATTATCAACGATCCGAAGAGATGGAAATTAATGGGTGCCAGGTCGGAGCTGCAGCAAAGATGGTCCAGATGGTTGATTTCCTCAGCACCAGCCTTAACTACTGGACCAAGTGAGTTGAAATTTGGCCTGGATGTATCTCCCATATTCAGCTCAAGTCTGTTCTAATATTTATCAATAATGAACCTTTTCTAAATGGCGGCCATTTAATATGTAGTTATTTACTGAACTTGCGCATGTACTTGTACTGTACGTGTTCGGTTTAATTACCATTAGAATATAACAATCTTTTATGAATGTAAAAAAAAATTTCTCAGCTGGTAGTCAATTGCATTTTTCAAAATAAAATGTTTGAATTTTGATTACAGACGAACCGATAGGTAATGAGGCACTTTGTAGACGAGTTCATGGCATGAGTCTAGGGGCCCTGAAAATCAGAGGAGAATACGGTGATAATGACTGTTCTATCTCCCTAATACAGATAACATGTCTACGTGGTACTGAAATTATTTTACTAAGTGCTCGTTCGACTGCAATAGAGTTTGCATGATGGTGTATGTTTGAGTAATGGGCGCATGTGCTTCAAGCAGCTTAACCCCATGGCACGCGATTTTGTTTGTTCAGTGTTGTTTTCAATAGCAGGATCATGTCATCAATACTTTCTACTATGCTTAATTATGACTGACGCAGGGGATATACCAGTCGTTAGCTCTCTGAAATAGCCGGAGGCTTTTCATATGTTGATACCTAGCTAAAATGTTTTTGACTCAATTATTAATGTTGTTTCAGTTTTAGTACGTACATTAATTCAACAGCCCTGTGGACAAGGGACTTATCCGCAGGTGTATAACAGTACTAAAAGTTGTATTCTCGTGAGGAAGCCAATGTATTATTTTCACCTAATGAGAATGCCTGTCTCCGTAGCGTAACTCTATTAGCTGCCATCCTCTGAGGCCCGGATTCTATTCCCAATACTGCCAGATATTTATGAATGGCAGAAGGGCTGGTATGTGGTTAAAATGGTTCTTGCACTTGACCTCCATTGGGGTGTGCCTGAGAAGAGCTGCACCATCCCGGGATGAGAACACGAGTATACTACTAAGCAAAGCAAACCAAAGCAAAGCAAAGTCATCTCCGTACAGACCATGAAGGCTCTTGGAGGGGTGGAAGGTAAAGGCTTCCACTATCCATAACCTCGGAACGTGATGATGTAGAGTGGTTAGCTCTACGCCCGGCCGCCTTTGCCCCCAGGAATTAACCTGCTACTCATTTTTGGTGCAGGCTGAGTGAACCTCAGGGCCATGTGCACCTTCGGAAGTGGAAATCACGTTTCTTAAATTTGACGACTTCCTGACTGGTCTGACGGAAATTGGACAGTTTAAGGGCATTTAAAATAAGCCACATTATCATTCTGCAAAGTGCTAGTAGTACTGGTGCCTCCCGCAGGCAGTAGCCTCCAATGAACTTCAAGACCTGTATTGTGCTGCCCTCTTGTAGCATGTACCCAACTTAACTTGTACTGCATTGTTCCTGTACACAACGACAATATTTTCGGTCGTCATCTGTTTTTTTTTTTTTCCTGAATGGAGGATAGAAGAAGAAAAATCTTGCTCTTGCTGTTGGATCTTTAAATTACGTTTTAGCAGAGGAAAAAAGGAGGAAAATGTACCCTTTTGATCCGGGGTAATTCTATCGCCGTGTGGTGATAGTCACCAGTCGGTTTTGATGTATTTTATTTGTCAACTTGGGAAACTGTAAGTAACTACAATCTTTGTTTTGATCCTGGAAGTATATGGATGTGATAACAGTAATTATCAGCGAACTGTTCCGTGTCGTCGGGTATATCTACACCTAAACTGTACTAAGTAAAATTCAATTATCACTGTTAGTAAAAAATTCGATTAACCAAAGAGACTGAATTTCTGGTTATCTTTATTGTGAATAGGTTATACACTTTCGTGGGACTTTTATGTAATTATTCATAGAATGATTTTGGGTTGTTAACCACTCTAGAGATGTTCTTTTAATACGAAAATTAATGTATTCAATGATTTGGTGACAAGTTCGTCTCCATACTTCTACTATACCTTCGAGAGTACGTCTTAATTTTAAAAGGGGGTATTGTGCATTAATCCTGTCTGGAAAATCTTTAATATCTTACTATACGAAGCATTGTGTGAAAATGGGAGAATGTACGAGTAGAAAAATTGTTTTCAAATGACTGGTTCTAGCTTTGGTTGATTATCTTGTAAGGGTAGCCATTTTCTTGGTCATGTGACCGGTTACCTTGGTTACATTCACAACCCTTGGTTGGTGAATGTAGTTATTATATAATTTGGACGTTTGACGTCTGATACGACTGTTGCTGGTGGACATATGACGTGAGTTGAGTGTTTTTGTTCTGGTTGGGTATGTGAGTCGGAGTTCGTGCTTCGTATTTCTGCGGTTCTTGGTGTTCTAAAGTATTAACATTTTAAACTAAAATATTAGTTTACTTGGTGGCTTTTATTTATAATTTCTCCTCTATGTTTTATTTTAATTACGCGCGCCTGATCTGCTCTTGGTGCTTTTTTGGGGATCTGTAACTTGGCTTTTCTGATTTATGTTGATGAACTTCTGAAGTAGTCATAGAAAAGCATTTTTCTACTCTACTACCATAGTGTAATCAAACCAAGATCTTAGGGTTGGAACTTTCTTTAAGCACTACGTTTCCTAATTTAACCTGAAATATATTCCAGATTTATCCTACGATTTGAATAGTGAAAGCAGTTTCTTTTGATTTTAATTTGAATCTAACTCGATGTCCAAGGCTTCCTAATTTAATTTAATCTTCCCTGTGTCTTATATGCAGGACTTATTATTTGATTTGTGTCAACATTTTCTTTCCTATTATTAAAGTTCCTGTTTAACTTAAGTCTGTTGTTTTATTTTAGTCAGTATTAACTTCTTTACTTAGTAGTAAATTATTTATTCTTTATCCACCTGACCTTGGTGGGCCCTAGTATCTTCCACGTATTGCTACGACCTTCTATTGGGTATTTCCGTGTTTATACTACCCATGGTCGTGCAAATACTATCGTGATATAGGCCTACCTCCTTGAAAGTACGCGATACGGGGAATCGAACCCACGTCCTTCCGGGCGAACCGAGCACGCCTTTACCGCCTCGGCCCATCACTACTCAATTGTCTCACAATGCAGAGTTCTTTTCAGAAAGCACTGCGAGATCACGAAAGCGGAGCTAAAATATGACCACAGTTAATTTCGTGTTTACACCATGCATTCTTGAAAACTGGGCTGCGTGTTATAGCAGCACACACATTCGAATACATTCAAATTATGAGCTATATAAACTAAGAGATATAGCGGGAAGAGCCGACAGAGACAGCTAGTTGCGGGTTCATGTTTCTAGCCATTTACACATTTTTCATTCGTAATTTTTCTTGTCATCTTGAAAACAATTATTAATTCGAATCTCCTTCATCTTCCCAGCCTCTCTCTCAACCTTTTGGGATCGGCACTGTGTCTGTATGTGTATGTATACATATATATGCGTATTTATTTATTTATTTATTTATTTATTTATTTATTTATTCATTCATTCATTCATTCATTCATTCATTCATTCATTCATTCATTCATTCATTTGGACTAATTTTACGGTCGACTGCCCTTCTCGACGCCAACACTATGTGGAGGAATGTATTCACTATTACGTGTCACTGTGGTGATTGATACCGTGGTATGTTGGAGACATGTACTAAGACGAACACAATTAACCGGTCCCCGAATCAGACAAATTAACCATACACTGTTAAAATGTCCAGTCTGGCCGAGGAACGAATGTAAGTACCCTGTTCACTTGGTGCAAGAGTAAAACATATATATATATATATATAGGGGGTCAGAAACGACGTGTACCGGTATACATGTGTTAAAAGATTGGTCATACTGATAAACAATTTGAAAAAAATATTCGATGTCTCGCGGCGTTATTTTATTAGCTTCTGACGTTAGCCAATCAGATTGATTCGCGGCCGAATTCAAATGGGCTTTTCGAGGCGATGTTGCTAAATCTACACGTGGCTAAGACCGGCTTGAGAGCGATGCCAAGAAATCAGTATCAAACACAAACACACAGTGTATTAAAACGATTGTCACCGTAGTGCACTTGTTATGGTGCGATCCTGTCAACTCGGAGGTCCGTCTTTCAATCTCTCCCTGAGCGAAGTTTATCTTCGATTGGTGCTCTGAAACAAGTATTAAGCTACGCTCAGATTTAGCAACACCGCCTCACTAAGCCCATTTGAATTTGGCCGCGATGTGATCGGATTGGCTAACTTCAACAGCTGAGAAAGTGACAACCGTGGGAGGTATTGAAATATGTTTTTTAAATTTCTTATAAGCATGACAACACCACTAACGCTCATTTGCCCGCTTCACATTGTTCCGACCATCCGGTATGAATATTCCAGCAAAATAATGGAGTGTTTTTAATCACTTATTTAATTTTATAACATAGTCATCTTTTTTTATACTAACGTTTTACGTAGGCCTATACAACTGCTAACAATCGCAGTGCCTTGAAGTACACCAAAAGATATTACCAGCAGTCGGTGATTAAAGAGCAGGGTACATGTTGATCAGTTAATTTTACTGAGCGCTTTTTTATGTCTGTTCGTATTTACAGAAACAAAATAGACCGTATAAAAAGTGGAGAAAGGTATGCTTAAAACTCACGCCGATTATCAAAATAATAGGGTTGCTAGAAAGGATAAGGGGCTCTGTTCACCCGGAAGGATGTGGGTTCGATTCCCTGCCAGGAAGGAGAAAAATTAAGAAACGAGATTTCCACTTGCAGAGGTGTATGTGGCCCTGAGGTTCACTCATCATACACTACAAATGGGTACAAGGTTAATTCCTGTGGGCAAAGGCGAGCTTAGAGCTAACCACTCTACACCACCAGGTGCCGAGGTTACTGTTAGTGGAAGCCTTCCCTTCCAACCCTCCCAGGGCCTTCATGGCCTGTATGGAGATGATTCTGTAAAATATTTAGATATACAGGGATGGAGTGTTAGATTGATCATAAAATAATTTTTTGAACAAGTGCCTACTATATTCTACAGAATTATTCTTTCTTCTTCTTTTTCTTCTTTTTCTACCACTTATCCCGCACCTGTGAGGTCGCGGGTGCGAACTGTGCCGCACATGTGGATTTGGCCCTGTTTTACGGCCGGATGCCCTTCCTGACGCCAACCCTATATGAAGGGATGTAATCACTATTGCGTGTTTCTGTGGTGGTTGGTAGTGTAGTGGGTTGTGTGAATATGAAGAGGAAAGTGTTGGGACAAACACCCAGTCCCCGGGCTAGAAGAATTAATCAGAGACGATTAAAATCCCCGACCTGGCCGGAAATCGAACCCGGGACCCTCTGAACCGAAGGCCAGTACGCTGACCGTTCAGCCAACGAGTCGGATCTACAGAATTCTTCTTTATTATTAAAAAATCTGGGTGCGTGTTATATTCTAGAAAATACGTAATTGGCCGCTCCTGTTCTGTGTGATGTACTTGTTTTATATCGACTTGAAGGAGATATACTTTGTAAACTTATTACATTACTGTTTATATCGGATATCCCCACCATATTACCCGGAGAATTATTCTACTTAGATGATAAAGGGAACAAACTATACTACTCACAGTATACGATATCATTGTAACGGAGAATAATGACTTTAATACAATAATAATTACTTACTTTACAGAGCTTACTTAATTAATGAAAGTAGGTAATGCAAAAAGTAAGTGGAAACAAATGAGAATCACTTACAGTTCTTGCAGTGACGGCAGCTTCGTAAGAGCCGTTGGAATGTGATTGAGCGCGTTGTCATCCAGTTCCCTGAAAGAATAATAATAATAATAATAATAATAATAATAATAATAATAATAATAATAATAATAATAATAGTAATAATAATAATAATAATAATAATAACATATACACATACATTATGCAAACTTCCCACAGACTCTTTGGTATTTCACTGTTTATTCTGGAAGCCTCTCTCAATGGATTAAGCGCCTGTAATTTCAGTCAGTACCGTTGCCATCCTCTACTTCTAAATCTCTTACCTTAATAAGTAAAAACTGACTCTAATAATCGTTTCCTTCGTCTGTCCCTACTTCTACACTCTTTGGGCCCAATTTCATAGTTCTCCTCACCTCACTTGGCCCAATCACCGAGATACAGCTTGTACTTAATCTGCACATATACTAGTCCACAGAAACAAATACAAAACCAAATAAAAGAAAACAGCAAAATAAAAGTTTAAGTAAAAATAAAATACAGGCGCTAGCGCACTTCGAACTCGAGACATCTGCGAAGAATTCAGGGACGTAGACGACTAGATCACCTGAGTTTTAAATGAGGCACACTATATGAAAATATCTGCGTCTTTCTCATAGTAAATTTATTTAAGCTCCTCTTCCTCGAGAAAGTTCCATGAGACACAGTTTTAGTAAAAATGAAATGGTGTATGGCTTTTAGTGCCGAGAGTGTCCGAGGACATGTTCGGCTCGCCAGGTGCAGGTCTTTTGATTTGACTCCCGTAGGCGTCCTGCGCGTCATGATGAGGATAAAATGATGATGAAGACGTCACATACACCCAGTCCCCGTGCCAGCGAAATTAACCATTTATGGTTAAAATTCCTGGCCCTGCCGGGAATCGAACCCGCGACCCCTGTACCAAAGGCCAGCACGCTAACCATTTAGCCATGGAGCCGGACACAGTTTTAGTATTATGGGGTAACATTTCTTGCAGATGTGTACCAATATACGTTAAACAGAAGCTGCTATGGATCAATGTATTTCGTGATATGTATACGAAGTTGCTATCTTGTGTGAAAGGGAAAATAGTACAATAAGTACTTTAAAGCCAATATTGCAATAATAATATTTTTACCTGCAAGCCAAATGTAAAAGTTACGTGCATAGTGAAGCTATGAGCCAAATATCAATCGAATACAATAAAAATGGTTGCGGGAGGAAGTGTTTAGTAATACAATAATTCATTTTCTAAAATATTCAATAACTCGGAGAAAATAACAGCAATTTATATGAATTTATTTTACATTATGAGGCATGCTTATAAAATTGATAGCAATTAGTGGAAAAAATTCAATAGCAATAAGATGAATACTCTGTAACTTTCAAATTTCAGTCATGGCTAACCTTAACATTATTGGGTGAATGTAAAATGCTCCACCAGATATCTATAACATGCCGACAGAAGATTGCCGAATGACTTCTATGAGATACGGGAGATTCGATGTTGGCAAAGAAGTGCCGTATTATATTATCTGAAGGTCAGTAAACGGGATGATATAAACACAATTGATAGGCAGCAGAAGATAGCCAACAAAAAAGTTGGAAGGAAATTGTTCACAGACTAACAGTATTACTGCAAGAAGACAGAACTTTATGAGTCTTGCTTTAATTACCTCAAAGATAATAACCACATATTGAAGTATAGCTGAAAACCGACAGGAACATTTTACACTTCCTCCTGTAAATAACGGTATAGTACCTGAAATGTAGTTAATAAAAGCATTCTTTCAATCCTGTTGGTTATTCTTAATACTTAAAACTCAGTTGCAGAATGGCTGCTCTAGTGCTTTAAAAGAATTCAAAAGAAGCAGTGAAACGAATGAAATCCATATTATTATTATTATTATTATTATTATTATTATTATTATTATTATTATTATTATTATTATTATTATTATTATACCGGGGGTACACCATCCCCGGGCAGTTAAAATGAGCGCCTTCTGTAATCTGACTTGAACTAATGTGTTACAAGATACTTTGGTTTTCAACTGTTAGATGTCTCTATCATCGGTTTAAGTGCCCCCTATGGCGGGATAAAATATAATTAATTCTTAAGAGAAAGTCTATTTTTACAGTTTGCAAATCTTAGGTTTTAAAGATTGTTTTGTTCATGTATCAAGGTTTTCAACACTTCTGCTGGTTCCTTCTTCAATAGTAATCAAGCTATCAGAATTTTGTAAAATTTTCTTTAGCCAATTAAATTGGGAGTGTGTACAGGTATGAAGCCTATCAGTAAAGAGTTCTGGAAACTTCCCCTCTAAAATACTATAAAGTCTGGGCGCTTTAGGGGCGTATTGGCTTCATTGCTCCACTTATTTGCGTGCGGCGTGTCCTAAGGGAAGCAGGGGCCGCGAGTGGCGTTCGGAAGGCCCAGAAACTCAAAGTAATGACAGAATGTTCATAAACATGTGACAGCTCCCTCCCGCGGATAGCTTGAGGGGAAGGTTTCTACCTCTTATTTCATCAAAATGTCTGAAGTTGGTGGTTTAAAAGTAGAATTTTCGGCAATTCTGAGGAATCTGTTCTATTTCCTACTGGAAAACATGTAATGTAAGGGAACAAAGGCCGGCCCTGCGGTGTAGGAGTAGTGTGCCTGCCTCTTACCCGGAGGCCTCGGTTCGATTCCCGGCCAGATCAGGGATTTTTACCCTTATCTGAGGGCTGGTTTGAGTTCCACTCAGCCTACGTGATTAAAATTGAGGAGCTATCTGACAGTGAGATAGCGTCCCCGGTCTAGAAAGCTAAGAATAACGACCGAGAGGATCCGTCGTGCTGACCACACGACACCTCATAATCTGTAGGCCTTCGGGCTGAGCAGCGGTCGCTTGGTAGGCCACGGTCCTTCGGGGCTGTTGCGCCATGTAGTTTGGTTTTTTCTAAGGGAACATAGAGTGATTACCCTCTGTTCACTCCCACTCAACTTGGCATGGGGTGAGTCAAGTTTCTAAACCTCTAAAATTCTTAACACTTATTTGGTATTTCATGTTTCTCATTTAGTCACCCCGCTTAGCCTCTGTGTCATTCGGCCATAAGCCACTTGGGGTTTTATCTATTTCTATAAGGAGGGCAAAAGTTTCGTAGCCTAGCCTTTTGCTTATGGCCAGTCATGTTCAACCTTTTCCTTTTACACTAAGGCAAATTAGTATTGGCAATAACGACCCTATACATTTATTGATGTGTGTGAAGTTTTTCTGGAGTTAGTTATTTTTAGGAACGTTGTTTTACAAACTGTTGTGCAATAGATAAGCCTACACCAGGGCAACGGTGTGTAAATATTTTTATTAATGACAACCGATAGATCGTAAGCGCACCATAAGAAAATTCATGTCTCTACGAGGCTGGACTATGATATAATTGGAGCACAGACTCCCCTGTAGTGTAAAGGATTGGAGCAATTCGTACTCTCGTAAATTTTGTACCTGCCAAGAGCAGTCTAGATCTTTTCTGTGTCCGTTAGGATTTGAAATTCTCTCAAGTTTTTGTTACCACATATTCGGACTTTTAAGTCCTTGTTATTGCTAGAGCAAACGATCTCATTCATATTGTTGTTATTCATTCAAATTTTCTGTTCATCAATTTTAAAGTAAAAAATAGGAGAAATACAGTTTCAAATTTTGTTGTGTTAAATTATGCTTCAGGTAATTCCTTGTCCACCCATTTAAACCAGGCGCTTTCTAATCCTCTGTGAGCCGTGGAGACCCCGGAACAATTTATTATTATTATTCCTTTAGCTGATAGAGATTTTATGATATATACTACAGGCATGGGGGTTATCCGACATACTTAACACAACATACGCTGGGCTATAAACTAAAAGTAATGGAATGTAGCAAATTTAAGTCATGTAATGCCGAAAATATTGTTAGGAAAATAAGTACTGGTACTTGAGGGAGTAAATGAATATTTTTACTTAGGTATTAGAATGAATAACGGTGGCAAAAGTAAGGGGGTCATAGAATGCATTCAAGAACAAGCAAGGAAGGCTTTTATTAAGGAAAATAATTCTGCTCAACTCAAACATAAATATGCATATTAGGAGGAAGTATTGTAGGGGAAAATTGAAAAATGGACACTACCCAGCGCCGAAAGGAAGAACCTAGCTCGATAGCTGCAGTCGCTGAAGTGCGGCCAGTATCCAGTATTCGGGAGATAGTAGGTTCGAACCCTACTGTCGGCAGCCCTGAAAATGGTCTTCCGTGGTTTCCCATTTTCACACCAGGCAAATGCTGGGGCTCTACCTTTATTAAGGCTACGGCCGCTTCCTTCTCACTCCTAGCCCTTCCCTGTCCCATCGTCGCCATAAGACCTATCTGTGTCGGTGTGACGTAAAACAACTAGCAACAACAACAGAAAGGAAGAGAATACAAGTTCTTGAAATGTGGTGTTAAAGGCGAATGTTGAAGGTGACTTCGGTAGATCGAATAACGATTGAATCGTTAATGAATCGAAGTGGTGAGGAAAGAACGGTTTGATGAAATCTGACCAGAAAGCGAGATTGGTATTAAATCCTAAGGACATGGGTTCAGTATGATGCATCTTGAGACACACATGATTTATTTCGTTAGGTTTTGACGGAAGTGTAGGAAGTAAGAACGGTAGGAGTGGGCCAAGGGATGAACAAGTGAAAGAGATTGAAGTAAATACAGTGTGCAGTAGTTGTAAAACTGAAAAATGTAAGGTGACATGGAGAGTTGCACCAAACCTGGCTATGGATTAATGATCCAAACAACAACAACAACAACAACAACAACAACAACAACAACAACAACAACAACAACAACAACAACAACAACAACAACAACAACAACAACAACAACAACAACAACAACATCATCATCAAGAAGAAGAAGAAGAAGAAGAAGAAGAAGAAGAAGAAAACATTTGAAGAGGTGCCGGTGTGTGAGAACGCTTTTCCATAGGAGTTCCTTGACGTGATAGAATCCAACGACTCCGAATTATCATATTTCAACACACAACATTTCTTCCCTGGGCGAATTGGCCGTGCGCTGAGGGGCGCGCAGCTGTGAGCTTGCATCCGGGAGAGAGTGGGTTCGAATCCCACTGGCAGCAGCCCTGAAGATGGTTTTCCGTGGTTTCCCATTGTCACAGCAGATAATGATGAGGAATCAAAATGAGTCATTTGTTGTAATTTTTTTGTGGATACTTATACGAATACCATGTGCTAGGTAATAATAATTTCGAGTGGCTATTTCTAGCCGAGTGCAGCCCTTGTAAGGCAGACCCTCCGATGAGGTGGGCTGCATCTGCCATGTGTAGGTAACTGCGTGTTATTATGTTGGAGCATAGTGTTATGTGTGGTGTGTGAGTTGCAGAGATGTTGGGGACAGCACAAACACCCAGTCCCCGAGCCATTGGATTTAACCAATTAAGGTTAAAATCCCCGATCCGGCCGGGAATCAGATCCGGGACTCTTTGAACTGAAGGCCAATAAGCTGACCATTCAGCCAAGGAGTCGGACATGTGCTAGGTAAATCCGTTTAAGGCCACGGCCGCTCCTAGGAGTTTCCTATCCCATCGTCGCCATAAGACCTATCTCTGTTCGTGCGACGTAAAAGGAATTGTAAAAAAGAAATCTTCATTTAGAGTTGAACCTGCTATCTTCGAAAGAGAAATCCTCAACGTTATGAATCTGCAAGTTTGTATTCGAAAGAAGGTTGCTTTCAATCCCATCGACAGCAACTATAGAGGTGGTCTTCTCTGGTAGGAACATTGTCGTTTTTTCGCAAGCCTTCGTAATTTCCTGTCACTGTCCTATCTCCGTCGCAGACACGTTAAGTGGTTTGCAGAAAAGAACAATCCACAAATGATATGTCGTATGGCTTTTAGTGCCGGATATCCCAGGACGGGTTCGGCTCACCCGGTGCAGGTCTCTTTATTTGACGCCCGTAGGCGACCTGTGCGTCGTGATAAGGATGAAATGATGATGAAGACAACACATACACCCAGCCCCCGTGCCATTGGAATTAACCAATTAAGGTTAAAATTCCCAACCCAGCCGGGAATCGAGCCCGGGACCCTCTGAACCGAAGGCCAGTACGCTGACCGTTCAGCCAACGAGTCGGACAATCCACAAATAAATCGTTGCCTATTCGTTATTAAAATGATCATTTTTTTACACTAAAAGGCATTTCCACGTCAGATCACATGTTCAGTTTTTGTATGTATGTATGTATGTATGTATGTATGTATGTATGTATGTATGTATGTATGTATGTATGTATGTATGTATGTATGTATGTATGTATGACACTTGGATACGGTAGGTCATAATTCTGTGAAAATTTCATATACCAGTACAGTTTAAAAACAACCGAACTGGAGATAGCTCCGATTTGTAATGTAGGCAACTTCTCAGCCTAACCTGCGGGGAGTATAGCCTATGCTCCAAGGCGTAAAGGAAAATTATATTCTAAGTCAAAGGTGGGCAGTGAGAGAGCCCCGCTCCTTGAGCAAACGACATGAACGCTGCAACAGCAGAGACAGCTGACTTCTAATGCTGTAAAGACTACAATCCTACAACGGTAAAATATTCTTAAAAATCAAACCCACATTATTGTAGAAGACTTTCTCGGGAAGTCGAGATTTTCTTCTTAAGCCGCGGAGCAAAATTCTCTGCGAAACGTCAAGAGTTTCATCTTATTTTCATGACACTGCATAAGCCCAAAAGTCCATATCATCACCCCCGAGGTGTTCCATTGGGTTCAGGTCGGGAATCTATGCAGGTTAGTTCTTTCCAGAAACCCCCACAGATGTTGCTTTATGACAGGATGCATTGTTGTGCTGATACAATCAATCATCGTCTCCGAACTGGTCCTCTAGTGTACGCAATACACAATGGTTTAACATTTTTTTCATATCCTACCACATTTAGAGTTTTCTTAAGCGCAGTAAATGGACCATACCCTAACCACGGAAAACACCCCCATGCCAAAGACCACCTCCTCCGTATTTGACTGTTGGCACTACACATGCTTGCAGGTAACTTTCTTCAGGCAATCGCCAAACCCAACCCCTTCGATCGTAATGCCAAAGGGTATGATTCATCACTCCAAGTCACTCGTTTTCAGTCACCCAGTTGGGTCGCACTTTACACCACCTTAAGCGTCACTTAGCAATTACTACAAAAATGTTTGGCTCACTAGCCGCAGCTCGACCAATATACCCCATTCTTTTTAACTCCCAACGCACAGTGACAACGCTGGCTAACTGCTGGTAGCACTTTGGAACTTATGAGTAATTTCTTCCGCTGATTTTTTGCGAATTTTTACAACCACTTTCCGCAATGTCCGTCATTGAATGAGGTCTAACTGGTCTTGGTTTAGCTGCAATTGTTCCTTCACGTTTTCAATTCACAATCACATCACCAACAGTCGACTCGGGCAGCTTTAGAAGGGTTGATATGACCCCAATGGATTTGTTACTCAGGTGACACCGAATGACTAGTCCACGTTCGAAGTCATTGAGCTTTTCCGACAGATCCATTCTGCTGTTACTGCTTCTCCACTGAAAACACGATACTCCCCGCCTCCTTTTATACTGGTAAGTCCGCGTTTCGTGATATCTAGGGTTCAATTCTACACTACGTATGGTTGTCTTGATCAGGTAGTGTATGAGATGACGTTACCACAGGCAGAAATAGAGAAGCCACGAACACATTTAACGCCTTTCAAAGGATGTAAAATTAACTCAAGCATTAGAGAAATGTAGCCTACACCGTTGTGCATACAAGGACACTGAGTTTGAAAGAGTTAAGCTACTTAATATTATTAAGCGATGGTTTGTTTTTCAGGAAACCGAACTTTGCACACGAAGACAAATATAATTTTGTTAATGCGAAACTCTTACGTATAGGCGGAGCCTGTCGGTGAGAAGAATAACACAGAAGATGTGTGCTTTCAACAGCAAACGCACGCAGACTTCGTAAATATACTGTAGGGGAGCGTGTGATAGGACCTCTAGTGTTCGCAAACAAGGAAGAGCTGCTCGTCAATGTTCCTCACGCAAGGCAGTAGCTAAGTGGATGATTCGTGAATTAGTAATAGTGAGCGAAGGATAGTTGCTGTATAGATGACACGGCATTGCGAAGTGTCTAAATCCATAATTAATGATCTCTCTGCCACCTGTTGACGATGCAAAGTAGAATATGATCAAGTGATACAGTACCTTCTCCCCGTCAATAATAATAATAATAATAATAATAATAATAATAATAATAATAATAATAATAATAATAATAATAATAATAATAATAACAATAATAATAATAATAATAATAATAATTAATATATTCCCGGCTCCTTGGCTGAATAGTCAGTGTATTCGTCGTCGGTTTAGAGCGTCCCAGGTTCGATTCCCGGTTGGGTCAGAGATTATAACCTTAAACGGTTAATTAACGTGGTTCGGGGACTGGGAATTTGTTCCGTTTCCAACATCCCTACAACCCCCCTCTCTCTCTCACACTCTCTCTCTCTCTCTCTCTCTCTCTCTCTCTCACACACACACACACACTCTCTCTCTCTCTCTCTCTCTCTCGCTCTCCTCCATTAAAATAACACGCGTTTCCCATACACGGAAGATGCCACCCACCCTCGTCGGAGGTTCTGCCTTTCAAAGGCTGCACCAGCATCGTTATAGATATACGAACTTCTTCTTCTTCTTCTTATTTTGATTTAATAATATTATTTGAAACTTAGTTACAACCCTCAAATCCTTGATGACTATCGTGGAGTATTACTATTCCTGTACGGGTTGTTCAATTGAGACATGAAAAGAGCAGTACAAATAATAGGCTAGGCAGACAAAAAGTGACAACACAGCATAGTTCGATCTTTGTAGAAACAGTTCAGAACGTTGTCAGTCTGCTACCAAGTAGAGTACGTGGTTGAAGCAACATTAGTGTATAATAGTTACGTCCAAACGAACACATAATTGTGCAAAGAAGATGCAGGAAAATAGTCACGAGTTGTGCTCATGATCCACGATAAGGCACGCTGTCAGCGCAACAATGTGTACTCGGCGTCGTTTTCGCTGGGGTCTAGCGAAGATCTACCCTCCCCCCCTCTCCTGGCGTCTATCACGTCTCAAGAATAAGAGTTTTTACCTCCTATGAAGCAACTTGTGATGGTGTGTATGAATCTATTAACTGTCAGGCTTCCATCTTTGTGGAGGTTATAGAAAAAAGTATTAAGCATTGGGAATGTTAAAAGAAGCCACCCCGGCATCTCTTAAGATATATTTTGTTGTTGTAGTTGTTATTCTTTGAATCATCATTCCATAGGCAGGTTTGTTGTAAATGTCCATGCCACCGTACCTCATGTTAGACTTTTGAGTTCTACATCTACTTCAATCTATCTACTCTAATCTACTTGTCATGCTCATGCCTTGGTCCACCCCTACCGTTCTTACCTCCTACATTTCCTTCAAAAACTAACTGAACAAGCCCGGGATGTCTCAAGATGTATTCTATCAATCTCCCCTTCTGGTCAAAATTAACCAAATCTTTCTCCTCCCACCACTTCGAATCATTATTTAGTAACGTAGCCAACTCACTCGGCCCGAAACAGTCGAGTCAAAATTACTAAAATCACAGTACATGCAAGGAAAGAGTTCGTTTCGTGTTATTATTTTCTTTAGTTTCGGTCGTCTATGGAAGACGATTGACAATAATAATAATAATAATAATAATAATAATAATAATAATAATAATAATAATAATAATAATAATAATAATAATAATAATAATAATAATAATAATAATAATGGTTGGAAATTATGAAGTAATGCTGAAATATAAAAAAAATAGAAAATATATCAGATGTTATGAGGAAAAGGAGACATGTTTTTTGGACATTTATATCGAATGCAAGATAGTAGATTAACCAGTAAGATTTTCAGATATTTGTGGGGTAGGAAATCAACGACAAGCTGGGTTAATGAAGTAAGAAAGGATTTAGAAAAAAACAATATAACAACAGAAGAAATAAATAATAGAGAAGGCTTTCGGGAAAAAGTATTGAAAATAGAAGGATTCCAAGGTAGGAAAGTAAAAAAGACTGGTTCAAAGTGGTCTGAAGACAGAAAGAAGAGACATAGTGAACAGATGAAAGCGTACAGGAGGAAAAGGAAAGAACAAAGAAGAAGGAATTGTAATTGGCACGTGGTCCTCTGGCGGCCCATTGGAAATAATAATAATAATAATAATAATAATAATAATAATAATAATAATAATAATAATAATAATAATAATAATAATAATAATAATAATAATAGTGTTATTGCTTTACGTCCCACTAACTACTTTTTCGGTTGTTGGAGACGCCGAGGTGTCAGAATTGTGTTCCGCAGGATTTCTTTCACGCGCCAGTAAATCTACTGTCACGAGGCTGACGTATTTGAGCACCTTCAAATACCACCGGACTGAGCCAGGATTGAACCTGTCAAGTTGGGGTCAGAAGGCCAGCGCCTAAACCGTCTGAGCCACTCAGCCCGGCTTGACAACCTTTGCAGTATTCCTAGCCTTTCTCTGCTTTCACTCCCTGCCAGTACCTTTTCATCCTTTCTCCTATTTCCTTGTTCTGTTCTTTTGGAGAACACGTCCCTTTACTCACTAGTGTTCCCCCGGTCTCCTGGAAGCCGTGGAACTTTTTGACGCGCTGTCTAAATAGATTTCTCTCTATGATGTAATCTTCCGTAACCTCCATCTTAGTCAAGTCTATCCTCACTTCTCTAAACCATTTCAGTTCTGTGTTCCTCTTCCCGAAGAATTCAAAGATTCTCTTCGTTAGTCTGTTATCGTCTATCCTCAACAACTGTCCATAGAACCGCAACCTTCTCTTCCTCATCAGTTCATCCACTTCTTCTGTTCTTTGATGATTATGATTATGATGATTGTTATTCTTATTCTCTTCATCTTACTATTATTACCACGCGAGTTGGCCGTGCGGTTAGGGGCGCGCGGCTGTGAGCTTGCATCCGGGAGATAGTGGGTTCGAATCCCACTGTCGGCAGCCCTGAAGATGGTTTTCCGTGGTTTCCCATTTTCATACCAGGCAAATGCTGGGGCTGTACCTTAATAAAGGCCACGGCCGCTTCCTCCCAACTCCTAGGCCTTTCGTATCACATCGTCGCCATAAGACCTATCTGTGTCGGTGCGACGTAAAGCCACTAGCAAAAAAACCTTACTATTATTATTTTTATTTAATAATTTCACAATATATGTTTTCAATCTATGGTGATGGATAATCGGGGTCCTTACAACTAAAGTTACTATACATACAGGGAGCGTTTTTTACTGTCCACTAAATTCATCGAGCTGCTAGCTATTGTTAATCACGAATTCACTGGCGTTTGAGCTTTTCACTAGTCACAGTTTTTACTGATGATGATGATGATGCTTGTAGTTTAAAGGGGCCTAACATCGAGGTCATCGGCTCCTAACAGTTTTTACTGACTATCGTAAAATACTCTCTCTCTCTCTCTCTCTTTCTTTCTTTCTCTCTCCTGCTCTCCACATAGCCGACTGACGGACTCAACTCGATAAATAACTCGTCACGGACGCACGACTGTCTGTTTACGTTCACTCAAGACTGGCTCGCTCGAGGCGGGCCCCGACTGATTGGCGTGCGCCAATTACACCCTTTATATCGGTTCCCAGAAGATTCTACTTGTTCCCACTTGTAGATCATTCCGAGCGCCTGATCCATTGTTATTCGGCTTTCAACTTTTTCTGTGAGGTTCCTTACCACGATCCTCAACATTTTTTTTTTTTTTTTTTTTGCTAGTTGCTTTACATCGCACCGACACAGACAGGTCTTATGGCGACGATGGGACAAGGAATGGCTAGGAGTGGGAAGGAAGCGGCCGTGGCCTTAATTAAGGTACAGCCCCAGCATTTGCCTGGTGTGAAAATGGGAAACCACGGAAAACCATCTTCAGGGCTGCCGACAGTGGGGTTCGAACCTACTATCTCCCGAATACTTTATACTGGCCGCACTTAAGCGACTGCAGCTATCGAGCTCGGTCCTCAACATTTCGCAGCCACTATTGATTTGCTTGATGCTCGCCCCGTCCACATTATTGCCGCTTGCCGCAATTATCATATCTGGCTGGCATTATTACCTGCCACCCCGTACTGGGCCTAATTGTCACACACTATTCATTTCATATTACCTAACTGTGAATAAAATAATTGTCATTACTAAAGACCATTAATTAAAGATCAACGTCACGAAATGCCAGTTATTTTCTCATCAATTTACGTGATATTATTGATTGATAAATACAATATTAAGCATGTAAATACAAGAGTTCCCTCTTTCCCCGGGGGGAATATGGATTTTTATTTGTATCGAGCTGAGCGTCTATGGACTGCGTGATATAAAGCAATTTTATGTCAGTGTCTAAATCTTGTTCTTCTTCCGGTTTGACATCTTACCAGTATTTCTTAAGCCCACCAGGCAGTGCCTTCTTATGCTCTTCGTTCTTTGGGTTTTGATTCCATCTTAAAATACTGGTAGTTCTTTATGATCTCCCTAAATTTGACCCTGTTCTGGGGTACCCATCTGCCCCAGATCCTTTGTACATTCCTGGAAGCATATCGGCCTTGACGATTTCCGTTTGATGGAATTCCATACTCTTTTCGTTGGTCGGTCATCTGACATCTTCAAAATTTATCCACAGAATAGTAGTCTTTTCTTCTTTTCCGATGTTGTGATTTGTTCTACCTTGCTGTATAGCTCTTTATTAGATCTCAATTGTTCCCACCCGTCGACCCATCTGTTACTTAGGATATTTCTTAATAATTTGCATTCCCTTATTTCCAGTTGACTGACTCGTCCCTGTCTATTCATGGTCTAGGTTTCTGATGCTTATACGTAATCCCTGCGTTTTTTTTACAAGTTGCTCTACGTTTCACCGACGTAGATAGGTCTTATGGCGACGAAGGGATAGGAAAAAGCTAGGAGTGGGAAGGAAGCGGCCGTGGCCTTAATCAAGATACAGCCCCCAGCATTTCCCTGGTGTAAAAATGGAAAACCACCGAAAAATCGAAAATATCATTTTTAATTTTCCACACATATAAATTAAACGTAAGAATAATTGTCATTTACAAGTAACCCGAGGTTACATTACACTGTAGAGACGTCAGGTCAGTAGTTTGCCATGACTGCCACGCTTGCCGCAACACTGCAGTAGTAGGCTGAGTTCTTTACACGCCTGCTCTATGCGAGCAGTATACACCGCGATGGACGTGTCAGCATTCGCTTCCTTTAACACGTGGAGAAGCGCAAATTTTTGGAAAACTGTTATTATTCTGAAGAGAGCGAATATAACTATTTGTGCAGAAAAATAATTCTAAATCCTATGTCCCTTTCACTGAAAGACTAAGAGTTTACTCATTATGTTAATTTTCATGGGATAAAGCAGTCGCTAATACGGAGAAGGGTACTTAGAAAACTATTAGAGTTAGGAAGACAATTCACACAAATTTTTTTTTAGAAAATTGTGTTCTACGTAGACTTAGTAGGGTATGTTTTTATTTGCAGTAACCTTTTGAGCAGCGTTTTCACTTTTAAGGGCCAGGCGTGCATTTCCCTCTGACTTGCTTCACATAATCTTTCGCTTAAGAGACGATGTGACAATAAGCAGCCTGTATGTTGATAAATGGTACTAGCTATAAGCTTACCAAATTTCAGTTCGATCGATTAAGCAGTTTTACGTGAAAGAAGTGTAGAGCAGAAAGCAGATAGACCAGCTTTTACTTATATTTACGTAGCAGTAAGGGCTCTTCCTTTTTCCACTTGGGCCTTATTATTATTATTATTATTATTATTATTATTATTATTATTATTATTAGACCTAGAAATAGCATCAGGGACTACTTTATATCCACCTTCTCTATTATTTATGTATTTAACATGCAAATGTTCTTTCAAATAACATGAAAATATTATTGAGCCCGTGTGGTGGCCATCATCGTAAATATGTCAAGTCTATATAGTCTGACATCGTGGTTAGCCTATTCGATTCCTGGTAATCAAATCAAAGAAACTCGACCCCAATCCGGAATCCCGTTACACGAAGATGGCAATTACTTGAATATTGAACCAACATTCTCATTGCGAACTGTCAATATAAACGAAGTAAAACGAGTCTTAAATTCCATTAAATCTCAAGCGAAAGGAGCAGATCATATTCCAATAGGCTTCATAAAAATGTCATCGGCGCAGTATTACCGATCATTACTCATATCTTCAACTACTGTATAAACTCAGAAACTTTTCCAGACATTTGGAAGGATGCTCTAGTGATTCCAGTATTAAAGAACACCACATCAAATTATCCATCAGACTACCGTCCTATATCAATACTCCCTCCGCTTGCGAAAGCCCTTGAACGACTTATTCACGAGCAACTAACTGAATATCTCACAAATCATTCACTACTACACCCGTTGCAATCTGGCTTCAGGAAGGGCCACAGTACGACGACAGCACTCCTTCGGGTAACAGATGATATCAGGCTTGCTATGGATAAGCGACAGGTGACGGTACTCACGCTCCTTGATTTTAGCAGTGCATTTGATACAGTCAACATACAACTATTCCTTTCAAAATTGCGCTTCCTTGGCGTTGACCGGAATGCGCTCAATTTCTTTATATCCTACCTCACAAATCGTCGCCAGTGTGTCTCAGTAAACGATGTTACGTCCAAATGGGCTATCAGATTATCTGGCGTGCCTCAAGGATCTGTGCTTGGACCTTTATTATTCAGCCTGCATATCAATGATATTTCATCCCCACTTGTCCACTGTAAATCTGTATGCTGATGACCTACAGGTATATTACCATACCAGTGTAGATAGTATATGCGAAGCGATCCAGCATATGCATACAGACCTACAACGACTCACAACGTATGCCAGGAACAACGCCTTACTCATCAACCCACGAAAGACCCAAAGCATAATAATTGGACACAAAAAGTTACTATGTGCTCTAAATAGTAATTACAATCCTCCTCCAATTACCACTGATGATACCGAAGTGCCATACTCCAAGATTGTTACAAACCTCGGGGTCACCTTAAATGAGACTCTAACGTGGAATGAGCATATAACCAATGTGTGCAGAAAAGTACACGCATCTATTTATCCTTTGAAGCGTCATAAAAATGTTCTCCCACTGGACCTTAAATTAAAACTCATACAAACACTTCTATTTCCAATCTTTGACTACTGTGACAGTTTATTGACTGATCTAACCTGTAAACAAGCAACAAAGCTACAACGTGTACAGAACTCTTGCATTCGATATGCCTTCCAGCTCCGACATGATGCTCATATAACACCATACTACAAAAAGTTGGGATGGCTACGTTTAAATGACCGTAGAAAAATGCACCAAATGACCCTTGTCTATCAGTTGCTTTCTTCAAACAGCCCCACCTACCTGTCGTCCAATTTTAGGCTTCTTTCTTCGTTCCACGAAATTAACACTCGTTCCGGATCACTACTTGAAATAGCACCGCATCGAACGAATACCTACAGCCATTCATTTCTGGTCTCCGCTACGAGGTTATGGAATACGATCGCGGATGATATTAAAAAGTATTGCTCGTCTAGGACATTTAAAACAGCCTACCGTAAATTCCTCCAGAGTACATAGAGTTGACTCGAATGAATGTAAGAGTGAATGACGTGTGAATGAAACCAAAAATGATGTACTAGATTTACGTTCTTACTACTCTCATTTAAGGCTATAGACTGTTCATAGAAATAGACTACATAGTAACATTGATTTTAGTTCACTCAGATCGTAACATACTAGTTAATTTATTTTAGCCTTATATTTGAATAAGTTTTTCTTTAAGCTAGTTGTAGATATATTCTTTAGGTTATAAGTTGATATTTTTTTGTTATTATCCACTCTCTATTTATCCTATAATTTTTCATCAGTAGTAACCTTAATTAATTGTATTATTCTAATTCCTTATCTGATATACATATCTCAATAACAGTAATTGATTACAATGATACTTTAGCTTAATACTGTAAAAATAAAAAAACATTTATGTGGTTAAGTGTAAGAGAGGGCCAAGAGCCCTAACTTCGCCACTTAATAAAGACACAAATAAATAAATAAATAAATAAATAAATAAATAAATAAATAAATAAATAAATAAATAAATAAATAAATAAATAAATAAATAAATAAATAAATAAATAAATAAATAAATAAATAAATAAATAAATAAATAAATAAATAAATAAATAAATAAATAAATAAATAAATAAATAAATAAATAAATAAATAAATAAATAAATAAATAAATAAATAAATAAATAAATAAATAAATAAATAAATAAATAAATAAATAAATAAATAAATAAATAAATAAATAAATAAATAAATAAATAAATAAATAAATAAATAAATAAATAAATAAATAAATAAATAAATAAATAAATAAATAAATAAATAAATAAATAAATAAATAAATAAATAAATAAATAAATAAATAAATAAATAAATAAAGTGGTTGCCAAAAGCCTGGATTAAATTCCAAACCTATTCACAGTTTTCATGTGGAATGAGGTTATAAGATGCTGTTGATGGTGATTCGTTTGTCGGATGCGGACGTTAAGCCTTGGGCTGACCCCTTGGGGATATTCAACAGGACTAGGCTGTGTGCCGGCACTGGGTTTCACCATCTCCCTTCCTACTGTCATAAAACACGTCATTCATTTTATCTCATAGACTCCTATGGTGAGGTTGTCGTCAGGAAGGACATTCGGTCGTAAAACCTCGCTACGAAGATTCAGTTCACTTCACACCCGATCCTGTAGAGAAACGGGACGATGGTTGGACACACAACATGAAAATATTATGTATTTTCTGTTATGAATACTTGTATTTTTATTATGATATTTCGATTGAAAGAATTCCGAAAAGAAGAAATATTTTAAGATGGTCACAAATTATCCCTATCCCTGCCACCACCACCATCCTGTCTCTTGGTAATTCATGGGACCAAATGATTTGTGTGCGTTTCTACCGATCTACTGATTTCTCTGTGTGTTAAACGTTCGTAATTGTTTAAAATGATCAAAAGAGATTTCAGTTTACCATTATTGCACGCCTTTAAAAGTAAATGATAGCACGAATCTTCCATAACTAAATATATTTGTAGTGGACACAAAATACCCCCCTCTTCGCAGTACATTTTATTCCAAATACCTTGATAATGTACTCTTGTGGTAAGTCAGCTAACACGTACGGCTGTGGAAACAGGTTGATACAGTGGTGTAAGCTCATACATATGTTTTACCATATTTCATTAAGTTCCCACGCACCCAAGTTACACACTGCAATATCAATATTCTGCGCACAAGTAGACAACCCATTACTAATGATTAGTATGGGAGGAGTTGTGCTACAAACAGACTCTGTTGACAACCCTGTTGAAGATCCTCGGACACTAATGCTATAATGATGTTGCTTGTATATTATCAGCTCAAACACTCGGTATTAATGTTGAGATGGACTTTGGATTAGATACCAGTAAACAAATAAGCATGCCACGAATTGACTTATAACATGCTACCATTAACGCAAAGTGCTAATTAACCACCTAAATAGAATTTTTAATGCCGGAGGATTAGTGTTAGCGACATAATAATCGGTGCTGTACATTACAATGGTAAATGGCTCCGTTCCCTGTTTGTAAAACACTAGTGGGAGTATTTCATTTGTTATTGTCGCATATTAACGTACTACTGTAGCTATTACAAGTAGTTTTATTGGTTTCTGTACGCCTGCTATGAGGTTGATGTCCAATATTATTACAGAAAAAGAAATCCTCCTGGCAACATAGACTATTAACGTACAGCACTTAGCAAGGATAAGAACGTTCCTTATTAACACTTCTGCTATCACGAGGGGCATTAGCCCCCAGTATTATTTTTCAATTATATTATTCTTCTTAGCATGCCTGTACACCTAGGACGTTGGCTATTCTGGCTTTATCCATTGCAATTCGGAACAGTTCTGCAGATGTTTTGTTGAACCAGTTTTTAAGGTTGTCGAGCCAGGAAATTATTCTTCGCTCAGGAGATCTTTTTCCTTCTATTTTTCCTTGCAGGATAAGTTAAAGCAACTCATATCTTTTATGATTCCTCATGATGTGTCCAAAATATTGTAGTTTACGACACTTGATGGTGTTGATCAGCTCTGGTCTCTTATTAGCTCGGCGTAGCACCTCAACGTTTGTAAATTTCTGAGTCCATGATATTCTCAAAATTCTTCTGTATAGCCAGAGTTCAAATGCTTCCAGTCTAGTAGTGGTGGCTTTCGTAAGGGTCCGTGTTTCCACACCATAAAATAGAACTGAAAATACATAGCAATATTATATTAACGTTCATAAATAAGTGATTCAAAGATTTAAGTTACAGGTGGAAAATAATAATGATTGAATGGCTTCCAGACTTTCTGAAGTAGTACCATCTAGTCGGTATGCCTCGTAGGGTTGTATAGGAAGCACTTGCGTACACCCTAATATCTTTAGTTTAAAGCTTTAAACATGGGCTATGATCATTATTTAGTTCAAACGTTTTGAAACTGAAACTTGATCATCTCTCAACAGATGTAAGACTTCGGGAAAAATGATCCATGTGTCACTGTGGTGACGGACAATTCAATTTTTTTACAATATGCTTTACATCGCACCATGCGACGATGCGATAGGAAAGGGAAGGAAGTGACAGCCCCAGTATTTGTCTGGTGTGAAAATGGGAAATCACGGAAAACCATTTTCAGAGTTGCCGACATTGGGTTTCGAACCAACTAGATCCTGAACGCAAGTTGATAGCTACGTAACCCAAACTTCTCAGCCACTTGTTCAAAATGACACTTTAAAGGAGCGGCATCCGTGGACTGACGCCCGGCTCCTTGGCTGAATGGTCAGCGTAGTCTTTTTCTATTCAGAGGACCCAGAGTTCGTCGGAGAATGTTAACCTTTAATTGCTATTTCTCCTGGCTCGGGGACTGGGTGTTTGTAATATCCTCAAAATCCCTGAAACTCACACATCACACACAACACTGCAATAACACTCAGTTTGCCATAGACGGCAGTTGCCGCTTACCCTTACCGAAGGGTGTGCGTTACAAGGGCTGCACTAGGGTAGAAATAACCACAATAAATTATTGTTTGTGACCTGATGAAAAAGAGCGAACAAAACTGAGAGTATATTTATAAAGCTGTAGTAACATTTTCTGCAATCCCAATTAGTCAGGATTTGTTCCTGCGAAAGAGTTTTCTCAAAATTTAATATTGTGAAGAGCAAGCTGCGGATTACCCAAATACGAGAGAGTTTGGAGTCGCTAATTTTATTATGTGTTGATACACATATTACAAATTAAGTTGATTTTAACAAATGTGATGGGCGAATTCAAGAACGTCGTTGATTTTGAGCGATGTCTCCCGTTGTAACTGCAGCGACAGATAAGGAATCGGTATGTAACTTTTCTCATCCCAGTTGGTTGAGCCTGAACACGGCCTAAGTAGAAACTCCTCCCTATGGCTATGCCGCCTACGACTTCTGATGCGATGAAAGTAATTGCTTTAATAGGAAGTGGGTACAACTGAAAAACCATCCTCTCGTAACATTACTCAGGGAAAGAAATGGAAGGTGCCTGACAGTCTGAAGAATGAGGGAATCAACAAATGAAACGAAAGGAATGAAAATTAGACACCCAAGGCCCCGCTAACTCAACACTCTCGGGGTTGGAAGAGAGCAGGAGATGACCTAGGAGGCCAGATACAACTGACTGAAGTATGAACCTGACGCAAATAAATTTTGACATTTCCATTGTGCGTCTACCTTGACGGTTCATCAGATGACACCGACTGTTACTCTCTCTTCATTTGTGACCCGATTTACCATTCTCAACTTCAACATTCTTCTACAACATCACACTTCTCTGTGCTAGTTATTGTTCATAATTCCCTTCCATAAAATGCTTTTCCCCCCACACACAAGTCTTCGAAAGATTTGAATATTGTTTATACTTATTTGAAGTGAACAATTTCTTTTTTTGGTCCTTCCTCGCCTGTGCTAGTTTGCTATATATGTGCTCCCTATCTACGAAGTCGTTAGTCTCAACTACGCTACCAAAAAAAACAATACTCACCCACTTCCTCTTGGACATCATTTTCTAATCTAACATTTCTTGCATCATTCTACTTTATTCGACTGCATGGCATTATATTTTCATCTTTTACTCCTCCTCCAAGACTGTATTCATACCGTTTACTAATATCTACAGATCTTCGACAGAATCAAACAAAACAACATCATCGGCAAGTTCCACAGTTTTTATTCCCTCCCCTTCAACTGCGGTTCCATTTCAAAATGCGCCTTCGATTTTCTTTACCACTTATTCCTAGCTCGATGAGTTTGTATTCACTGTCAAGTATGCACAATACCTATCCCTTATGCTTTGAAGGATTCTTCATCCGTTTTATCAACCCATTTTTATTTCTACTAGTTATTTTTCAGTTTTTATTTTTGTAGTATGTAATTTTTGTGCTTTAATAACTTTTTGGTTCTTTATCATAGAGGTTTTATCGTTCGACGGGTTAAGTATTTGTTTTGCCTTCCGGATCCGTGTGGTCACCCGCAAGTGTGGTTGAAAAATATATAATAAACATTGAAAAGGAGAGGGAAAAACTGCAGCCCTGCCTCATTCCTATTCCTTTGTACAGTATTTTGCTGCTCCTTTCTCTTATCCCTCAGTTCCTATCATCACTACAGTTTGATTTTTTATCAGCTCCAGAATTTCAAATATCTTAGCTCATTCAACGCTGTCGAAGGTCTTTTTAAAATCTAGAAATGACCTACACGTAGACTTGGCCTTATTAATTTGACCCTCTAATATCGGAAGTGGAGAAAGAATTGCTTCGCGTGTTCCTGTTCCTAAATTTTTTCCGGAAGTCGAACTGATCATCTTCCAACTCGGCTTCCATTTGTCTATTCAATCTTCTCTAAGTAATATGAGTTAAAATTTTATACATGTGAGATAGTAGAACAGAGCGGAAGTTTCCACACTTATCAGCACCTGCTTTCTTAGGAAGAGGAATAACAATATATTTTAAATCATTATTTTTTGATTTGATAAATACTGTATGCTTGAATTTTAATAATACATGAATTGGTATGTTCCTACCTGGACCTTTGATTAAATAGACAATGCCACAACCTATGGCTGAGAGGATTACTGGTTCTATTCCCGGCCAGGTCGGTGATTTTAGTGGCATATCGTTAATTCCAGTGGCTCAGGGACTGCATGCTTTCGTTTTTCGCAATATGCACCTTTCATGAACATATATCATCCACACATCCAACCCCCACACAGAAACAAGTAGTGAATACATCCCTCCACATACGGATGGCGTCGGAGAGGGCATCCAGCCGTAACACAGGAACTAGTCCACACACATGATACATTACCCATGACCCAATTAATATATCAAGAAATCAATGGAAGAAGAAAGTTAACGCGTGTCTCTGTTTCTATGTAGGCTTTTGTCACTGGTTTTCCCACTATTAATAATGGAATATAAATCGTATTTAAGTATAATTCATTCTCCCGCCCCCAAACGTAGATGTTTCCTATTGAATATTTAGTGGTCATTATGCAAAAAATAATTCCTAAATAAAGTCCTGTCATAGTCTTCAACAGTTCTGCGAGTCTCCACCCAAATAAATTATACGACATATCTCTAATCATCCCATTTCGAAAATCTAGAGTCGTCCCTTAATCCGATACACAATTTAATATGGTAAGAATATATTCAGAGTCAATTACAATCAGGATGTGTACTTGATATATATAAGTGTGTGAAGTTACTGTAATATAAAACGTGACGGGTGGAACTGGACTGGATGGTGACATGATATATTTAACAGCCACAACATTACGCTTAATGAGGGAAGTCGCATTATATTAATGGGTGAAATGTTGTGTGGTGACAACATGAACTTCAGTAAATTCAAGTAGAGTGGGTGAAATTGATGTGATACCAAGAAGTAGCGTGGTCATGTCAAGTTCTCAATCATTATTAAATTTAAAATAATCTGTAATCCATATCAAGGCGAGGAGTGGTTTATAAATGATGGCAGTAAAGCATCATAATGACCCTGTTACTACTGGGTATCTGTGATTTGCCTTCTTTATTAACGTCTTCATTTATAAAAATATACTCCTACAGGATGATCTTTGTCATATAAACTGCTCGTAATTATAGGATTTCTCAAACATTTATGAGAATTCCATTACTTATCAAACACGAATTTATTATTTAAACTGTATTATTAAGTATGTGCGTGTTTTCTTACAAGTACGGGTTGAATAAATCATTTCACAATGGCACATAAAACAAGAAACTCTCAATAATATTTATTTTTTCGACAAGGGAAGTTTTCAGACCTTCGGACAACAATCGTCATTAAATATTCTGCGGTGAATAAGCAAGAGACTTAAGTAAGTGGAGGGAAGCGTGATATTTCACTACCGACAACAGTTTCTAAAACAAGGCTAGTGAAAATATAAGGGAATAATCCTAGGAAATTATTAAAAAAGGGGGATATATGTATATTGTGATTACTTATATACTAAATAAATAATGAATTATCTTCCTCATCAATAAATAGAAATCCATTATTTACAGGTCTAACCCTAAACCCTAAGGGTGACTGTAATGTTTGCAGTCACATCGTGCCAAACACACACTGCCTGTGAAAGATGAGACACGTAAATTGTGAGTTTACATTAAACACCGTGAATTTTCAACTATCGTAGACATACCTCATTCATGGTCTGATCAAAGTGACACAAATTTGCCGACCAAAACCTTCAGACACAAGGATGGAAATTTGCATACAAAAATCATTCCACCTAAAACTACAAAGTGCTGAGAAAATGTGAAGGTACCGGAACTTTGTTCAGGAAGAGTTCTTCTACGTGCTAGTAAATCTAACGATAGGATATTGGCATATTTAAGTGATTTCCGACAAAAGAGTAGTGTTACGAAAATGTTGCAAAATTTGGGCTGGGAAAACTTGTGAGAAAGGAGATGAGCTACTCAACTAAGCAGTATGTTCCGAGCTGTCAGTGGAGAGATGGTGTGCAATGACATTAATAGACGAATAACTTTGAGCGGTATTTTTAAAAGTAAGAAAGATCGTAATAGCTAGAGTCCTGCACGGATTTTGATATCCGCGAAGTTAGTCTCTTGGCGGAAGCAAACTGCATGACAGTACGGATAATTTTGCTGATAATTTCTAAATAATTAAGTTTATTGATTTTCTCTCAGGTATGCTCTTAATTGTTTCCTTCTGATTAGGCGACCCTTGGCATTGCTATGGGAGAATTGTAATATATGAAGAGCCTTGAGACTATAAAGCCGTAAATATGACCTAAGCATAACTGGCACCTGCCTGAATTTAGTGGAAGGAAGGAAGGAAGGAAGGAAGGAAGGAAGGAAGGAAGGAAGGAAGGAAGGAAGGAAGGAAGAAATATTCCGAAAGGGAACCGGCCAATATGTCGGTTGTTGTCGCGAGAGGAAATCCGCAATAAAGTTGTGACTGTAGGGGATCTGGTGCCAGGTATCAGACCTATTGTATTATGTTAACAAATCTATACCTTCGGTGTACTTTTATAGTTACAATATCCGCGGATAACCATTCGAGGATACGGTTGCGGGATGCGGATGAAGGAAGTGCGAATGCAGATAGATTTTGTACATCAGCTCAGGGCTCTAACAATATGAAGGTAAAGTTGGAATTCAAGAGGATAAATTGGGGAAAATATTCGTTTATAGGAAAAGGAGTTGGGGACTGGAATAATTTACCAAGATATATGTTGGATAAATAACCAAATTCTTTTAAATCATTTAAGAAAATGCTAGGTAAACAAATGATAGGCAATCTTCCACCTGGGTGACTGCCCTAAATGCAAGCCAGGGGTGATTAAATTACTTACTGAAGTATTTACAGAATGCCCCACCTCCAAATATCAACGGACTGAGCCGGGATCGAACCCGCCATATCGAGCTCAGAAGGGCAGCGTTCTATGGTCTAAGCTGCTTAAAATGTTGTGAACTCCTGTTGACAATACGTCGCCATGTCGGCCGATCACACGCTACATTCTCCTAGTTATTGAAGTTAGTTTTATACTTCATATTAGTCTTCAGAAAGTCATCGTACTGTTTTCTGCTATCCTACTTGATTGCGTTGTCTACATCTCCTGCAGGCACAGTGTCCGGCCCATCGAATATTATTTTTGATAATGATTGGATTGTCGCATTCTATCTTAAGTCCACCTACACAAATCGCTACCTCCATGCAGATTATCACCACCATCCAGCACAAAAACAGGGCATTCTCATGACACCACGGGGACGAAACGAATTTTAGACCCATCAAATATCTAAAAGGAGATGGGCACACTCAAAGGCACGTTCAAGGGTAATGGTTACAACGATGTACTGATTCATAGAACCCTGCTTCCCAAAAGGACGACTAAGCAAAATTCACAGAACGAAGAAGTGAAGAGAACTGCCTACCTTCCTTTCATCCACAACACCACAGATCGAATTGCCAAGGTCCTCCGCAAGTACAAAATAAAAACCGTGTTTGGCACCGTTACAAAAATCGCTCACAGTTTAGGCAAAAGCAAGGACAAACTGCCCTCACTATTACACCCTGGGGTGTACAAAATTCCCTTCAGGTGGCCAAACACGCCGGTCCATTGGTACTCATACATAGGACCATACATCTCAATCAGCCAGACAAGTCAGCAATAGCTGAGCATGCCCTATCAATGGGCCATGATATCGTGTTCCAAGATGTTCGAGCTGTTACCCACACTAAACACTACAGCTTTAGGATTGTATGGGAGGCTGTGGAAACACATAAAAATCCTAACAATTTCAGTGGGGACACCGGCTATCAAAGAAAACGTGGTTGCCAGCCATTAAGGACTTACGTAGGTAGTTCTCTTCCATGTCCTTTCACTACTGTTATTTCCTTTAGGTGTTTTCCAGATTCGACTTTCATCATCACTAGACCGTTCACTCTGGCTATGTGCTATGAGTCATACATTTATAACCCGTGTACACATGTTACGGTATTACTATTACTTCTTTTTTACTCCCGTGTCTTCAACCCCGTTCTAGTACGTCCTTCTTTTTCTTCTTCTCCCCCCCCCCCCCCGCCTGACTCTCACCCATTTTTCTCGTTTCTCTGGTACACAATTTTCTTTCCGTCTTTAGCTCTATTGTATTCTTCTGCCCTATCAGTCTTGTGTTGCACTACCAAGCTCGATAGCTGCAGTCGCTTAATTGGGGCCAGAATCCAGTATTCGGGAGAACCTCACTGTCGGAAGCCCCGAAGATGTTTTTCCGTGGTTTCCCATTTTCACACCAGGAGAATGTTGGGGCTTACCTTAATTAATGTAATGGTCTCTTCCTTCGCATTACAAGCCCTACCTTGTCCCATCGTCGTCGTTAAGCCCTATCTGCGTCGGTGTGACGTAAAGCAATTTTGTTCGTTCCATTATTTATGTATTTATTTCATTCCTGATTCGTCCGGTGACCTTGCTGTTTACTTCGCACGCATATACCATGGAACGTAAAGAATTTGACCTTGTTTTCTGACATGGCAAAGGCCCAAACGTTTATTGTCATGTCTACATTCACAGTATCCCCTGCCTGACGTAAGAAGCAGTTGAAAGGGAAACCCGCCCTTCGGAGTGTATGTTGGTGGTCACAGGGCTGTATTGCTGTATTTAACTGAGCCAGGGTTATAATACAAATATAAATGGTCTGTTATTGGACATTATATATTTTTCAACTAACTCATTCCTGGTTGCCAGCGTTTCGCCCCTGTGTGCTTAGTTGGGCTCCTCAGGCAGTACTTAGCACACCCACCAAGATGCATGGCCAGTACATACCGTGGAGGCCACTGTGTAGGCTACTTGGAGCCACCGGCAGTGTCAGTGCACTATGAGAGACTTTGTCTCATTACCAAAAATTGCTGCCTGCCTGGCCATCAGATGATATAGATGTTGATTCCCATAGTGCATTGGCCGTGCCGATGGCTCCAAGTAGCCTACACAGTGGCCTCCACGGTATGCACTAACCATGCTTCTTGGTGGGTGTGCTATTTACCAACTGATGAGCCCAACTTAGCACACTGGGCTGACAACCAGGAATGAGTTAGCTGGAAAATGTATAATGTCCAAAACCGGACCATCTATATTGGTATTATAAATTTACTCTTTCGGGACAAATATTTCGGTTTCCCTACGGTAATCAACATCTATATCATGATCTCACTTTCGTCTTTCCTATCTGACCTTCCTTGATCAACTTGTTCGTTTCTGATCCCGACGGTGTTAAGTTTGCAAGGCCTTGGCAATCTTTTATTTTTACGCCCTTCGTGGCCTTTATCTTACTTTTCCCGATACCTTCATTATTAGAAGGTTCAGAATTCCTCTATTTACATTTCTGATTAGTGGTAAGAGAGTTGTAATTTTTATTGAAACAGTAATCACTATCATCACTATAAACTAAATTGCTTAGGATGCCCATCGAAATTTTAAAGAAGGATGCCAATTTGCGAGGAGTAGCGATACTAGATACGAAACCTTTAATGTCTACATTTTCTAGTGTAAACCACCTGTTGGTTGATTACGTACATTCCTTCACTCATACAGAGAACGATCACAAAGTGTCTGATAAAGATATAATACTAAGTAAGACCGAAAATGTCCCTCTCTGTAGTGCAGTGGTTAGTGTGATTAGTTACCACCCCCGGAGGTCCGGGCTCGAAATTTGAAAACTGGTACGAGAACTCGAAAGTGGTCCACTCACCCTTCAGAGTTTAAATGAGTGGAGGGGGTCCGATTCCCGCCTCAGTCATCCTCGAAGTGGTTTTCCGTGACTTCCCACTTCTTCTCCAGGCAAATGCCAGGATGGTACCAAATCTAAGGGCACGGCCGCTTCCTTCAGTCTTCCTTGCCTATTCCTTCCAATCTTTTCCTCCCCCAAAAGGTCCCTTTTCAGCATAGCAGATGAGGCCGCTGGGCGAGGTACTGGTCGTCCTTCCCAGTTGTATCGCCGACCAAATGTCTCAAGCTCCAGAACATTGCCCGTGAGGCGGTAGCTGTGGGATCCCTCTTTGAGTCCGGAGGTAAAACCAACCCCGTGTCGTAAACGAATTAAGTAAATACATAATTAATACCAAACGTTCACTTGTAAACAGTGTTTTCGTGTACTAACATTAGTTGCCCGTAGCAGCAATTCAAACTGTTTATAACGTTTTGTAAAGCAATATTGTAAATATGAATATACACGACAATATACTGCTATATTCTAGAGGTGCCTAATCATGTTATGGAATATAACTGATTATGTATAAGGACTTGAAGGCTGATGATAGTATTATAGCTTCGGAGGGCAATATCAATTTTATCGAGAAAAAATTCATAAAACGTTTGATATTTTTTTATTACTGTAGGAAAATATATACATATGCAGATTCAACAACTGATATAGCAACAAGCGGAATGGCTGTGTTATATGTCTTAAACCAAATTTCAGATATAATTTGTTAATGGAGTGAAACTGTTAAGGACTAGAAAGCATTTGAATCTTTTTTTTTTGAAACGCCACATGTCAAGATTGTGCCACAGTTGAGTTAAGGCAAGTAATACAGTCTTTAAGTATAGATCTATCGTTTTCTGCAGAAACTACACACGTCACTACGTCACTGCATTGCTTTATCCGGTAGTTCTGCCTGGTAATAATAGTTTGTTGGAGAAACAGCACTTGCCACTGACACTGTACGTTTTAAGTGGATATCTCCAAACTAATATTTACTGACATGTGCTGTTTAAGAAAAACCGATTCATTTGGTTTCAGATTGAGAGAGAATGAATACTATTCCACAGTTATTGAATATTAAACATGTAATAGGGTATATGCTTGCAGATCGGATCAAATTCTATTCCATAACGGGACCAAATGCGTCACTTAGTTCATGGAAGGCAAAACGAAACACGAATCAATCAGCAAATGTGTACAGAGTGGGCTGTAAAATTAGCTCAACGTAATTTTCTTCCAAAGTCAACTAGGGGAAGTAAAGTAAGATAGCGTTAGAGTCATCAAATTTAAGGTGTATCACCGTTAAATACTCCTACTTCTAGGTACGTTAAAATGGACCGAAACAATCAGTTTTTGGTAATGGGTCTGAAACGAATTAATGACAGACAAAATCAGAGTATCAATTAATTATGGCCCTTATTTTTCAAAGTCATCATTTTTTTTAAACATGTCATCACGTCAGGATACGTAGTCGTTGCTGTGACAACACGCAGTAAGTTTTGGTTCGTTTAAAGCAGAGCGGTGGAACAGTATACTACAGGGACAAAGGAAGAGTTTGTAGCTCGGGTGCTCGCAACTGCTTACTCTCTACAGCACATGCCTGGGGGTCTCTGAACGTGTACGACAGGCAAAGGCACATTGATATAGAGCGTGTGTTGAAGCAGGAGGACGCACTTTTGAAAAGTTTTGTAAAAGTTTAAAACAATTAAATTTACACGTAATAGTTTAATTCTCAACCACCTAAAGTGTACTTCAGCTATTGATTTTCGACCTATTGTTCCTTAATAAAAGATATGTGTTTGTCACATTTTCCATCCCTAGAAGTTCGAGTATTAAATTTTGATACACTCTGTATAAAGTGGGATTTCCTGCTGCTGTTGTTTTGCCTGGCCTCAATTCGATTTTTGCTCTCGAACGGCAACAGAAATGAAGGAAGTATTGCATTCGTTCCAAAATTCGACCTCCGGTTTTTCACATATATGGAGGATATCCAAGTTTCATGACCTCTGTAGACACCTAAAAAGTGTTCTTCACAACGTAACTGTCAATGACGATGTCATGAGGGAAGGGTTCCTCGAACACAGACCTCGTCTAAAGCATCATTGCGTTACTTGACCTAGCTGATGCAAATGATAACTGCGAGTTAGACAATTAGCTCCTCTTCTTAATTTAATTGTACTACCATGTATATGGTTATTGGACATAATTTTTTAAATAAACTGTGTAAACAAAGCCTATTTTAATTTAAAATTTACAGTTAAGAATATATAAAACAAATATTTATGATGTTGTAACCATCTGGTAACTCCTAAACCTATTTGAGCTTTTCTCCCGAAGTTTGTTTCGTTTCACAGGGCATAAATACAAATTATACCATGTCTATTATTGTGGACAGTAGAATATAAATTAAAAAAACATACCCTTCTTTCTTGTGTGTTTGACAGTGGTACTGAATAAAACATATAAGTTATACTTTAAATACTTACAGGACCCGGATCTTGGTGAGGTTCACAAACGCTTCGTCGTCGATATGGGTTATACGGTTTCTCCTGAGCATTCTGCAAGAAACGAAAAATCGAACATCACATTATTTCAAGTCGTATTCGTTCTGTCAAGACATGTTCAATGGACCTTACTGATAACACGAATTAACATCGGACCACTTCCCTTTTGCCAAGTTCTCAGAAAAGGAAGAGCATTGAAGGGAGAAGGGAAATACCTCGTAAAGGAAAGATGCAAATACGGGAACAGAATCGTACTTCCTTCGAATCGTAGCCAATGCACACGGATTATGAAGTAATAACGCCGTATAATTCTGTCTGCTGGTAGGGGTGCAGGCCAGAACAGTTGCAAAATAATTATGAAAATAAATAATATATAAATATATAAAATAAAATAAGATAAATGAAGTAAATGTAATTAAATGTCCGGAATTTGAGATCCAGAGTTCATCTAAATGAATCCCTCGAATTTTAATAGAGGATGATAATTCTCCCTCCCAGGGCGATTACATAAAGCTGCATACTGGTGCATATGCTTCGGCCCTCACCTAACCCTCTGAAAATGATTAAGCAACCAGGAACTGCGCTTACGTTCTCCAATAACTTCTCCATGAATTGAAAATAAACTACCTATGTTCTAACCTAACCATAATCCGTACATTAGTGCTTCAGCAAAACACACAACAAATAAAAAATAGCAACACATTCAATAAATTTTACAACTGCTGGAATACTCCCTATATACATTCAATAATCCTAGAACGAAAAGCAATTGGAAACAACGGCGAGACCTGCATTACCACTTTTAGTGAGTCCGATGACCAATAGTTACTATGCATATATAAGAAGTTATATTGCCCTTCGCTGTTTGTTGTGTATCAACACAAATTGCCAGCTCTCACCATCAAAACATAGTATCTAAATTTGATAGTGTATCTCTTTAAGCACTCACACTAACACTTGGTTTCAGAGACACTTCATTTGAAAACCGGCCATAGATTACCGAAAGTTTCCATGAGATATAGAAAACCAATATGAATTAATATTATCCAGTACATTATCAGAAACAATTACAATTATTGCTACAGCAGCATTGATGAGTGTTCAGTGATTTGCAAGATACACCTTCAGTAATCAACAGAGCTAGGATTTTTATGACCTAAAAATCAACATAACATGCACAGAAAAAATGCTCTTATGATCTAAAATTTACCAAGATATGCACAATAACATAAAAAATATGATCTAACAGTATTATATTTGAGGTAATATTCTAGTTGTAAAGTCAATAAGTCAGTTTATGACAACGAACCATTTATTTTATGAATAAAATGCACAGGATAAGTTAAACTACGTAAATTGATTTTGTAGTGTGCTTCTTATTTTATTAAAATTGTCAGTACATAGCTAACGCACGCTGCGATTATTTTCATATGCTTCTATATCTTCAGTTTATGAGTCCTGAGTTGCAATGTACAATACCTTGTGCAAATGTTAAAATAAAAAAGATTTCCTAATTTCAGCCAACAAAGCATTGTACTTTGAAAAACTTGGTTTTACTTCAGCTGACATAAGAGGAGCATACTTGAAATTGACAATATCATTTGAATATATTTCTAAATGATTAAGAAAACAACTTTTCACAAAACAAAATCATTGAAATGGAACATAATCAATCAATCAATCAATCAATCAATCAATCAATCAATCAATCAATCAATCAATCAATCAATCAATCAATCAATCAATCAATCAATCAATCAATCAATCAATCAATCAATCAATCAATCAATCAATCAATCAATCAATCAATCAATCAATCAATCAATCAATCAATCAATCAATCAATCAATCAATCAATCAATCAATCAATCAATCAATCAATCAATCAATCAATCAATCAATCAATCAATCAATCAATCAATCAATCAATCAATCAATCAATCAATCAATCAATCAATCAATCAATCAATCAATCAATCAATCAATCAATCAATCAATCAATCAATCAATCAATCAATCAATCAAAGATCTGCATTTACGGCAGTCGCCCAGGTGGCAGATTCGCTAACTGTTGTTTTCCTAATAAATTGGAAATTTATTGAACATCTCCCTTGGTAATTTATTCCAATCTCTAACTCCCCTTCCTATAAATGAATATTTGCCCCAATTTGTCCCTTGAATTCCAACTTTATCTTCATATTGTGATCTTTCCTACTTTTAAAGACGCCACTCAACTTCATTCGTCTACTAATATCATTCCACGCCATCTCTCCGCTGACAGCTCGCAACATACCACTTAGTCGAGCAGCTCGTCTTCTTTCTCTCAGTTCTTCCCAGCCCAAACTTTGCAACATTTGTGTAACCCTACTCTTTTGCCGGAAACCACCCAGAAAAAATCGACCTGCTTTTCTTTGGATTTCTTCTACTTCTTGAATTAAGTCCCATACACTGGAACCATACTCTAGTTGGGGTCTTACCAGAGATTTATATGCTCTCTCCTTTACATCCTTACTACAACCCCTAAACACCCTCATAACCATGTGCAGAGATCTGTACCCTTTATTTACAATCCTATTTTTGTGATCACCCCAATGAAGATCTTTCCTGTATTAACACCTAGATACTTACAATGATCCACAAAAGGAACTTTCACCCCATCAACGCAGTAATTAAAACTGAAAGGACTTTTACTATTTGTGAAACTCACAACCTATATCTTGCTGGAATCCTACAAGCTGAGCTTCAGTGGAATAACCTTTCCTAAAACCGAACTGCCTTCTATCGAACCAGTTATTAATTTCGCAAACATGTCTAATGTAATCAGAAAGAATGCCTTCCCAAAGCTTACATGCAACGCATGTCAAACTTACTGGCCTGTAATTTTCGGCTTTATGTCTATCACCCTTTCCTTTATACACAAGGGCTACTATAGCAACTCAGCATTCAATTGGTATAGCTCCTTCAACCAAACAATAATCAAATAAGTACTTCAGATATGGTACTATATCCCAACCCATTGTCTTTAGTATATCCCCAGAAATCTTATCAATTCCAGACGCTTTTCGAGTTTTCAACTTTTGTATCTTATTGTAAATGTCATTGTTATCATATGTAAATTTTAATATTTCTTTAGCATTAGTCTCCTCCTCTATATGGACATTATCTTTGTAACCAACAATCTTTACATACTGCTTACTGAATATTTCTGCCTTTTGAAGATCCTCACATACACTCTCCCCTTGTTCATTAATTATTCCTGGAATGTCCTTCTTGGAACTTGTTTGTGCCTTAAAATACCTATACATACCCTTCCATTTTTCACTAATATTTGTATGACTGCCAATTATGCTTGCCATCATGTTATACATGGCTGTCTTCTTTGCTAGATTCAGTTTCCCAGTAAGTTCCTTCAATTTATTCTTACTTCCACAGCCATTTCTAACTATTTCTTTCCAATCTGCTCCTCCTTCTTAGTCTCAGTATTTCTCGATTATAATAAGGTGGGTCTTTAGCATTTCTTACCACCTTTAAATGTACAAACCTGTTTTCACATTCCTCAACAATTGCTTTAAGCCCATCCCAGTGTCTGTTTACATTTTTATTTACCGTTTTCCACGGATCACAGTTACTTTTTAGATGTGTGATACCCTTCGTTTTTTCTAACATCTTTTCCATTTTGTTTGATACTTCTTGCTCCACTTTACCACAAACAACATTAAATTTATTCACAGTTATTTTCACTAGTTCTATCTGCTTCACTAGTGGCACTTCTGATTGCTCCAGAGCAGTTATCGTAGCAGGAAGAAAACCAAAATTTGATTTGATGTATGAAAGTTGACCTGAAATATCAGAACTAGACATTAATTCCTGGGCTAGCCCAATTGAAGCGGCTTCACTGCTATCAAATGAATCAATGATACTTTTCACAATGTTGAATTTCTGGCAGTAGTAGTTGCAGGATTCAATCCAGGATCCCCATCTTGTCAAAATGGGAGAAGGCGGCAAGGGAATGTCTGGAGCTAGCCTCAATGATGAAACACGTGGAGAGGCTTTCAAGAAGACCCTCTTGACACACCCAATGAATTTATCAACCTCAATGAATTGACTACGAATCTCTTCTGCAACACTGTGTAAGGCGTGAGCTAAACAAGTCACATGCACCATTTTACTATATAATGCTTTTAGTGATTTGTGATTTGGCAGCTTTCACCATATAAAGCGCAGCATCCGTTATGAAGAGCAGTAGACTGTCATACTGAACTCTTTCGGTCCATATGGTACGAATAGATCTGTCAAACAGTTTACTAACGGTAGAAACATTGACTTTTTTCAAAATGTTCACAGTTTATTAGAAACGTTTCACCCGGACCATCTTCTCCCAGAGTCCCCACAATGACATTCGCAATATATCTTCTCTTAGAGTCTGTAGTTTTATCAATTGATATCCATATTTTCTTCTTTTCAGCCCGTTGTCTGATTTCTTGCATAGTTTTCTCGTAGCTTCGGCTGATGTAGTCCTTTCTTAAAGTGGAAGGATCGAGAAGATATTTGCCAGTGTATTTTTCTAAGAATTCACGAAATTTTGGATCATTCAGCTTATTTAAGGGAATGTCGACACAAAGAAAGGATGTACAAAGTTCTTCACAAAATGGCGAATAAGATTGGCGAGATTCTCCTAGGAGCATTCGCTGCAGTGTCTTCCCATTTTCGATTCGTTGTACTCCACGTTTGCGTTTTTCAGTTGTCACATGCTGCTGAACGTTAAATGACTTATCCGCAGTTACTCTTACATCGCACAGTTTACAATACAGTACTTTACCATCACTCGCGCGAACACTTTCTCACCATATTGAGACACGAACTGTTGTAATTTTACTTCAATACGTTGCTTCACTTTAGGCATTTTTTTCTTAACTATACTACACAGAACGCACACTTCCGACTTCAACAAGATTCAATAACCTCTGAGACACACCAGATTACGAAGGACACGCTTAAGTAGCCCTCTGCTCACTGTTGCGCAAGGGTAAAGGTAGGTAGGTTCTTACCATTTTCCAGGAAACAAAATGTGATGTGTAATTCTGAGAAATACAACAACTCCATTTAACACGGAAGAAAGAAACTGAATGAGAAAATGTCTTTACTACCTGAAAGAGTGTAAATATGACGAATATGACCATTTACTATCTAAAATATGCTCTATCACATAGAAATGACCATTTATGCATAAGTATGACTTAACAAAGTACCATCATTCGATTACTTTTTCATAACAAGCATTTATATATATTTAAGGAACTTATCAGTCTTGCCAAAAAATATATGCTCCATCATGAAAATTCTAGCCCTAATTATTATTATTATTATTATTATTATTATTATTATTATTATTATTATTATTATTAAATATTTCACTGCGTCCATCATGTTTGCAAGAGGACCTTCCATACCATTTGATCGGGTTATGTGTGTAATTATCCTCAAATTAGCATTCAGAAGTACACACAAGAAAGAAGCAGGTTTTTCGTTTATCCGGTATAAGTGTCCTGGTAATGTTCATGAGGATCATAGCAATCAATTGTTTCTTGTTGTACAGTTTGGAATGCATCCACCACTCGTCATAAATCAGAAGCGGCTAGCTAACACACACTTTCTAAAGTTCATTATGGTAATAGAGGTACGAAAATTACAGCTATGTTTTAGTCTACGGCATTCCATTACATGAAGCGCATTCACAGTGCTAGTTACCGAGCCCTCTTAACCTCAGTCTATTATCAGATTTACAGTAGGCATTGCTATGAGCAGCGAAAGTCGTGCTGGAGAGTGAAGCACTACCTTAAATTTGAGAGAAACTATTGCTGGTAGGTTATAGTGCACAGGAGAAAATCCACCTTTTTTCAAGTAGAGTCTTCTTCGTCTTCAGGTAGCAGTTGATGTTGCTGCTGTTGATACATTTTCACGTCTCTTGAATGACCACCCGCTGCTATATACAGGTATTTAAGAAAATATAACTCCCAAGACGACTGCTGCCCAGACAGACAAAGTGCACAAGTATTGCAGTGGCATGTGGTCAACGTCACCTTGAAAGTAGTTAGAGAGACGTGAATCTATTATTATTATTATTATTATTACTATTATTATTATTATTCCTTTGCTGGAAAGACCTAGTGTTATCAGTGAACGAAGGTCCCCTGCTATTTCCCGCCATTATGCAGGCAGGCTGTTATAATCGGTTCGCAGCAATAATCCCATATATCGGAGATGAGTGGCAGCATAAGATACAAAGAATATCACAACAAGCAATGGTCAACGTAATGTTATTGTTGATCAGTTTTATGTGCTTTCGATATTGCAGGCCTTCATATTTAGTTTTCTTCCGACTCTGAAATATCACTCCTACCATAGTCGGTACGGTAAAACTAAAAAAAAACATAAATGATAGGAAATTGTATTCTCTATCAATTTTGTTATGTAGTACCTTTCGTTAGGACCAATAATATAGTTATTAAATTTTTTTGGCGCCTCCCCTAAACTACCAGTTAATCCAGGGTGAATAAAATTGTTTATAACTAAGACTGTAGTTTCTTATTTCCCGACTATATATACCGATTTTCATTAAATTCTGTTTACCCATTTTCTCGTGGCTTGGCGTTGATATGGACTTAGTAAAAACATACAAATTCAAGAATACGTCTGTTATCATAGCCGGTACGGTAAAAATATGCAGGACATAAATGATTGGAAATATAGAATTAAACTTTAGTTATACAGTATTTATCGATAGGACGGCTAATAACATATATATTTGAGAATTACATTTTGGGCCTTCCCCTAAACTACCATTTTGCTCAGCGTTAATAATATGATTTATAGCCAAGATTGTAGTGGCTCATTCCCCGACTTGACATGCCGATTTTCATTGCATTCTCTTCAGCCGTTTTCTCGTGATGCGTGTACAGACAGACAGACAGACAGACAGACAGACAGACAGACAGACAGACAGACAGACAGACAGACAGACAGACAGACAGACAGACAGACAGACAGACAGACAGACAGACAGACAGACAGACAGACAGACAGACAGACAGACAGACAGACAGACAGACAGACAGACATTACGGAAAAGTAAAAGGTGCATTTCCGTGTTACTATGGACACAACCGATACAGAAATACCATTCTTTAGAAATTCTGAGCAATGTACAGACAAAACACTTATTTTATATATATATATATATATATATATATAATTATTATTATTATTATTATTATTATTATTATTATTATTATTTAATATCTTTGAAGCTCTTGACAATGTTATCTGAATTACTGATATTTCGAATTACTCAACATCCAATTGCATTATTTATCCAGGGTACTTATTACCGAATATACCTTTGCAGACAAGATTTATTTATCAAGTGTTACTTATTCAGTCTTATGCCATTATCTGCGATCACTTAGCATACGTTCTCTGCATGCCCTACATGGATACCACAGGTAATCAAGACTTTACGAAGCGGCATCCTCTAGTCCCTGTTGTTCGTACAGCTTTGATGAAAGCAAGATTTACTGCGAAGATTAAACAGAGCTTGTAGTTTGTAGATACGAACTGAATGAACCTAAAGAAACCACAAACACTCGGTCAAATAACCTTCACTTGTACGGCAGTATGGGAATGGTTATTCTGCAGGTTTTATCAGATTGCTTGTGTACATGGAGTTCGTAAGACAATAGTAAGACGAAAAACAAAACAAAATATACATTGGTCTCAGTGTGTGGTCTACGCAGACCTGTCATTATTACTGCCAGACAATTATCAACAAAACTGAATCACTGAAGTACTAGTAACGACTAATGAGAGATTTCCCCTGGTACGTGATGGAGGCTGTCTTGTTGCTCGAAATCGTGGACTATCAAGGCAAAGTATTTAAATCCTAAAATACTGCTTTGAGATAATTCTGTCTAATCCGCTTCTTGTAACGTGATGTCTGCCGGACCTTTTATTTCTTTTAATATTTAGGGTAATAATTAAGTTACCCTAATTATACCCATATATTCGTATACTCCATTCAGAACACAAAATGTAGAATAAATGTTCATTAAACTTTTTCTCTCTCACCTTTTAGAATTGTAGTTATGTCCATAAAGATGATTAGGCCTACATCAGAAGTTCTAGAAATTAGGAAACATAATAATATAAGTCAACTACTTTTACCGGATTTCTACTTGTTAATAAATATGTGTGAAGAGAACCAGTCATTAAAAATGGTAAGATTATTCAAGTACTTGCTAAATTACGGAACTGCGACGAACGGAAACGTATAGTACAGTTAAGTTATCTAAGTCTCTTGCTCTGAAATGATTAATAATTCCCAACACAGACAACACTGAATGAAGAAATAAAGTGGACGTTGCGCAGCTATTGGCATAGCCTACTAATTATACCTATGTTATTTTAGTTTAATGCCGCATGTTTTGATGTAGAATACCTACCAACTGAAAGGTACTGCCGGAAAAAATTCCAGCTAGTATTGGTAATGGTATGAAGTTTTTCCTAGTCTTAAGGTTCACTCAGCCTACACCAGAAATGACTATCAGGTTAACTACTGGGGGGCAAAGGTGGCCGGGCGTTGAGTTAACTACTCAACCCCATCAAGTGCCCGAGGTTACGGATAGTGGAAGCCTTTACCTTCCACCACTCCAAGGACCTTCATGGCCTGTACGGAGATGACTTTGCCTTTGCTGTCTGTATGAAGTTTTTCCACAACAACAGTAGACCAGCAGATATGCTCGGCTGGACCTCGATCATAGTGCAGAACTCGCCTCACGACGCAACCTTCTTAACTCTGAGACGCTTCCGATAAGACTTTTGATGCTCCACATTGGTGATTTTGGACTTTCTGGAATTCTAACAAGTCTCCATATACTCTGAAATGCGTATCCGATCATTTTAAAGCTATTTATTTTCCATATGTAGCGACATTCTTTCCGATAGAAAGACATATTCGCATTTCTTAGGACTACAACTGCCAAATGGTCACCTTTTGATTTTGTTTGCGCCATTTTCATTGAGACGAATCAAACGACACTTCCCATGATGAACAGCCATGCCCGAGTCCGGAGCTACGCTGTTAGCCGCGATTTTAGGCTCAAGATTGCAGTATTATTTTACAATTGGTTTTACGTCGCACCGACACATATAGGTCTCACGGCGACTGTGGTATAGGAAAGGGGTAGGAGTGGGTATGAAGCGGCCGTGTCCTTAATTAAGGAACAGTCCCAGCATTTGCTTGGTGTGAAAACGGGAAACCACAGAAGACCATCTTCAAGGCTACCAATAGCGGGGTTCGAATCCACTATCTCCCGAATGCAAGCTCACAGCTGCACGCCCCTAATCGCACGACCAACTCGCTCGGTAAAATTGCGGTACTTGTGTATCACTCGACGACGTCATATCGTGCGTGGTAAGGCACTTGTTACTACGTGCAATAGTTCTTCCTCTTTATAGTGGGCCTGATTTTTAAGAGGAAGTACAACTAGGTAATGATCCTCTCTGAACAAATTCTGTGGAAACAAAAATTTAAAAAATTAAAACTATTCGATCAGATAATTTTTTGAAAGTGAATTAAGGAATAAAACAAAACAAAACAAAACTTTTTAAACCGAAGTGGCCACAAACACATAAAACGGGAGCATTGGTTCCCTGAGTAACAGAACACTCGAAATTTACATGCGTTTGATTAATCTTCCCTCACATATACAGCGAAAGACGAGATAAACAGTATTCTAGTGTGAGTGTTTCCTGCAGGCTGAGGTTCCGTCTTAGGCCAGGGAGATCGGCATACTCTGTGAGGTTGCCGAGCCCGGTGAATTGGACACCAAAGGAACATATTTGCTAGGGTGGGACACTTCCTTCTTTAGGAGGTAAGAGCGTAGATATTCCATGACCTATCCTCAGCCTACTCAAACCTACGGCCTCCCTCCATGAAGGCCGAAAAGACGACCACCATTCGGCAGTTGTCATATTAATTGGTTTCAGCTTGTTGAGAGTACCGACAGCTAGCCACTCCGATTCCCAGGATGCCAAGACGGCTCGATGTACTGTAGCTGACAAAAAAATCCCTCTTCTGCTTCTTTTGCAGCTTGATCCGCAAGTTTCTTGCCCGCAATTCCCACGTACTGAACACTGGCTTCGCACGTATTGTTTATAAATGATTTCCATGTCAAAACTTTCATGTTCTTATAACACACACCGGCCCAAGTACAGGCCCGAAACTATAGACGTATTCAACGTCAAAGCTACTGACCAGTAGTGGACAAAATATTTATTGGAAATTGAAATCTGTCCTTCCACCTGGTGTCCGAAAAACAGGCATCTTATCGAAAAACTCCAGAGTATTTCTGATCTTCTCCATTACCCGGGATTCTATAGAAATCATTGCTAAGTATGGCGGTCTCCTTTCTCCCATGCAATCGAGATAATAATTGTGTTATAATCCTTTCACTTGCGGATAATGAAATTCCTACACCCGCTGTGTTCGTGGGAATCGTTCATACCAACAAAACTAAGAGTAATAGTTGTGGAAAACTAGTTGTTAATCTATAATTACAAAATTTTAGCAACACTCGAGGACTTTCACTGTGGAACTCGTCATTGTCAAAAGATATGGCATTACAGTGTTACCCATAATGTTCTAAGAGACTTCGAAATTAGTCATCCGGAAATTATTTTCTCATTTAAATAGCTATTGGTAGCCCTAAGTAGTTCCAAAAATAAAGACTTGAAAATCCTGAAATTCTACGGCAAGATGATTGGCTGTGTTGTCGATGACTTCACAACGAAAACACTTGTAATCTGATTTTGTTCTTGTTGATTCGCTTAAGAAGCGATACAGTGACGAGTTTCATTAACCTTTCCCATCCCATCCCCGAGTTAATTGGATGTCAACATGTCTCTCCCGCTGTCCCAAACACGAGTTAACTTTGACCTCAAGCAATGGGAGTTCAGTCTGACGCTGCAATTTTGTTGTTCATCACATTCTGTGTTCAGACGAAAGACGTATTATGTGCTTTATGTTTTTCTTTCAAGACTGTATTCTAAGATGGGTGCGCAGAAGAATAAAGAATGTTTGAAGGAAGATTATATTTTAGAAATTGCAGCGAATGACGATGAGCCCGACTTTTATGAGTATCTCCAAACTGTAGACCATTATTACACCACTGTCAAGTTCTGTTCAAGAAAAAACTATTGCTAATGTTGTCGTTCCATGATTATTAAGTAGCTATATAAATACAAGGTACTTTTAGCCTATTTCAACCATTGTCGAAACATGTGGTACGGGACATGCATAAGGCTGAAAAGAACTTGGGAGTGGAAAGCTTAATCTTAATCTCACAATACAAAACAATACTTCGTTTTATTCAAGATAATGCCAAAGTAGACAGCAGTACGAAACATTAAATATGTTAAGAAGAAAACTAAACTCGAAATATTCCAGGGTTAATAAGAACTACTTAACTGCAGAAAAACTCTCTCTTTCAATTATTATTATTATTATTATTATTATTATTATTATTATTATTAATCAACTTTCTATTATTCCTATGTGTGATTTAAGGTTTATGAGACTACTTGTAAAATTCAGAGTTCGTTCGAAGTCTAACAACCGATTCAAGTCGCTTACTTAAAACATCGGTAGTCTACCCTCATTTAGAGTGTCCTGCAGTGCATATTGAACGCATTTAACAGTAATTTCCTACAGTCTGAGTGAAATAAGAAGGATATTGTCTTGCTCCTCACACTTGATGGCAAAGTAATGAAGCATTGTGTTAAAGGATGCCGCTGTTTTCTGTGCTGATCTCATTCAAGAAATCAATTACTGCCACATCATGTGCAAACAACCTTATTAGTCTCTTGTAACAGAACATTAAACATGAAGAATGTCAAATATTGAACTGCAAGACCGGAACCGGTAACAGCTGACTCTTAATAACATACTCTGCAGGGTTAATGAGTTACTTGTCTCGTTCAATAACAGAAAAATCCTCTACAAGAAGACGCTCTGCCATAACAGAGTAAAAACATGAGCGGATCCGTTGAACTGAAGTATCTACTTTTAACATAGTATATGATCCTTTCGTATAACAAACGGATAGCGATTGGCAATAGCTGTACAGGGCATGCGTGCACCTTGCCGTGGTCACAATTATCGTAAAGGATTGTTAAGAGTAACTTCAGAGTGTGGAAAATAGGCCTATTTATATCTGACAGGTTTCATTCATCTATTTTATTAGAATACAATATTGATAATAATATTAATTATTAACACATTGTAAAGAGTTGTCGATAGCTGATATTTGGGATAAGTGAAAGTGAATTAAGTCGAATGGTAAATATTATGTTTTCTTTTTCATTTACACGTTTCTCTTTATTTGTCATAAAAATGTATTGGCACTTCCTACCTCTTTCAGCTTGGCACACTTGCACCGGTAGCAAATCGCCCACCAGAGTGCAACACATGTCCTCACGTGGCGTGACAGCTGTCACATACGGCTAAGCCCACTTTTCAAATTTCCCGCGCTTTTAAGCCATGGCCCGCCCAATCAGTAGTCAGTTCGCGTTGTGACCAGCGACAGCCATTCAGCCATTCTTCTAAGATACCTACTGACGCTATTAAAGAACATAAATTCCGGGAAAAATAAACAGTGAAAGAGAAATACAGCGGTTTTAAGGAATAACCTAAGAGAAAACAAATCTAATTTACATATGGACTGCACCAAAATTGTTCAAGTAAAGAAGTAGTGTTATCTGGGAAGTGTGATTAACAAGGAAAAAGAGATGCACGATGGAACTGAACCGAGGAATAGCACTAGCAAAGTAAGGATTTTTGGCAATCGCTTTTGGGCAGTAAAAGTTTAGGAATATTTTGCAAAATAAAATGTTTGGAGCATACTGCTTAATGAAAGCGAAAGCTGAAGTAGCAGTAGAAATGTGCATATGGTGCAAAATTATAAGAACGATGAAGACCCAATGAAGAAACAAATCTAAAACCATTAAGAGAAGTAAAGGAGGACAGAAGGTAGTTAAAAGTGAAAATGAGAGAGAATTAAATTTATCGGCCATATCACTAGACACATAAAAGAGAGAGAACTCTACCTTGAAGACACCAAGAACAGAATGGCATGAAAATCACAGGAAGATGAAACAAGCAGAAGAGAGAGAAAAGTGGTTTTATCGACAAGGAGCAGCCTTTATGTTATAAATGATTGATTGGATAATAAATTTGAAACTATATATTAGAGAAGGAGTAACCTCCGTGGCTCAGGTGGCAGTGCGCCGGCCTCTCACCGCTGGGTTCCGTGGTTCAACCCCGGTCACTCCATGTGAGATTTGTGCTGGACAAAGATGATGTGGGACAGGTTTTCTCCGGGTACTGCGGTTTTCCATGTCATCTTTCATTCCAGCAACACTCTCCGATATCATTTCATCTGTCAGTCATTAACCGTTGCCCCAGAGCAGTGCGATAGGCTTCGGAAGCCGGCACAATTGCTATCCTCGTCGCTAGATGGGGCTTCATTCATTCCATTCCTGACCCGGTAGAATGACTGGAAACAGGCAGTGGGTTTTAATTTTTCATGTTACAGAAGAAATGCCGAAGATAAGATCATTAGACATAATCATGTATTGATTAATTAGTTAATTAATCAATTAATATTGAATAAAGCTGAAAAATACAATAATATTAGGACATTATTTGGCCATTAAAACATATAATTTAATAGGACACATCTTCAGACATCCGCGTCATCTTCAGTTAGTTCCAAAAGTACGCGGAAAATAAGGAATTTTCGGGTTAAAACGTAAATACGACAAACAAATTAAAGTGAAATAATGTGGAAAATATTGTAATGAAAACGCCGTCCTGTGACTCTCAGGACACATTCCTCACACTTATGTTATATGGATATGGGTCCGGGAACACTTTATTTCCATGGTAGAACTCATTTTCTACAACTCCGCCGGGCTGTGAGGCTCACACGGTTGAAGCGCTGGCCTTCTGAACCCAACTTGGCAGGTTCGATCCTGGCTCAGTCCGTTAATACTTGAAGGTGCTCAAATATCAGCCTCGTGTCAGTAGATTTACTGGCACGTAGATTTACTGGCAGCTGACAATGTGTTTCCTTCCTTACGTGCGTAGCAAGCCACATGTGGCGGAAACCGAACCAACACGTGGGTTCAGGCGTATCTGGACCTTAACTGGCTGCAACTGAATACTAGTTCGGTAAGTCTATACCCACTTTTTCAAGAGAACCGATGATCTAGATGTTAGGCCCCTTTAAACAACAAGTATCATCATCAACAACAACTTTTCAAGAGTTTGTCCATGCGCTTTATTAATGGTCATACAGAAGGCCAGTCTACTTGATACATTTTCGTCTGTGCGCATGTCGACTACGTCGACTGTTTTCTCCTTCTTTTAAAATAATGTTATGTTTTTAGGTCCCACTAAATACTATTCGACGGTTTTCGGACACACTACCGTGTAACAATTTTGTCCCGCAGGAGTTCTTTTACGTGCTAATAAATCTACCGATACGAGGCTGTCGTATTAGAGCAACTTCAAATACCATCGGGCTGAGCCAGGATCGAACCTGCCAAGTTGGGTTCAGAAGGCCAGCGCCTCAATCGTCTGAGCCACTCAGCCCAGCAATTATTAGCAGCATGTACGTTATTAGGAACTTTCTGTTATATGTTAAGTATATTTAGATGCTGGGAAAGGTTAAAGAATCAATGCAGGGAAGTGTATACTCTCTGGCTTGACAGGTAGTAATCAAGCATGGATGCCTGCAATGACATTACTAAGGGTGAAAATCACATAGTCCGCCTCTGTGGTGTAGTGGTTAGTGTGATTAGCTGCCACCCCCGGAGGCCCGGGTTCGATTCCCGGCTCTGCCTCGGGAGGTCAACTGAGTAGAGGTGGGTTCAATTCCCACCTCAGCCATCCTAAAAGTGGATTTCCGTGGTCTCCCACTTCTCCCCCAGGCAAATGCCGGGATGGTACCTAACTTAAGACCACGGCCGCTTCCTTTCCTCTTCCTTGTCTATTCCTTCCGATCTTCCCATCCCCCTGCAAAGCCCCTGTTCAGCATAGCAGGTTAGGCCGCCTGAGCGAGGTACTGGTCCTCCTCCCCAGTTTTATCCCCGACCCATTGTCTGAAGCTCCAGGACACTGCCCTTGAGGCGGTAGAGGTGGGATTCCTCGCTGAGTCCGAGGGAAAAATCGACGCTGGAGGGTAAACAGATAAAGAAGAAGAAGATTAGTATCACGTAAATATCAGCAACCTGCTAAGCACAGAATGTATTGCGGGGTTAGGGTAGGCCTTCGCCTGCAATTATTGGAGTGATCATTTAATGATTTGATTTTAAGATTACTTAAAGTGGGCTGAACTTACAGACCTATCAATGTCTCATGATTCACCGGCAGGTAGTTCCGGAGAAAATAAAATAGAAATGAAGCAGATCGGTCCAGTAGAACTGAAGGACGGATTTGCCACATCTGTTTATAGTAAAACACTTCAATATACAGATTACCTGAATAAGTGGACGTGGACTTCAAGTCAAATTTTGGTTTTACTTAATCTCCTTCCTCTTCTTCGCATACAAACGAAAGTAAAATGTAATTTCGCGGAGGCGACTCAGTCATATATAAAATACATTTCATAATCTCCACTTAAGCATTTCTATCATTGATCATTGTTTCTTACCTTTAATTATATATATATAGATATATATATATATGTATATAGGATTTCATTATTGTCAGTTACCAACAACGTGACGAAAAAGCACATCTTTCAGTGTTTCTCATTCAATAGGTCAAGTATCCTGTTTCCCACGTCCGACCTATTCGTGGATCAATCATTCAGTCATCTGTCAATTAATTCAGCCGAATAAAGCCTAAAATATAATTTCAAGCTAAAGGGAAATTATCCTCTAAATAACACCTGCTGCTCGTTGAGGGTCTTGCAGTCGATAGCTTTCATTCTGGAGATTGGTCTTCCGTGGTTTTCCTTCTCAACATAGCGTAAATGCTGGAGATCCACCTTAATGAAGGTCACTGCCACTTCTTTCCAAGTCCTAGCCCTTGGCTATTCAATCGTCGCTGAAAACGTTTCCTAATAATTAGTTTTTTTTTTTTACTATTTGCTTTACGTCGCACCGACACATATGTCTTACGGCGACGATGGGCTAGGAAAGGCCTAGGAATTGGAAGGAAGCGGCCGTGGCATTAATTAAGGTACAGCCCCGGCATTTGCCTGGTGTGAAAATGGGAAACCACGGAAAACCATCTTCAGGGCTGCCGACAGTGGGGCTCGAACCCACTATCTCCCGATTACTGGATACTGGCCGCACTTAAGCGACTGCAGCTATCGAGCTCGGTAATAATTAGTTTCGACATGTAAGTAAGTGTTCTTTAAAACAGCATTTTTATATCATCAGAAATGTTTACCAATCAAGAAAGGTATTCTAGATATGGGCTGCTTGATCCTCATTGCAAAACACACGGTAGCACTGCTGTCAGAGGGCTGGTTTTTGTCTGGATTGCACGCAACTTTGACTCTTTTCACCCATTAATTCAACCCATTATTCCGTGTGAGGGCTCATTTTCTCGTGCTGTTGGCTTTCGTACCCATCAATTAGCCTGTCCTTTTATAGCATTTTCATATCAGTTCAGGGCAACTTTGTGTTCACAATATCATGGAAGCAGGTCTTCTATGTTTTCAAATATTAAAATAATCTTCTCCGTAATTTATGGTATCCAAAGAATTGAAATTGCAGGTATAGAATGATTAAGACCCATCATGCCACTGTAAGTCACTACTACATCAGACAGTGATCATAGTGATATAATTATGTAGAAGTTAGAACGCCAATCAAAGCTTACAGTCCTTCGAACACAATTCACAAGGCTTTTGTAACAATAATAATATCGCTACTAAACGATGAAAGACACATTCGTCCATTCAAGTGGGCACATGCAGTATCCACAAATCAAAAAAGCAAAAGGCCTACTCCATTTAGGCCATAAAGGCCTTGATACAAGGTTGTCGTGTCGACCCCAGTTGGAGCTCAGGACTCATTCTTCCGAGGATCGAACCCTTGACCGGGAACGTAGGAGGAATGGTGTCGCTGAGACATACATTAATATTATGGGGAAATTATAAGCTAATAGTAATGACCATGTAATGGCAGTAAGGCCAAGGAATCATTATAAAAATGCTGGGAGAAGGATATAACTAAATTAAGAATCATATAAGATTTAAGAGTTTGAAGGCACACCAAAAGCTGTAAGCAACAAGTTGTGTAATTAGAAGTAAGGCTTGGTCGAAGTAGGTGAATCACATGCTGCACCCTGCTATAGGTGCGTAGTATGTCTTCAGAAAAGGTGGGTAGAGAGTGAACGGAAGGAGGCAATTCCGTTTTTGTGTGTCTGTGGACAGTCTCCATAGGATGAGAACTTCGATGGCCTTCTCGAAGGGAGGCGAAAGTTAGTGAAGGTATAAAACAGGGGTACACACCCTGATCGAGGCTTTTTGGGAACAAGTCGACTAGAAGTGCGGGCGGAAGCCCTGTCAGTCAGGTCACCGATAATAATAATAAGGTCCAAGTGTGGACTTAGAGTATTCACTTCAATACTTCGACCACGCCAAGTCTTCTATGTCAGCGTCATTTGAAATTAGGAAGGAGATTGTAAATACTGTATATAATTATACATACTCATCAGTCTACTATTAAAGGAAGGTTTTGGGAAACAGAGGACTTCGTCTCTTCACACGTAGCAAATCTCCCAGGCCCATTGAACAACCCCTCATTACCGCTCGGAGGAAGTCAATCTGATTATTCATCATTTCTCGTCGTGGCAAAGCCTGTGTCACGACAAGGTGAAGGCTCCCATTATTCGCAATCTCGGCACTGATTGTCAGTGGAACCGAGTAGGTAGCTCTACACTCGACGATCTTTGCATTTAGGAATTAACCTCGTACTCATTTTTGATGTAGGCTGTATGGACCTCAGGACCTCTCCAGGAATAAAAACCTCTTGTCTAATTCTTTTTTACTTTCTGGCAGGGAAATGAACCCACTTTCTTTCGAGAGAACCTAGCACGCCTTTAGCGTCTCGGCTAGGCAACCACTTTCCGAAACTCACATGTGTATTGTGATGATCAGTGTTGCAAACTCAACATTCCATTTGCTGGTGCACAAATTTAGAAATCCGTTGAATTTAAAAATCGCCAGACATTTGTCATTTGCAATTTCTGGAACACTAAATAAAATCATTAGATCACTACTTGCGTTTCAAGACAATTACCGTCCGGCTCCATGGCTAAATGGTTAGTGTGCTAGCCTTTGGTCCAGAGGGTCCCGGTTTCAATTCCCGGCCGGGTAGGGGATTTTAACCTTCGTTGGTTAATCCAAATGGCTCGGGGGCTGGGTGTGTGTGCTATCTTCAGCATTAGAATTCATCACAGTTAGGGCCCCATCCTCACAGGCGCGCAGGTCGCCTACAGGGCGTCAACTCGAAAGACCTGCACCAGGCCTGTTCGGAAGCTACACGCCATGTTTTAAGACAATTATCGATCATCTAACAATCACAGCAGTAGGTTTGAAATCTGATTCCATACTGAACTATTATAATCCAATGCAGGACGTGCCTCCCAAGCTATGAATCTGGGTTTAAAACTGTCTATGTGATTTCATAAACACTTAATACAAAATGTTAAATAAAGAAAATGTAACGAACAAGTAGCCGCGCGTCTCGTAGCTATCAGCATTCGGGAGATAGTGGGTTTGAAATCCATTGTCAGTAGCTCTGAAGATGGTTTCCCACTTTAACACTAGGATGTAACGTAATTATAGCCACGGTCGCTTCTCTCCCACTCCTAGCTCTTTCCTATCCCATCATCGCCGTAAGACCTATCATTGTACGTGCAACGTAAAGCAAATTGTACAAACAAACAAAAAGTAAACTTACAAAAATTCAGCCCCATATTATTTATTCATGTGATTTAATACATAAACGCGCATATAAATACAATATTTATATTAGAACATACATACATTATCATTATAGACTGTTATGCCTTTCAGCGTTCAGTCTGCAAGCCTCTGTGAATTTACTAAACGTCGCCACAATCCTCGATTCGCAACTAGTGTTGTGGCCTCATTTAGTTCTATACCTCTTATCTTCAAATCGTTAGAAACCGAGTCTAACCATCGTCGTCTTGGTCTACCTCTACTTCTCTTACCCTCCATAGCAGAGTCCATTATTCTCCTAGGTAACCTATCCTCCTCCATTCGCCTCACATGACCCCACCACCGAAGCCGGTTTATGCGTACAGCTTCATCCATCGAGTTCATTCCTAAATTAGCCTTTATCTCCTCATTCCGAGTACCCTCCTGCCATTGTTCCCACCTGTTTGCACCAGCAATCATTCTTGCTACTTTCATGTCTGTTACTTCTAACTTATGAATAAGATATCCTGAGTCCACCCAGCTTTCGCTCCCATAAAGCAAAGTTGGTCTTAAAACAGACCGATGTAAAGATAGTTTCGTCTGGGAGCTGACTTCCTTCTTACAGAATACTGCTGATCGCAACTACGAGCTCACTGCATTAGCTTTACTACACCTTGGTTCAATCTCACTTACTATATTACCATCCTGGGAGAACACACAACCTAAATACTTGAAATTATCGACCTGTTCTAGCTTTGTATCACCAATCTGACATTCAATTCTGTTGAATTTCTTATTTACTGACATTTATTTAGTCTTCGAGAGGCTAATTTTCATACCATACTCATTGCACCTATTTTCAAGTTCCAAGATATTAGACTGCAGGCTTTCGGCACAATCTGCCATTAAGACCAAGTCGTCAGCATAGGCCAAACTGCTTACTACATTTCCACCTAATTGAATCCCTCCCTGCCATTTTATACCTTTCAGCAGATGGTCCATGTAAACTACGAACAGCAAAGGTAAAAGATTACAGCCTTGTCTAACCCCTGTAAGTGCCCTGAACCAAGAACTCATTCTACCACCAATTCTCACTGAATCCCAATTGTCAACATAAATGCCTTTGATTGATTTCAATAATCTACCTTTAATTCCACAGTCCACCAGTATAGTGAACACCTTTTCCCTCGGTACCCTGTGGTATGCTTTCTCTAGATCTACGAAACATAAACACAACTGCCCATTCCTCTCGTAGCATTTTTCAATTACCTGGCGCATACTGAAAATCTGATCCTGACTGCCTCTCTGTGGTTTGAAACCACACTGGTTTTCATCCAACTTCCTCTCAACGACTGATCGCACCCTCCCTTTCAAGATGCCAGTGAATACATTGCCTGGTATACTAATCAATGAGATACCTCGATAGCTGTTGCAATCCTTCCTGTTCCCTTGCTTATAGATAGGTGCAATTACTGCTTTTGTCCAATCTGAAGGTATCTTACCAACACTCCACTACTCTATGAAGCCATTTCATCCCTGCCTTCCTACTATACTTCACCATTTCTGCTCTAATTTCATCTATTCCTGCTGCCTTATGATAATGGGGTTTATTTACCATCCTTTCCACTTCCCCAAGCATAATTTCACCAACATCATTTTCCTCCTCCCCATGAGCTTGGCTATTTGAAACACCACCAGGATGATTTCCTTTTACATTGAGAAGATGTTCAAAATATTCCCTCCACCTCTCCAGTGATTCCCTGGGATCTATTATGAGTTCACCTGAATTACTCAAAACACTGTTCATTACTGTTCATTTCCTTTTCCCCTCCCTTTCTAAGATTCTTTATTACTGTCCAGAAAGGTTTCCCTGCTGCTTGACCTAGCCTTTCCAGGTTATTACCAAAATCTTCCCATGAATTCTTTTTGGATTCAACAACTATTTGTTTCGCTCTGTTTCTTTCATCTACGTACAAATCCATGTCTGCCTCGGCCCTTGTTTGGAGCCATTTCTGATAAGCCTTCTTTTTACGTTTACAGGCTGCTCTCACTTCATCATTCCACCAAGATATTCGCCTTTTCCCATCTTTACACTCAGTTGTTCCTAGGCATTCCCTTGCGATTTCTACTACAGCATCCCTGTATGCCACCCATTCACTTTCTATATCCTAAACCTGCTTACTGTCTACTCTTCGAAACTTCTCATTAATCATATCCATGTACTTCTGTCTAATTTCCTCGTCCTAGAGATTATCTACCCTTATTCGTTTGCAGACAGATTTCACTTTCTCTACCCTAGGCCTAGAGATACTTAGTTCACTACAGATCAGATAGTGGTCTGTATCATCGAAAAATCCGCGAAAAACTCTTACATTCCTAACAGATTTCCTGAATTCAAAGTCTGTTAAGATATAGTCTATTATGGATCTGGTACCCCTAGCCTCCCATGTGTAGCGGTGAATAGCCTTATGCTTGAAGAATGTATTCGTAACAGCTAAACCCATACTAGCACAGAAGTCCAGCAAACGCTTCCCATTCCCATTAGCTTCCATATCTTCCCCACATTTACCAATCACCCTTTCGTATCCTTCAGTTCTATTCCCAACTCTCGCATTGAATTCACCCATTAGCACTATTCTATCCTTGCTGTTGACCCTGACCACTATGTCACTCAATGCTTCATAAAACTTGTCAACTTCATCCTCATCTGCACCCTCACATGGTGAATACACAGACACAATTCTTGTCCTAATTCCTCCAACTGACAAATCTACCCACATCATTCGCGCATTTACGTGCCTAACAGGTAAATGTTGGTGCAATGGTATTCCTGATAATGAGGCCTACCCCAGACTCTGCCCTTCCCTTTCTAACACCTGTCAAGTACACTTTATAATCTCCTATCTCTTCCTCACTATCTCCCCTTACCCGAATATCACTTACTACTAGCACATCCAGATGCATCCTCTTTGCTGACTCAGCCAGTTCTACCTTCTTTCTTCCATAAGCCCCATTAATATTGATAGTTCCCCATCGAATTCCATTTCATTCGCCAAGTTCTTTCCAAGGAGTCCCTCGCCTGTCAAATGGGAGTGGGACTCCGTTACTCCCATAGGTCCGAGGCTTGCTTAAAATGTTCTGAGCTCGGTAAATTAGAAATGTTTAAATAATAATGCAGAGGACATCTTTTGTTTAACAATAGATGAGAAAGGGAACTGATGTGTAACTTCGTTTTAACTTCTATTAACTCCGATATTCTAACGTCAAGGACTTCGTTCATTACACCTGCGGTACTGATCTCCACCCTGCCTTAACTCAGACTGTTCCCTGCTCTCCGGCTCGACTTCATCCAGTTACGATACACATCCACGTCATAATGTTCCCAGAATTTTCTAGTGTGTGTTTCTCGTGTGCTGTTTCTGAGTGCTTCCATAAACTCAGATTATAAATACCTCTCGCTTCGACCAACTCGCCGTACATCGGTGATGGCTGGAGAGCGGAACTAACTTCTATCCACCAGTTCGTGGGAAACTTTACGTGGAGCACCTTTAACATCTCTTCTCCATGTCTTGAGGTACGGGAGTGTTTGTGTGTATAATCAATAATAAAGTCCGCCTCCGTAGCTTAACGTTTAGTGTTATTAGCTGGGACGTCTTCGAGGGCCCGGGTTCGATTCGCGGTACTGCTAGAAATTTAAGAATGGCACGAAAGCTGGTATGTGGTTGAAATGTTACATGCAGGTCAGTGCCTGAAAAAGAGCTGCATCACCTAGGTATCAGGACACGAGTTTGTATTTTTGCATCGGCACGGAAGAGACTGTGAAACATACGTAAGGACTTCGACTACGATGATGTCCAGAAGGATAACAGCAATCAACAAAATGAGCTTGGGCTAAATGCTAAACAGAACGTGGATGTTTCTTTGGGATGGACGGACCATGGGCTCAGGCAGCTATATCAGGAGCAAGATTCAGTGTCGGTGATGTAGACAGCAAGAATTCACTGTTCGCTATATCGGACGGATCCTACTATGAAGCCCACAAGGACTTATCCTGGCGGAAGAAGATATAGGGACAGATCAAGAAAGCGATGGCTTCATGATAACTATAAGAGGAACTTCGAGCAGGTGGAGGAAGACTACAGAACTCAATGAAAGACAGCGACTGCGGAATCTACGGTTCTACAAGGGCCGTCGTGTCGAGGCGTACGTATAGTAAGTCAAAATACGTGACAATCTCGAATAATTTGTAGTAGTATTATTCAATCATACCACGCTTAGTTTAAGCCTGTGCCTAATTTTCTGGGGTGATGCTTGTATTCCAAAGCGGTACAAAATTCAGGTTACCGACCCTCATAATAGTACTAATCACTGGTCCGGCTCCATGGCTAAATGTTTAGCGCTAGCCTTTGGTCACACGGGTCCATGCTGAAATGATGGACAATTTAAATTGACGAAAAATTGAAAGTAATTTCTAAAATTCATTAAATTTTTTTTTAAATGTCGAAAACTGCAATTAAGATCCATTTATGCCAGTCGAGAACTCTGTACCGGATTGCAGACACCCATATTCTGTAATTGCTATTTTGTTTAAGCTAATAATCCAACCACCTGGGGCTATTTCTTGAAGCATGCAGTATTTTATGCATCTGTCGCTTGGCACATTCCGTAACCGAATGTAGCTCCCAGTGGAGTCTCAGTCTCATTTATGGCTGTGGCAGTATGAAAGCTTGTGATAATAAGTAATGGCAATAAGAGCACAACTAATGCTGTTGACATTTCTACCCATAGGCTCAACTCTGCTGCAATAGCACTATCCACTAACTACTTTACTGACGGTTTTCGGAGAAGCCGAGGTGCCGGAATTTTGTCTCGCGGGAGTTTTTTAACGTACCAGTAAATCTAAGGACACGAGGCTGACGTATTTGAGCACCTTCCAATACCATCGGACTGAGCCAGAATTGAACATGCCATGTTAGGGTCAGAGGGCCAGCGCCTCAACCATCTGCGCCACTCATCCCGGCCCAGTGAGGAAAGTAACGGCAAACTACCTCACCCGTCATATTGCCTCATTTCAAAGTCGCCATCGGTTTTTGTGGTTTCGTTATAATTGCACAAGCATTGGTGGTGCTGGATGAGGATTCAATCAATACCTGGGTCCATAACTACACCAACACACCAAAGAAACCCCATAGCGATACAGCCTTAATGGGCCTAGGCCTACCAAACGACTGCTGCACAGCCGAAGGCCTGCAGATTACGAGGTGAAGCATAGTTAGGGCGACGAATCCTCTCAAGAGCCGTTATTCTTGGTTTCTTAGACTGAGGCCACTATATCACCATCAAATATCTCCTCAATTGTTCTCGGATAGTCTGAGTGGTACTCGAACCAGCCCTGAGATCCAGATTTAGAAAAAAACAACCCTCATCTGCAGTAGCGACTGGCTCTAATGGGCAGAGGGGCACAGTAACTATTATTGTATAATTTAAAAAATACTGACACTTTGAACGATGACGCATTCAGATTTAACCCTACACTGCATGGTGGGACGATTCCGGCACATAATACATATTTCACCGTAACTATAGTTACGCAAGATAAAGTGAACCTTTATGAGTGATGGGACGAAAGATTGTAACATCTGTGTATGTAAGCGAGCATTTTTTATATTTCATAAGGTTGGCAGCACAAGTGGAAGCAAATATTTGAAAGTCCTCCAGAGCGGGAGGGAGTTCATTATTCGCGCTAAAAATCACACGCAATAATAGCACGTAATTGTATTCTTGTGCAAATAAGAAAAATCATACTGTTACTGGTAAGTCTTCTGCTCATACTCAAATACACTAAAAAGCATTTTGATATTTGGTGTAGATTTATTTTAGAAAAATAAATATGTGACTAATTCGTCCCATTATGCAGTCTGTTCATGTGGTGGTATGATAACCTCAAACATGGAATGGCATATGCTGCTTACCTACTTTATTGCATTTTATGTGCGTAAATGTCAACAAATATATTAATTCCGTTTTGAATAATATTTTAGGTGAGAAACGTGATAGAAAATGTCATTCTTGAGAGAGAAGGAGATATTGCAGGCACTTGCATTGTCGGATGAAAGTGAAGACGAGAGTGAGCCTGGAGACTCAGATGATGAAACATTTACATTGCCGACGTTCTACTTGGATAAACCTGATGACCAGGGGGAATCAGCAACTACAGCACCGGATTCTCATCCTACTGAACAAGACCTCCAGATGCCAAGTACTAGTACTGTGAATATGTTGATCGCATCCATGGTAACAGCAGCAGGACAAAAACCAAACAATACTTCTCAACCCATGAAATATAAAAATGTGCAGTGGAAAAAAGGTTCATTGTCAGTTTCTGCTGATGAAATCTCGTTTTTAGGTTCAGAGAAGCTTCCAGATAACATTTTGGCGTTATCTTCTCCACTACAATTTTTTAAATACTTTTTCAGTGATAATTTGCTTGAAAAAATTTGTGAAGAAAGTTGCCGGTATAGTGTACAGAAGACACCAGAAAAACCAATTATATTATCCCCAAATGAACTGCAGAAATTTATTGGAGTTTCTGTTTTGATGTCAATTGTGCACTTGCCTAATGTAAGAAGTTACTGGAAGGAGACCATAGGTAGCAGTATTGTAAAAGAAACTATGCCAGTAAATGTGTTTGAGACAATCCGACGGTACTTACACTTCAATGATTCATTGTTAGCTGTACCAGCAGGCGAGCCAGGGCATGACCGACTATATAAACTTCGTCTAGTTATCGATTCCCTCAATGAAAAATTTAGGAGCATACCTCTTGAAGAATCATTGTCTGTGGATGAACAGCTTTGTCCAACAAAAGGTCGTTCATATCTCAAACAATTCCTGCCGATGAAGCCGCGAAAGTGGGGTTATAAACTATTTGTGCTTAGTGGAGTGTCAGGATTTGCGTATAACGTGGAAATATATACAGGACAAGAGAATCATGAGGACTGTAGGCCAGCTGGGGAACCAGATCTTGGGGCAAGTGCTAATGTTGTAGTACGTTTGTGCCGAATTGTTCCTTGTGATGTTCACCATAAGATTTACTTTGACAATTATTATACCACATTACCCCTTATGGTTTTTATGAAAAACCGAGGTATTTACTGTCTTGGAACCCTACGAAGGAACCGCGTACCTGGACTGAAATTGCAGAGTGAAAGTGATATGAAGAAAAATCCCAGGGGTACATGTGAAGAGTGTGTTGCTAAAGTTGATTCTGTTGATGTGTCTGCAGTAGCATGGAAGGACAACAAAGTTGTAACACTGATGTCCACATTTGTAGGCTCAGAACCAACCAAAAAACTCAAAAGATTTGATAGGAAAGAAAGAAAAACAATTGAGGTAGACTGCCCATAAATTGTCATTGTGTACAATCTACATATGGGAGGAGTCGACCTATTGGACTCAATCATGGCACGTTACAGAATCATAATGAGAACTAAGAAATGGTACATCAAACTCTTCTACCATTTCCTAGATGTCACAATTGTGAATGCCTGGATTTTGCATCGACGAGTTGCTGCCCAGCTGGGTATCCAAAATACCATGACACTGGCTGCATTCCGTGAAGATTTAGCCCTTTCACTCTGTCAAGTGGGGTTGTCAATCACCCCAAAACGAGGACGGCCAAGTTTTGAAGTAGAAGGAGACCTCGTAAAGAAGAGGAAGAAGTCCTCAGCAGCAGTGTACCCTCCACAACCAGTCCGTCAAGATCGCTTGGAACACTGGCCAATTCACAAAGACACTAGACAACGGTGCAAATTTCCCTCATGCAAGGGAAAAACCCTTATATTTTGCGAAAAGTGTGATGTAGCATTGTGCATTACAAACAAAAAGAACTGTTTCAAGGACTTTCACCTCAAGTGAGCAACCTGAAAATGGGAAGTGCACCTTCAAAGCAAATATGTCGTCAGTGCATGGTGGGACTAATTAGGCACATGTTAGTTTTCATGCAATAAATCTCCCAAAATCATTTTAAGAATTTTTTAACTATTTTTCCCTTACTCTGTATTAGATTAAACATGCCTAGAATTAAAATAAAGAGAAAATAAAAAATCATGCAGTGGACGCATTCAGATTTAATACTAGCCGCAGCATTTACCTAGTGGGTCAATGTTTTCATCTAAGGCGTAGTTCGCTTCCTCTATCTTGCTGGCCGGTCAAGCTGAGCCTCTACCTTTTCTACAGACTCTTTCTTGGCTAAGTTTGCTTCGCGCATGTTTAAGACCTACTATTTCGTAGGCACAGAACGGGAGATTTGGGGCATTGGAGAAGCCAGCTCCTGCTAACGAAAATACACGAAGGCTTATTTCGCAAAGTCCAACATCTGTTTCAATGCAAGTTTTGCAAGTCTGTCGTCTGATAAGCGTGTTATGCTGTCTAATGAAATTAGTCTGTATCATATTATATGATATTTAATGTGGTGTAGTGAAAATTAAATTTGTCGTATGCAGTGTGAGGATACAGCATCTCATTTAAAACTAGAACAAAACAAGTGGGACAATACACTATAAAGGGCACGAATATCGGCGTAAATGAGAGAAAGGGGGCGTATAAAGAATACGAATGCTTGTGTGGCTGCGAGTCAAATAATAAGATGTTTTCAGATTTCCGTGCATGTTGACTTGGACGAAAGCGTGAGTAACAGGTCTCAAATACTTGAAATTTTAAAATTTTAAATTTTTCAAAAATTTAAAATTTAAAATTAAAAAAAATTTAAACACGAAAATTCCTCCCAACATATTAATTTATGCATGGAATATGGGAGTATGGTGACTCAACAAACATTAACAAACGTAACGATCAGGTTAAGAAAACCAGAGTACTTATGTATTTGTCTACTTGTGTATATTTAGTAAGAATGTAAATTTGTGAAAAAAATAGTGCCATTTCGCCAGTCCCAGTCAGCAGCCTCTACTGTTCATCTGGCCTGAAATCGAACCCGAAGCCTCTGTGAGAGAGGGAAGCTCGCTATCCCTAGATTGCCGGGCCCGGCTATTTTGTAATGGATAAGGTCATATTTATTGAAAACATGTCATCGTTAAGTGGAGCAGTAATGTACGTGCAGGTATAAATCATGCAAACATTTCTTCAGGGTAAGTAGAATGGATTGATCATGTGTATGCTAAGAGGTTGAGGTTAGGTCTTGCGTGAGTGCCTGTCATAAAGTACTGCAATAAATCTGAAGCTATCTGATCTCCTCTTTCAGCCAAGGTCAGTCATCAGATCAACTCGCTTACTCAATGAGTAAATCTGAGCACGTTCGCTGGATTCAGATTTTGTTTATGTTGGCTAAGCGTTCTGTAATCCCTCGATGCTGTTTCTAATATAGTAGAGTCGTGATAATGGCGAGACTAGTCTTGTATTCACACCTTGTCGACAAGAAAAACGACACATCTGATCCATGAATCAAATATAAATTACACCAGTGCGTGATATTTGCTCGGAATGGAAATCCGATGTAGAGATGGCCATTCAATTGTATGCGTGTAATAAATATGTCGTAGCTTGAATGCAGTGGTGGCGATTAGGCGGGGGAGGGGAGGGGTGTCCGTCCCTCCACTTGTGGAGAAAACATTACATTTTTATTCACTTTAGCCGCATTAAACTAGGAGTTATAGGGATTATTGTATTAGAAAAAGCAATGTATACAAGCCCTGTTGTCTTATCAGCTAATTCGTACTTTTATTTTCTTTAATTATTAAGAAATCCGGGTTCTTTATTTGTCTGTATATTTTTTGCCACCACCCCCACCCCCAATTCTAATACCCAATCCTCACTACTGCTTGTATGGGACATGGAACTCTTGCTTCATTTGCAAGCACATAGTGGCGTAACATGGCTGGGCCATCGTACTTATATTTATTTTATGTGCACCATGAAAGTGTTCTAGCTTAGATGGATCATGTGATTTATTTCTTTGCTTTATTTGTTAACTAATAAATATCGTAGTCGGAATAGATCATTGCACTCCTTTATTTGTGTTATTTGTGTGCAAGTAGAACTGATTCATTTGTTTAATTTTGTGAATGTGTCGTAGTTCGCATGTTCCATTGTACACATTCATGTAGTTTTTGTATGTACATAAAATGTCCTAGCTTTGTTGCTTGTTGTTTTAAGGGGCCTAACATCGAAGGTCATCGGCCCTGTCCTAGCTTTAATAGGTGCATTCGGGAGATAGTGGGTTCGAACCCCACTGTCGGCAGCCCTGAGGATGGTTTCTCCGTGGTTTCCCATTTTCAGACCACGCAAATACTGGGGCTGTACCTCAGTGAAGGCCATGGCCGCTACCTTCCCAATCTCCCACCCTTCCGTCGCCGAAAACCTTCGATGTGTTAGTGCGAAGTTAAACAAATTGCAAAAAAATAAAATTAAAAAAAATATCTTTAATAGAACACTGCATTCATTCATTTATCTTAATTGTGCATATAGAATATCGTAGCAAAATGTAGCATTATACTCATTTATTAGTATAATTTGTGTAATTAAAATACTCCAGCTTGAACTGGCTATTGCACTCTTGTTTCATTTGCACTCAAAAAATGCGGTAAATTAAGTGGATCTTGATATACACTTCATTATTTTGCATGTGCACATCAAACTTTATATCTTCAATGGGTTACTGTACTTATTCATTTACTGCGCGTCCTGCATTTGCTTATTTGAGGTTGTAGGTGCACATTTAAAGTTAAAAATACAAAAAGCCGGGCTGAGTGGCTCAGACGGTTGAGCCGCTGGCCTTGTGACCCCAACTAAGCAAGTTAGATCTTGGCTCAGTCCGATGGTATTTGAAAGTACTCAAATACGTCAGCCTAGTGCCGGTAGATCTACTGGCACGTAAAAGAACTCCGCAGGACTGAATTACGGCACGTCGGCGTCTCCGAAAACCATAAAAGTAGTTAGTGGGACGTAAAGAAAATAACATTATTATTAAAAATACAAAAAGAAAGAATGAATCTAGTATCTTGCTTTATTATGACCGTTCTCTGTGTGGACGTGATTAATTTATTTACATAACCCTGTAACTGACTTGATATTTTTAACGGTGAAATCTGCATGAAGTTGCAAAATTTCTTTAATCGTTTCTCTCTTGTTCTTCAAAATTCCGCAAGTCCCCGTATAAGGATGAGGACAACACTGAGACTATTGCTGGTTTTGCTATTTGTTTTACGTCGCACCGACACAGATAGGTCTTATGGCTATTGTTGAAGAACCTAATTTAAGAATATAAAAAATGACATTTACACAATTCACAAACTTGAATTTGCATCCAAACTGAGTTACTATTTTCATATATGATAGATCTTAACGTTTAGTTTACTGTTAATTAGTCAAGAATTTTGAGTTGAACAATTTCCTTTCCAGTGATTTGTATTTGTAAAATGTTTATTTGACTAGATGCAAACATAATTAGAAAACATTATGACAATTTATTGGACTATACACCTCTCACTTAAAAAAAAACTGTATTTATGTAGGCCTACATAAACACGTATCGGCAAAATTTGTACATCCCTTACAGTCGTTGTAAAACTTAGTAATTGAAGTACAAACATGTTAAATATACACTGACTGACAGAGCAAATGCAACACCAAGAAGGAGTGGTCAGAACTTTATGCCAATTGCAGGGTAGACTGACGTCACTGAGGTATGCTCATGATGTGAAATGCGCCGCTGTGCTGCGCACGTAGCGAACGATAAATGGGACACGGCGTTGGCGAATGGCCCACTTCGTACCGTGATTTCTCAGCCGACAGTCATTGTAGAACGTGTTGTCGTGAGCCACAGGACACGTGTATAGCTAAGAATGCCAGGCCGCCGTCAACGGAGGCATTTCCAGCAGACAGACGACTTTACGAGGGGTATGGTGATCGGGCTGAGAAGGGCAGGTTGGTCGCTTCGTCAAATCGCAGCCGATACCCATAGGGATGTGTCTACGGTGCAGCGCCTGTGGCGAAGATGGTTGGCGCAGGGACATGTGGCACGTGCGAGGGGTCCAGGCGCAGCCCGAGTGACGTCAGCACGCGAGGATCGGCGCATCCGCCGCCAAGCGGTGGCAGCCCCGCACGCCACGTCAACCGCCATTCTTCAGCATGTGCAAGACACCCTGGCTGTTCCAATATCGACCAGAACAATTTCCCGTCGATTGGTTGAAGGAGGCCTGTACTCCCGGCGCCCGCTCAGAAGACTACCATTGACTCCACAGCATAGACGTGCACGCCTGGCATGGTGCCGGGCTAGAGCGACTTGGATGAGGGAATGGCGGAACGTCGTGTTCTCCGATGAGTCACGCTTCTGTTCTGTCAGTGATAGTCACCGCAGACGAGTGTGGCGTCGGCGTGGAGAAAGGTCAAATCCGGCAGTAACTGTGGAGCGCCCTACCGCTAGACAACGCGGCATCATGGTTTGGGGCGCTATTGCGTATGATTCCACGTCACCTCTAGTGCGTATTCAAGGCACGTTAAATGCCCACCGCTACGTGCAGCATGTGCTGCGGCCGGTGGCACTCCCGTACCTTCAGGCGCTGCCCAATGCTCTGTTTCAGCAGGATAATGCCCGCCCACACACTGCTCGCATCTCCCAACAGGCTCTACGAGGTGTACAGATGCTTCCGTGGCCAGCGTACTCTCCGGATCTCTCACCAATCGAACACGTGTGGGATCTCATTGGACGCCGTTTGCAAACTCTGCCCCAGCCTCGTACGGGCGACCAACTGTGGCAAATGGTTGACAGAGAATGGAGAACCATCCCTCAGGACACCATCCGCACTCTTATTGACTCTGTACCTCGACGTGTTTCTGCGTGCATCGCCGCTCGCGGTGGTCCTACATCCTACTGAGTCGATGCCGTACGCATTGTGTAACCTGCATATCGGTTTGAAATAAACATCAATTATTCTTTCGTGCCGACTCTGTTTTTTCCCCAACTTTCATCCCTTTCGAACCACTCCTCCTTGGTGTTGCATTTGCTCTGTCAGTCAGTGTATTAAGTTCTTTTCCGTTTTAATTTCAGTTAGTTGTCCGGCTCCATGGCTAAATGGTTAGCGTGCAGGCCTTTGGTCACAGGGTCCCGGGTTCGATTCCGGGCAGGTTCTGGAATTTTAACCATAATTGGTTAATTTCGCTAGCACGGGGGCTGGGTGTATATGTCGTCTTCATCATCCCTTTCATCCTCATCATGACGCGCAGGTCGCCCACAGGAGAGAAATCAAAAGACCTGCACCTGGCGAGCCGAACATGTCATCGGACACTCTCGGCACTAAAAGCCGTACGCCATTTCATTTCATTTCATTTAGTTCACCAATTCATTACAGCAACATCATACATGCATGTTAATCATTAATAATAATAATTTAATGTTATTTGCTTTACATCCCACTAACTACTTTTACGGTTTTCGGAGACGCCGAGGTGCCGTAATTTAGTCCCGCAGGAGTTCTTTTACGTGCCAGTAAATCTACCGACACGAGGCTGTCGTATTCGAGCACCTTCAAATACCACCGTACTGAGCCAAGATCGAATCTGCCAATTTGGGGTCAGAAGGCCAGCGCCTCAACCGTCTGAGCCACTCAGCCCGGCTGCATGTTAATAAAAAACCGCTTCCTCTATTTATTCACAATTGAATAAACATTCTTGTTTTTCTTGTAGAACGTTTGGATGATGTAGCAGGATAATGTTGATTGGATGATGACGAATAAATCGTGAATAATGGACTTGAGTTTAAGAACTTTTGCAACTACATGCTTCATTTTTTCTGTCTTCTAACTTTTCTTATTTTGCTGATTTTCCTATACCTTGTTGTGTCGCATATGTGGACTTGACCTAGTTTTACGACTAGATGGTCCACTTCACGCTGACCCTATATGGGGGATGCATTTAGTTTATAAATTTTTCTGTAGTGATGCGTGCGTGCGTTAAGACAAACACAAACTATTAGTCCCCAAATCAAAGGAAATAATCTGACGCGGCAAAATTCCTCAGCTCGGCCAAGAATCAAACCAAGGATCCTGTGCCCCAAAGGCCACTACAGTGACCAGAAAGTTTAGTTCTCTTAGTAGTTTTCTTATTAGTTCTCTTAAAATATTTGCTTTCGGAACGGAATCGTTAAAAACAATCTGATCATCGTCACCTTGATCTCCAACCACTTCTCTTACTGTCTTTGAAATTATTGTAGCTCCTTTTTTCTATGGAACATATTCCTATTCCAAGTTAGGTAAATTTTACATTGTTCTTCTGTGGAGGAAGTTTTCCAGTAGGAGCTAATAATACGTAGTACAAGTGAACCAGTCGTTGTGTGGCACTTTCAATGACGTCAAAACTTCATGCCGTTGTGACCTGGAAGTCTGATCCATTGCTCATTAATTCTATCATGGTTGATTCCTTTAACTTTCAGTAAAAGCTTTCCCGTTCTGAAAGGCAGATGTTTAATATATTCTTTCCATTATAGTCGATCATCTTTCTTATCCTTTTATTCGTTCTGGAGGATGAGATTTGGTCTCTTTTTATTATTCATTCTAAGTAGATGGACAAATATTGTATTAAAAGCCTTAGCTTATTCGACAACCGTTTTAGAAAATGCTAAATAGGAAAGATACATTGCACGAAAGTCAGATTGTGAGTTTCAATAACAGAAAAAGTCCTCACAGGTTTAATTACTGTGTTGATGGGGTGAAAGTTCCTTATGGGGAACAGTAAGTACTTAGGTATTAATATAAGGAAATATCTTCATTGGGGTAATGTCATATACGGTGTTGTAACTAAAGGGTACAGATCTCTGCACATGGTTATGAGAACATTTAGGAGCTGTAGTAATGATATAAAAGAGAGGGTATATAAGTCTCTGGTAAGACCCCCAACTAGAATATGGTTCCAGTGTATGGGGCCCTAACCAGGATTACTTGATTCGAGAACTGGAAAAATTAAAAAAAAATTGTTGCAATGTTTGGGATGGAAAGATTTGGGAGAAAGGAAAGGAAAAGAGCAACTCGACTACGTGGTATGTTCTGAGCTGTCAGCGGAGAGATGGCGTGGAATGACATTAGTAGACGAATGAGAATGAGTGGTGTTTATAAAAGTAGGAAAGATCACAATATGAAGATAAAGTTGGAATTCAAGAGGACAAATTCGGGCAAATATTCGTTTATAGAAAGAGGAGTTTGGGAATCTGCCACCTGAGCGATTGTCCTAAATGCAGATCAGTAGTATTGATGTTAAGAGTAAGGCTCATGATACTCAAATTTGGATCGAAGAATGCGAGAAACTACAAAAACTAAAAGTAGTGTATGGTTCGCTTAATAATGCGAGCCTAGCTGTGAAAAAAGACACGACTCTACTTAATTTAGATTCCATGTGGTGGTCACCGACTAGATTAATGTGCTGGTCATCTACTCCCAATTCTATAAACATGGTGATACGAGAGTTATAAACGGCTATTTGCTTCTGGTTGTATCTCCTCCCATCCTCGGACCTAGGTCTGTTGTCGACACCCACGGCGAGCAGTAGCGAGCACGCCCTTCGTCATTATGCCATTACACATATGACTGCCACATTACTTACAGTTAGTAAAGGCTACCAATTACGAGCGACTGACGGGCCGTTAACACCTGCTCTTCTGCTTGAGAATGTAGAACGGTGAGAACAGTTTCCTGACGAGATGAGACCATGAGGTATCTACCATATGAACTACCAAATTGAAAATCTCTTGTGTGTTTCCTCGTTAGAGACATAAATGACGTGTACTTTCAGAAATTAACCCTTTTCATTCTACGCCCAGCTGGCACGTCTTCTATTGTCCCAACCGCGAGATAACTCTGATTTCAAAAGTCGCATTCTTTCCCAGACTCAAATTTAGAGTGAAACTACATTCCTACTGTTCAACACGAGGTGATAGCCTACTTTACTTTTACGATAGTTTTTCGACTTGCGTTTGGCTTCGGCAGCTGTCTTCCGTAATAATAATAATAATAATAATAATAATAATAATAATAATAATAATAACAATCGTATAGCCTGAGCTCTCGAATTGTAAACTATCCGAAGATGTACATTTCATTCTTCTTCTTCTTCTTCTTACATTATTATTATTATTATTATTATTATTATTATTATTATTATTATTATTATTGTTATTATTATTATTATTATTATTCGCTTTATCTCTGTTAAACGGGACCGAGCTCGATAGCTGCAGTCGCTTAAGTGCGGCCAGTATCCAGTAATCGGGAGATAGTGGGTTCGAGCCCCACTGTCGGCAACCCCTGAAGATGGTTTTCAGTGGTTTCCCATTTTCACACCAGGCAAATGCTGGGGCTGTACCTTAAATAAGGCCACGGCCACTTCCTTCCAGTTCCTAGGCCTTTCCTCTCCCATCGTCGCCATAAGACTTATCTGTGTCGGTGCGACGTAAAGCAAATATAGCAGCTGTTAAACGGGGCCAGGTTTCTTGATCAAGAGGGGCCATTCATGACCGTTCAATGCCATTTCTTCCTTTAGTCCAAAAATTCTTCATTTTCCTCTGTATAGTTATGTCTTCAAGTTCGTCTTTTATTTGTGGTGATAGACATGCACTTTCTGACTACATACTCAAGCGGCCGTCCTACCACATGACCATACCTTCGCCTGTTCTCGGATAAGTATCCCGTGATGGATCTAACTTTGAGACTTTCTCATTTTGCATGGACTCTTTCAGTGAAACTCTTCCTGACCACCGCAGCATTCGCATCTCGGTAATGTGGATTTCCTGCTCACAAACTTCCTTGGGAAGGGAGTATTCACTGCCATACAGCATTACCGGTCAAATAGTTGTCGTTTATACTTTCCTCTTTGTTCCAACGGATATTTTTCAGTCACACAACACCCTACTATTGTTTACCCCATGCATCGTGCATTGTATCCCTCATAATCTTTTAATGAACAAGCAGCTGTTCCTGCTTAAAGTGAAAATCTCGTGATTTGCAATATACAGGGAGAGTAGAACGTAGTTAAGTAAATATATTGACTGTTTGAAGATTTGCACGATCGAAAGTAACATTGGATGTTCTTATCTGCAAAGGGATACAGAAAATTCATGACATGTTGTCTTCGTTCGGCTTATGCTCAGGCCATTTTGCTTCCTGTGTTCCAGACGTTCTTGGATTTCTTCAACAGTTTCATTGTACCAATCTAAATTATTAAATTCCTGCAGAGTGGGGTTGGCCACCTGGTGGGTATGCCTCCTCTTTGATCTGGAGATTGTTCTTCTTCTGAGTTACAGAAGAACAAGAATATTTGTTTATCCTCCCTTCAATTGCTATAGGTTTCAAGAACCCAGAGCTTCCGCGTGAGGGATCGAGAGGCTATCTTCACACCACAGAACTTGCAACTGCAACTGCCTTGCTCACTGTGCCAGAATATGCTATTGCAAATCAGTCTGCTAAACATAAAATTGTCAAAACAAGTCGAAAATAGGACATACTACAGTGTGCGCTAGAAATGGTATCTCCAAACATTATCGCAGGAGCTGGCTTCACACGAAATGGTATTACGATTGCCAGATATTTCGGCTATCTTCATTTTGTGGAAGTTGAAGATAAGACTGAGATAGATCGATGAAAGTAAGGAAGTTATTTTGACACATACTGTATGCCATATTGTGCTATAAATGTCTATCGTTATACTATATTTAGAGTCCTGCGCGGATATTCAAAATAATATCCGCCCCCGCACTTCCTTCATCTGCACCCGCATCCGCGAATGGCTATTAGCATCCGCGAATTGTTATCCGCGGATATTGTACATATTTAACTACAGTATATTACATCCTAGGTATTGAAACGGATAGATCTCTTAACATGATACAATAGGCCTGACAACTGGCACCAGAATCCCTACAGTCACAAGTTTATGAGCGATTTTATCTTGCGACGACTACCGACGTATTCACCTTTTGTTCCTTCCTTTTCTATTCATTCCGGGCAGAAGCCAATTAGGCTTAGGTCAGATGGTCTCAAGGCTCTATATAAATCATCATTCTCCCATACCACTGTCATGTGTCGCCTAACCACAAGCAAAAATTAGAGTATACCTGCCCGAAAATCAATAACCGTCGTTATTTATAAATTATCAGCAGAATTATCCACACAGTCATACAGTTTGTATCAGACAAGACACTAACTTCGCGGATATCCGCATCCGTGCAGAGCGCTAACTATATTAAGCAAGTTTAAATTTTCATATAATTTTATTTATTAATTTAAATGTTCATTTGTACAATTTTCAGCAGTACTCAACATTTTATTGAACAATGGTAGAGGACAGCACTGCAGGGGTAAGTTTACAACACTCCCATAGCCATCTCATTCGTTCTGTAGATGTAATTTTGGTTTTATTCGATCTGCTATTGAGTGTAGTTTGCTACTGAATGAATTTTCTATAGGCCTATACTCTCTCATTAGTCATTTTGAAACTTTTTTTAGTATACCAACATTTTAAAATTTTCAGTCGCAAAGTCTTCAATATTTTCTTTAAATTTAGTCACAGTGTAACAATTCTGATCTTTTCTGATTGTCAAGATGATTCGAATAACACCTCACAGATCTAGGTGCGATATCTAAAAGCCAAGCTCTGGCGAGTAATAACTGCCTTTGGGCCACAAAAACACACCTTAACTGGGCAACCACGTATGATATCGTCATCCGCATTCATGTTTCTACCTTAAAATAATGTACAAACCATTCCAGCATATGTAATACATTTTGAGTTATAACTACCTTTACCGAGCGAGTTAACCGTGCTGTTAGGGGCGCGCAGCTGTGAGCTTCCATTCGGGAGATAGTGGGTTCGAACCCCACTGTCGGCAGCCCTGAAGATGGTTTTCCGTGGTTTCCCATTTTCACACCAGTCAAATACTGGGGCTGTACCTAAATTAAGGCCACGGCCGCTTCATTCCCGCTTATAGGCCTTTCATATTACATCTCCGGCATAAGACCTAACGCGACATAGAGCAACTTGTAATTAAAATTATGATTACTTTCTATGTTACATGAAAATTTTTCGCTGGAGGCCTTCGACCCCACTTTGAATGACACTTCACCTCTAAAATATTTCTTGTAATCAGTCTTTTTAGCATTGTAAAACAGAGTGAGTATAGAAGAGAGGAAAACTTAAACATTGTCCCTAAAATCTAAGGAACAAACAGGAAATGATTCGCGATGAACTGCAACCATATATATTAAATCGGCACCGTTGGCGGCGGGGGCCGAGCTCGCTACTGGGGGCACCGCTGACGTCACATCGGCCTGCCTCGTCGCCATAAGACCTATCTGCGTCGGTACGACGTAGAGCAACTTGTAAAGATGTAGGACGCAGAGTCTTGCAGAACATGTCTGCAGCATGACGCTGGTGTCAACTTCACAATTCAGACCTGTGTGCAGCGATTGCCATATTTTCATTTCTTTTTACTGTGCCCGTTTACATTACATCACGTTGCACGCTTTTTTTAGTGTTTTTTATACTTTTATCCTGACAAAAAACAAATTAGTCATTGAACAATAACTAGTACAAACATAAAAATCAAAATATTTTTTGAAAGTTTCCACACTAATTCCAAATAAATTAAGCACATTCAATAGAGTCACTGTCTCTTTCTTCCATTTCCTTTTCACGTTCACACTGTAATACTTATTTTGTGACACCGCACTTGCACTTAGATAACACAGGCCAGATGGTTTACTGGCATTGTCCCCGTGGCAATCCCTTTCCTTCGGACAAGTAATAGCTTTCCTTATCCAGCCACTCATATCCGAGAAGATATCTTCTGCACTTCCAGGACTTTTAGTGTGTAAAATCCTAGTAGCAGCATTCCTGCACTGTTCAATTCAGATGGCCTCAAATTGAGGGTCGGACGAATTAACCAGTCAGATGCAATGTAGATGTCTGACTGATTTATAACGGTTTGTAATAGCCCCTTAAATTCCCTCCATACCTGCTGGATGATTTCATACTGAACAAGTCTGTGTTGTATAGTATCACTATAGTTCCTACATGCCGGGCTGAGTGGCTCAGGCGGTTGAGGCGCTGGCCTTCTGACCCCAAGTTGGCAGGTTCGATCCTGGCTCAGTCCGGTGGTGTTTGAAGGTGCTCAAATACGTCAGCCTCGTGTCGGTAGATTTACTGGCACGTAAAAGAACTCCTGAGGGACTAAATTCCGGCACCTCGGCGCCTCCGAAAACCGTAAAAGAGTTGTTAGTGGGACGTAAAGCAAATAGCATTATTATTATTAGTTCCTACATAATGTGCACAAATCGTTTTCTTTCATATGGATGCGGTGTAGCTTACCATTTGTGCGTATTTTATCGTGTATTACCCTGGACCATGTGTCGCGAGGTGTTTCGGCAAGTGCACGATTCGATGGATTCCTCCAAACACGGTGCCCAGTTGATAATCAGCGCCGTCCTCACGATGTACACACTGCTACTCGACTGTTGCATGATCAGATACATATCGGTGCACAGTGGTTTTTTTTTTTTTTTTTTTTTGCTACTTGCTTTACGTCGCACCGACACAGATAGGTCTTATGGCGACGATGGGATGGGAAAGGCCTAGGAGTTGGAAGGAAGCGGCCGTGGCCTTAATTAAGGTACAGCCCCAGCATTTGCCTGGTGTGAAAATGGGAAACCACGGAAAATCATTTTCAGGGCTGCCGACAGTGGGGCTCGAACCCACGATCTCCCGGATGCAAGCTCACAGCCGCGCGCCTCTACGCGCACGGCCAACTCGCCCGGTCACAGTGGTTATAAAGTGACATCTATTGTGATGTGGCTTAGAACAACTTTGTACTTAAATTCACGTGTCTCATTTATGAAAGTGACCGAGATATGAGCGATGCGAGTAAAATAATCCTTTATATAGCCAGTCCCTGGTTTGAATGATGCGAATGTCTGGTTCATAGGGTCGGCTGGGATACACAATTCTGCGAGCTTAATAGATTGATAGGTAATAGCATATTCAAGGTCACTGAAGAAAGCCACGGGAAACAATCTCACTACTGATTTCTCTAGGATGAAAACGAAATGGCGTATGGCTTTGAGTGCCGGGAGTGTTCGAGGACAAATTCGGCTCGCCAGATGCAGGTCTTTTGATTTGACTCCCGTAGGCGACCTGTGCGTCATGATGAGGATGAAATGATGATGAAGACGACACATACACCCAGCCCCCGTGCCAGGGAAATTAATCAATGATGGTTAAAATTCCCGACCCTGCCGGGAATCGAACCCGGGACCCCTGTGACCAAAGGCCAGCACGCTAACCATTTAACCATGGAGCCGGACTCTCTAGGATAACTCTTCAGTAATACGTGGGCATTCTATGTTAGCACCGGGCGAGTTGGCCCTGCGGTTAGGGGCGCGCAGCTGTCGGTTTGTATCCGGAAGATAGTGAGTTCTAACCCCACTGTCGGCAGCCCTGAAAATGGTTTTCCGTGGTTTCCTACTTTTACACCAGGCAAATGATGGGTCTCTACGTTAATTAAGGCTACGGCCAATTCCTTCCTACTGCTAGGCCCTTCCTATCCCATCGTCGCCATAAGATCTATCTGTGTCGATGCGACGTAACGCAAATTTTTAAAAAAGTCTATGTTAGCTGATAGCTCAACACTGTTGCAGATCTAACCAGCTTTTGAACTCACAACTGGACATTATTATTATTCATTCATACCCTAAAAGTAAGTATTTGTTGCTGTAACATGTGTCTCTCTTCTAAGGATTTCAAGTCCGTATATTTCTTGAAATTTAGTTTGTCCATCACGGAATCCATATACTTCTTCCTCGGTACTCCTTTTCCCTTCTTCCCCAAACTTTTTCTTCCAACATGGTCGTCAAAAATTCATTATGACGTAGTGTGTAGCCAAGGAATTTGTTTTTTCACTTTTCTCTACTGGTGATGAATTGCCTTGTTTCATGTAGGCCTACTTCCGTAAGGACCCTTTCATTTCACTTTTTCTCAGTTCAACTTATTTTAAGCATCCTCCTCTATATCAACATTTCCATTATTTCTAGGCGTCTTATTTCCTGTTTTGCTAGGACCCATGTTTCGTAGCCATACAACAAAACACTCCACACAAATATTCTGACAATTTCCCCCCCTAAATTTTATATTTATGTTCCTGCTTGTCAGAAGGTGTTTCTTGTTACTGGAGGCTTGTTTACCTAGGACAATTCTCTTTCTGATTCTTGTGGTGTACCAATTGTCCTGGGTGATAGTGATTCCCAAGTAAATAAATGGCTGACTTTTTGTACGTTTTCATCACATATCTTAATGTTTGTTTGTATCCCCTCATTTGATTTCTTGTCCGGCTCCATGGCTGAATGGTTAGCGTGCTGGCCTTTGGTCACAGGGGCCCCTGGTTCGATTCCCGGCAGGGTCGGGAATTTTAACCATCATTGGTTAATTTCCCCGGCACTGGGCTGGATGTATGTGTCGTCTTCATCATCATTTCATCCTCATCATGACGCGCAGGTCACCTACGGGAGTCGAATCAAAAGACCTGCACAAGGCGATCCGAACATGTCCTCGGACACTCCTCATTACATTACATTTGATTTCTTGAATTATTATTATTATTATTATTATTATTATTATTATTATTATTATTATTATTATTATTATAGTGTACCGGTGCATCAAACTAGAGTCGTGATAGTAAAAGACATCCGGCAACATCGTTTCCGTCCAATACTTAACCACTATAATGCACCTTGTAAATCAAGACTGTCTGCAACACTCGTGTCGAGTCAAAGGGCGAACATCAAACAAGTGGAGGACGAACATAAAAACGATCTGCGGCGATCTCATGGACTTTCGAACTACTCTCGAGCATGTTATAGCTGGCTGACGCATGGTATTTACGATAACTTACGATGCAAATGGATCATAAACCTCCCGTGAGCATCACAAGTAGAATGTCCTTATTTCGTTTGAAATTATTGTCGAGCGGCGCAATCCATCTCTTGGTATTGGTAGGCAGTGAATGAACAGAGAGATAGATGTGTGTAAAGGCTGTCGTATTCTCCAGTTAAAACATTTTAAACTGCAGGTTAGATAAACTATATATTCCTGTCAACCATAGGTTCCTTTGTCGATTCACTATTCGATCTTATTCACAAGGATCTTACAGAGATTGAATTGTTACCGCGCATAAGATAACGTGTAACCCATCTCACATGATTCTAGACGTGGTCTGTCGTATTTTGTACGAGAATTTTTTCTCTTTGGAAAGGAAGTGGCCTTAATTTTGGTACAGCCAAAGCAATCGTGTAGTGTAAAAATAAGGAAACCACAAAAAATACATATACACTGATGTCGATGGTGAGGTTCGAACCCACCATCTCCTGCCGGTAAGCTTAATAACTGCATGGCCCACACTGATCAGTCAGGTTTCTCAGTCGAGAAGAGTTCAGAAATACTATATTTTCAACTAATGTACAAACCAAATTATTTAGATATAAAACTTCGGAAAGACAGACTAAGTCTTCAAGGCTGGAGGTAATAAGGAGAGATCGGGCTAACCGTATATTATGGAAATCTCTTGAAATAAATATTTTTGGTAGGAGTGGTCTGTGTATGCAGCAACACACAGAAAGAGATCGAAAATGTTTCTTAAGGAAGTGTGCTTAACACTCACTCACTCACTCACTCACTCACTCACTCACTCTCCCCCTCAGAAAGAGAATACTTTGGTGGGAGTTGCAGATGTATCTTAGTTTGGAGACAGGTTCCGTAGTACCTTAGAATTAAAAATTCTAGTTGAGTGACGTATCATAGTCTACGATAGATTTTAGCATATAAAAAATTAAAGTTAGCATTTGCGGGCATTATTAATATTAGCATGCATAGTTTCGTTTAGCTTGTCCATTGAAGTGATATATTCGAATGGAAAATTGTGTGCGGACTTTGTTAGATTATTAAAAATTTAGAATTAAATTGATGATGTGAATGATGCTTGTTTTAAGGGCCCTAACATCGAAGGCCATAGGCCCCTAGAGAATTAAAAAATAACTAAAGAAAATGTAAAATTGACGTGAAATTGTGAACATTAACAAATAAACTATTACGGATCTGCTTGCTAAAGAAATATCTACATGTGTTTAGAAATGAGAACTGAAGACAATAAATAATTACTGTCTGTCCTTGGAATACACATATTAAAATTTAAAACACAGCATTTCAACTTTATTTTCACCTACTGTGACATTTAGTGAAAACATTCACTATTCTGTTCAGATATTTTATCGTGATGCGCACATATACAGAGAGAAAGAAAGACATACAGGATGGAAGCTCTATTATTTTCCTCTTATTTTGGGCATGACTGACAAAGAAATAAATCTTTTCTTGAACATTCCGTCCAAATATACCCCTAAAAGTCGTACTTTATGTAAGTAGATATAATGCCATATAAATTGTAGGGATGGGGAAGCGTAAAATGGGTACAATAGAATTGGGTCACCTGCAGACTTGCGTGTTGTAAATCCATGTCGTTCTTAAGTGATAAAGTACTCATTGAAATGTTGACAAACAACACATGTCAACATTGCCAGCCTTCCGATTTATAGCCAATTATGTATAATACAAACAGCGCACACAATCATCGTGGCTATTCTTCTTATATCCTGTATACGAGAATATCTCATACAAATAATGTAATTTCGCTTTCATTTCCACCGAATTCTTGGTATTTTGTCCATTTTCAAAATAAAAGCATAAAGAACAACTATGAAAAAAGTGTTACAATTTTTTCAATGACGAGAAACGATGTCTTTAATAAAGCATCCAAGATCCATTTATAATTTATACTGTCGAGATGGGAAACTGTAAAATGTAATATTATGTTACCTGGAGACTTAGGTTTTGTAAATCCAGGTCGTGCGTAAGTGAACCAGCTGAAAGCACAATGCCGGAATCCATTAATTACGACTTTCTACTTTAATCAATCTGGCATTTTATCATTACATCTATATTTATAAAATATGAGTTTTACAGTATATTTGGACAGATTGTTCAAGAATTTGGATTTCTCCGTCAGTTATGTCCAAAATAAGGGGATAATAATAAAGTTTTTAAATTTCCCTCCTGTCTGTCTGACTTTCCTTTTTTACCGAGCTCGATAGCTTGCAGTCGCTTAATTGCGGCCAGTGTCCAGTATTCGGGAGATAGTGGATTCGAACCTCACTGTCGGCAGCCCTGAAGATGGTTTTCTGTGGTTTCCCATTTTCATACCAGGTAAATGCTGGCTGGGGCTGTACCTTAATTAAGGCCACGGTCGCTTCCTTCCCACTCCTAGCTCCTTCCTGTCCCATCGTCGCCATAAGACCCGTCTGTGTCGGAGCGACGTAAAGTCACTTGCAGAAGAAAAAAAATCTTTGTTTATGTGTGTGCATCACGAGAATTTTATGAAAATCTCTATTGAAGGCCACGGGTAAAGAAACTACAATCGAGGCTATACATCATTTTCACGCCGGGTGAAATATTAGTTTAAGTAACACCTTCTGTAATACCTTCAAATGAAAATTCTGACTGAGTGACGTCTCATATTCTTATGGTAGATTTCAGCATAAAAAGTTAATTAAATTAAATTAAATTAAATTAAATTAAATTAAATTAAATTAAATTAAATTAAATTAAATTAAATTAAATTAAGTAAAACAAGCTTTTTTATTTCCACAACAGCACATTGAATTCTACTTCATTATGTAACCAATTTCCAGACAACTCCGGTTAATACTCTTCCTATCGATAAATGATATATATAATGGAAGTTGTAGAGAAATGTTCGATTTTCGCGGTGTAATTTGATTCTAGAACAAACAATAAGAGAAATACTTAGATTGTTTAAACTTATTTTTTAAATTTCATACATTCTATCGTTGTTAATGTTAATCTGCCCGAAGAATCCTTTGTAAGAAATAGAGGAAGAACTATACATTTTTATCGTCCATGCCTGATACATTCATATACTGTAGTAGTAAGGATGTCACCGGTATGAAAAAAAGAACATTTGCTCGTTTGTTTGTTTGTTTCTTTCTTTCTTTCTTATCTGTTTATTTTTTCATTTGAAATAACCTTCCACATTTTTCGGTGAAATAGTTGCGGTTTAAATAGCATGAACAATCATTTTAGTGATTTCTCACTTTTCGATGGGAAAGGTTATGAAAAGTCAGCCAAATAACTTAATTTTGAAGATCAGTTCATGAAACTTGGAACTCATTTGTTCATTTATAATCAATTGAATATGTAAAACAAGCTTATTTTTATTTCAATAACAGCACAATGAACACTAGTTTCCCCCTTAAATGTATTTTTAACCGCCCTACTTTGCGCTCGAGCCGTACGTCTGGAGCAGCACATCTGATAGTAGAGTATGACAACGTCTGGGAGGTATGCAACCAGCAGAAGAGATGAGTATTAAGGCTTGCATATTCCACAGGATTTCTGAATTTCCGTTACCGTGTTCCTCATTTCTAGGACAAGTAAAGTCGCTGGTGTACTGCATTTACTTTTTGCACTGGATGGGTATCTTTATAAATCTCAACATTTATTAAATCACTGGTACATTTGTAACTACAGTCGTCTCGCATTGTTGATAATATACTGTTGATGGATACTTTCATATGTATAGAAAGTCAGAAAGGAAATATTCTGACATCTAACAGAACGATCGTTATTAGTATATCACGCATTAGAAAGGACTTATTTTTATTTTTTCTCCGGCAGGCTGTTTCCTTTCCTCTATCAATTCGCTATTGTGCTTTTGTTTGGAAATCCTTGCAGTTATTAATCTGTAATCTGTACTTTATTGCGCTTGAAAGAGTCATCCCATTTTAATCCCATTATCCCAACGCCCTTCTTGACTTCTTTGATTGATTTTAATGATTTATTTATTTATTTATTTATTTATTCATCATTCTTACAAAGAAAACGGAAGGAAAAGTCAAAGAAATAAGAAACAGGCATGCATTTAACATGTTGCACAGACCGCGCTAAAGACTGTAATCTCGGAAAGATGAGTGTATTTATTTTTAATTCTGTCTACATCAAATACAAGCTGGAATGGAGACATCATCATAAGTCGTGTAACTCATTGCTGAGCGTCGTGACCCTATTTGGCTTCACACAATATTCTGGATTAAGCGGCGCCAACTTTGACGATGTTCAGCTTCTCTTAAAGCCTGCTGAAGAGTCAGACCGGTGGTACGCAGAACTTGATCAATCCACCTACTAGATGTCCTTCCTCGTGGTCTTCTGCCGAAACTTTGCCTTCCATGATACATTTCTCCAGATTTTCACTATCACGTCTTACAATATGTCCGAAGAATTGGACGATTCTCTTTACGACGCGAGAGGAGAGACGTTCGGAGATATTCAGTTCTTGAATACTAGATGCATCAGTTCTTCTTTCCGTCCAAGGTACACGCAGCATCCTTCTCCAACACCACATCTGAAAGGCGTCGATAGGTACTTATCTCTTGCCTTGAGGGTCCAGGTCTCGGAACCATAAAGGAAGACAGAGAACACAAGACAATCAACTAGTCTAATCTTTGTACTGTTTGTAATAGCTCTGCTCTGCCATATTTTTGTGAATTTGCTCATGGCAACGCGCCTTCCTAATCTCTTTATCAGAACTTCCAGTATCACACATGGTCGACCCAAGGTATATAAAGTCATTTACCATTTCCAGTTCCCTTAATCGACCTGGCAGCTGGATCTGTGCCGCTCTGTCAATTATCATTAGTTTGGACTTGCTCAGGTTTATCTCTAGCCAATATTCTAAACTTGCATCTTTTACCCTTGCTAGTAATTCTGCAAGTTCATCTTCGCTGCTCAAGGAGAGTGGTGTCATCAGCAAAGCGCAATTGATATGCCTTCAGTCCAGTAATCGGGGGCTTTCTTCATCACATACTCAGCATAGATGTTATATATAATAGGTGATAATATGCAGCCCTGTCGGACACCCTGCGAAATACTGAAAAATTCTGAAATGTCGCCATCTACCTTTATAGTTGCAATATTGTTTCCATACAGACTTTTCAGTAATGATAATAGATGTTGTGGAGTGCCAAATTCACCAAGAACCTGCCATAGTTTATTCTAGACAACACAATCAAAAGCTTTCTTGTAGTCAAGGAAGCATATTAGCACAGGAACGCAGAACTCACGAGATTTTTCAATTATTTCCCTCATATTAAAAATCTGTTCCCGTGTTCATTTTCCTGCAACAAATCCTGCTTGCTCAATGGATATGTGAGGCATTGTGTAAGACTTGAGGCGCTGGTTTATGATGTACATAAAATCTTACTTGCATTAGATATCAGAGCAATTGTGCGATAGTAGGAACACTTCCTGACTGACCCTTTCTTGTGCAAGGGGATAGAGCTTGTCCAATCTTTTGGCCATTCTCTCGTCGTCCATACCCTATACACAATGAGTGCATTACGTGCAAACATTCTTCACCCATTTCTTTAAGGATATCTCCAGAAATATCATCCAGTCCAGGGGATTTGTTTGTTTTCAAATGGTTAATGGCGTTCTTGATTTCGCTTTGTAGAATGGGAGGTTTCAATGGAGATATGGAAAATATGATTAAAATATGATTACTTGTACATTAAAATAAAGTATCGCAGATTAACACTGAAGTGTAAGAAAGGTTTGGTAGTCGAAACTGTGAGCGATACGTACAATCTATACGAAATTTATAATTTGTTGCCTACTATGGCATTCTTCCAAACCCTCTCTCTTTCTATCTGTCCATCCATCTATGTATCAGAGTTCATTCCAGTTATTTTATAATTTAACATTAGAATGAATTTTCATGATTATTTTAGGAACTATTTAAATTCTTGACCAAAAATTCACACTCGGTTTGGGTGTAAGTGATATTCCTTGATGTCGCATAACAGTAACATGTTTAATCAATAACAGGTTAAATAATTCAACAATTAGCAATTGAACATTTAATCATAACATCAACATGTGAACAGAATAAATTTTACTTTCTAGTACAAACTGAAGGGAAAGGGGTACGGTATATGTCTAATCGAGGAGGTAAATGAGGGATCGATTCGTCTGGAAGGATGCGGCTTCGATTTCTCACTAGGATTTCGATACGTTTAGAACTAGAGAACTCCATTTCACAGGAGAGGTTCATTCAGGATACAACATATGAGTACCAGAGGGTAGTAGCATAGTATTAACTAATCTATTCTGTTTATTGTCAAGGGTACGATACTTTTCATTATCTCAAAGGGATTTATGGCGTTTGAGGTGGTATCTCGACGTAGAAAACATCCATAGTTTCAGAAACGCACTTGAGCTGAAGAATGTACAAAAACATGGATGCTTTTAAATAAAAAATATTTTTTATACAGAATGAGTGACGACGTTGCTTAGTACCACACTGTAAAGAGAAGAGACCAATATATATAGCACGAAGAGTCTGACCTCGGTATGAGGCAATAGTTTGCATAGTGTCGCGTGGATAACAAAATAGCCCTGGACTGCGGCGTGATAGCACGTCGTATGGACTGGCTCTTCATCCGTCTCAGTGTGTTCTACAAATATATCGTGAACATATAATCAAATAGAGAACATTTGAAAATGAAAATGTGAAGCGAGGCAGCAAGAACAATTAAATTATTTCGTGAAACCTCGCAATATAGAGACGGCAAATGGCTTTAAAATGTTCGAAAACGCATTCGAAAGAACAGAATGTCTTATAAAAAATCCACGAAAACCAAAATGACAAATATCGAGTGAAGTAAGTCTTCTTGGGAGCTTTTGAAATTTAAGGCATCCGAGCGTCATGAAGTAAGTTCCGTACTGCTGCAGCCGCAGCAGGAACATCAACTGCCCAGTTGGTGGCAAATGATTTGAAATCGACGGTCCTGATTGTGTGTAAAAATGTTTAGAATTTACAAATAATATTTCAAATCCACACTAAATAGGTAACTTATTTTGACCGACTCCTTGACTGAATGGTCAACATTGAGCCCTTCGGTTCAGTATGTCCTGGGTTCGATTTCCTGTCGCGTCGGGGATTTTACTCGTGGGTGATTAATTCTTGTGGCTTGGGGTCTGGCTGTTTGTGTTTGTCTCAACACTCTCCTTTTCATATTCTGACAACACTACCAACAACCATAGAAACACGCAATAGTGAATACATCCCTCCGCATAGGTTTGGCGTCAGAAAGGGCATCCTGACGTAAAAGGGGGCCCTACAGGTGTGGGAAAAAGCGGTAGAGCAAGAAGACTGACTAGGAACCTTATTTCAACAATACCTACCGCGAGTTATGTATGTATTTTACATTAAGAAACAATGTTGTGAGATGAACAGCAGACAATGGTATGAATGTAAATGCGATTGAAAGTCGAGATATAAGTTTCACCAAGAGGAAAAGTCCTCTCAGTTTTAATTATTGTGTTGATGTGGGTGACAGTATCTCATGGAGAACAATGTAAGTAGCTAGGTGTTAACATAAGGAAGAATCTTTATTGGGTTAATCATATTAACGAGGTTGTAATGAAACGTTACAGATTGACATGGTTATGAGAGTATTTAGATGTTGTAGTAAGAATGTAAAAGAGAGGTAAGACCGCCGTTAGAATATGATTCCTGTGTATAGGACCCTCACCAGGACTATTGATATGAGAACTGGAAGAAACTCAAAGGAATACAGCACAATTTGTTCTGGGTGATTTCCGACAGAGAAATAGTGTTACGAAAATGTTGCAAACTTTGGGCTGGGAAGACTTGGGAGTAAGGAGATGAGAGTATCGACTATATGGTATGATACAAGAAGTCAGTGTAGGGTTGGCGTGGAATGACATAAGTAGCGAATAAGCTTGAGCAGTGCTTTTAAAAGTAGGAAATACCACAATATCAAAATAGAGTTGGAATTAAAGAAGACAAATTTGAGCAAACATTCATTTATAGGACGAGGATTAAGGGATTGGAATAATTTATCAAGAAAAAGAATATTTGATAAATTTCCAAGTTCCTTGAAAATATTTAAGGAAAAGCTAGGTAAACAATTGATAGGAAAATCTGCCACCTGGGCGACAGTCCTAAATTCAAATGTTTGATGATTGATTGAACCTGCGACCGTAACGCCGTCACAGGCCCGTTAGTTATTTTTGTTTCGCTTCGCTTTGCTTTGCATGTAATGAAGAGTAATGGTTAATTTGTGATTTGGATGCATGTCAAGACGGTATAATATCTGGCTAGCGTAATAAATACATCAAGGTAACGTGGCAGGTTGATATTGTCAAAGGAAATGGTCTGGCATATTTATGAACGTCCGTGTTCAACCGTCACATGTCAGTGAGTTAGCGTACGTACTCCTTGGCTGAACGTATGACATAATTTCTAGAAATGTACAATACTTGTCTCTTTCTTAACACGCAACCACTGTATGTCACAGCTCACAAGCATTAGCAGTGATGTTTTGTATTATGCTTCCTGTACACTATTTAGTAGCAAGTGAGGTAACTTTGCTAAAACACGTTATTCTGTAAGATATAGTGTCGTGAGCGAGATAAGTATAACAACACAGGAGAAATGACGTAGAAGGTCAGCGATATCAACTATATTTATACATAGATTAGTACCCGTTCTTCGCACGGAAATTTGCAGTGGATTAATGTTTCCTTCAGGAATTTATGCGAAAAAGTACGTTTAATGCGACACTTTAAAATGCTATTTTCCTACGAAAGCGCGTGCGTGGCATTAACGTGAAATATGATGAAACTGAACAAAGTCAAGAGATAATGAGAAAGATTTCTGAAATTATTATATGGTACAGTTCCTGGTCCGAAGTTGTGCGAAATTCTCCGTAGTTCACAGGTTATCAGACCACTGGCGTGGCGCTCTGATAATGATGATTCATCGTTTAATATCTGTCCTATAGAAAAGAGTAAAATGTATCTTTAGTGTTTCCCATTACCCACCTTGAAATGGCATGCACGATATGTTCCACGGGACTTGGACTAAAAATCCAGTTTTTAGTAATCATCTCCATTATTATCCGTCGTACGACAAATACGTGCATGGGATAAAGGAGCGGAAATAACATATTCTTAAACCTTTGTTATATACAATCCTTTGACAGACGTAATGTTAACGAAAACATCTGATAATAATCTTTCTATAAATACCAACTCCATGTAATTACCATGACATCATATGCACCTGATAACATAATCCTGAGCAAGTAGATTCCAAATAAATAGTTTAGTTGAAATAAGTCCCGCAGTTTTCCATTTTTAAGAACAGACAGACAGACAGACAGACAGACAGACAGACAGACAGACAGACAGACAGACAGACAGACAGACAGACAGACAGACAGACAGACAGACAGACAGACAGACAGACAGACAGACAGACAGACAGACACCAAAGGGAAAAGTTCTACATCATGTTTCCCCCATGTTCAGTTTAGCTAGGTGGGGTTAATTTGCAAGCCGAGAGAAATATTATTACTCCTTAGATTTTTTTCCTGTTATGGATCCTTCAAATAACCGTAGGTCTGCTAGGGTGTCTGTCACTGGCTGCAGAGCATGACACCTGTAGAAAATAGCAATTTTTTCAATCATTTCAACAGTGAGCGAAATTATGTGCATAGCAAAAATTATTTAAAAAGAACGGGCGTTTCACATATAGTCTGTGCAGATTTTACATATAATCAATAGCGTAAAGGGAAATAAAAAAACCTTCGGGTCTTCTTATAAGCATCCAGTCTATTCACCGATTTTCAAGATATACATACTGAAACCTGCTCTTGGATTAGCAGATTCTAACTATAAAAAGTTTGGTCGACATATAGTAAATAGTGTAAAAGAAAATTTAAGAAAACTCTTCAGGTCTTCGTATAAATCCCCAGTATATGCAGTGACTTTTAAATGATATGCATATCAAAATCTGCTCCTGGATGAGTACACTCCAAATATGAAGTTTGGTCGAGATATGATGAAGTGTAAAAGAAAATTGGAGAAAACTCTTCTGGCCTTCCTATAAAACCCCAGTCTGTTTTGTGATTTTTAAATGACATGCATATCGGGTCTGTCTGGCCAGGTTTACCTTGCTACGGTAATGGAGTAGACCGTACAGCCAGCGTGTTAACGCCGAGTGTCTGGGGTTGGTAAATAGCTCGACCATCTAAAGGGACCAACGGCTTCGGGCGGATGATTCCCTTTAGGAGGATGATTGTCCCTCAGTGGAGGAAATGACACTGAAACCCATCATGCAGCATCTGTTCACCATGTTAGGAGCAGCTGAACACAAAATGTAGAAGGCAAAGGAGAAACACTGCATCAACATATTTCCCAAGATAAGCGACTATGGATAGAAGTCAAGATGGAAGTGTTTTTACTGATCATGGGTTTGGGAACCCAAGATCTGGTAGGAGAGAAAATCCAACAAGCAGCAAGGCCTTTCAGGTCGTTAGTATGCGAAATCCTTGCTGCAAAAGCCACACAAACTTGATGAGTGTATGGGCTTGGAATGTGGAACTTTTTGAGAGCGGGAAAATTAGAAGAGCTAAAAAATATGATGAGAAGGAACGATATCAATATTCTAGGTATATGCGAAACACGATGGCAGTGTAATGGAGGCTTCTACTCTGAGGAATTCGGAGTTATTCACAGCGGAGGTATATATCTCGATTGAATGGAGTAGATCTAATCCTAAGTGCAAAGTTCTCACGTAATGTAATAAACACTTATCACATTAGTGACAGATGATAAAGATGAATAGTTGACCTACAGAATTAGTTGTCATCGAGGCATACTTTCAGACATCCGCCCATGATGATGATGAAGAGGTAGAACTACTGTATGAGCAAATCGACGATCTACTCAAGCTGACCAATGACAAGGACAATGGGTTGTTAATGGGTGACTTCAATGCGGTGGTTGGTTCGCACAATGACAAGGAAATCACAGGAAAATTTGGTTTAGAAGAAACGAACCAAAGGGGTGATACACTCCTAGAATTCTGTGAACACGAAACGGTAATTACAAATACACTCTTTGAAGTGCGTAACAGAAGAAGATATACATGGAAAGCGCCAGACAACATTAGAAGATTCCAGATCTATTACATTTTAGTTAAACAAGATTACCGGAATCAGGTTAAATCTAGCCACAATGACCCAAGTCCAGATGTTGACAGTGATCAGACTCTTGTCTTAGATAAATGTAATACCCAATTAAGAATGCAGAAAACCGAAAAGGCAAAATAGCACCTGGGTGGTCTTAATAACGAGAAAATAAGCAACTCTTCAAATGAAAGATCATTGAAGTGATAGCAAGACATCGCGGAGAATTAAGAGGATGGATAAAGGACAGAATAGTAGAGGCTGCAAACAAGCTTTTAGACAAGAGGAAACTGGAGCCAAGAAAACCCTGGATGACAAGACGAGGTATTAAATCTTATAGAAGTGAGGAATAAAATGAGGAAAGAAAATAAATTGTAAGACTATAAAAGAATAAAATATCAGATCATAGATAAATGTAGAGAGGAGAGAGAAAAGGGCAAAAGAAGTAGCTGAAGAAATTGAAATTGATACGAGAAATGGAAGACAGGATCAGGCTTATCATAAAACTAAATCCCTGCAGTAAAAACCTGAAACAAAACCGCCTTGCTGAAGGACAAGGATGGAAACCTATTGGTGGATAATGAAGAAATATGCGAACCTTGGATAGAATATACAGAATAATTATACAGTTATAAAAAATTCAGAAACATGGATGAAGTACTGGAAGAGATAACAGATGAGGGCAGTCCAATAACCAGGCAGGAATCTGAGAAAGTTCTGTCAAGCATAAAAGAGAGAAAGGCAGCAGGTGTTGATAATATAACTGCAGAGCTTTGGAAGAATGTTGGTTCAGATTTGAAGGATTATATTTTTAATGTAGTTGCATTGTGTTATGAAACAGAAGAGATCCCAGACGACTTTAGTAAAAGCAGAACAATCACTGCCCCAAAAAAGAGAAAATGGTGTGAAATGTAGTAATTATAGAAAGATCTCAATCGTATCCTATGACTCAAAAGTACTCCTAAATATAATAAAGTACAGGTTGAAATTTAAGAAAAAGTAGTACATAGATGATGATCAGTTTGGTTTTAAACAAGGCAAAGAAACGAGGGAAGCAATCCTTGCATTAAGAATGATATTGGAAAGAAGGTTAGAAATGAAAAGAAATGTGTTTAGAGCATTCATTGACGTTAAGAAAGCTTTTGACGTGATAAACTGGGAACTATTGTTTAAACGTATGAAGAAAGTAGGAATTGACTGGAAGATTTACAAGAACCAGTGTACAAATGTAGTGGTGAATGGATGCACAAGCATGGTAATAATTAAGAAAGGAGTAAGGCTGGGTTATCCACTCACACCATGCCTTTTCAATTTGTTTATTGAAGAAGCAATATCTGTTTTAAAGGAGAGGACTATAGGAATAAAGATAAATGGGAAAATAATGCCTAGTGTTAGATTTGCTGACGACATTTCCATAGTAGCAGACTCTGAGTAGGAGAATGTTGAACGTTCCATGTGATACATTGAAACATTACAAACTTAAAATCAATATTAAGAAAACCACAATTTTAGTTGTGAGCAAAGAAAGCAGGGCAGATAACACAAGCAAAAGTACAGGAAATTCCAAAATAGAGCAAGTGCAATATTTCTGTTACTTGCAACTGAAGACAGTAGATGCACCGCCACCAAGGAAATTGAAAAAAGTAGCTCTTGCTAAACAGGCATGTTTAAAATAAGAGAATGCTTTTAATAAATAACCAAACAGTTTAGAAACAAGAATGGCTTTTGTAAAATCCTTTGTCTAAAGTGTACAGCTTTACGGTTGTGAGAGACCGGACTATTGGAAAAAAAGGAAAGAGATTCATTGGAAACAACTTAAATTTAGATTTGAAGGAAAATAACGAGGACATGCTGGACTGGAGAAAAGACGAATCGAAATTTTCTAAAGGAAATCAGTGAGCAACGGAGACTGATGAAGGATATAGAACTCGTAGATAATATCTTGAGACATAATGAATTCCTAGTAAATGTCTTCGAAGGAAAAATACTAGGAAAGAAATAAAGAGGAAGACATACTTCGAGAATGTGAGACACTTGATGAGATGTGTAGACTACATGGAAGTGAAGAAAACATCGTGATTGAGAGGAGAATGGTTGCAGCGAAAAGGCTTAGCCTTTAGTGTATGTTTTCTCTTGGTGCTGAATCATATGCCTTCTAAAGACTTACAAAATATAACAGGTCTATTTCTTTCCTTTTACAATTTATTTGTTTACGTTGCACCGACACAGACAGGTCTTACGGCGACGATGGGATAGGAAAGGGCTAGGAGTGGCAAGGTGCAACCCCAGTATTTGCCTGGTGTGAAAATGTGGAACTTCGGAAAACCATCTTCAGGGCTGTCGGCAATGGGGTTCGAACCCACCATCTCCTGGATGAAAGCTCACAGCTGCACGACCCTAACCGCACGGCCAACTCGCCCGGTGGTCTATTCCTCTAATAATACTGAGGCATATGGAAAATCTGGTCCGACATTTTCTCTGTAGTTTGAAACCACATGGTTTCATCCAACTAACTCTGTACAATTCATCACAGCCCCACAACCACCCCACTTTCCAAAATGTCTATGAACCCTTGCCTGGCATACAGGTCAATGAAATACTTCGATGATTGTTGATGATTGTTGCAATACTTCCTGTTCGCCGCTTCGTTACAGATTAGTGTATTTACTATTTTCGTCCAATCAGGATGTACATTCTTCATATTTCATGCTAATCCTATTACCCTATGCAGACATTTCAACCAAGTATTCCCATTATATTTTACCATTTCTGGTCTAATTTAATATATTCCTCCAGCTTTACGAAAATATAGTTTTTTAAAGCCAATCATTCCACTGCCATAATAATTATTGGTAGGCATAAACATAGACTCATGATAACATTATGTGTACTCTTCACGACCTACTTTCTTCAGGACAATATTTTAAGCCACACACATTAACTCACCCATCAGTCCAAGTTCAGGGCTTCGTACTTACGTTTCGATTATTTTAAGCATCCGCACTCATAATAATAATAATAATAATAATAATAATAATAATAATAATAATAATAATAATAATAATAACCATCTCCTTGGCGTTATCCCGAAGGTTAAGGGACCATTGATTGTATATTCGATTGCCACTTCACTTTGTTCTGGCTATCTGTTGGCTGTATACTGAGGATTTTAACGTCTGCAATGATGGAGACCTCAATATTTGTTTCGGTCGTCTGAAAGTGTCTTTGCGGATATGGTCAAAGCGGGACAGTGTGCAACGAACCATTCGCATTTCAAGGACATGGAGACTATGCTCGTTGGTTTTGGTTTAGGCAAAATCTCTGTTACATACAATGCCATGGGACAAATAATAGTTCTATAGATTTTTGATTTGAGATGGATAGGCACCTTTTGGTACCACAGTGTTTCTCTTACATCCGTCCACTGTTCCAGGTCGCATTCACTCTTGCTTGCACGTCGCCATCAATATCGGTAACACTCTGTAGGCAGGAATTGTAACGATCATCCTACCTGCATTCACCATCAGCACGGCGGAACTACATCGGTACCATCATTCGATTGTTTCTCTCGCCCATGGGTCGTCTTCGCATCGTACTATCATTATTGCAGCTAATCACGATCCAATCCATCTATTCCCCAACTGCCGGTCTACAGTGTTCTAGAACTACCACCTGATAACGTCAATGATACCTTCTTCCTTGTGCTTGGTGATCTGGAACTTTTGTGTTGCCGTGTGGTGTGGTGTGGTGTGGTGTGGTGTGTTGATTGGTAATGTCTAATGACATATCAGACTCCTCTTCCACCCTACGACATATAACCTCGTGCTGGACGATTCATCTCACGTAAACAGTCTCAACATGAGGATACCACCATCACCAACCTGAACTGTACTCTGCCGCCAAGAGCGATCCATTGTCTCATGTGCTTGGTAACACATTTGTTCGTGCCATGATGTGTACCAACTGGTACCCCGACTCATCTGTCTAGATGACCTTTTACCATGCTTTGAAAGTTTAATGGCGATATTGCTTAGCTCATATCAGTCTTGGTGCCTTTTGGAGTGTGGTGAGGAGATGTCCTCCAGTGGGAGGAAGGTTCCGTATCCCATTGCGAGGAGATAGTTCTGTATGGTACGTCTGCGCACACGTTGTTGCTATCCAGCAATAAATTCACTGTGATTCGTCCATCCACTCTTATCATTCGAACTAGCCGACGGCTATCCTTGTCATCAACTAGTTGTACACTGCGGTAGTTGACCCTGGTGGCGGTGCTTTTTCCCGAATCCGCACGCTCATGGTGCTGGCCGCAACCAAATGTGCTGAGGTCTCGTGTCTTACTCCTCCTGTGCTTAAATGTTACTTGAACGGCCAGTTCGAGGTCTGACTACATCGCAGCCATGTACCACGCTGTACTACATCACATTCGCCGGACCGAATACAGCGCCATTCCGTCAAAACTACACATTAGTTTCATTTCATTTATTGCACTACCATCCTGAGTCCGGCTCCTTGGCTGAATGGTCAGCGTAGTTGATTTCGGATCAGAGGGCTCTAGGTTCGATTCCCAGCCTGGTCAAGTAATTAATTCCTCTATCTCGGGGCCGTGTGTTTGTGTTCAGCTTAATACATACCTTCATTTATATGCAACAACACATCATGCATGCAATGGTGACTACATCCCTCCACACAGAGTGGGCATCAGGAAAGGCATCCGATCGTAAAATCTGGGGTAAATCTATACAAAGTGCCGACTCCTGGCAACTGGGAAAGAACAGGAAGAAGGAGATACAACCACATTGGGAGAATCTACATCCTAAGTACTTGAAATGATATACGTGTTCCAATTTTTATTTCCTACCTGACATTCAGTACCCTGAGGTTCTTTCCAACTGATGTTAGTCTTTCTCATTTTCCTATCACACTCCCAGCACTTTTTTCACACTTCATCATAGTATACTATAAATATCAAGTCATGGGTTTAGGTTAAATTGCTTACTATATATTTCCACTCAATTCAATTCATCCCTGTTACATTATTTATATTAGTAAATTATTACAGTTTTGTCTAATCCCTGTAACTTCTTAGAACAAGTTACTCATTCTGCCATCAAGTTTCACTGTGATCTAATTATCAACATAAATGCCTTCGATTGTCTTTGGTAAACTACCACTGATCCCATAATCCCTCAGTTGAGCTAACATTTTCCCCCTCCAATTACTTGACTGAGAATCTGATTGTAATAAATTTGAACTCTCTTGTACGTGAGTTCAACGCGAATGTTTATTTTTAAATTGAGAGGGTTTTCAAAATATTTCTTTCATCTATCCACTGATTCCTCATACTCTGCAAAGAATTCTACTAATTTGCCCAAAATGTTCTTCGTGTCATTCTTACCTCCCTTTAAAAGGTTATTCACCACTGTTCAAGAAGATTTCCCCGCGGTTTCATCAAGTTTTGTTCGAAAATCATCTCATGATTTATATTTAACTGCAGTCATTTACGTTCGTCCATGTCCTTTCTCTACGTTTTTTTGTTTACAACTTCCCTTAAGTCGTACCAACACAGACAGCTCCTATGGCGACGATGGGATAGGAAAGGGATAGGAGTGGGAAGGAAGCGGCCGTGGCTTCCATTAAGGTATAGCTCCTGCTTTTGCATGGTGTGAAGATGGGAAAACACGGAAAACCACCTTCAGGGCTGCCGACAGTGGGGTTCGAACGCGCTGTATACGTATTTAGGATCGAATAGAATATACAGGGTTATAACATTCCCAGTATTATTTCTGTTTGTAACTGTGGCACAATGAATATGAATATGAATATGATTATCCTAGAAACATTCACCCCTCTGCAATTACACTTGAGGTTTATGCTTATCTCCAAGATTCATGTGCAGGCTTTTTACATAGTATTATCTACGCACCTTTTCTGGATAGATTTACACCCTAGTGCTGAATTGGTCGACCTCGGCAGTCTTCGAGATTCGCACTGGCAACCTTTGAAACACAAACTATGAATCGCTTATGCATCGCTGTGCGACATCTGGCGTACCCTTTACGTACTAGTACTGTTGTTATTTACGCAGCAAAGCCAAACTATAGAATTCACTCTAGGAATAAGATTCGCATCGAGAAATGTTATATAATGTATGTGTGACACAGTTGTTGGCTTAAGATAACAAAGATTTAGCAAAATTCATATCGATCGATCATATTATCGATTCAATTCTGACTTCATTTCCATTCAGTTGGTAGTACTACTGGAACCGGAATTGCTCCCTCCTTACCCCTCAAACCCGTACACAAATCTATCGATAAAAAGTGCGCAGATAATACAAACTATCTAAGGTGAAATCGCAGAAGTGGAGTAATATTAATATTTTTGACTGAATTATGGAATGAACAAGTTCGAATCTTTTCAGTATTGTCAGCATTTGATAACGAGTGGTACAACATACTGGTCCTCAAGAAGTCCAACATGATATGCAAAGGTCTAGAGGACTCTCTCTCCTGTGATAATGCTGGATTCCACTTGCGGGGAGGTACTGCGAGCAGCACCAGTAATCAAGCCAAGTTTATGCGAAGCACACAAAGGAGTTCACTTGTTGCTAGATTGCGCCTGCTCGTTTAAATCAGTCAACGAGTGTAATTCCACTGCACGCACGGACTCTGACCTCGATCACGCGACCCCTCCACCAGGTGATAAGTAGAAACATTCACCCCTCTGTAATTACCCTTGAGGTTTATGCTTACCTCCAAGATTCATGTTAATTATCCTCGTGTGACTTCATTAGATAAGCGTGTTTGAATGAAATAGGGACTGCCTATCGCCAAGGATGAGAATTTCCACGAATGTTACGGTGCTTCACTGGATAGTATCCAGCAAATTGTGTGCTACTCTCGAATCCAAGTAGCGATTATGTCAATCCAATAACGAGTGCTTATCCAACTAAGTCTGTATAAATATCTTCAATTTGGTAATTATTGTGTAAATGAAACTCATTAATTCACATAATAACCATTTCATACTGGGGGCATTTTGAAATGTATTTATTTATTTATTTATTTATTTATTTATTTATTTATTTATTTATTTATTTATTTATTTATTTGTTTATTTATTTATTTATCCTTCCCTTACTACCCAGTTATTTATTATTAAGAATACTAAGATTGCTATTGGCTTTAGGTCCCACTAACTTTTACGGTTTCAGGAGACGCCAAGGTGCCGGAATTTAGTCCCGCAGGTGTTCTTTTACGCGCCAGGAAATCTACCGACAAAAGGCTGACGTTTTTGAGCACATTCAGATAACACCGGACCAAGCCAGGATTGAACCTGCCAAGTTAAGGTCAGAAGGCCAGTGCCTCAACCGCCTGAGCCACTCAGCCCGGCATTTATTTTTAATATATTAACTGCTTGTGTTTAGATGACAAAGTAAAACGTAAATGTGAAGATCTAAAAAAATCACTTGGTATATTTTTAGACTAAGGACGGTCATATTTAATTACTTGCACTTTTAAACAAAGGAACTGCCTGGCTGCCCGCAAATGTGTGGGTTCGAATCTCCGTCAGGAAGTCGTAAAATTTAAGAAACGAGATTTCCACTTCCAGAGGTGCACATGGCCCTGAGGTTTACTCAGCCTACACCAAAAATGAGTACCAGGTTAATTCCTGAGGCAAAGGCGGCCGGGCGTAGAGCTAACCACTCTATCCCATCAAGTGCCGAGGTTATGGATAGTGGGAGCCTTTACCTTCCATCCCTCCAAGGGCCTTCATGGCCTGTACGGAGATGACTGTGCTTTGCTTTGCACTTTCAACACAGTACATTGATTATTATGAGATACCGTATATCGATAGTTATACAGATAGATTCATTCACAATAAACTCTTCCATGTTCTTAATCTACTACCTGGCTAAACGTAAGGCGTCATCTGATCTATATCCTGATAAGATGTCAATCAATCAATCAATCAATCAATCAATCAATCAATCAATCAATCAATCAATCAATCAATCAATCAATCAATCAATCAATCAATCAATCAATCAATCAATCAATCAATCAATCAATCAATCAATCAATCAATCAATCAATCAATCAATCAATCAATCAATCAATCAATCAATCAATCAATCAATCAATCAATCAATCAATCAATCAATCAATCAATCAATCAATCAATCAATCAATCAATCAAGGCACACGAAGTGATAATTTCATTCGGAATTGAAATTATTTCACTACTACTACTACTATTACTACTAGTAGTGCTGCTGTTGGCGGGCTGCGTGGCTCAGGCGGTTGAGGCGCTGGCCTCCTGACACCAACTTGGCAGGTTTGATCCTGGCTCAGTCCGGTGGTATTTGAAGGTGCTCAAATACGTCAGCCTCGCGTCTGTAGATTTACTGGTGCGTAAAAGAACTCCTGTGAGACGAAATTTCGGCACCTCGGCGTCTACGAAAACCGTTAAGGTGGTGGTAGTAGTAGTAGTAGCAGTAGTAGTAATTAATCATAGCTTTGACTACCAAGACTACAGCCCACTCAAAAGGCCTGCAGACTTTGAAGTCCCATGTGATCTGCGCATCGACATCCTCAGTTGTATTGCTTGGACTTTTGTGAGGTTCGTCGCCTCTCATATCAAACAGATCTGATATGATCTCACGAAGTAGAGTGGACCAGATTCCAAACCTATCTTCAGAACTGAAATCATCGAGCAAGCTGGCCATGTGGTTTTGGTTTCGTAGCTGCGAGCTTGCATTCGGGAGATGGTGAGCTCGAACCACGACAATCGGCAGCCCTGTATATAGTTTTCCGTTGTTCTTCATTTTCACAGCAGAAGAGTATTGCAGCTGTACCTTAATTAAGGTCAAGGTCACTTACTTTCCAGTCCCTTTCCTATCCCATCATCGCCATAAGACCTATCTGTGTCAGTGGGACGAGAAATAAACAAGAATTGAAATCCTTACACGAGCCAGGAGTTGAACCCGAGAAAATTTCTGAGAGGTGGACTCACTACCGTTACACTATTCACTCATTAATCTTCTTCTTCTTCTTCTTCTTCTTCTCCTTCTTCTTCTTCTTCTTTTTCTTCTTCCGAATGAGCCTAGTATCCATGACACTCGGTCTTTCTTTTTTTTTCAGCAGGCCGTGACGTTTGCCCAGTGCTGTAGTTGGTGGTCTGGGTTCGCCATGACAGTGATCTTCTCTGTGTAACTGTAGAGCTGCTATCTGTGTCACCTCCTTTGCCCTCATATTCGACTTGTCCCCGCATTTTTCTCAGTAGAATCGAAGTATCATCATTAGTGACCTAACGTCACGAGATGGGATGTTGGCAAAAATGGAATAGGAGAGAGCTAGGACTGGACAATAGAGGGCCATGGCCTTGATTAAAGAACAGCCATACCGTTTGTCAGATGTGAAAATGGAAAAACCACAAAAAACTATCTTTTGAGCTGCCTTGCATGGGAAATGGACTCACTACTTCCTGAGCCGAGGCTTACATCTACACAGTTGTACTGCGCAGCCAACTTCCTCAGTATTATTGTTATTATATAATAATAATAATAATAATAATAATAATAATAATAATAATAATAATAATAATAATTGATTTGGAGTCAGTAGACATGATTATCAAATGCAAGAAATTTTTATACGCTAAGGTTCAAAACATCAATATCCACTGTGTCTGGTTTATTTTAATAAAAATTCCAAGTCAGAATCACCTACGAAGAGCGCATGGGTAACAAGCGCAAACATTACATTTTAAATCACCGTGGTCATAATGGAATGCAAAGCCCCAAATAATGTACAGAATAATGAAAGCTTGGTTTTAGATTCTCCGTTTTATGCACTGAAATCTATTTTTAGTCATGTCTCATGCTCCTAAAAATAATTACCTCTATCTTCATTCCGCAGACGGATTCAGACGCATTAGTTTGATTTCATGCCTGACATCTGAGCGTCACATCAGCTGTTTCCACATACGAGGGACGAAGTGGAAGAAATGCGACGGTTTTGTCTTTTAAATTTATACCACGGCGTTCATCACCATATCAACAATATACATACACTTTGAGTGAGGTACAGGGATCCCTCACTACGTTGATGGACGTTGTTTGGATGCACGCAGTGAGATAAATATTTGACTTCTCTGTGTAAACCTGCGAAAGTGACAGTGAGAAACGCAGTACACTAATGTAAGAAAATATTTACTACATAGGAGGACATATGTTTTACTGCTGCGCTGAAATAATAATAATAATAATAATAATAATAATAATAATAATAATAAAATACCACTTTTTTGCTCTTATGTGAGGTCGCCGGTTCGAACTGTGTCGTACATGTGGATTTGGCCCTGTTTTATGGTCGGATGCCCGTCCTGACGCCAATCCTATATGGAGGGATGTAATCACTATTGCGCTTCTTTGTGGTCGTTGGAAGTGTAGTGTGTTGCCTGAATATGAAGAGGGAAGAATTATAACAAACAAAAATACCCAGTCTCCGAAGCAGATGAATGAATTTTTTACAATTGGCTTTACATCACACCGACACAGATAGGTCGTATGGCGACGATGGGATAGGAAAGGTCGGTCTAGAAGTACGGAGAATGAGGCCGTCGCCTTAGCTAAGGTACAGCTCCAGCATTTTCCTAAAGTGAAAATGGGAAACCATGGGAAACCATCTTCAGGGCTGCCGACAGTGGGGTTCGAATCCACTATCTCCCGAATGCAAGCTCACAGCTGCGCGGCCCTAACCGTACGGCCAAGTCGCCCGGGACACGGCCGGGAATCGAATAATAATAATAATGTGCCTTTTCTGCTCGTACGCAACGGTACGCAGTACCGATACCTTCTTTTCGCAAGTTTAAAAAAATGAACTCCTATTTATTGACGGAGAAATGGTACTGCGTTAACGAATTGAATTCTCACTTTTTGATCGTCGTTAGTTAGTAGCATGAATACATGTTTCCTAGATTTCATACGTTGGTAACGGAGGCGGAAACAGGAAACTGTGTTCACTTCCGATTGTTTCCAGTGTCAGACTATTAGTTCTATATCCGCTGTACGACGTGCAGATGTTCACGTGACTTTTGAATTAATCTGTTGTATAGTAAGTTAAATAAGTGAAATTATTATTGAAACTGAATAAAATAAGGAAGGCTGAATAACGTACTAACTGTCAACCATCTATTTGTGATCCTGTAAAACACAAAAAAAGCACCGAAAACAGGCGTGGGGAAGAGAATCACGAAAGCAAGCCAGAAAAGCCACAGTTCAAAAGGAAACAGAATCTGATAATGACTGACCTGAGAGAGAGAGAGAGAGAGAGAGAGAGAGAGAAGAGAGAGAGAGGGAGAGAGAGGGAGAGAGAGAGAGAGAAAGAGAGAGAGGTGCGTGTGTAGTGGGTTGTGACGACATGGATATATTGGAGTTTATGTTAGAAATGTTGAAATGTGGAAGCTGCTATAATTGAACGTATATGGTTGGTACCAGCACCTTTTCTCCCAGAAAAAGAGTAATAATAATAATAATAATAATAATAATAATTGTACCGGGAGGTACACCTCAACGCCGCGCATTCAAAACTAGCGCCTAAATGAACTCCTCTATTGGTAAAACAGTGAAACTGAAATTACACCAACTTGGAACTTTAATCAGAAGATGTCACCACTAAAATATTGAGTAATTTTGTTATTGTGCAGTTTCCTAACCTGAGTAAATTTCTACTTGTTTTGTTTGACATTCATCAAGAAGTTTAGACATTTTCCCACAGAGAACACTCCTAAAAACTATGATCATGCACCCTGGTGCGAGTTGTAAGAAGTTATAATTTAAAGAATTTTTGTATTTCTAGTTTTTTTAACTGATTGATGTTCATTTATTTTTGGGTTGGCAATATTTCCTTTTTCGTTCCGCCAGTTTTGAATCTAACCAATCCCTAACTTCTGTATTTAATTTTCAACCTATCACACGCTTCTTGTTCGATTCTAAGTGTAACTTTGAAATTCATCCAGTAAAATTGAGAGGGTGTGGCTAGTTTAGTCTTGAATGATCTCGAACCTTTCCTGAGGGTTTATAAACTGCGGATTTTCTCGTTTCTTGGCCAATTGATCGTCACCTTACTGTGTGTGTGTGTGTGTGTCAAAGCAGGAGGCGGGTGGCCCCTTTCGTCTGTCTACAGAACATCTACAACGTAATGCCCACATAACTTCTTTCTTTCTTGCTACCTCCGCAGTTTAACCCGAGGGAAAGGTCCGACTCTTTTGTTATGTAACTTTTCTAAAATGTAAATCTTCTTCGGCTAATGTAAAAATTTCATAAAGCTTTGACTTTAAATCGGGGATAGAGAATGATGTACCCTCTCGAGCTCCCCATCATCTTGGTTTGAGGTGACTACGTTGTAACTGTTTTTCCTTCCGTAATGTGTTAAAGTTATCCGTGCCACCTCAAGTACCGGTAGTTTGGGAATAGCCCCTGCCTCATCGGCTGAGAGCCCTATATGTTTTAATGTTTCATTATCTGGGAGTGCACTGTACGCCTCCACTCAGTTTGTGTTCGGGCCGTTTATATAACCTGTTCTTTTTTTTTCGTCAAGGCCCTGTAGGTTTGGGTACTAGATACCCCTGCATAGCATTATCTTTCAATTTGTAAGTTGTGCCTTGATGAGCGAGTGATTGCAATTTTCTGATATTGCCTTGAATAGGCTAAAAGATACTGAGAGCCTGTTTGCTCTTTTTCAATTTTTTTTAAAGATCAAAGAGTGCCTCTGGAAAGCTAGATATTGTAATTGAGGAAGCATGTGCTCTTGATTCAAGGGGATTTCCGCCCTTAGATAAATGATTCCTTAGTGTGAATTACAGTTTTGGTAAACTGAATCAGGTATCGCTGACATTGTAAAATAGGGGCTTGAAGCCCAAAATTGTTAATGTTCTGAATCTTGGATTTTTCCCAATCTTGTTTAATGATTGCTACTTGTACCTGTAACATTGTCATTTAAAAAATTGTTAAGTTTGAAGTTCTAAAAAAAATAACCTTCAGTTTAAGTTTTTTAAAATTTTGATATCGTAGTTAGACCCATTCCAGCCCACTCCTTCTTTAACCTCTTTCTGCTCCACGGGTAACCCCTTAACAATGATGATAAGAAGAAGAAAAAAGACGAAGAAAAATAAGAAGCTAATTCCACCTCCTTGGTTGAATGGCCAGCGTTGGAGCTATTGGTTTAAAGAACCTCGAACTCGATTTTGGTCAGGCGGCCAATATTCTTCTGGCTCGTAGACTCTTCATTTGCACAAATTAAACTAATGGGAAACTGAATTAGAAATACCTGGCCAGTAGCGCCTAGCCTTTTAGCTTGATGATGACAATGGTGTGGCGCGACGTGATATGGGCTCTTAAAGACATCGAAGTTGTGAGTATAGCACATTTTGTGCAGAAGTTAAACTTCGTTCAGTGTGAGAGAAAGCTTTATAGCCCTAACCAAGCCAAGTAAGAGCAGATATTATAAATAAATTAATTAAATTACTTATCTTTGACCGCCGCACAACCTCCCAAACTCTCACAATGCACAGAGATTTGCTGGAACAGGGTACAGGCGCGCGGATCCCTCTCAATAGCATCTCAGATGTGCTCAATAGGACTGAGGTCGGTTGATCTTCGGGACTAGGCAACCATCCTCGTATTTGCCGAGTGTTCACTGAACCAATCGGCCACAATTCGGGAGCGATGGACCGGTGCATTGTCTTGCTACAGGAAATGGTTTACTGTAGGGCTCTTGAGGCGAGTGGTGGACGTGATCATATAGTAGGTTCCTATAATATCCGCCAGTAAGGGACGTTGGCAGATGTACCAGAGCTCCTATTTCATCCCAAATGTCTCCATACGACGTTACCGCCACCACCGTCTGAGCTGTAACCTAGTGGTAAGAGGGACTCATTGTCTCATGTGGCGGGTGACATGCGTAGTACCTGGTACCTCGAATCATCTGACCAGCTGATCTTTTTCCATACTTCGAAAGTCCTTACCTTCCGTGGTTACGAGCGAAGAGCTCAACGGAATCTGCAGTGGAGAAGATGGACTGCGGAACAGTGGAGATTGCGGAAGAGTACTCGGGGAATAGCATCAGTACACTATTTATCAGAAGCGTTTGTTTTCCATGTTAGGGGCGGCTGCAATGGCGTCTGTTCCCCATGCATGAGACGGCCTGATTAATCGCTGGCAGTAGCTCTAAAATGCCGTTGGGAGTGGTGACCCCATCGTAACAACAGCCTAAAATGAGCGGTGGTAATTATCAGCCTCGGTAAAAATTAGGGCATACCCTGCTAAAAGCAGCGCGCAGTTCTTGTGTTGGGGGAGCTGTGATAAGTGGGCACCCAGCATTTAATATTATGAAGGTGCGAAAAATAAATCGTATGACTCTGATATGGAAAATCAGAAGAGTTGATTGATTTTATAGAAAGGGAGAATATTGCAATGATTGGACTGAGTGATGTCAAGTGGAGGAAAAAGGGAGTGAAAAGTATGAGTAGAGGGTACACCCTATACTGGAGTGGAGGAGTTGAGGCAAAGAATGGAGTAGGAGTGAATGTTAACAAAACTTTGGATGAAAATGTGGGTAGGGAAGACTACGTTAGTGACAGAATAATCAGAGTACGCCTGAGACCGGAAGAACGAGTGAAATATATCATCCAAGTTTATGCACCCCAAACTAGAAACAGTGAAGAAAGTATAGAGGAATTCTTGGAATTCGAGGAAGTAATCACCGACGTGGAAGTGATAGTCATGGGTGAACTCAATGCGCAGGTTGGAAATAAGGGCATTAGTAAAGAAGTGACTGCTCCATTTGGATATGGAGAAAAAAAAGCGAGGGAGATAAGTTGATTGAGTTCTGTGAGAGTAATGGAATGATTGTGGGTAACATTTGGTTTAGAAAGAAGAATAGTAGAAAGATCACTAGATATAGCTGGGGTGAAAGGACAAAAACAGTTATTGGTTGAAAAAATAAATCTTAAACAGTTGATGGATGTAACAGCACCTGTACTATAATTGAAAATACGTATTCCTAATATTGAATGACAATGCAATGAGATCTACTTGTGTGAAAATGTAGGAAATTAATCAAGGTATCGACCTCTTCCTTCCGCAGAAGCTCTAAGACCAAAGATCATAGACGAACATGCAGAGGAAACGAGCACGAGAGTTGTTTTCATTGGCGGAACAATTGAATAAAGCGGAGTCATTGTCGGTAGTGACGTCCTTAAGTCTGGTCACCCAAGAAAATAATACTGAGAGCATGGCAAGACAGATCCGTTGAGGTGCATATTCATGTCTCAGTTAAGATTGTTAATAAGTACCGTGCAATGGGCATTTCTTGTGACCAAGGAACAGAGTAGACATCTCCATGAATATCCTTAAGATGTCTCAAATGTCCCAACGAAGTCCATAAAGGAAGAGAAAACTGGAGGGCGATTAGCTGGAATGAGAAATAAACGTAAAAGTTTTGAAAATTATATTCTAGTGTTTTTAGGCAAAATAAAAGTTCACGTTGAAAATAGGCAGTTTTAGGCAATATAAAACTAGTGTATATTAAGTTCAAAAGACATGCTACTTCAAAAAACATAAAAATAAAGTCATCTTCCTACAGGCCATGAAGGGCCTTGGAGGGGTGGAAGGTACAGGCTTCCACTACCCGTAACCTCAGCACTTGGTGGGGTAGAGTGGTTAGCTCTACGCCCAGTCGCCTTTGCCCCTAGGAATTAACCTGGTGCTCATTTGTTGCGTAGGCAGAGTGAACCTCAGGGCCATGTGCACCCCGGAAAGTGAAAATCTCGTTTCTTAAATTTGTCGATTTCCTGGCCGGAAATCGAACTCATGTCCTTCCGAGTGAACCAGGCATGCCTTTACCGCCTCAGCCAGACAGGCCCTCAAAAACATAATGTGGTAGCTTTTAGGCCAGTATAAAAAGGAGACATTAGAGCATAATCTAAACCTTCTTTCCTAAAACCATAGACCTATTTATTCTCAAGAATTAACGGAATATATGTCCATCCTAACCTCTTTCTTTAGACTTTCCTTTTGGTCTTTCAGCGTTTCCTGTTCTCATAATTCTTTCCTCGTGTATTCACTTGTAATGCTAATTCCACTCTCTCTTTCGTGATACTCCACTCAGTAGCTTAGTTTGATAGGATTCTCTATAATGTTCTCTTTCTACTAATGGATGGTCTAAAGCGCCCTGTACCCGTACGAACATGGTTCCTGAAGTTAGTTCGCGAACCAAGTTTGCTTCTATTTCGCTACACACATGTTCGTCCAGCACGAAGAACTCAGTCTCACACTTGTCGTGGAAATGAGCGTTTTGAAAGTTGCGGCTGCTCTTATTGTGCTTGGCGAGTTGGGTTGCTTCAGGAAGAAGAAGAAAAGGAGTAGGTTGATAAGGGCTGGTAACGGGAGAGAGACAAGTGGTCACATATTAATCTTTTAAACATGTTCAAAGACATAAGTGAAAACGTCTTTCAAAATTTTCTGTGAATTCCAGATATATAATACAGACATTCGTTAAAACATGGTTGTCCCATTGATCACAAAGGAAGATACCCACAAGAGAAAAGCAATTACTGCAGAATCACAGCTCGTAGATACACTTCGAAGAACGAAGTACCACAATTTTGGTACATGGACACTTTCTTGCGACGAACCCGTTTTACTTTTTTGACTCTAACTTTCCTCACTTCTCCACGGAAATTTTGTTTCCACGAATTAACCCTCTGAGTTAAAAACGCTAAATCTGCCTCAGGTACCTTCTCTCGCGTCATTCTCAGTAGCTCTTGTAATGCCTCCTCCCGCTTATATCTGTCTCTGTATTCACTTGAGTTTACTTTCCAAAGACGAGGAAAACCTCTGAAAGACTATAAAATTTGTCAAGAAGCTAGGATGCATGAAGGTCGCTGTGTCTGCCATCCCGACGACCTCAGTTCCTGGAAGCGAGCTGAAAGCCAGTAGTCAATCAAACCCTGCACCCTGCTGAGTTAACGAGGTTTAAGTGATCCTTGTTTGTTTTGGACAGGCTGCCAAACCACTTTCATCCTCATTCTCTGTAGTATTTACCCTTTCTTCATGTAGAGTGCAGTAGCCGATTTGGCAACTCTGGCTGCAGTAGAGGTAGTAAATCCTAAAAGTCGCTAATAGACACAGAGCTGCCGCTGGAAAGTAATGGTGTGAGGCGAGGTCGTCATGATTTGTCCCCAACTATACTGTACTTATCAACCACTTGCTACTAATGCCTGGTCTCTTTATCAACTGAGCCGGTCAAAACCGGTTTGTACAGTTGACAGGAAGACCATGTTCGCACCATCCACTACACACCCGGGAACATGGTTCGTCGGCGGCAACTCCACGAACCAAGTTTTCCAACTCGACAGAAAACCATGTTCGCCACGAACGTCGTTCCGTGAGACAACACACACAAGCGATCTTGTTTCGTGAACTTTGAAAAGGACCAAGCTCGCCGAACCATGTTCGCATGTGTATAGGCCGCTAAAGGGTAGCGTACCTGCCTCTCTCCAGGGGTAGTACCGAACTTATCCGACGGTCAAAACATTCCAAGGATATGTTTGTTCCGGAAGGTCGTGGTTGAATATGTCCGACGGGTAGTTGGCAGGTAGAGGCAGGAATTTCCGAATGGGTTACTAACCTAACCCCCCCCCCCCCCCCAACAAGTGCCTCATTTCTCTTGTCTCAGTGTCAGTTCTCAGGCAGTCTCAGTAGAAGCATACAGTGTTTTCCAGGTAAAGAAAGTTAGCCGTTTTCTTTTTAAATATTCAAAAGGTGATAAGACAAAATCGGGTCAAGAGTGGCAACCCTAACCTAACCAAAAGGCTACTACATATATACGTTATTTAACAAGGCCAAATGGCCGCTACATATAATTACTATATTGTCCTGTGTCATTTTATTGGGGCAGTGGTAGAATATATGAGCGGATAATAAGGCTTCTTCGATCCTGCATTTTGATATTTTAGCGTCGGAGCAGTTCGACCCCACTAATTGGTTGATCTCACAACTGCTATAACTGTCCGACCAATTCGAAAACACCCCTCTCCAGAGACCCCAGGTTTGATTCCTGGTCAAGTCAGGAATTTTTACCTGGACCTGATGATTGGTTCGAGGTTCAATCAGCCTACGTGATTGCAATGAGGAGCTGTCGGATGGTTAGATGGAAAACCCGATCTAGAAAACCAAGGATAACGGCCGAAAGTATTCGACGCACTAACCACACGACACCTCGTATTCCACAGGCCTTCAGGCCCAGTTATAACTTAGTGCATTTCGTTAAGTTCTGCACACAGGGCCGGCCCAAAGAGCGGGCTCAAACTCATGAAAAATAAGATTAGTATTACATGTTTTGTGGGAAATTTATATTTTTATAGCAAAAGTTATTTCCAACAGTTGAGTTCCTGAATTAGGTTATTCCACAGCAGGAAATTAAATACCGCAATTTTGTTATACAATTTTGCTTTACATCGCACCGACACAGATAGGTCTTATGGCAATGGTATAGGAAAAGCCTAGGAGTGGGAAGGAAGCGGCCGTGGTCTTAATTAATGTACAGCCCCAGCATTTGTCTGGTGTGAAAACGGAAAACCACGGAAAACTATATTAAGTGCTGGCGGCAGTGGGGTTTGCTCACAGCTGCGCGCTCTTAACCGCACATTCAACTCTCCCGGTTGTAATTATTTTATTGTATCATATATTTTCTGTTGCACTTTATGTATTCGTTGACTATACCTACCTCAATGGAGAGAGTAGCTGCAATACATTTAATGTAATAAAAACATATCTGCTCTCTATAATGATCCAGCGCCATTTGTTAGCTACACCAAGCATCTAAATTGAAAATGAAATTGTCGAAAACTTGGATCTTTCTTAAATTATGAATTCTTTAGCACCAAACAAAGCTACACGCAGTCAATCTGTCTGAAGATATAGGATAGTGTGACTTTTTATAACGTGGCGAAAGTATCCATTAAAAAAATCTCTTTACATTTTGATGTAAAATAAGAACATTAATGTGAAAATTTAGAGTTAAGTGTTTAAAACATTTGTGTGATCAACTGAGTTAGAGTATCATTAACTTCGATCACAGGTACCGCTGGATGGATTCTTCAAATGTGGTAAAGCATATAGTAATACAACGAGGATTTAAGAAATTCAGGTCTGCCTGCGCAAGCCAGGATGGATTTCAATACTGACTTGTATATTGTTCATTTTGAATTTTGGTACAGGTATTTATTGTAGTATACTGAACGGTTGAGACTACTAGTTATTTCCTCTAATTACTTGCTTCTGAATTTATATTTCTGTCATTTCCTAACTTGCTTTTATCAATCCCAGATACATCGTTTCAAGTTCTTGTTATTTAATCCGATTACATCTACCACAAAAACATCGAAGAAAGGAAATCCTCACCAAATGTTACTGTAAAACAGTTTCGAACTCCTGTTAAGATATTAGAAAATCGACTTACCTGAGGTCTCTAGCAGAAATGTTAGCTGCTTATTTGTCGAATACTCCGAAAACCGTAAAAATAGTTAGTGGGACATAAAAACCAATTATTTGTCACAAATCTGTAAGATTTGTCAAGCCTTTCAGATTTCGAAAGATTATCGACATCGTTTCTACTGAATGTGCACAGTTTATTGAAACAGATATTAATCAAAGTATTCCATTTTCATGATCTGTTTTACCCTGGAGCACAACGCTACAAAAAGTGCTCTGTTTATTGAACGCTAATAAATTGGATAACTACCAGCCAGAGATTTTGTATAATTTATGTCCATTGGCTATAATCCATTAATGTTTTATGAGGTTCATATTCGAATATGACAAAATAATAGGCTGTATGGTAATAATGTGCAATATTCTAGTTAACTCTCACATGTCGCGACATAATTATTATGGCGACTCAAAGATTCGACGTTCTGAATATATTCCATTACATACTCTGCTGTTAACGATAATAATAACAATAATAATAATAATAATAATAATAATAATAATAACTGGAGATCTTTCACCATACACTGAAGTGATTAATGGATTCATCTACCTCGGATCATTAGTTCGTAGACGGGCCAGCTGCGAAACAAAATTCAGAAGACGCATACCAATGTAGCTTGCAGTGCAGTTGTCAGCCTTACGAAGTTACGATCCGACGGTCATATACCCATAAGTACAAAGAAGAAGCGTATGGAAACTCCAGTGTTCCCTATATTTTAACGTAGATAATGTCTTTCGCATCGTTCGTGTACTGTGGCTCGTGCAGAATTTCGACCATCACGCGGGAATGTATAGTAAGTCCGACTTCATAACTATGCAGCTATGAATATTGTATCTAAATAGTTAATATAATATTCAAAAAGAAAGGGTAAAAATGAGAATTTTTTTGAAACCATTTTCAACAAATGGTGACGTCATGGCGAGCGGTGTGGCTGACTGTCATTTTGTATTGTGCGGACGCAATACAATTAGTATAGCACACGACATTGTAGTGCAGGAATGTTGCACGTGGTTTCGTTTAATTTCTCTTGCAGATATCCTACTAGTTACCATTGGTCAACATAACTTGAATAACTTCAATTAATCACCACTGATCTGCAATTAGGGCAGTCACACAGGTGGCAGATAACCTTCTCTTAGACATAATATTGTATAGGCTTTTGGGCTTGTGCCGTGTCAAGAAAATAATGTGAAATTCTTAACGTTTCGCAGAAAACTGTGCGTCCTCAGAAGAATTCTCGACTGTCCACGAGAAAGGCTTCTTAAACAATCACACTTTTGAAGTTGGAACGTTATAATAGAACATGATGCAAGTATACTCACATCACGATAATAGAAGTAGAAATGGAAATAGTACGTTCATTCCCCACCAGATGGCCCCCAGGACGTGGCACAACGCTAGCGTTCGAAGCGGAAGCTGACCGAATTATCACAATCACACCAAGCGGTTCACATAACGGGTTTAAGACAGGTGTAAGACATAGACATAAGCCTGGAATGAAACATCTGGCGATGAGAAACGTACGAATTTGGAAAAAACACCGAGACGAAATAACAAAAGTGAAAGGGCAGGGAATTCTTAATGGCTGGCAACCAGGTATTACTTAATTGATAGCCGGTGTCCCTGTTGAAATTGTTAGGATTTCTACGTATTTCCACAGCTTCCCGTATAATCCTGGACCTGTAGTGTCTAGTGTGGGTAAGAGCTCGAGCATCTTGGAACATGACATCATGACCCGACGCTAGACGCTCAGCTATTGCCGATTTGTCAGGTTGGTTGAGACGAATATTACGTTCATGTTCTTTGATACGGGTACCAATGGACGGGCATGTTTGGCCGATGTATACTTTGCCGCACGTACAATGAATTTCGTATACCCCAGGATGTAAAAGTGGGGACAATTTGTTTTACTCAGACTGTGAGCAATTTTAGTGGCGGTGCCAAACACGGTTTTTATATTGTGTTTGCGGAGGACCTTGGCAATTCGATCTGTGGTGTGGTGAATGTAACACAAGTAGGCAGTTCCCTTCACTTCTTCCTTCTGTGAGATTTGCTTGGTCGTTTCTCTGGGATGCAGGGATCTATGAATTTGCAAATCACTGTAACCATTACCCTTAAACGCGACTTGGAGCGTGTCCATCTCCATCTGGATATGTGATGGCTCACAAATTCCTCCCGCCCTCTTGGCGAGTGTCGTGAGGATGCCTTGTTTTTGTGCTGGATGGTGGTGAGAATCCGCATGAAGATAGCGATTTATGTGGTCAGGCTTACGATAGACGGTATGTCCTAAGGAGCCGTCCGGTTTCTTTCTTACTAGAACATCCAAGAAAGGAAGGCATCCGTCCGACTTCATCTCCATATTGAATTTTATTGACGGATGTTGCTGATTTAGGTGGTATAGAAATAGATGAAGTTTCTCAGAACCTTCTGTCCAGATCACAAATACATCATCAACATACCTCCACCATATCATAGGCTTGACGGGCGCCGAAGCAATAGCCTCCTCCTCAAAATGCTCCATAAAGAAATTAGCCACTACGGGCGAAAGTGGACTTCCCATAGCCACTCCGTCCGTCTGTTCGTAAAAATTCCCACCCCACAAGAAATAGCTGGACGTTATGCAGTGGTGAAATAGCTTAGTAATGTCCTGAGGTAATGTCCTGCGCGCCCCTAACCGCACGGCCAACTAGCCCGGTGAAAGAAAACTAAATGCGAAGGCCTACAATAGTGAAAGCTCATAAAAATGATCAACAATAACATTACATTAACCACTGTTTGTTGTGATGTGTTTTGTCTTCTGTTGCCACTCATCTCCGATAGATAGGATTACTGCTCCATACCGAATATTTTTTTTAAAATTTGCCTTACGTCGCACTGACACAGATCTTATGGCGACGATGGGATAGGAAAGGGCTATGAGTGTGAAGGAAGCGGTCTTGGCCTTAATTAATGTATAGCCCCAGCATTTGCCTGGTGTGAAAATGGGAATCCGTGGATTAACATCTTCAAGACTGCCGACAGTGGAATTCGATTCCATTATCTTCCGGATGCAAGCTCGCAGCTGCGCGCCCGTAACCACGCGGCCAACTCGTCCAGTCCTACGAGTGTATCAGCCTGCCTAAATATTAGCGGGAAGTAGCTGAGGAGTTAGGTAACTTTCTTCTTTAGCATGCCATTCCTCTGTTTCATAAATTTTCCGATACTATGGTACGTAACACACTGGCTCATCATAGCATTCGAGCTATTCAATCCCTACTCCGAGGCACTGATTGGAATGAGAAGTGTGCATATTTAACGGAATAATGGCAGAGAAGTGTCCACGGCTGTCTGCTGCCTGGTCATTCCAGATCTGGAACTTTGGATTGTTAGATCGGCACCGTAGTACTGTTCGTTAAAAGTGAGAAAATATGCAGTTTTTCCTTTTGATCGAGTATTTTATATGATAGGTAACATTGCTTTCAATCGCTACATTCCTATTGACGTTTTTGTAATGACGTATGCAGACTTTAGTTAGGAAATCCACAAAGTCAGTCTTTCTGAGAATCCCGTAGCGAAGCACGGGTACATCAGCTAGTATTATTTATAAATGTTAGAAAACATAATGGTCCGAGGGCCTTGAGGAATTCCCCTCTTAATTAATATGGGAACTTGGCAATCAGGTCAGTTGAAAATTGTGCTAAATTAGCAAAGTACCTGAATATCATCGATGAAAAACTACCAGAAACGCATTCAGGAGGATAGAAGGAAATCTTTGAAATCAGGTAAGCCCAATAATTTTTGAACAGAACGTGCCAGAGACGGCAGCGTAAGAATTTGGATACGTCCGTGCAACGGCACGTACATGTAATTATTTCTACCGCGGCTGTTGAACCTGTGCAGCGTGTGGGCTGGGGTTCGATCGTAGATATCGAAGCAGTCTCTGTGTACCTATAACAACCAGCAGCTCGTGGAGGATGACCAGGTCCGAGTGGAAGAGGCCCGCCGGACGGCCAATTTTACGGTATTAGACAAGCCACCACTAAGATTTTGGTGTTATGTTTACAGACGAGTTTTGCTTGTTACGGTTGTGTGTGACACGTTGTCGTACAGAAAAGAGTTCTCAACCCTTGCGACAGAGGTGCTGCGCGCAGAGTTTGTATTTGAAGATGTAAATTGTTTCGTTGTATATAAGATACTGCCGCACTCCGTGAAAGGGTAAGTACTTCCTCTTTCAAGATCGAATGAGTTCCTGCACGCACCTAAGCCCGACAACCGACCACCCCTGGACGCAATAAGGGAGAGACTGGTGTCGCATCGCCAACCACTTAGGCAGATTCGGTGCTGCAGATACGAGCAACAGATTAGGCCAAATGATGAACGTACCAATGGATGCAAACACGATGGTTGTGAGATTACTGCGGCAGCTGGGTGATGATTATATGTTTAATGTAATCATCATCATCATCATCATCATCATCATCATCATCATCATCATCATCATCATCATCATCGTACTTAGCGAGGGATCCCACCTCTACCGCCTCAAGGACAGTATCCTGGTGCTTCAGACTCTTGGCCGGGGGATACAACTGGGGAGTATGACCAGTACCTCGCCCAGGCGGCTTCACCTGCTATGCTGAACAAGGGCCTTGTGGTGGGATGGGAAGATTGGAAGGGGTAGGCAAGGAGGAGGGAAGGAAGCGGCCGTGGCCTTAAGTTAGGTACCATCCCGGCATTCGCCTGGAGGAGAAGTGGGAAACCACGGAAAACCACTTCCAGGATGGCTGAGGTGGGAATCGAACCCACCTCTACTCAGTTGACCTCCCGAGGCGGAGTGGACCCCGTTCCAGCCCTCGTACCACTTTTCAAATTTCGTGGCAGAGCCGGGAATCGAACCCGGGCCTCCAGGGGTGGCAGCTAATCACGCTAACCACTACACCACAGAGGCGGACATAATGTAATCATATTCATTAAATATTGTTGTTATATCGAATTCGATCTTATTATTTTTGTCAGAAAGATGCATTCCTTAACAAGCAATTTGGCCACGTGGTTTGGGCAACGTAGCTGTGAGCTTACATTTGGAATATGGTGGGTTCGAACCCGAGTGCCGGTAACCCTGAAGATGTTTTCCGTGGCTTCCCTTTTCAAACCAGAAAAATGCTGGGACTGTACCTTAATTAAGGCCACAGTCGCTTCCTTCCAAATATTATTAGTCCTTTCCTATCACATCGTCACCATGCGATATGTCTGTGTCAATGTAACGTAAACCAAACAGCAAAACAAAAACAGATGTATTCCACGCCCCACAATTTGCATCCATTTTTTGGACAGTGCAGAATCCTGGACACTGATGGAATCTCGTGTGAAATAAATTGACGCCTTTGAAATGTCGTGCAGGCGGTGATTGCTCTGCATCTCGTAGACAGCAAGCAGAACGCAGGTACCTATTTGGCACTTGTGTTTAACTCTGGACGATTTGTCCACGTCTCACTCTGCAATACTTTGGTCATGTGCTATGACTTGATTGTATTAGGCTTGAAAAATTGATACTCCAAAGAAATATTGATGGACAACGGTCGAGAGGTAGAGCACCGTTGAGATAGTTTAACCTAATTAAAACTTCACTCAGATACCTCCTCAAATCTCACTCAAGACTAGCAGCGGAGCAGCTTAAGTGGAGGACCATAGCTCTCATTTGACTATATTATGGGATCACGACTCCTAAATAATAATAATAATAATAATAATAATAATAATAATAATAATAATAATAATAATAATAATAATAATAATAATAATAATAATAATTTTTACCGTGTTTTGGTGGTAGTTATGCGTGAAAGAAGGTGCTGGGTGGTGAATAGGTCTAAAACTACTAAAGTGAAATTAATTTTAAAATTTAACAAGGTTATATTTTCTTTTCAAAATTAGGTAACAACAAATAGAACAGGTACTTAGTAGCCGAAACACGATTGAAAAATACATTTACATAGGTACCCCATTTGGGGCTTCGAAAGTCAGAAACATAATTCTTGAGCAATGAGCCCAACCTTACAATGAACACCATACAACAAAGGGGCCGAAAACCCCCAAACATGCCGGAAACATTTGCTTCCAATTACACCCAAAAGCCTCCTTGAGGCAGAAACACAATTTTCAAGAAAGGGCAACTTCCCCCTAAAATACAAGCCTATCATAGGCCACTCCGAACTCCACCTTTAAGCTGTCCTCAAAGGACATATACACAGGGGTAAAATACCCAACCTACTGAGGTCTGTTAAATGACAAGAAGGTTAATACATGACCTCTAAAATACAATTTGAGAGGAGGCGAACTTGCACTCCTAATACACTTTGCTTAAGACCTACTTGGCACTAGGCCGTTAATACAAGGGCTAATCCCATACTACAGAGGTGACTTAATAGCAATTTACATTACATTACGGAAGAATTGGTTGAGAAAAATAAGTTCACCTCAAGACGATGTGAGTGGGAGCTCGAGAGGGTTAAGCACTCTCTATCCCGATATGTCGTTTTAAAAGAGAATATATGAAAAGAGTAGTTACATTTTAGGAAAAGGTTACATAGTTGAACGCTTAGAACCCGCCCCGAAAGTTAAACTGCTGAGCTAGCAAGGAAAGAAGTTATTAATCGGCCATTACCTTGTTGTTGACCGCTGCCGAAGAAAGAGGCGCTTCCCGCCCCCTGCTATGTACTTAACACACTGAAAGTTGGAACAGAAGTGGCCCGGAGACCCAAAAATCAGCAGTTTATATCCTCTCGTGGAAAGTTCTAGGCGTTAGGGGAATGAAAACACCCGCCCACAATTATTTTATTGGGTAGGACCCCGCAACCGATACAAGATGGGGGAAGATACACCAGATTGGTCAGAAATTAATAGAAGAATTTCGGGATTGGATACATTCATAACAAGGGGAAGAAAGGGGTAAATATTGCCAACTTAAATAATGACAGAAAGAAATTTAACAAAGAACAAACTCTTGAAATTAAATTTTCTCCAAAAAAATAGTTCTTTGACTCCGCAGTAGGTTGCACTATTGTAGATCTTCAGTAGTGTCCTCTAGAAGAGAAAGTTCACACTTCTTACTTCAAGCGAAACAAAAACACATCAAAAGTGACACAGTTCTAAAACTCAAAATTTTCCACGTGGTGACATCTTCTGAGAAAGTAGAGAATTAATAGCGTAGATAAAGTTCAGACTTCCTCCAGCAGAGGAGTTTCAACTGGCGCACATTTTAAATTAGCGGAGTGGAGGTGTACCGCCCGGTACAGACCTCCCCCCCCAAAAGTTCCTCCAGGGATGACACATGAAGTCAGTTTGAAACAAGTTCCAAGTTATGATGTGAATATGAAGATAGATTGCAGAAGCATTTATGAGATTTTCTAAATTTAGTTTGTTTCAGTTTCAAAATTTTTGTTGTAATTGGTAACGTAAGGTTTTTATGTTTGTAGAAGGCGAATTTCTGAAGGTAATCTTTTAAAAGGTGATGAAAAATTTTGCAATGTCCACCAAATTTGTTGTTGAATTCCCAAGTGTAGTCATCTCTTATAGTGACTGTCCATGTAGTTGATGTAGGCTAAGTTGGATGGCCAGACCGGCCGTTGCAGCTTGCGTCCAAAGGAGGCCGCTCGGACCCCTCAAGTACCCTGAGATACCGCTCGCCCGCACTATGAGGGGAGCAGAGGTGTTGAAGTACGCCGCGCCCGCGGTGAACATATACAGGCTGCGGGCAAGTAGCAGGTTGTGCGCCGCACATCAGCCTTGGCCGGGAGGAGAGCTCCGGCTCGCCGTGCACATGTCGTCCTCGCTGGAGAGGAGGGGGCCCATCCCCCTCCCCAGTTGCTGCACGGCGCTGCGCGGCTGCGGGGGCACTGAAACATAAAAACTCGGCGGCAGAATTGTGTTGGACCATCATGTTTCTTTGAGGGCACAGGCTTGGTGAGGAGGTTGAGGGGTCAGCGGCGTGCAGATATCCATGGCATTTACTCAAATTAAGCCACAGTGTGTATTGAAGCAGGAGACGGGAGCGTGGTAATGGCCGAGGCAAGGACAGAATGGCAGTTTAACGGATCGGGGAAGGTTTTACAAGAGGCTTACATATAAGACCAAAATATTATAGAAGGGGCAGAAAGCCTTAAAAGTTGAGCTCAAAAAAAAAAAATATAACCTTCATATTCCTTTCAAATTATATGAAGCAAGTTAACACGAAATTTACACTGGTTTCACCTGTGACAGGTGAACCCTAAATATCCTCTCGGTGGCCGGATTGCTTACTAACAACGTAACTGGCGTAAGAAAATCGAGAATGATACAAGGCCCATGAAATCTGGGGGCAAGCTTGCCCGCGGGAACAAAATTCTTGACCATCACCTGGTCACCTACCTTCAAAGTGGTGGGTCTCCGTCCACGATCATACTTTTCCCTAACCTTTTCATGAGACACCTTAAGATTGGCTTTAGCCTTCTTCCAAAGATCTTTAATATTATCCGGATCTATTGTCTCGGGTAAAATGTCACTCAGAGACCAGAGGTTACAGAGCGGCGAGTTGGGAACAAACTTGAACATCAAAGAAGCTGGAGTGAATTTATGTGATTCATGAACCGCCGAATTCAAAGCAAAAGCTAACCAATGCAGGGACGTGTCCCACCTGGAATGATCATCATGATGATAGGCAATCAGTGCGGACCTGAGATTACGATTAACCCGTTCAGCCAGAGATGGTTGAGGGTAATAAGCCGAAGTAGTTACATGAGAGATGGACAAGTCAAAACAGAATTTACGAAATAAATTAGATGTAAAAGCCTTAGCATTATCAGATACAATATATTGGCACGGACCAAAAGAAGCAAAAATAGAATTTAAGCAAGTAATGGTAGACTGAGCGGTAGCCAGCTTAGTCGGAAATAACCAGGAAAATCTGGTAAAACCATCTACACATACAAAGATGAATTTGTTGGCATTTCCCTTCGACTGGGGGAAGGGTCCTACATAATCAATATACAGGCGTTCCATGGGGCGCGATGCTTGATGCGAAGACAAGAGGCCTACCTTGGTGGACATGGTTGGTTTACTAATCAAACAGGATTTACAAGCCTTTACTAGTTCACGGATTTCACCGTCCATACCTTTCCAGATGAACATTTCACGAATCTTTTCACGAGTTTTAAAGATTCCAAGATGCCCTCCTAATGGGGTCTCATGATAATACTTGAAGATTATAGGTACAAGAACCGCTGGAACAACAACCTTCATCATCTTGTCCTGCCTCGAAGGGCAACATAAAACACCATTCCTCAGAACATAAGGGACAACATGTTCCCCAGAAGAAAGGGTTTCCATTATCGGAGCCAGCGTCGGATCTTCACGTTGGTATTTCTCAATGTCCCTAAAAAGCATGGGAGCATCTGTTAAGATGGCATTAACACCAGATAGCATGGACTCGGGGGGTGATGAACTGTCGACCTGTTCATGGTTCTCAACGTCGTCTGAAAACATACGGCTGAGTCCATCGGCAACAACATTTTCGGTACCTCTAATATGCCTGACATCAAATTGGAAGGCAGAAATACGGATGGCCCAACGGGCTATACGACCAGTACGACGCGGCCTACCTAAGACCCAGCTTAGGGCTTGATTATCTGTTTCCAGGTCGAATTTGACATGTTCCAGATAGAGACGGAACTTTTCTAAGGCAAATAAGACTGCCAACCCTTCGAACTCATAGATGGAATACTTGGCTTCTTGAGCCGATAGAGTCCTAGATGCATAGGCGATGGGTCGCCTCCCTAGTTCAGTCTCTTGAAGAAGGACTGCAGCTACAGCTGACGATGACGCGTCCGTTTGGACGATGAATTTCTTTGAGAAATCAGGCATAGCAAGGACAGGGGCATTACAGAGAGCTAATTTCAGATCTTCAAAAGCGGCTTGTTGAGAAGGTCCCCACTCAAATTTGATGCCTTTCCTACGAAGAAGGTTTAAGGGCGCCGCTCTATTAGCAAAGTTAGGAATGAACTTTCTGAAGAAATTCACCATACCAATGAACCTGGCGATACCTTTAATGTCCTTGGGAGGTTTAAAATCACGGATGGCCTGTGTTCTAGAATGATCGACTGCTACCCCATCGGGTGACACAATATGCCCTAGGAATGACATAGAGGGCTTAGCAAAGGCAACTTTGGACAACTTAACAGTTAACCCAGCCTTACGAAGGCGATCGAGAACTTCTCGCAGATGATCTAGATGTTCTTCAAAAGTCTCTGAAAATACGACGACATCATCTAAGTAGTGATATAAGTACTCGAATTTGATGTCGGAGAAGACCCTATCTAGTAGCCTAGTGAGTACAGCTGCTCCGGTGGGGAGCCCGAAAGGCACGCGGTTGTATTCGTATAAATTCCAGTCCGTAGCAAACGCTGTAAGATGTTTAGACTCTTCGGCAAGGGGAATTTGATTATAGGCCTGATTCAAGTCCAAGATGGTGAAGAACTTGGCCTTACGAAACCATGAAAAACAAGAATGAAGGTCAGGAAGGGGCACAGATTGCAACACCACCTTCCGATTGAGAGCCCTGTAATCAATGACAGGCCTGAAGCCTCCTTGGGGTTTCGGGACTAGAAAAATAGGCGATGAATACGCCGACTTAGAGGGCCTAATAATACCATCCTTCAACATCTGGTCGATAATTTCTTTCAGAGCCTTCATTTTAGGTGGAGATAGCCTATAAGGTGGAAAACGGACAGGAATCGAATCCGTGACCTCAATTTTGTATTCAATAAGGTCAGTAACACCAAGAGTATCAGAGAACACCTCGGGAAACGACTGACACAGTTTGCGAATACTATCAGCCTGCTCCTCAGGTAGATGTCTAAGGTCTAACAACATCTCATCCTGGGTAGGCGAAATAGAAGAACATGACACAGAATTACACTTTAATAGAGGGATTTTACAATTAGAAGCAAATTTGAATGTGCACGACCTAGACTGGAGATCGAGCACAAGACCAGTGCGAGAAATAAAGTCCGCTCCCAATATAATGGGGCTAGACAATTGCTTGGCCACAAACAATTTAACTTTCCATGTAAACTTAAAAACACGAATTTTGACCAGTAAGGAACCTAGAATTTCTAATGGAGATGAATTAGCCGAAACGTATTGAACAGGAGAAGAGACATAGTCAGGAAGTTTACAAACCGTTTTCAATTTAGAATACCATTCAGCCGAAATAATCGAACAAACACTGCCTGAATCTAAGAGAGCTGTTATAGGCTCGTTATTTAACTCAATCTTAAGAAAAGGAACAGGTGCGGGGGTATCCGCCGCAATCCTAAGACATTCTTTAGGGCATTCAAAAGATGAATTTGAAGGCTGATCGTCCTCTGAATTTACAACCTGTTTACCAGGGGCTGAGTCTCGGGAAGATGGATTAGTCGACTCAGCCGAAGCCACTAGTCACTTTTTATTATTGGCATAGATGGAATTTGCACCAGAAGTTGAGCAGGAGGGGGTGCTATTTGAGTTCGGACAATTCTTGGCAATATGTGAGAAAGCCCCACATTTAAATCAGCCTTGTGATGACCCGGCTCCATTCCTTGTCCCACTTGACTTGATCAGCGGACACTTGTTGCGCAGATGGTCAGGCGACCCGCAAGCATAACATTTACGGGGATTGACTGGTCGGCGAGGTGGCGGCCGAGTGTTACTAAAGGAAGGCGGGGGTTCTTTCGCGACACGCAAAGAATCGGCGTATCTAACTCCTTCCGCTGAGACGGCCAATGCTTCAAGTTCAGAGAAGGTTTGCGGGCACGCCGCGAAACACAAGTATGATCTATAAGATGGTGAAATGCCTTCTACAATAGCCTGTACAATCTGATCTTCAGGAAAATGAAGGGCAAACACTCTAGTGTAAAACTTAATGTCCTGTATGAAATCAGCCAAGTTTTCGTCCAAGCGCTGTACACGATAATAGTACTTCTGAATAAGGGAGGACCTGGCCCTAGCCGGGATGAAATTAGCTAGCAAATGGGCATGGAAATCCTCAATAGATGATTGCTCGGCAATGGATCTTACGATTTTATCTGAGAGAATACCAATAGCATACGGATAGATAATTTGCAAAATTTGACTTGGAGACAGAGAAAACACAAGGGCATGATCCTGAAATTCCACTAGAAATCTTAAAAATGAAATTACGTCACTGGTGGTATTAACAGAAAACTTAGAAATACCTCTGAGCAACATTGCCAATGGATGAGGCAAGCTGCTAAACCCGGGTGACATAGTAGGTAAAGGTTTCAATGGCAAAGAAGTTAATTCAGAACGAATGTTACTCAGCGATGCACGGCGTTCAGACTCGTTGTCCAATGGGGCAGAGATAGTTTGAGCAGCGATGGTTTTCCTATTAACTTCTCCCTTGGGAGGCGCTTCCTCACTACCTACATTTACTATGGTGGGTTGATCAGATTTGGGAGGAACTTCCCCAGTCAACAATAGAGTGACCTTGCTAGACAAATCAGAAATATTTTCAAGCAGCGTACTAGCTTCCTTCCTCTGAACGTCATTCAGTTTTAGAGACAACAGATCGTTAACCCTATTCGAAAAATGATATAGCCTGCCTTGCACACGCTTAATTTGATTAGGAGACGGATCATTTTTATCAAAAAAACTAACTACAGAAGCTAGCCCAGTAATATTCTCGACGATCGTGGAAAGAGAGTCATCAATTTCTTTCTCTCCCAAATTGGGGATGGAAATAGGCAAATCTAGGGACTCTCTAAGCTTGTTTGTGTCTACTGCAACCGTGCCTCCAGATTGTACATTTCTGATAGTTAATTCATAGATCAACTCCTCTTTGCGCAAATAATTAAGATGGAGAACATCGCGAGGGCCTGGCATGATGACAGAACACTTTTGAAAAAGTCAAAAAATTCCAGCAACTGAGAAAATGGTTAGAGTTCGGATCAAAACAACGTGTAGCCGTCAAAAGGGGCTAAATTGAGACCCATTCAACCACGCTCTGCTACCACTTGTTACCGTGTTTTGGTGGTAGTTATGCGTGAAAGAAGGTGCTGGGTGGTGAATAGGTCTAAAACTACTAAAGTGAAATTAATTTTAAAATTTAACAAGGTTATATTTTCTTTTCAAAATTAGGTAACAACAAATAGAACAGGTACTTAGTAGCCGAAACACGATTGAAAAATACATTTACATAGGTACCCCATTTGGGGCTTCGAAAGTCAGAAACATAATTCTTGAGCAATGAGCCCAACCTTACAATGAACACCATACAACAAAGGGGCCGAAAACCCCCAAACATGCCAGAAACATTTGCTTCCAATTACACCCAAAAGCCTCCTTGAGGCAGAAACACAATTTTCAAGAAAGGGCAACTTCCCCCTAAAATACAAGCCTATCATAGGCCACTCCGAACTCCACCTTTAAGCTGTCCTCAAAGGACATATACACAGGGGTAAAATACCCAACCTACTGAGGTCTGTTAAATGACAAGAAGGTTAATACATGACCTCTAAAATACAATTTGAGAGGAGGCGAACTTGCACTCCTAATACACTTTGCTTAAGACCTACTTGGCACTAGGCCGTTAATACAAGGGCTAATCCCATACTACAGAGGTGACTTAATAGCAATTTACATTACATTACGGAAGAATTGGTTGAGAAAAATAAGTTCACCTCAAGACGATGTGAGTGGGAGCTCGAGAGGGTTAAGCACTCTCTATCCCGATATGTCGTTTTAAAAGAGAATATATGAAAAGAGTAGTTACATTTTAGGAAAAGGTTACATAGTTGAACGCTTAGAACCCGCCCCGAAAGTTAAACTGCTGAGCTAGCAAGGAAAGAAGTTATTAATCGGCCATTACCTTGTTGTTGACCGCTGCCGAAGAAAGAGGCGCTTCCCGCCCCCTGCTATGTACTTAACACACTGAAAGTTGGAACAGAAGTGGCCCGGAGACCCAAAAATCAGCAGTTTATATCCTCTCGTGGAAAGTTCTAGGCGTTAGGGGAATGAAAACACCCGCCCACAATTATTTTATTGGGTAGGACCCCGCAACCGATACAAGATGGGGGAAGATACACCAGATTGGTCAGAAATTAATAGAAGAATTTCGGGATTGGATACATTCATAACAAGGGGAAGAAAGGGGTAAATATTGCCAACTTAAATAATGACAGAAAGAAATTTAACAAAGAACAAACTCTTGAAATTAAATTTTCTCCAAAAAAATAGTTCTTTGACTCCGCACTAGGTTGCACTATTGTAGATCTTCAGTAGTGTCCTCTAGAAGAGAAAGTTCACACTTCTTACTTCAAGCGAAACAAAAACACATCAAAAGTTTCACAGTTCTAAAACTCAAAATTTTCCACGTGGTGACATCTTCTGAGAAAGTAGAGAATTAATAGCGTAGATAAAGTTCAGACTTCCTCCAGCAGAGGAGTTTCAACTGGCGCACATTTTAAATTAGCGGAGTGGAGGTGTACCGCCCGGTACAATAATAATAAAGTAAACTCGTGTCCTCATCCCGAGGTGGTGCAGCTCTTTTCAGGCACACCCCCATTGGAGGTGAGCTGCATGTACCATTTCAACCACATACCAGCCCTCCTGCCATTCTTAAATTTCTGGCAGTACCGGGAATCGAATCCGGGCCCCCGAGGACGGCAGCTAATTACGACTAACCGTTACGCTACGGAGGCGGAAATAATAATAATAATAATAATAATAATAATAATAATAATAATAATAATAATAATAGTAATATTAATAATAATCTATTGCCGCAGTACCGGAATGTCAGCCTCCATAATGTAACTATTAGAGCTATTAGTTGCCATCTTCGGAGGCCTGGATTCGATTCCCGGTATTCCAGACCTCTTTTTTATTTTACAACTTGCTTTACGTCGCACCGACACAGATAGGTCTTTCGGCGGCTATGGGACAGAGAAGGGCTAGGAGTGGAAGGAAGCGGCCGTGGCATTAACTTAGTTACAGCCCCAGCCAGGATTTGCCTGGTGTGAAAATGGTAACCACGGAAAACCATCTTCAGGGCTGCCGACAGTGTCCGCACTTAAGCGACTGCAGCTATGGAGCTCGGTACTCCAGAAATGTAAGACAGGCAGGAGGGCTTGTATGTTGTTAAATATGTGCATGCACTCACATCCACTGGGTGGGGAGGTGAGGGGTGCGTGCCTGACGACGACCTGAATTTAGTTCAAGTTTGCTACCGAAATACAAGTCGTCTGAGTGCACGCCATATACTACTTGTGTGTCAATATCGATGCTCTGTTCTCACTAAGAATTCGCCGGGCTGAGTGGCTCAGACGGTTAAAGCGCTGGCCTTCTGACCCCAACTTGGTAGGTTCGATCCTGGCTCAGTCCGGTGGTATTTGAGGGTGCTCAAATACGTCAGCTTCGTGTCGGTAGATTTACTGGCACGTAAAAGAACTCCTGCGGGACTAAATTCCGGCACCTCGGCGTCTCCGAAAACCGCAAAAGAGTAGTTAGTGGGACGTAAAACAAATAACATTAATTAATTATCTTACTAAGAATTCACACCCCTGAACTACGGTTACTGAACCTCTCTGTGAAACGAAAACTCCGTGTCACCCTGTGTGCATATCTTACTGTAAGTGTTCACAATGGTTCATTTACATGACAAGGTCTGCGTCGGCCAATTCTTGTTCGGATGAGTGCACATATGACTACAAGTTCATTCCATGGAGAAGGGGTTTGCAGAACAATCAAATTCATTACTTACTCTTCAATACCTCCATCAATACTGTCAATAAGAACATTTTATATGACTAATGCTGTAGAAAATACAACTGCTGATCTTTTATGCAATATTGACTTAAGTACGTAGAGACTTATGTTTAAGGATTACACATTCTGTGATAACTGTTGGTACAGAACCAGCGACCTCCATTAGCCAACGAAAATATGTTTTCATCATCATCATCATCATCATCATCATCATCATCATCATCATCATCATCATCTCTTTACCCTCCAGGTTCGGTTTTTCCCTCGGACTTAGCGAGGGATCCCACCTCTACCGCCTCAAGGGCAGTGTCCTGGAGCTTCAGACTCTTGGTCGGGGGATACAACTGGGGAGTATGACCAGTACCTCGCCCAGGCGGCCTCACCTGCTATGTGGAGGGATGGGAAGATTGGAAGAGATAGGCAAGGGAGAGGGAAGGAAGCGGCCGTGGCCTTAAGTTAGGTACCATCCCGGCATTCGCCTGGAGGAGAAGTGGGAAACCACGGAAAACCACTTCCAGGAGGGCTGAGGTGGGAATCGAACCCACTTCTACTCAGTCGACCTCCCGAGGCTGAGTGGACCCCGTTCCAGCCCCCGTACCACTTTTCAAATTTCGTGGCAGAGCCGGGAATCGAACCCGGGCCTCCGGGTGTGGCAGCTAATCACGCTAACCACTACACCACAGAGGCGGACGAAAATATGTTTTATAAAATCATACTGTTGTTGACGATCGGTTAGTGCTTGAATTTTAGGCGCATTATTATAAGAATCATCACTACCTGTGCCCTTTTACACTATAAATTAATAATTAATGAAATTACTTCATCATACCTAGTCTTCAAGACGGAAGCAGGCAGCTTCAAGGCCTGACTCACAAGTGTCTGTAATTCTTACCGAAAAAAGAAATGTCCAGCGCCATGGCTAAATGGTTAGCATGTTGGCCTTTGGTCACAGTTGTCCCGGGTTCGATTCCCGCGAGGGTCGAAAATTTTAATCATAATTGATTAATTTCGCTGGCAATTTCGCTGGCACAGGGACTCGGTGTATGTGTCGTCTTCATGATTATTTCATCATCATCATCATCATCACCACCACCACCACCACCACCACCATGACGCGCAGGTCGTCCATGGAAGTCAAATCGAAAGACCGGCACCTGGCTAGTCGAACTTGTCAGCGGACACTAAAAGCCATACGCCATTTCATTTCACCGAAAAAGAAAGTGGAAATCCACAGCCTGTTTCCAGTCATTCGACCGGGTCAGAAATGGAATGGGAAGGAAGCGGCCGTGGCCGCGAGGAAAAGAGTTGTGCCGGCTGCCGAAGCCTGTTGCATTCCTCTGGGGCAATAACTAATGACTGGCAGATTAAATGATATTGAAAAGTATTGCTGAAATGAAAGGGTAGGGAAAACCAGAGAGTAACGGGATAAAAGCCTGTCCCGCCTCCGCTTTTTCCAGCACAAATCTCACATGGAATGACCGGGATTTGAACCACGGAATCCAAACGTGAGAGGCCGGCGCGCTGCCACCTGAGCCGCAGAGGCTTCTGTAATTCTTACTAATGAGGACAAATTGTCAATTCAAAAGAATTGCTGAGAAGTGCTGATTGCTTAAGGAAGAATTATTTCTAGATTCCCGGCTGTGTGACAAAAAAGAAAGCAAGGAGCAATAAAACTTCAGAGTTGCATTTCACCAAGCGCTAATTATATTTCCAGGTTTGCAGGAATAAATCTGATGCTGGTGATAATGGATTTAAATGGCGTGGTTGCTACAATTAAAAGCGTGCTTTAATCGCGCTACCTCATGCTGTGCTAATGTATGTATCATCCCATTACCACAGTCGAGACAAATGTTATCCATTACTCACTCTCTTATCAGGCCATGGACTCCACATTCCACGAATAAGTACTAGATTTACTTGATGGACGGTCTGTGAGTCCACATTGCTGGCACGGAAGGAGCAGGGAGATCAACAAAGGAAACGGTATGGTATAATGGCTGGAGGATCAATAGTCATTGGTCGAAGAAGTGAAAATTCGCTGCCTAGCCTAGGCGTGCTCGGTTCACGAGGTAGGAGATGGGTTCAGCTCCCCGTCAGAAAGTCGAAAAATTGAAGAAACAAGATTTCTATTTCAGGGCCTTCAGGTTCATTCAGACTACACCTAACAGTAACACCAAGAAATATTAAATTCCAGTAAAAGTATAACGTGGAATAATGCTAAAATAATCTAACCCAATAGAACTAGGTACGTATAGAACACATACCCAGGTATATACATAAATAATGGTGATGGACTTATTGCATTTCTTTTAAAAGTTTTTTTACGTCGCACCGCCACAGATAGGTCTTATGGCGACGATGGGACTTATTGTTTTAATGGAAAATGCTACTAAATGATGATCCTCTCTTAACTTTAATCAAATAAGAAAATGGACGCAGGCCAATCGGTCGAAAAGAGAAGGTATTGGAGAAAGAAAGGGAAGGGCCATTAAAAGAATGAAAATCCAAGATTAAAAGGTCACACCATTCTTATATCGACTGGCTCCATGGCTAAATGCTAAGCGTGCTGGCCTTGGTCCAAAGAATACCGGGTTCGATTCAATTCCCGATCGGGTCTTCATTTTAACCTTCATTGGTTCATTCCGATGGCCCGGGGGCTGGGTGTGTGTGCCGTCATCATCATTAGAATTCATCTTAGGTAGGGTGGCATCCTCATATAAACGCAGGTCGCCTATACGGCGTTAACTCGAAAGATCTGCATCAGGCCTCTTCGGAGGCCACACGCCATTATTAACCTTATATCGTGAAGGTTACAAGAGAACAAGTGTTGACCTAGGGAGATGCTTGTCTCAAGTAAGTGGTGTTATTAATATATATTTTTTATAAGTTGCTTTATGTCGCACCGATACTGATAGTTCTTATGGCGACCATGGGATAGGAAGCAGCCGTGGCCTTAATTAAGGTACAGCCCCAGCATTTGTCTGGTGTGAAAATAGAAAACCACGGAAAACCATATTCAGGATGCCGACAGTGAGTTTTGAACCCACTAGCTCCCGATGCAAGCTCACAGCTGCGCGCCCTTATCCGCATGGCCAACTCGCTCAGTCAAGTAAGTTCGACTATACTCTTCCAGGGACACCATAATTTCCTTTCTATTCTTACAAGATGAGATCGCCTGAAGGGCGTACATACATACATACATACATATATACATACATTACAATTTATTACATAGCAAAGTCGCTTGAAAAAGAAACGAACGCATGGCACTGCTTAAGTTTCTAGCAGGTACACTTTACAAAAAAAAAAAAAAAAAAGACGACGATTACAGTACGGTGTACGTATAAGTAGGTTTCTCATGAGTATCCACAGGGTTTGAATCTACACAGGACCGCGCGAGTTGTCCGTGCGGTTAGGGGCGCACAGCTGTGAGCTCGCACCCGGGGGATAGTGGGTTCGAACCCCACTGTCGGCAGCCCTGAAGATTGTTTTCTGTCGTTTCCCATTTTCACACCAGGCAAATGCTGGGACCACGGCCGCTTCCTTCCCATTCCTAGGCCTTTCCTGCCCCATCGTTGCCATAAGACCTATTTGCGTCGGTGCGACATAAAGCAAATAGCAAAAGAAAAAAATCTATATAGGAGGTGAATTCTGTCTGTATAGGTAAAGTTGTAGGGGGTCCTCTGTATGTAATTTCGTTTCTCTTGTCAACTTTTCAGATATTTGTCCGTTTAGGTCAATTCAAGACCGTATCAGTGATTTTTAGCTTTTGTATCTGCTGTAAAGTATAAGCACTTCATTCTCTCAGTAGAAAACAGAAAGAAAACAGCAGTTAATCACGGGAGTCACATGAGACTGCTGAAGAAAACGAGTGCTGTTGGACTAGGAATAAAAAAGTTGACTTTGCGTATACATTTCTAGAAAACGTAATTCAGATAATTATAGAGTAGCTGAATCTCATTCTGTAATTATTAACAGGAGGGGTTTCAGAAGACAGTATTATTGGGGTAATATACAATGAAAGAACTACACCATCATGTTACGTGGACAACATATAACTACGCATTTCGTTTTTTTTTAAATTAACTTAGTTGCTTTAAGTCATTCAGACGCAGATACGTCTCATGGTGAGGATGGGATAGGAAAGGACTAGGAATAGGAAAGAAGTGGCAATGGCCTTAATTGAGGTACAGCCCCAGCATTTGCCTGGTGTGAAAATGGGAATCCACTGAAAAACATCATTAGGACTGCCGACAGTAGGGTTCAAACCCACTATATCCGGAATGCAAGCTTAAAGCTGTACACCCCTAACCACTCGGCCAACTCGCTCGGTATTTTGTTTCTTCACACAGTTCTTTGATATAACACCATAGGAGACCATTCAAGTCACTTTCATATCGGGAAGACGTCAGAGCGAAAACATTAGATGTTACTGTCTTGAGTATTTAATCGAAAAGTAAACGAACTGAAGAGAATTGATAAAATTAGTTAGTGATGTACTGTACTCGATCGTCTGAGAGTTTATTTATAAGAATAATCACTACGATCTCAGCTCACCTGGTGGCTATGATCGTTATGTGTCAAGTCAATATGGACTAACTCAGTATTTAGCCGGTTCGTGTCACGTTAGTGTAAAAATTATTCACCCTAAGAATGTTGGCCGACAACGTAGGAGAAGTGGTGGTATACAACTTATAATCACTAGATTACGTGTCAAAAACTGGATTTAATTCCAGACCTCTCTCCAGTGTTCATGAGAGTGAGGGTGAATGAGGCTGTTGATAGTGATTCGTACGTCGGATGGGGACATGTCAAAGTCTTGAGCGGGCTGCTTGGTGTTATTTGACAGGATTAGGCTATGTGTTCACACATTCACCCTCTACCTAGATCATCATCATCATCATCATCATCATCATCATCACCATCACCATGTCCGACTCGTTGGCCGAACGGTCAGCGTACTGCCGTTCGATTCAGAGGGTCCCGGGTTCGATTCCCGGCCGGGTCGGGGATTTTAACCTTAATTGGTTAATTCCAATGGCACGGGATCTGGGTGTATGTGTTGTCTTCATCATCATTTCATCCTCATCACGACGCGCAGGTCGCCTATGGGCGTCAATAGAAAAACCTGCACCTGGCGAGCCGAACCCGTCCTGGGATATCCCGGCATTAAAAGCCATACGACCATCACCATCATCATCATCATCCCACACCTAGACGCTCAGGACCTGCATCAGGTGAGCAGAACATGTCCTCTGACACTCGCAGCAGTAAAAACCATACGATAAATAAATAAATAAATAAATAAATAAATAAATAAATAAATAAATAAATAAATGAATGAATAAATAAATAAATAAATAAATAAATAAATAAATAAATAAATAAATAAATAAAAATAAATCACCATCTCACTAAAATGTACATTATGAAACACATAACGCTTGCAGTAGCACTGGTGTAATGGCAAGGCCTGTCCCAAGTATGCGACACGAAAGGAAAACAACGACAGAGTTACCTTTGACCTTAGAACTTGTAGTTCACGTTACATCGACAAGTGTGTGCCTATCCAATCAACAGTTGTCGATATAAGGGGTCCTCTTTATTGACAGTAACTGCTAGTAAAAGCAGATAATTTTTCTGCTGAATGGTTGCATCCTTGAGAAACACTCCCTCCTAGGTTTGAGTTTAGGAAGTAAATACTTCAGTTTATGTGGTCTACCTTTGGAACAAATGAAGGTCATAACTATTAGATCCTGTGAAACACGATGGCCAGTAGAGAGTAGAAATTAGATGTTTCCATAATCGTAATTTATGAATTCTGATTTAAAAGTCTTTTTTGCATAGTTAGAAATGTATCAGTTCACACAATCATAAGTCCAGACACTAATTATGTTTTTTTCCCGAGGAATTTTATTTTAATTTATTATCTATATATTATTACTAATAATACATACATACGTACCGTTATGCCATTCAGCGTTCAGTCTGCAAGCCTCTGTGAATTTACTAAACGACGCCACAATCCTCGATTTGTAACTAGTGCTGTGGCCTCGTTTAGTTCTGTATCTCTTATCTTTAAATCGGAATTCTGATTTAAAAGTCTTTTTTGCATAGTTAGCAATGTATCAGTTCACACAATCACAAGTCCAGACACTAATTATGGTTTCTTTCGAGGAATTTTATTTTAATTTATTATCTATATTACTAATAATACATACATTCGTACCGTTAGGCCATTCAGCGTTCAGTCTGAAAGCCTCTGTGAATTTACTAAACGACGCCACAATCCTCTATTTGCAACTAGTGCTGTGGCCTAGTTTAGTTCTGTATCTCTTATCTTTAAATCGTTAGTAATTGAGTCTAACCATCGTCTTGGTCTCCCTCTACTTCTCTTACCCTCCATAACAGAGTCCATTATTCTCCTAGGTAAACTATCCTTCTCCATTCGCCTCACGTGACCCCACCACCGAAGCTGGTTCATGCGTACAGCTTCATCCATAGAGTTCATTCCTAATTTAACCTTTATCTCCTCATTCCGAGTACCCTCCTGTCATTGTTCCCACTTGTTTGTACCAGCAATCATTCTCGCTACATTAATGTCTGTTACTTCTAACTGATATCCTGAGTCCACCCAGCTTTCGCTCCCGTAAAGCAAAGTTGGCCTGACAACAGACCGATGTAAAGATAGTTTCGTCCTGGAGCTGACTTCCTTTTTTGTGGCCTCCAAAGAGGCCTGCTGCAGATCTTTCAAGGTGACGCCATGTCGGCGACCAGCGTGCCTATGATAATGAATTCTAACGATGAATACGGCACACACATACAGTCCCCGAGCCATCAGAAGTAACCACTGAAGGTTAAAATCCACGACCCGGCAGGGAATCGAAACCGAGACCCCGTGGACCAAAGACCGGTACGCTGAACATTTAGCCATGAAGCCGGACATGAGTAAATATGAGATGGTGTCTGTCTGGTTGTATTTTGATAATAATTGAAAGTAAGTTTGAAAACATTTTACATGCGAGGTGGTAAAGCCTCCATGGCTCAGGGGGCTATGCGCCGGTCTCTCACCGCTGGGTCCGTGGTTCAAATCCCGGTCACTCCATGTGAGATTTGTGCTGGACAAAGCGGAGGCGAGACAGGTTTTTCTCCGAGTACTCCGGTTTTCTATGTCATTTTTCATTCCAGCAACACACACCAATATCATATCATTTCATCTGTCAGTCATTAATCATTGCCCCAAAGGAGTGCGACAGGCTTCGGCAGTTGGCATTATTCCTATCCTCGCCGCTAGATGGGGCTTCATTCATTCCATTCCTGACCCGTCGAATGACTGGAAACAGGCTGTGGATTTTCATTACATGCGAGGAGCATACAATATCAAGCGCGCATTCTGGCTTTTAGCAACTGTGTATACATTCATACAGTACACACGTTTGCATTACAGATCTGATAATAAATTAACCTGTTGCTTTTTGGATGAAAAGGTAGTAATCCGTCACAAGTCGGCTCATTGTACACTACTATATTCAAAGAATTTGTTCAAGTTCTGCACAAAAATATGAGGATAAAATCATGGAACTAATATATAGTGAAATGAAATGTAGCTATAACAAAAACCAGAGAAAATGATAAAACTATATATTAAATTTCGAAAGATGAAGCTCGCTAGGTTTTAGAACGTTATTTCCAGACAAGTGATCAGAACCGAGGAATCTAAAAAGATTCCTGAATGAGGCTAAGAATAGATAAAGATCAAACTTGAAATTTCCTAAATCTCTTACTGCATATTTAAGAAGCTGTTTTCTTCATTATCAGGGGCCGATGACCTTAGATGTTAGGCCCCTTTAAAGAACAATCATCATCATCACCATCATCTTCATTATCAGTCATTTCAACAAATTTTACAGAAGTTTTACATCAGTGTTGGAATTAAACGTGACTCATTCCGAGACGGGTGAAATGAAACCAATTTTATAGGTTATATTTGTGAATTTTTGGCTTTTTGGAGAAGGCATTTTTACAGTTTATGAGCAGTTTTAAAGCCATTCAGAAACTGATGATTTTGTAATTTTTAACTGGTTTTGATGCATAGTCATGAAATATTAGGAAAAATTAATTTTAATAAATGTATAACTCATTGATTCACAACTATTGTATATCTGTGACTAATTATTCTCCCCCTACAGATACACATATACGGGGGAAGGTGCCTACGGTCACGTTGAGAGGTTATATGCTATTATTCCATGTTCGAGGGTTTCACCAAATAGGCCCTACGGTTTATTTCATTCGCATTCCATTCTACATTCGTGCATTCTTCATTCAGTATTTCACAGGACCCGTGTCGGTTAGGTAGTGTTGAGTTTTAACTCCAACAGTTTGTTTAAGAGTACCAGGAAGCTGGTTTTACAAATGACGGTAATCTGCTCTACTTGCAAAAGTTGGGCATTAGAGACAAACACAAGGAGGGTCTTGAAGCACAGGGCAAAGGAAAAAAAAGAAAATGCTTCTTGGACAGTGCAGTAACGCACGTGCAGTGAACATGCAATTTTATGTAGATTTCTGTAGAAAACATTGCTATTTAATTTATTAAATGGAATGTTTCCCGAAACAAAATATCCATATACCAGTGTGTATATTCTAGATGAGTTAACAATAAGACAAATTATATCGAACGGCGTTATTACAAGACAGTGTAAAAAAACAGAAGAAATTTGGACAAGAAAAACATTTTGGTGTCAATGGACGAAACCACGGATTCTATGGGTTGCTACATTGTTAATGTAATAATTGTATGAGCGATGAATGAAGGAAACAGGGTTGGAGATTTTATTCTAAATTTTAAAGTTACACTACTCCACTATAAGCATATTGTTTTATAAAACTATGAATTGTGTGAATGAATGGTATTCATCATAATTCTGTGTTATTGTTTGTCACAGATTAAGCCCCATGTGGTTTCCCATTTTCACACCAGGCAAATGCTGGGGCTGTACCTTAATTAAGGCCACGGCCGCTTCCTTCCATCTCCTAGGCCTTTCCTATCCCATCGTCGCCATAAGACCTATCTGTGTCGGTGCGACGTAAAGCCCCTAGCAAAAAAAAAAAAAAGCCCCATGTATGGTTAATGCAGCGAGCCTGCTTGCCACCTTGACACATGTTTGTCATAGAGTTGCAGAGAAAATGAAGGGTCATTTTCCAGATGTGGATAGATTAATTGGAAATGTGAAGAACGTATTTCTGAAAAAGAAATTCCAAGACGAAGCCCTTGGAATTCCTCTTCCACAAACTGCAGCTAAGTGAGAAGCCTGGCTGGATGCTTACGTTTATTATTGTGAAAATTTTGAAATTGTTACTGACAGTAACAGTACAGCATCCACTAAACTTACCTAGAACCTGCTCTCCAACTCAGAAATGGAAGGTGAATTGGTGTAATTACGACCAAAATTTGAATTTCTGCCAAGTATCATCATGTACTTGGAAAACAGTGGTCGCTCGATGTCAGAACACAAACTTTCTGAAGTCAACTAAGTTATATGCGAGGTAAAGTTGGTGAGCTTGTATTCCTAAAATGGGAACAATTTTGGGGAAGTTTTGACACTATGCAAGACTTCTGAAATTCCGTCAGGAAAGAAGTACTGCCTTGAAGATGTTGAAGAAGAGCTAGAACCTGCCAAAATATTTCCTCAGGTATGCATCTATGCCTTTAGTAAATGTTGAAAGGAACTTCTCAATATAGGTCTCTTTTAGTTGACTAGCGCCATTCCTTCACATTTGAATATCTGCGAAAGGTATTCACAACTTTCTGTAACGCGGCACTGAGTGAAATATAATTGGTTGTGTTGTGCATCAAGATAAATTTTGAACTAACTTTTTCCGATAATTTAAAAATCATTTTTGGCAGACATGTGATTTTATGTGACTTGAAATCGTGACTATAGCCATGAGACCTCCAGCCATACGTGGAATCCTAACCGCAAGGACGCGCCTTTTCATTTAAAATCACTTGCCCACTGGCTAGGATCAAACCGTAGCTTCTTTGGGTAGAAGCCAGTAATTACATCACTCGTCAATTATATGCAACGTATGACAGTTTTCCCAAACCATGAGGCGTCATTGTCTTTGGCAATATACGGTAACGAGCGCTTCAGAATTTATTTAGAGAGGAACTGGAGCTCGAGTTGTAGCGAACAACTACAAAATTAAATGAGCAGTTAATGACAATAACATCATATACATATAAAACAAAATCAAATAGGCCTACATAAGCATAAACAGAACAAAAATTTCAGCACCGAAGTATACTGTTTTATTTTTGTTTCAAAACCCTTTGGGTCGCAGTCTCCCAATATGTCGGCTGTAGACTTCACTAGAATAATACAGTTAAGAGTTGTTGATCGTGCGTTCTGTGGTCAAATGTACTATGGAAAATATTTCAGTGCGCTATTCTGTTGAATAATTTATGAACAAAAATTGTGCCTAAGACGAAAAATATTGTCGAGACAGAAATCTGTTGATTTGTGGAAGGTCCCGATCCTGATATTCTTATACCGGATTCGTAATAGGAGCCATGAGAGTTGACCAGGTGATTGCGGACCGTACGAATACAAGTTTATACCTCAGAAAATTGTCAGTTTGAACCCCACAGTCGTAGACATGGAGATCAGCTTTTGAAGTTACTCGAGATCCCATCTGGTGAGCCCATTCGAAAATTAGTCATGATGTCATTACACAGAGCAAACATCTGCATAAATCTACGAGGTCGTGAGCTTTTCGAAAATTACTATTTTCACCTGAACATAGTCCGACTCGTTGGCTGAATGGTCAGCGTACTGGCCTTCGGTACAGAGGGTCCCGGGTTCGATTCCCGGCCGGGTCGGGGATTTTAACCTTCATTGGTTAATTCCAATGGCCCGGGGGCTGGGTGTTTGTGCTGTCCCCAACATCCCTGCAACTCACACACCACACATAACACTATCCTCCACCACAATAACACGCAGTTACAACACATGGCAGATGCCGCCCACCCTCATCGGAGGGTCTGCCTTACAAGGGCTGCACTCGGCTAGAAATAGCCACACGAAATTAATTAAAACCTGAACATAAAATGGTAGGGTTGGCAAATCCCTATCGATCCTGCCCAGTATCCACAAGTAACCTCTTTCCGTAGTAAGAGATATTTTTAGTTAAGGTCATAATTTCTCTTTCTTTTAATCTTCTACATATTTTGAAATACTAAACATACTGTTATTGTTTGAATACACCACTTTTCAATCTAAGAAAAGAATTTCAGTACATAATACATTACTTACAGTTTCGTGAAGTTTGTGAGCGTCGGAAATGCATCTGCTGTTATGGTCGTAAGGAGATTGTTTGACAGTGATCTGAAAACAAGAGAAAACATTACTTGCCTAAGAATCAATGGTACAAATTCAAGATGAAAATAAATTAAAACTGTAAACCCTTCTTAAACCTAAATTATTACAAGAATAGCTTTCACAAACGAAAGTGTATCAAACAATAAATTTCCCTAATATTTTTAGGCGAACAGATAAAAATAGATATAGATAAATATTGTTTTACAATGGCCTTTCTACTGCATTTTTTGGGATATAAACAAGGTTATTCGAGCATTTGTCATTGTAAAATGATCATCCTTTCCTTGACGAGGGAAAATGGCATCCTGTTCATTAAAAATCTCCACGTGATTCACAGTTATACCCCTGTTCACTTGCACCATTACAACATTTACATTAACGAATGCGTCTGATGTTTGTGGACGACCCTTCTTCATCGTTCACAGTCATTCGGCCTCCCTGCAAACGCGAGACACAACTGCCGTACTTTTTGGACAGACATCACTTTCCATCCGTTTACAGGCACAATCTTCCTGGAATTCTATGGCATTTCCCGCAGATATCGGATCACTGTACGCACGTCGTTGATTATCTTCAAATTTTGCAACTATCTCCATGAAAGAGAATGGAGTCCATTATGCGTTTCCAAAGGAATAGTATCACCAATATCCGTTCCTACAGAAGAAAAACATGCTTAAATAACTTTAAAATGTGATGTATAATAGGATATCATCTGTATTTTTTGGCTTATATCCAACTAGAGCAAATAACCTCGAAGTTTTCCCCATTAATCGATAATCACCACCACTACTTTGGTAATCCTGACGTTCAACTTGCTAGGCTACATGGCATTACTTTCAGAAACCTAAAGAAATTTATTAACTGTCCACTGAAAGTTACTTACTTTTCTTCTTCGACCTTTTCCAACTTATTGGGCTCGGCACGTGGTGTGAATTTAACCAAGTTTTACTGCAAGATGCCGTTCCAGGCGCCAACGTTACGTGTAGGGATATATCAAGTATTGAGTGTTGCTGTGGTAGTGGTAGTTGGTAGTGTGATGTGTTGTATTTAGATAAAGAGAAGTATATTGTGACGTACAAAAACGCCCCATCCCTGAGCTGGACGAATTAACCATATGCAGCTAAAATCATCGCTCCGGCTAGGAATCGAACCAGGGGCACTCTGAACCGAGGAATCGAACGATGACCATTCAGCCAAGAAGCCGAACCTTTGAAGGACCATTACATTACAACCACCGATCTAATAAGATGTTAGGCTAAGTTTTGCCCGAAGAAACGCCACTCGGCGAGGCATTGATACAACGAGGTGGCGGAAGGTACCCTGGGGTATCTGGTACTACAAGAGAAAAAGCAGGTCCTCGAATTGGCATACACTGCTGGGCGGTTGTCATGCAACACGAACATACTTCTCCAGGTCGAACCACTACGTGGGGGCCACGGCATTAAAGCAAAGTAACTATCATGTTCCTCGAACCAATCTTTCACAATCCTGGTAGTACCGCATGTCATTTCATGTCTTGTTGGAAGTGGCTGTCATCATCAGGGAACACTGTTGACATGAAACGGATGGACTTGGTTCCCAATAACTTTTCGATACCGAATAGCTGTTAGGGATTGGTATGCCGGAATAATGGACGCAGTGTGTTCCACGAAAACATTGCCAAGATAATCACATCTCCACCAGCTTGTCTTCGCCCGACTGTGCAACTACGTGCCATAGCACTCCGAAGGAAATCGGGGTATACGCACTCGGCTGTTGACGTGATGCACCACGAATCTGGATTCATCGGACCAGATGATCTGTTTCCAATCTTCCACAGTCCAGTGACGATGATTTTGTGCCTAACTCATGTGCTGCTTTCGGTGGAGTGCAAGTCAATATTGGGTTATGACCTTACCCTTTATACTGTCTACCATGTTACCAGCTCTATACTGCTACTAATAAGAGTTGGTGTCTGACATTTCTTAGAGGGAGGTCCGTTTACTGCCTGCCGAGGCGGGATAAAGGGAGTGGCTGTGTGGTTGCCATGGAAACGAGGGTGGGGCGACTGCGGTTGCCATGGAGATAACACTTCAGGGCAGCTCGTCTTGCTGGGAGTTGCCAAACCTGTCACTGATAAGAACCTGATTGTTTGTATAAGAGTGATCGCAAATGGGACGACACCGCCTGGCCAGGTAGTCTACAACAGATCACAGCGGTCAGAATGAAGGAGGGAAGACGTGAGCCGGAAGTGAGGGGTAAGAGCATGTAGAAAGGAATGTTGGAATGTGGCAACATCGTGAAATGGCACGTGCAGTGCTCCTCCCTCCAACCTTACCTGTCAGACGCCAACTCTTATTATTAGCAGTATAGGCATGCTGAACGTTCCCGGATCGAGGTGGTCATAATGCAAGGGTTCGCCGTTTTTTTAATGTTTTTTTTTTTGCTAGTGGCTTTACGTCGCACCGACACAGATAGGTCTTATGGCGACGATGGGATAGGAATGGCCTAGGAGTTGGAAAGAAGCGGCCATGGCCTTAATTAAGGTACAGCCCGAGCATTTTCCTGGTGTGAAAATGGGAAACCACGGAAGACCATCTTCACGGCTGCCGACGGTGGGATTCGAACCCACTATCTCCCGGATGCAAGCTCACAGCCGCGCGCCTCTAACCGTACGGCCAACTCACCCGGTGGTTTATTTCTATATTCAACATTGTGTCAGGATGTGCCTCAAACTAACAGGTAAAAACAGCCTCTTGAACCAATTAGACATCTTTCGATCTCTGTTGTGTATTGAATATTATTAAATTTAATTCACATGTGTCGTCGATAGAATTAATTTAAAATAATATTTCCTAACAGACTGAGTTGCTCCCATCGTTTCTTGTTCACAATGAACTTCGAATAGCATTTTCCTCAAGGTCACAACTTTGCCTCTCCCTCCACCTGGCTTTTGTAGTGTTGTCATATACTTATTAAAACAATTTGTTTCAAAACGAATAATTTATTGTTAGAATACTATTTGTTTCATTTGAAGTGGACGAGTGGGCATTTCCCTCATCGTGCGACCAATGATGTGACCATCTTCCTGTTCCAATATTTTATATCGAACGTACAATTTATATTTCAGTATTTTCCATTTCTGTGCTTTAGAATTTTTTTTACAGTTGGCTTTACGTCGCACTGACACAGATAGGTTAAATGGCGACGATGGGATGGGAAAGGTCTAGGAGTGGGAAGGAATCGGCCGTGGCCCTAATTAAACTACAGCCTGGTGAAAATGGGAAACCACAGAAATCCGTCTACAGGGCTGTCGACAATGGGGTTCGAACCCAATATCTCCCAAATGCAAGCTCACAGCTGTGCGCCCCTAATCACACGGCCAACTCGCTCGGTATTTATAAATTAGCCAGGCAAGGAAAGTACCAAATTAGCCTCAGTAAATCAAAACGCTGATAATTTCATAAGTAATTATAACATTTGAAAATGTTCACAGTTGTTAATACACGTTTTTACTAGCTTTACTCCATCCGCGTCGACTAGCTTTTGTGAATTCGATTGTGGATTCGAAAAGCGTACCAGGTTTAAATATTGCAGTGAAATTGATTTAAATAAACGTTGGTTAAAACTTGACTGTCAAAGATTGGATAAATGCTAAAAAATATTTAGTACACACAGCTGATTTTTTTGTTTGTTTGTTTGTTTATCAGTGATTAATTACAGTATTATATTTCCAGAAATACAAGAGATTTATAGTTCATTAATATAAGCTTTTGACCTTACCTCCTCGTACTTGGACATAATTATTGTACGTCTATCATCGTTTTAAAGTTTGTGAACTAATTTGGTTCACATTGGCGAAAACGTAGTGAAGTGTTGCTGTTTAGTTGGGCTTCCTTATACATATGTGATCATGTGGAATTTTTCATAAATCATTTTAAACTCTATAGTTCTTACGTACATCTTTTGTTGATATATTTGACGGTTTAAGCTGCGTTAAGCCAAATCTCAGGGATGCTCTTCCCATACATAGTGCAGGGTTTCTACTCTTAACAGATATAGGGTAGAGTGGTACAATTTCGATATAAGCACAATTCCGATCAAACTTTGAAAACTCGCTTTATTTCATTTTTCAATTTTAGTAGTACTTACATGTGACCGACTGTGGAAGAGCGAGGCACTTTCTATGTGAATGTGAAAAATAATACATCTGTTTCTGCAAGTTTGCAAGAAACTGCCGATTTTACATTGCAAGGTGAGCAATGCTTCATTGAATTTCACGCTGTTATAAGTTTGAAGTTGTCTTACCTAAGCTCTGGGACCTTTTCTTGAAGTGTAAAGTGCTATTTATAATAACGCCGTATCTCTGTGGACCTCAGGACCGGGCTATGATACTGCAAGCATTATCTCTTGTAATTCTCTGTAACTAGTTGATGGATCCAATGTTGAAGTAGATGCGATACATTTTCGATCAGATGGAAATGTACAATTTCGATGATGCAGTAGGTGTTCGCAGTTTTCTCACTGCAGATGTCACACAGATGGTCAGAGAAGAAATTTTATACGAAATGGTCAATTATTCACCTTCATTGACCTTCAGTCAGTTGGTTATTGAAGAAATAATACCCTTGCCTAAACTCCTCTAAACAGTCAACCCAGAATGGATCATAATCCTGTCGCCAAATGTAATGAGTGCATGCAGTTTGGTACTAGTTCAACACCAGATAAATCAACCATTAGGGAAAATGCTTCAACGCCAACTTTTAATGTTACAAGCACTGTATCACCCGAAGAATCCATGAAAAATATCTTACCATCACCTGAAAACGAATTCCACCCCTAAAAATGTGACAGTTAATACCTTCATCCCATTTAATATCAGGTCAGCATTTTCAGATTGTTAAGATCAACAAATATATTTTTTAAGAATGACAATAGTGCAAACACAAATTAAAAGATAACCGGCATGTCAGGCACAACAAATCTTCAAGATGATACATCTTAACGAGAGAATTCGAAAGGCAACCAGTGTGAAGTTTGTCATCTGGATTGTAACTCTGAGAATGATGTGGTAAAAGGACCATGGATTCAATACCAGGACTGCCATGTGTGGTATCATGAAATATGTGTTGGGGAAAAGGAAAGATATATTTTGAGTATGAAAAATGTGTGTGATCCAAATTGTACCCTGTGTGATTAGAATTGTACCACCAGCGGTACACTTGCGATCAAAGACAGGTTCTTCTGTCTTGTACAATTTTCACAACGAGACTTTATTTAAATACTATTGTTAATAATGTGTGCCATAGTTTAAGGTGGCTACTGCATTGTAAATGTAAAAGAATGTTGGTAGTACTGCAAATGAAGTGTGAGTGTACGATTCATTAGATTTACATTTACAACCTTACACTAATATGTACTGAAGTGAACGGCCTTTTAAAGATACGAATGTGGACCTCCGGGCGTATTTGTAAAATACTTCATGCTCTCTGCATCTTACGCATGTACTGTAGTTTGTAAATATTTTTAAGGAGAGAGATAGCCTAAGTCGGGAGTGTTTCCGCGTGCCAACACTTTCTTCAAGTCGTTTCGCATAAACAGCCATTGCTCTGCTTCGTTGAATCACAGTTCAACGTTTAATGCATGATACATTCCCCTGGAAATTTTCTATGCGATACCAGAAACTGCACAAAAATCTGTCCAGTGGTTCTCGAGTTATAATGGTTTAGGCAGCGTTAAGCTGAGTTTCACGAATGTTCTTCCCGTATATTGGGGGCTCCTGGCGAACGTCACGAATGTTCTTTCCTCGCCTAGCGCAGGGTTTTTACTGATAAATGACGTATAAACAGTTACTGTAAGTGATTGTTTAAAGATAAATAAGTGATTAGCGCGATTTTTAAATTGAATTTTTTATGATTTCAGTTCTTTCACATGCAGTTTGCGGATATCTTTAATGATTTAAGCAGCGAGAGCCGAGAAATTTTATACCATGGCGCTGATGTGGTATGTTCCGAGCTGTCAGCGGAGAGATGGCGTGGAATGACATTAGTAGACGAATAAGTTTGAATGGCGTTTATAAAAGTAGGAAAGATCACAATATGAAAATAAAGTTGGAATTCAAGAGGACAAACTGGGGCAAATATTCATTTATAGAAAGGGAAGTTAGGGATTGGAATAACTTACCAAGGGAGACGTTCAATAAATTTCCAATTTCTTTGAAATCATTTAGGAAAAGGCTAGGAAAGCAACAGATAGGGAATCTGCCACCTGGGTGACTGCCCTAAATGCAGATCAGTATTGATTGATTGATTGATTGATTGATTGATTGATTGATTGATTGATTGTGCCACTGCAGACCTTCGATGCAGACCTTCGATGATTAAGTCCATTTGTTTCGCAGAAAAGTTACTGCTCTGTTTATGTTCATCAAAGGCAAATATTTCATACGTAAATATCTGCCCCGGGAGATCATCTAGGCGAAAGTGGAAACCACATACTAATCCGTTCTACTGTTCTCAAATTATTGAATGCTATTTCTATACTTAGTGCACAAGTTGTAGGGCCTACAGTTTAAAAGCATAAACAATGTTACTGTGGAGGTACTGGTGGTGATTATTGTTTTCAGAGGAAGTGCAATTAAGCAACCATCCTTTATAACACTATTCAGAGGGAAGAAAATGGAAAATGAATGTATCGGCCAAAAGAAGACAAGGGCCACGAAGGGCGTGAAAATGAAAGACCCCATAGGCCTCACAAGCTAACACCGTCGGGGTGTGAAATTAACCAAGGGAGATCGGATAGGATAGCTGAAAGTGAGGAGCATGGCACAAGTAAGTTGAAGCAATGCCACGACTCAGCTAAGGGACTCGTCGTCGCCGACCCACGCTCCAAAGTTTGGAGTCACTGGAGTTCTTTCAGTCACCTCTTACGACAGGCAGGGGATACCTTGGGTGTTATTCTACCACCCCGACCCATAGGGGGACCTATCTGGATGGATGTATTCTCTATTGCGTATTTAGTTGGAGGTGTGTTGTTTGAACACCAGGTCCACAAGTCAGAGGAATTAACTAGACGTGATTAAGTCCACGACGTGGCCGGGAATAAAACCCCGAGTCCTCTGAATCGAAGGACTCAATGCTGACTATCGAGACAAGCAGCCGGATTAATATCGAAGGAGCAGTCTATCGCTGGTAAATTATTCTGTGATCGCAGTCAAATAAGAAATTGTTCTGTAATTGTTCCATACAATGGCCGAGCAGTGTCGATTCACCTGACCGATGAGAGTTAGCCCCAGCGAATGACAGATGAATGTGTCTTGTAATCTCTTCCCGGGAGGGCTCTGTGCTTGTTACTTCGACTTGTGAAACATATGCCACTCTCTCTTAAATCCTCCTTTGCAGTTCTTCATTCCATACTTCAATATAACTCAACAGAGAACATCCCGTAAAAGAGATGATTTATCAGGACAGAGTTTTGTAGCTGACCGATATTCTCACTGAATATTAACTAAGGCGGACGCAGTTCGAATCTCGGCCGTTACATGTGGAATTTCTGAAATGAAATTTCACGTAATGTGAATTTCACAGTAAATAGGATCACCCGTAACGATATCAAAAGTCAACTTTAAATTAAAATCCGTTGTGGAGGGGAGGCCTGCCGATACCAAGATCACGTGTTCAGACTCCATACAGTTAATCGGATTTATTTTAAGTGCGGAGAGAAGTTCCATCGGTACTCCATATACCGAGCTCGATAGCTGCAGTCGCTTAAGTACGGCCAGTATCCAGTATTCGGGAGATAGTAGGTTCGAACTCCACTGTCGGCAGCCCTGAAAATGGTTTTCCGTGGTTTCCCATTTTCACACCAGGCAAATGCTGGGGCTGTACCTTAATTAAGGCCACGGCCGCTTCCTTCCCACTCCTAGCCCCTTGCTGTCCCATCGTCACCGTAAGCCCTATCTGTGTCGGTGCGACGTAAAACAACTAGCAAAAAAAAATAAAAAATAAAAAAATAAGGTACTCCATATCGTACGAAGTAAAAGATCCCTTGTGTCACATTTGGTGTTTATGTTGTCAAGAATTCTGTTTCGTACTTATTTATTTCCTTATTCATACCACACTTTGTATTAATTTCAGCCCAGTTTCACGATCAGATACACTTCCTAATGACAACTCTACGTGGAGGATGCGTCACCCAGCCTCCAACTTAAATGAAGTAACTAAATGCGGTTACAATTTCTGGTCTAGCAGGTAATAGAACCCGAAGCCCTCTGAACCGAAGACCACTACGCTGACCATTCAGGCAAGAAATCAGACAATATTCTCGACAATATTAATTAAAACTCTGCAACGGGTTATCCAATTGACTTCCGACTTCATGGCCATCTGGTAGACTAATATAGAGCGTCAGAATTGGAATGCAGGCAGCCTAAATGGGGACAACTCGAAATCGTCTTGGTCTACCTCTACTTCTCTTACCCTCCATAACAGAGTCCATTATTCTCCTAGGTAACCTATTCTCCTCCATTCCCCTCACATGTCCCCACCTCCGAAGCCGGTTTATGCGTACAGCTTCATCCATCAAGTTCATTCCTAAATTATCCTTTATCTCCTCATTCCCAGTACCCACCTGCCATTGTTCCCACCTGTTTGTACCAGCAATCATTCTTGCTACTTTCATGTCTGTTACTTCTAACTTATGAATGAGATATCCTGAGTCCACCCAGCTTTCGCTCCCGTAAAGCAAAGTTGGTCTGAAAATAGACCGATGTAAAGATAGTTTCGTCTGGGAGGTGACTTCCTTCTTACAGAATACTGTTGATTATTAATAATTATTATTAATACTAATAATAATAATATTAATAATAATAATAATAATAATAATAATAATAATAATAATAATAATAATAATAATAATAGTAACAACGCAGTGCATATTTAATGCGGGGTGGTCAATGAAACGAGGCTTCCTGGACTCAAAAAATGCCTACGTTCGAATTCTGCCATTGAAATTTTGAAATGGTTCTCCGTGGTTTATGGTTTCTTATTTCTATCTGCAGGCAATGTTACTTCCGTTTCCTTCTGAGTTCAATTCCATGTGTAGCCCACATACATTCCACTATACTGTAACGGCAAATTTAGAGGTCACCTGAACTATAAGTGGATCTCCTGTCCCTAGCTGCATTCCGAACTAACTGCTCGTTGAATGAATGATGTCTTCCTTTCCAAGGGTAAACTGCGTTGGAGAAAATAAATAAATAAATAAATAAATAAATAAATAAATAAATAAATAAATAAATAAATAAATAAATAAATAAATAAATAAATAAATAAATAAATAAATAAATAAATAAATAAATAAATAACAGAAAGAAGTACAAAACAAAATGCTTGACAATACACCTGAAGTTTCAGATACGGCGTTCAAGGAGATCAAGAAGGACCTCGAGAGGATTGGATTATAACAGAAAGCACTTAAAGGCGTATGAAGTACAGACTAACAATTTCAAAGAAATGCGGATGGATGGAGGAAAGGAAACAGGCCGTAAAACAACGAATAGGGTGATAATGGGCTTGAAGAAACATTTCTAATATATGTGTAATAGTTACAGTACTTGACGCGGTCTCTTATGGCCCTACATTTTTTTTGAGCTACCTAGTGAGTGTTATGTCACATTAACAAAAAAAAGAAACATTCTCAGAAATGCGAGTTGGTGGCGGTGGTAGTTGTTACTGTTTTAAGAGGAAGCACAACTGGGCAACAATTCTCTATTAACACTAATCAGAGGGAAAAAGGGGAAGGGGTCGTAGACTTCGAATAACGAAGGTACCAGCCAAAGAAATACAAGGACCACGAAGGACGTGAAAATGAAAGAGTCCCTTGCCCTCGCGAACCTTGCGAGTAAGATAGGATAGATGATAGCCAGGAGCCTGGTACAAGTGGAAGCAATATCAGGACTCAGCTAAGGGCCCCGTGGTCGCCAACCCACGCTCCCATGTTAAGAGCCGCTCGGGCCTCTTTTAGTCAACTCTTACGTCAGGCTGGGTATACCGCAGATGTTATATTACCGCTTCCACACATAGGAGAGAAATGCGAGGTACAATAAATGAAATATTATGATCTACTCAGCTGTCAGCTTGCATTCTGAAAATAGTGGGTTCTAACCCCACTGTCGACAATCCTGAAGATGGTTTTCCGTTGTTTTCCATTTTCACACCAGGCAAATGCTCGGGATGTACTTTAATTAAGGCCACAGTCGATTCCTTCCCACTCCCAGCTCCTTCGTCTCCCATCCTCATGTCAGTGCAACGTAAAGCAGATTGTAAGAACAAAACAAAACAAAGAAAGAAAAGAATAAGAACACAGGTTCGTGAAAATCATTGAACCGTGGTAGTGGTGGTGGTTGTGGTGGTGGTGGTTAGTTTAGGAAGAACTGCAACTTGGTAACTATCTTTTCTCAACAAAAATCAGAGGGAAAGTTGGGAGAATTGCAAATTTTTGAAGAATAAATCTATTAGCAAAAGGAAGAGCGTGAAAATGAACGACTCGCTAGGTCTTGCAAACCTGATTCAGCCGGGGTCGGAGGAGAACAAAAGTAGATCAAGGAAGGTCGAATGAGAAAGAATTAAAGCGAAGAGTCTGTCACTATAAGTGGACACAGCTAGGGGAGCCGTAATCATCAACCCACGCTTTCACGCTAAGAACACCCGGAGTCTCCCTTCCAGTCATGTGTTACGACACGGGACGTGGGGAGGGGGATACCGTGGATGTATTCTAATCTTAGGGAACAACGGATTAACAAAACCGTAGTTTAGAATATAACAAGTCGTTATCTTTGTGCCTAAACTCATGTGTTCTTCACCAATATGTTTGAATTAAAATACAAAGGGTTTCTTTTACCTAATGAATATACTAACTATAGACATTCTACTGGACACTTAATTCCAACGAGAGTTATCCGACTACAAACTTGCGGCTGAAAGAACAGTGTTCTATCGAGTGTATTTAAGATCAGCCGGGTTCGTGTCCTGAGGTTAAAAGTAATTCTATTCCGAGAGATTTACTCTGTCGAGATAATAAAGACGAGAGAGCGAGAGATAGTGCGACTGGATGCCTAGGTTTAATACAAAATCCCTCTGCAGTGCATTCGTAGTCAAGGCATACGTTACAGTAGGGAGTAATTCTCTTGGCGTGGCAGGAGGAGAGTCTTATAGTATCTCAGCCGGTCTCTTTCTTCCTCCCCTGATACACGCAACCAGTCCCTCTGCAGTGGACTGGTGGCAATTGTTATCTTATGGAAAAACACCGGGTACTGAGACAATAATAATAATAATAATAATAATAATAATAATAATAATAATAATAATAATAATAATAATAATAACTAGCAGAAGTACCAGTTCTTCGTACGGGTTATCAGTAACTGGCTTGAGTTACTCATGCTATCGGTGTGAGCAACTTCATTAGATATTTATATCACTGGTGTATTTACTTAAGTACGTAGAAATTATTTGTCATGTTAGGAATTATAGTGTATCTTCTTCTTATTATCTTCATGGGGGCCTATAAATATTAGTTCGTAATTAGCGTCGACCTCTAAGATCTTATGCTACCACGTTTTTCCTTCATTCCCACCTAGGTATACCTGCTTCCTTCACAAATCTGCAGGTTTAGTATACTTCCGCTAGATAGTACCACAAATATAAATATAATTGAATGTATTTGTTTGATCCGACATTTCGTAACTATTACAAATGATCAAGGAAATACGCGATGCATAAAAGAAACTACTATAATTATTGAGAATTATAATTCTCAGGGCTTGTCAGTCATGTTGCACATCATACAATGAATCTGAGTATAAATGTTGAGAAATGTTTTCAAGTCATGGGCGCACCATCTTATACAGGTAGTTTTCATGGTTACAATGATCGTAAAAGTGGACCAAAATATCGGCACTAATAACATCAGTGATCCTACTACTCCATGACTTGATAGAAAATACTTTAAACTATAGGTAACAGACTCCGCAAAATGCTGAAACCTAAGCCAGTACGTAAAACCGGAGGCCCGTCGGCAACCGCTGGTCGCTGTACTACGGAGATCTCCGGGACTATTATTTTTATACTTCACTCCCTTTCCATCCCCGCCCATAGGAGTGCTATGAGCATCTTACACAACAGTTTATTTTTTCCAGATAGTAAGTCATATGTGTATCAATTTTTGTTGGCAGCTATGCCCAAACCTACATGCATAATCTAGCTGCTGTAGAATCCTGGAGCTGATGTTGCCATGGTTACGGCTTTTCGTTTCTTTATTCGATTCCTAGAGCAGGGGTAGTGTGATTCCATTATCTCCGAAACGGTTGGTTTTAGGGCCTTAAAACATGGTTTTCGGGCCCGAAGGGTTTACCGAGTTTGTTCCTTGCGTCAAGGGGCTTAAAAGGATCTTTGTTTCGTCTTTATACGACAAATTCGATTTCGCCTGTATTAGCCTATTATTTTAATATTTTTATATCTCCCGTCGTCGCCCCACCCCTCGAATTGTTTTGAAAATAAAATACAGCCCATGTTACTCACTGGCAATGTAGCTTTCTATAGGTGAAGTCATTTTTAAAATCGGCTCAGTAGTTTTTGAGTCTATTCGTTACAAACAAACAAATTTTTCCTCTTTGTAATATTAGTATAGATAATAATAATAATAATAATAATAATAATAATAATAATAATAATAATAATAATAATAATAAATCCGTGTGGCTGTTTATAGCCTAGTCCAATCCTTTGTACGGTATTCACTCAGAAGGTGGTGGGCAGAGTTTGCCGCGGACAGAGGTGTTATTCATTGTTTTACGAGAATGTACAATTAACACTACGTATAAGAAACTGCGTATACGTGTGGTGGAGGATATGTTTTGTGCGCTTTATGAGTCGCAGGAATGTTGGGGACAACATAAACACGAGATCCCCAAGCGAAAGGAATTATCCATTCACAACTCAAACCCCAAGACCCGCCTGGGAATCGAATCCGCTACCAGTGCAACAGAGGAGGATTTGGAATAACTGAAGGAGGTTGGGTGGGGGAGAAGAGTTTTGGTGCTTCTAAGAATTAATAATAATAATAATAATAATAATAATATATAATTATAATAATATAATTATATTATATTATATTATATTAAATATATAATTATAATAATAATATATTATTATTATTATTATTATTATTATTATTATTATTATTATTAATATTATTTAGGCTATACTATCACCACATCGAAGACTTTCTGACCATAGATAAAAGGCTCAGACGGAAGAACGTTGGCGTTCTAACCCCAAGTTAACGAGCCTAATCCTGGTTCAGTCCAGTGGTTTTGGAATGTGTTCAGACACGCTAGCCTCGTGTTGGTCGATTTACTAATACGTAAAAGAACTACTGCGATGATTAATTCCGACATTTTCAGCGTTTATGAAGACAGTAAAGGTAGCTGGTGGAACGTTCAACAAGTAACATTATCATCAGACTTTCTGAAGTGGGTACCATTTAAATACCTATTCCGACGACCTGATTACAATGCCATCTACGTAGCAAAAGCGGAACTCTATTCGATGATTTTAATGCGGAGTAATTAATATTTTCCGTGGATTTTTTAACATATGAGCTAAGTGCATATTCTGGGAACAGTGTAATTCAGTCATTTATATCACCACAATGATTATATAGTTAGCATATTAACTTCAAGCTCAAGGAGCTGACTGGCCGAGGCGGTAAAGTTGTGCTCAGTTTCTCTGGAAGAACGTGGGTTCGATTACCCGTCAGGAAGTCGAAAAATTTAAGAACCTAGATTTCTACTTCCGGAGGTGCACGTGGCTTCACTCAGCCTACACCAGGTTACTGTAATTCCTGGCGGCCGGGCGTTGAGCTAACCACTCTACCCCATCACGTGCCGAGGTTACGCATAGCGGAAGCCTTTACCTTCCACCCCTCCAACGGCCTTCACGGTCTGTACGGATTTGACTTTGCTTTGCTTTACTTCAAGCTCGGCTGTCACAGATTCGATTTATGGTTCTACTATGAAGAATTTGAATTGTTCGAAGCAAACATTCATTCAACCTCGTGCAGACCACTAAAAGGAGACGGAGATTTGAACTCCGTTCTGGCTTCTCTAATAGAATTCGTTTCCGTGCTTTCCAAATTTGAGGTGGATACAATAATAGTGTGTAAAACAACTATAACCACGTTTTTTCCAATTGTAGAGATAATTTATCTATGTAGACTGCGATTAGTACAGTGGCTTACTACCTTGAAGGCTACGGTTAGCATCCAGTTGACTGCCTAAGGTGGAATTTTCATCTGAAAATGCACTTGGGTTCAGGAAGAATATTCGGTCTTACAAAAAAGTTTGACGGAAATCTTCAGAGAGATACACAGTAGAAATGATAACATTTTGGCAGAAGTAAAATTGACAAAAGACTTTTCAACTTATACTGTACATGGAGGAAATGAAGACAGAAAGAGAAAATCATAAGAGGAAACAAGAATCAGAAAGGAGCCAACTCATCTACTAGGTGCTGATGATCATGTAACATTTTCAAATTTAATTAGTAATATGTGACAGAAAAATAAGTCCCAGACATGAGCAGAAAAATACTAGATGGAAAGGAATAAATCTGATGCAAAATATAAACTGGAAACCCAATAGGGGAAGTAGCAGAATTTTAATATCCCAGAAACATTTTTAGCCAAGATGGAACGTCAACCCCCTTGAATACCGAAAGCAAATATTTCTCAGAAATACCAAAATTTTAAGCAAACAAGTACGAAAAAACGACTACCTGTTGCATCCGTGCAGTTGCAGCAATAATGCAGCAATGGTATGAGTGGCAGCAGAAGAAACATAGCACATCCACTTAACAATAGCCATGCGTAATGTTACTCTTGATTGTTTCAGGAGTTAAGGTCCTTCTTTAACTTGATGGGTAGAAACGTGTCTGTTTTTCTGTGATGGTTATAGTAATGTGTATACTATGGCTGTACAGTATATGTATGAGAGTATGTATGCACCTGGATTTGATCAGGTAAATTAAAATTCCAGCTTCTTTGCTTGGAATGTGGAATAACCGCGAGAAAACAGCACTTAGTACGGATATATCATTAAAAATAATTTTATTATTATTATTATTATTATTATTATTCCAGTGTGGTTTCAGACCACATGGGGGCTGTCTATTTTCAGTATGCGCCGTGCAATTGAAAAATGCTACGAGAGGAATAGACAGTTATGTTTATGCTTGGTAGATATAGAGAAAGCGTATGACAGAGTACCGAAGGAAAAGATGTTCGCCATACTGGGGGACTATGGGATTAAGTGTAGGTTAATGAAGTCAATCAAAAGGCATTTATGTTGACTAGAGGGCTGCAATGAGAGTTGATGGTAGAATGAGTGCTCGTTTCAGGGTACTTACAGGGGTTAGACAAGGCTGTAATCCTTCACCTTTGTTGTTCATAGTTTACATGGATCATCTGCTGAAAGATATAAAGTAGAAGAGAGGGATTCAATTAGGTGTAAATGTAGTAAGCAGTCTGGCCTATGCTGACGACGTGCAAGAGTGTTCGAATATATCCGACAATCAATGAGGTTCAGGCGTGCATTCAGGCGTATGGTGGACATTTTGAGCACTTCTTGTATGAGAATGCAGCATCCCTGCTGGTTCACAGATACGGTGGTAGCTACTCGACATGGGATATGTGGCGTAAGGCTATTCTCAATATTTCCCGTACAATGGTGGAAAGTCTGCAACTCGTAAATGGTCGATTGTGGGACATTTGTTCATAGAGACTTCTAGTGATTTTTTAGGATGTGTACTATCCATACTACGCACTCCCCCAATTACTTCCCACATGTTTCGGATCAACCTGAATAAAAATAATATACAGATTTGGCCGTGAAACATGAAGGTGGTCAAAATAAGACAAGAAAAACATAGGCCTGCATCCAGTAAAAATGAAGCCTCTAAACACCACTATCTGTTTAAATAAGATCAGGGCACAAACGTAACAACTATACTAGGAAAGAACTGAAAATCAGGAATGCAGAAGATAGTAACTGCAGACGTGACGTACACCGGAAATGCATATGGAGCGTATGGCTAATTTACATTGTCAAAGATGCTTATAAATTATACACAAATAGCAGAAGAAACAGGTGAAGAGCAAGTTGAAGAAGGGGGATATGTTCTAAAAGAGTTACATACCCATAATTCCTGTAGTTAATAATAATAATAATAATAATAATAATAATAATAATAATAATAATAAGTATGTATGTATGTATGTATGAATGTATGTATGTATGTATGTATGTATGTATGTATCAGTGGCGTGCATTGTTCGTACTTAAGACGGGTAACCAAGAAGGAGCAAGATGAGCCTTGCTGCATATGCAACCACCATCACGCGTGAGTGGAGCGTGTAATCTAAAATGCCCGAGTTTGCTCCAATTCGTTCGAGAGGGCATGTTCGAAGCAAAGTTTTCTGACTGGGGAGGAATGACCTTGCTTCCTTTACTGACATTGCAAGCAATGTGGTTCATCCACAGTTGAGTAACCCCTTATTTACAAAGAGCAAATGGCAGGAATTGGGAGGTATAAAGGAATGGTTGATTTAACCATTAGTTTTGAGCTGAAGTTCACCATGCCACGTGAATCGACGGCTAGCGTTATGGACAAAATTCGAAATAGTGAATATAAACTAATCAAGAGAGATGGGCTCAGTTCTGATGTTTGGAAGAAGTTCCTGCTTGTGGTCACTGCAGACAGTCAGCGGACAGGGTATATTTCCTGTGAATATATATTAAGCATATATTAACATGTATCCTTGTTGCTTGTTGTTTAAAGGGGCCTAACATCTAGGTCATCGGCCCTATTAACATATAAATCCGGTACGAAAAACACGTTTGCAAATTTAATGGTAGCGCTTCTCGCCAAGCATTGCCGAGAATACAAAACAAACCGTAACAAGTGCATGTGTTTCCTTGCGTGCCAAAGATTTCCCATCGTTCAACACTGTTGCCGGAGAAAAATTAAAGTAAGTTCCTGCGCCACACGGAGAAGTATAGAAGCTTGGTTTGTTTATTTCCTGCCCTATTTAGTAGCATACATAGGTGACGTACAATGGTTGCCACGGTTACCGTGGTGTCGGAAAGTTGTCGACGCAAAACTGTCCACGCTAATTCTAGATAGACCCGCAGCCCAAAACACATCCATGTTAATTAGGGTAAGAACTGATTAATATCTATGGTAAATTAGGTATTTGTTGATGTGTTACCACATCCTTCGACCATCAGTAGAAACAAGTACGGAGGGAGGAGAACATTTCTACCTTTGACTGAGATAGTGGGTGAAGTGGTGGTGGTGGTGATTATTGTTTTAAGAGGAAGTACAACTAGGCAACCATCCTCTATATAACACTAATCAGAGAGAAAAAATGGAAGGGGTCCGATACTTCGAAAAATGAAGGTATCGGCCAAAGAAAGACAAGGGCCACGAACGGCGTGAAAGTGAAAGACTCCCTAGCCCTCGCAAACCTAATAGCGTCGGGGTCGGAAACGAACAAGTGTTGACCAAGGGAGGTCGGATAGGATAGATGAAAGTGAGGAGCCTGGCACAAGTAAGTGGAAGCAATGTCAGGACTCAGCTAAGGGCCCCGTGGTCGCCACCCCACGCTCCAAAGTTCAGAGCCCCTTAGGCCCCTTTTAGTCGCCTCTTACGACAGGCAGGGGATACCGTGGGTGTTATTCTACCGCCCCCACCCACAGGGGGATAGTGGGTGAAGGAGCGAGTATTAAGGGGCAAAGGTGAACGAACACAGCTCGCCCCGCCTTTGAACAAACTTCGATCATAGCCATGCTCGACAAATATGAACCGAGCATGGAGCTTTACCTGACACTAGTATGTATGTATGTATGTATGTATGTATGTATGTATGTATGTATTGCACCCATAAGGCTTATCAAAAGGGTACAGTATATGTATATGTATGTTCAGTCCTCAGCCCGAAGGCTTGTCGTATTCTCAACAGCTCCAACATTAGCTGTCATAGAGGGCCTGTGATCACTGAAGAGGCCTGCTAGGGAAATGAGTGAGGTATTCCGTTGTTTTCCTCACCGAACCAGAAGTTGCTATTATGTATGCCTGCCAAGTCCACTGAAATGCATACGCCAACCAACCCTATTAGCAACATTTTCACACCACTCAAAGCAGGGACTGGCTGCATGAGGAACGGCATCACTGGCGTCGCTCATACGTCAATCACTTTCATATTGTCACAGCCAAGGTTAAGACTGAGACAGATCAATGAAAGTAACACAATTGCTTTGGCCCAACCCAAAAGACATAGTGCATTGTAAACACTACGTCCCGCTAGCAAAGGCGTAATAATAATAATAATAATAATAATAATAATAATAATAATAATAATAATAATAATAATAATAATAATAATAATAATAATAATAATAATAATAATAATAATAATAATAATAATAATAATAATAATAATAATAATAATAATAATAATAATAATAATAATAATAATAATAATAATAATAGTGTATGATTATGACAACTCAAAAGTGAATATTTATCACACGTTATCCATAAACTAATTTATAAAAAAGGAAAGTGACAAGGAGGCTTCATAGTGATTTTTTGAAAGCTATATTGTTCGGGGCGACGACCTATATGGATCTTTTGCCCCTACATGCAGCATATGATATGAACCTGCGTGTAATTGGACTTGCGGAAGTGAAGAGTGTTGAATGTGAGGAAAGGAACGTTAAGTACGACAGAAGCACCCAGTCTCCAGGCCAGGGATATCAATCATTTACAGTTAAAATCCTGACCCGGCCGGGAATCGAACCCGGAGCCGCCGGGTGACAGGCGGACGCGTTGCCCCCTACACCTCGGGGCCGGACTTAATAGTGATTAGCTCAGACTGGAAACAGACGTTTGTGTAACTCTCCTCTGCGAAGAGCTTAGTGAGTTTGTAACCCATTTTCGTTTATAATTTCCAGTTCGAGGATGATATCTGCTGAATCTTCAACCAAGTGCTTTCATAAATAGATCACGAAGTGCCTCCAAAAAGTTCATTTCCATGTTAATTCTATTGAAATGTGATGAAGGGCGGTTTTACATCCAGAGCCCTTTCTACCACTCAGCCACGGTTTCTTCACGACTACGATTCAGGAGACCACTCACAACGGCTGAAGCTCACAGTACAAACTACTGACTTGAAGATGTCAACACAGAAATATACTCACTAGCCATGAAATAAATTATAGCTTAAACCTGACGAGCGACTTATCTGAGTCGTAAGAAAGTACTTCAACTTCCAGTCTAAAATCCCGGACGGCCAAGAAGTCACGAGATCTACTTCTTTAAATACCCCCTTATCGGAGATCGGTGTTGTATAAGCATTGTTAAAGTTAAATAATAGGTGTAATCTCAAGATGTATTGAAAACCCTCGTGTTACTGCGAAATTACTGCCATTTGTCAGCATTTATTATGCAAAGTAGAGGTATCATGTTCATGTTTGGGACTACGCCTAGTCCAGTATATCACAAGAGGCTATGGTCAGGTCTATTTACCACGTGAATAGTGGTTTTAAATCCAGTTAATATTTTCTCTGTAGGTCTGCAGTAGTTAAAATTACAGTGTAAATGGTCACAAATTCCCTACTGAGAACTATACTTTTGATATAAACGTTTTCGAGTGAACCTTGGGGCCATATAACGCTCCAGAAGCGAAGAATTCTTAAATTCTTAAATTTTTTAACATTCTCGTGGTGAATCGAACCTACGGCCTGAACAGTGATATGAACACTCCTTTACAGCTTCGGCTAGGCATAACCTCAAAGTTAACAGCCAGCTCCAAATTCTATCTGCATGCTAGGTCAGTTTGATAAGCTGTGCCTGAAGTTAGAAACATCTTGTGTCTACCCGTGCCTACTAATTTGAAACTCGTTGTTGTGTCGTGAGTGTTATTTGTTACCAATACTGCTTGAAGGATAGACGCTGAAAACTTTTTCAGTGAACTGGCAGCAAAGTTTTGAAATATAGATGTATAGTAGAATGTTCGAGATCCCATGGGTAGACCGTGGAACCAATGATGAGATAATCCACTATGCTTAGAATTCATGCCGAGTTGTACCCTTGGACAAACGCAGAAAAACAGCCTCCTTCCATCAAATCTGGTGAGAAAAGCAGAATTTTAAAGCAAGTGAGGAACAAATCTCCCCTAGTTCCGAAGAGCGTGCTTTAAAACTCGGCAGGTGTAGTCGAATTTTTTGAAGGGCGGAAAAATGTTCGTCGGTATCGTGGCACATGTGTTATTTACTTCACCATTTGAATTAAAACTTATCCACACATCGTCCGAGAGATATCTGCTTCTCTACTATCTCGTACAGTAAAATAGAACGTTAACATTCACACAGGAAGCTTATATTTCATCAAACTAAACTGCCTGCATACGGCGGCCTAGGTCATATTATTATTATTATTATTATTATTATTATTATTATTATTATTATTATTATTATTATTATTATTATTATTATTATTTGCTTGTTGTTTAAAGGGGCCTAATATCTAAGTCATCGGTTCTTATTATAAACCATTAAGTAAAACTTAAAAGTGTGAAAAATAAGACTATATATTTCTTGCTTCGTTTACGTATTCGTGCATTTTAAACACTGTTAGGGAAAAGAATAAGGTAATATCTGTTAGAATAAAATTAATAGTAGTATTAATTATGAGCAGGTTATCAATGGTAAATTAATATTATAAAACAATAAAATTCGAGCTTAATCCCTTGGTAGGTGATAATTAGGATAAGCAAAAATTCCTCTAAAAAGGAGTGAGACAATTCGGATAGAATGTATACAATTAGCTATACGTCGCACTGACACACGTATGTCTAATGGCGACGATGGGCTAGAAGAAAGATAGGAGTGGGAAGAAATCGGCAGTGGCCGTAAGTAATGTATAGCCCAGCTTTTGCCTGGTGTGAAAATGGAAACAACGGAAAACCGTCTGCAGGACTGCTGAGAGTGGGGTTCGAACCCATTACCTCACGAATACAACAATCTCACAGTTGCGCGCCACTGAACGCACGGCCAACTAACTCGGTTGGATAGTATAGTACGTTTTTATAAATAAATAAAAAATCATAAACGTGTATGTGATAAACTCGTACAGTCCACATTATATTTTTATGAAGACTTATTTTTGCTATTTGTATTATGTCGCATCGACATCGACAGGTCGTATGGTATACGAAAAGGAAGCGACCGTGGCCTTCCTGGTCTGAAAACAGGAAACCATGGAAAGCCATCTGCAGGGCTGCCAACAGTGGAGTTCGGATCCGTTATGCTCCGGACGAGCATTATAATAATTATTATAATAATTGTACCGGAGTTATACCTGCCCCGTGTATTTAAATTAAGAACCTTTAATAAGGCATCCAGAACTTGGTCGTCAAACTATTTGATACGTGAAGTTTGGACATTTCTCGATAGATTTCGCTACTATCAACTTTTGTTGCGCCCTCTGGGGTGAAGATGAACTGTCAATTTTCAAAGTAATTTCGTATGTCAAGGTTTCCTAAACTGAATTGCTTATGGTTCGTTTTGAGTGTTCAAAAGTTATCTACACTTCCATATCTTCCCGTAAATTAAAATTTCTGCCAATGAGAAAGTTTGTTCATTTATTTAACTAATCACGGTTTTTTATATTTATTTGATTGTCCAATGAAAATTGTGGGTGTGTCAGGGTTTCGACCCTGAGAAATCTAGAACATTCCTCTCCACTATAAAAGCTGGGACATTTCAGGCCATGTTGTCTACGTGATCGCTCGAGCCTAGAGTGTGTACGTAACGGAGGCGGGGGAAAGGCTCCCTCGTTCATCTTCGCGAGGTCCACCAGCTCAAGGTAATGGCAGTTTCTGCTTGAACACGTAATAGTCTTCGAAAGCTAGCTCGAGGGGAAGGTTGCACATTTCTTTCGCAATGTAACTTTTATTTCTTAATGTAAATTCTCAAACATGTCTAAAGAACTTACTCGAACGTACAGAATAAAGAGTGAGGAACCCTCTTGTATTCCCTCCGAACTTGATATTGAGGTAACCTTTGAATTTATCTCTTAATTTTGTAAATCTTCTTTCCATCTAGTCACCATAAGCCCACATAGGGTTTTAAGTTTTTTCATGTGAATTTCAAAGAGAGCAAGTGTTCGCCTCCGTAACCTTTTGATTTTCGGCCAGTAATTTAACCTTTTGTTTTTACCAAAGGCCACGTAAATGGGTACTTTTTACCTCTGTTACAGTCAATTTTAGTCATTTCATTTAAAGGCAAATCAGATTGTTGAGCCGGTAAGACAATGAATTCTGTTGTTTTGTTAAATGTAGGTTATGCCATTGACAGGCCTGGAAAGTGAGAATTTTAGAGAATAGTCTCCGAAAGTGGACATTTGTAGAGCAAAGAAGCTCTTCCACTGCTGTAAAAATTGGGGGATCATCCTTCTTGACTGTTGGTTGAAAGGAGCAATAGCGCTCATGTAAAAATTGTAATTAGGGAGCTTCAAGCTCAGGTTGTTAATTGGTTATTAGTTGATTATTGTTATTTTCCTAATATTATTACCCAAGCTCTCAAGATAGATTTTGTGCCTGATTTGTTATTTGTTTAGCAAAGTGTAAAGTTTAAAATAGAAAAAAGGGAAAAGAAATATGGCTCAAATTTAAAGTTTAAATTAATCTTCTGATTTTTCAATATCCACCCATTCATGCCCGCATCTTCTTTCACCTCTGCGTTCCGCGGTATCCCCGGAACAATAATAATAATAGTAATAATAATAATAAAGTAATAATAATAATCGCATTGTGCTTCAAAGAAAGCTTGCATTGGCGTCTCAGCAGTGTACCAGCCAGGGCCTAGGAGAGGTGTGTTATACCAATTGATGAGCACGCTGCCGCACGCACATGAAGCGCAGGTCATTTCACGAATGAAAAAACCGGAATAGTCTCAACTTTAGTTGACAAAATTAAGATTTACTGCTTCTTTTATCACTCCTGTGAGATTCTACCTTGCTGAGGCAACTTTCTGACCAAACCAAGAGCGAGAGCTGATCGAATTCTGAACTTTCGCAAGACGGAGACGAATTGGCTGTTAGATGGCAGCTTCCTGCCGATCCACTTCCACCTTTGGCCTCTACATACAAATATTCGATTAGATGTTATTCGATTTAGCTCAGGAGAAGTGCCCAATGTCAATCTGATCACGTCATTTTCAAAACCACATGACAGTCACTCCAACAAGGAGATATTTCCAAACCGGTTAGGAACGTTCCCTGGTAGAAAGACATTACTTATTTGAGAAAAATAAAATATAATTTGTAAAATTTGTGTAAGTGTATTATTATTATTATTATTATTATTATTATTATTATTATACATATATCAGATGGTACAGTCTAGCTCTCCCTCTTAGAGCAATTGCTTCTGAATGAAACGAGGCGTTATCAACTAATGGCTAAGTAATCACGCTTGTACTGGGTTGACAATAATATCTTATTTATTTAACGTCCTTCCAAATCCCTAAAATTTTACGATAATAATATTATTTTAAGAATTTGCTTTACGTCGCTCCGACACAGAGAGGTCTTGTGGCGACGATAGGATAGGAAAGCGCTAGGAATGGGAAGGAAGCGGCCGTTGCCTTAATTAAGGTACAGCCCCAGCATTTGCCTTGTGTGAAAATGGGAAAGTACGAAAAACCATTTTTAGAGCTGCCGACAGTGGGATTCGAACCCACTATCTCCCGAATGCAAGCTAACAGCTGCGCGCCTCTAACTGCACGGCCAACTCGCCCGGTAATAGTCTAGTAATAATAATAATAATAATATAAATATTATTGTTCCGAGGTATCTGTGGAACAGCAGAGATGAAAGAAGGTGCGGGGGTGAACAGGTCTCAGGCTACGAAATTAAAGTTAATTTAAAATTTAACCAGGTTATATTTTCTTTGCAAAATCACGAAATAACAAGCATGGCAGGTACAGAGTAGCAAGACAACAAAGGTACAATCACAGTATTTACAGGATTTGGGCTTCGAGCCCCGAACTCACAATTCTTGAGCAATTAGCCCAGTTTTACCCCAACACAAGTTTCAACAGAGGGGCAGAAAACCCTATTCATACCCAGGAGCACTTGCTCCAAATTACACCGTAAAGCCTCCTTGAGGCGCGCAGAAAACAAAATTTTCAAGAAAGAGCAACTCGCTCTCAAAATTTAAGCCTGTCAAAGGCCACACCAAATTCCACCTTTAAGCTGTCCTCTAAGGACATAAACACAGGGGTAAAATACCCAACCTACTGAGGCCTATTAAGTGAGAAAAGGTTAATTACATGGCCTCTAAAATACCAATTTGAGAGGAGGCGATCTGCACTCCTAATACATTTTGTTTAAAACCTAATCTGGCTCTAGGCCGCTAATGCAAGGGCTAATCCCATACTAAAGAGGTGACTTTAGAAAGAAACAATTTACATTACGTTAAGGAAGAATCGGTTGTGCAAAATAAGTTCACCTCAAAACAATATGAGTGGGAGCTCGAGAGGGTTAAGCTCTCTCTATCCCGATATGCAGTTTAAAAGATAGAATAGATACTAAGTGTCTTTACATTTTAGGGAAAGGTTACATGGTGGAAAGGTTTCGGACCCGCCCCGAGAGTTAAACTGCTGAGCTAGCAAGAAAAGAAGTTATTAAACGGCCATTACCTTGTTGTTGAACTGCTGCCCGAAGAAAGAGGCGCTTCCCGCCCCCCGCTACGTACTTTACACTTTGAAAGTTGGTACTGAAGTGGCCCGGAGACCCGAAAATCAGCAGTTTATATACTCTCGCGGAAAGTTCGAGGCGTTTCAGGAATGAGAACACCCTCCCACAAAAACTTTATTGGCTAGGGTTAAGCAGCGTATCCCCTTTGAGGAAGATACACCTGTTTGGTCATAAATTAATTAAAGAAATTCGGGATTGGCTAGATTCAAAACAAGGGGAAAGAAAGGGTTATACAGCCAACTTAAACAATAACAGAAAGAAATTTAACAAGGAACAAACTTTTGAAATAAAAATTTCTCCAAAAAACAGTTCTTTCACTTCGCATTAGGGTGCACCATTGTAGTTCTTCAGTAGTGTCCTCTAGAAGAGAAAGTTCACACTTCTTGCTACAGGTAAAACAAAAATACATCGAAAACGACCCAGTTCAGAAACTTCAAAATTACCAATTAGTGACATCTTCTGAGAAACTTGAAAAGTAACACATTAGATAAAGTTCAGACTTCCTCCAGTAGGGGAGTTTCAACTGGCGCAATGTTTGAATTAGCGGCGTGGAGGTGTACCGCCCGGTACAATTATTATTAATGTTTATCGCTCCGGTTTAGTTAGTGCGGCGTGTTATTTGGAGGCAGAGGCTGCAGCTCGACGTTCGGAAGGCCGAACAGCTCAAGGTAATGGCAGACATTTCTTCTTCTTCTTCTTCTTAATCTGTTTTCCCTCCAGGGTCGGTTTTTCCCTCGGACTCAGCGAGGGATCCCACCTCTACCGCCTCAAGGGCAGTGTCCTGGAGCTTCAGACTTTGGGTTGGGGAATACAACTGAGGAGAATGACCAGTAGCTCGCCCAGGCAGCCTCACCTGCCATGATGTATAGGGGCCTTGTAGAGGAATGGGAAGATTGGATGGGACAGGCAAGGAAGAGGGAAGGAAGCGGCCGTGGCCTTAAGATAGGTACCATCCCGGCATTTGCCTGGAGGAGAAGTTGGAAACCACGGAAAATCACTTCCAGGATGGCTGAGGTGGGAATCGAACCCACCTCTTCTCAGTTGACCTCCCGAGGCTGAGTGGACCCCGTTCCAGCCCTCGTACCACTTTTCAAATTTCGTGGCAGAGCCGGGAATCGAACCCGGACCTCCGGGGGTGACAGCTAATCATGCTAACCACTACACCATAGAGGTGGACAGAAATTTCTTAACATGTGAGAGCTCCAGGCAGATAGCTTGAGGGAAGATTTGAATCTCCTTTTCTTAATGTAAACTTCTAAAGTCATGGTATAAATGTAGATTTTTGGCAAGTCTGAGGAATCTGTTCAATTCCCCCCAAAATGTGATTACCCTCTATTGATTCCCATTCAGCTTGGTATGGGGTGACTAACATTTTCTAAATCTCTAAATTCTTAACTCATGTTGGGCACTTAATACTTCTCATTTAGTCACCCCAGTTTCAGTCACACCAGGCTCAGTTTCTAACGATTTAAAGATAAGAGGTATGGAACTAAATGAGGCCACAGCACTAGTTGCAAGTAGAGGGTTGTGGCGACACTTAGTAAATTCACAGAGGCTTGCAGACTGAACGCTGAAAGGCATAACGGTCTATAATGAATGTATGGATATATGTATTGAACCTTGGTGGTCAAGTTCATGGGTTCAGTATGTATGTATTGAACCTTGGTGGTCAAGTTCATGGGTTCAGTATGTATGTATGTATGTATGTATGTATTGAACCTTGGTGGTCAAGTTCATGGGTTCAGTATGTATGTATGTATGTATGTATTGAACCTTGGTGGTCAAGTTCATGGGTTCAGTATGTATGTATGTTTGTCACCCCTCTGTAGTATAGAGCTTAGCCTTTCCAACTTCGAGCCATACGCCCACTTAGGATTTTAAGAGTTTTTCTGAAAGGTGTGCAAGTGTTTCGCCTCTTTGCCTTTTGTTCATGGCCGAGCGTCTTAAAACATTTCATTTTTACAATAAAGTCATTAAAAATGGACAGTCATTGCCCCCTTTTAAATTGTAATTATTGATAGACCAATGTTTGAGCAGAAGTGACTGTAACGTTTGCCAGGCATACCTTTGTAAGAAACTTGAATCTCCAAGAGGCTGGATTATATTAACTTTTGGAGCTCAAACTCCTAGACGATGTAAGTGCGTGGATCAAACATGCTCTTATAAAATAGCGAATCTGTTCAGAGCTATAATGCTTATCCCTTGTATATTACCGATATCGTGTTAATAATTCTCTCCCGTTCTTGTACCTGATATTTGATCTTATTGTCCGCTATTTTTATCAGAGCTGACGGGTTCATTGTTAAACTATTAACCTTATTTGTGTTGTTTTTCCAGATTTTCTACCTATAAAATTTTAAACTCAAAAAAAGAAGGAAGGAAATAACATTTCAAAATTGAGTGCTTTAACTTATGTTCTGGTCATTTCCTTGTCCGCCCACTCATTCCGACACCTTCTTCCACCTCTGCGTTCCACGAAATTCCCATAATAATAATAGGGTAAAGGTAAGGGTTATTCTGCCCGAAGGCAGGTCCGAACCTCCGCAGAGGTGTTCCTGAGCCGGAGTTTACGTGCGGTAGGGTGGCCAGTTCCTTTCCGCTCCTCCATTCCCTTACCCCCACCAACAGCGCGTGGCAACCCATCCAAATCCTGACCGCACCCAATGTTGCTTAACTTCGGAGATCTCACGGGATCCGGTGTTTCAACACGGCTACGGCCGTTGTCTAATAATAATAATAATAATAATAATAATAATAATAATAATAATAATAATAATAATAATAATAATTCACCCTTATTATGTCAAAATTACTATTATTATTTATTATTTAATTTTAATGGAAGAAAACTGAATGTGTTCGTCGCCTGTTTGGACTGTCCTATAAAATAGTTTAACCCACCATTCAGAAGAGTTATGGTATTTGGATTAGATCCCCGGTGGCGGTCAAACTTTTTGTCATCTGACCGGAATCCAACGCGCTGGTGAGGAAAACAAACGTAGCTGTATTGTTACCATTCGAGTACTTTTAACAGGAAGTAGCTTTCAACTGGAACGCTGGCTTCTCATTCACGCTAGCCCTGATGTGCGACTGACATTTGAGAGGAGCACATTGGATGGGGAAGGTTGACCCTTGACACGAGACAATGTAATCCGTTAAAGAGTCAGAGGAGCGGCTGGTAGGGCCATTTCACTCAGTCACGTGCCAGTGAGTTGCGGTAGGTCGGGATCTTTCCTGTCTCTCTCTCTCTGGGTGGCCCACTTCGCCAGTATTGTACTGTCTGCGGTTCGAACTACCTCACTCCACGTCCACTACAGAATGATACACAAGTTCATGTTACACTGGGCTCTGAAGGAAATTGTAACCGAACAGCTCGCAGTGACGTACGTGACACGTGACGTATTGGTCACGTATTAGTGTGGAGTGACGTTCTGAATTATATACAAATGATGTCAACTGTTCGTTCTTTAATTTCATGTGCTGATTAAATATTTTACTCTTGTAGTGTTTGATACTCTTCAGACCCAAGAAAAAACGAAGTGAAAAATTAATGTACGAAGCGGCTAGAGAGGTGCTATTTTACACGAACCATACGCGAGTGCTTTAAATCACATGAATAAAATCAGCACACGCTTAGTCTGTATTGTTATTATACAGAACATTATTATACGTCAACAATATGTCTTTTTTCCTTTCGAGTACTGTGCCTCGCGTGGAATTTCCAGCTTCACATCTCACCGTTCACCACCCTCTAGGACCCCGGTACGACCTAGGGATGATGAGGTCAATAACCTTACCCACCAGGGTGAGAGTAGAAGAGAGAGGAAAAAGGACAGAGGGAGAGAGGAAGAGAGAGAGAGAGAGAGAGAGAGAGAGAGAGAGAGAGAGAGACCCTGGTAAGAAGGTTGCTAGCGTGTCCGCCCCAAAATGGGAGTATAGCGAACACGAGGGAGAATGATGGGCACAAGGAATACGGCAACAAAGGTCCAAGCACAATAAAGAAAACAAGAAACAATAAAAATAACTAAAGGATGAAGTTACCACACTTACCGGAAGCAGCAGAGGAAGACGACTTAAGGCCGTGGAAGTTAATGCACAAGAAAATAGGTGGCAGTGCTCCACCGAACGTGGCGAATGAAAACCAGCACTTAAATGAAGTTAAAGAACTTTAATTGAAGGACAAATTGGAGGTAACAAACCAAGTCATTAAGTTGATAAAACCTATGTTTATTTTAGAAAAGTAAAACCAAAATCAGTAATTAAATTCAACATAAGGTTGAAAAGTGGAAAAGTAAATAACAATTAATAAAATAAATCCGAATATACCCAGGTATAGTTTAAAAGAAAAAAATTAATTCATTAGTAATTAACAATTAAAGTAAATAAATACTCTTTAACATATAATAAATTGAAATTATTATGAAAACAACAAAGAAGAAAAGGATGACCTCCGTACCTAATAAAATGTGATCAGAAAACAACGGAAAACCAATTGACTTCCTTACATAAATACTACCTTGAAATAAAAATGTGATGGATCACGGATAGTTAATTAATTAAAAATACCATACTCAGTTAACAAGGTTTTCAATAAAATGGATCTCCGACGCGGCCGCTTCTCATAATTACCAAAATTAAAAACGTTCAGTTTCCACCAAGGACAGTTTCCAAGACATATAGAATTTTACGTAAAAATATACAGCCACCCGGGACAAGAAAAGGTAACACAACTTTAAAGGGTGGTCAAGAATATTAATTAACGTTTAAATCAGTAAACGATACACACAACTCGGAAATATATAATTCAAGATCCACACAGGCTCCATGCGCCAGACTACATTACCATCCCGACAACAATACACCCACAAAACCGTTGCCAAGGAAACCACAAAACAAAAGCAACGCCTCCAAAAAACAAGGAGGAAAACAGGCTAGAGAAAATTTTAATTCACCAAAAACCCCGGAAGGGGGAAGGGAGAAGGAAACATACCAAACGGATAGGAAAACAAAACACAGGAAAGCAAACAGAAAGCCGAAGAAAGTAAAGCCCGCTACCTTGGAGACTGTACCTTGGTTCACAAGGAAAGTTACAAATTAAAGTGCCGAAAAGAACTCATTTAAATTTTAAATTAAAAGTCCCAATTTGGTTCACTGTGAACCTTCCACATTACTGTGATTAGTTGCCGAAACTGTTTTTCAGATTTTCACAACTGCACACGCCAAATAGGTACCAATTTAACGACGAAGTTCAAATTATTATTATTATTTTTCCCGAAATCTTCAAAAATATCAAAATCCTCTTCAGGACGACGCTTAAAATGTTTCAAACACTGGTACATACCTTTGGTGGTGAAGAAATGAGAGGAATTTAAACCTGACCATTGTTAACGGAGAATGCAGTCACACGCCCAGCAACCAGACCTCGTTGGGAAGTATCCAGACGAAATATAAATCCAAAAATATGATCAGAGGAAATGGCAGGAGGTCTCCAACTAGTTCCATGGGGGAAAATCCCCGTTAACGTAGAAATTACGGAGGTTTTCTGGTAATCCACCACACCATGGCGCAGCACACAATTACACACGAGCTCATCATGGCAGACCCAAGCGAACTGGCTCTCGCGTCAGAAGCGAGTAGGAAGCAAGTCTCTTGTTAGCCGGCGGGCGCATGCGCAGTTACACGCAACCACACGGAGCCAGGACAATGGCGCGCGGCATACGTTAGCTTAAAAAAGGGTATTTTGGCGAACAGCCGATTGACACAGATATTCCCGGGGCGCAAGGCCAGTCCAAAAAGGTTATAAAGGGAGGCTCACACTATTTCATATTGTCTCACACAGAAGAATGTTAAACTGTGTGAGTTCACCTTCGCAACAATAAATTTTATATAAATGGTAAAAATATTTTTGGTTGGTTCATGTCGTGTGGCTTCCGGAGAGGACTGATGCAGGTTTTTCTAGTTGACTCCCATGGGTGAAGTGCGCGTCTATGCGTGAGAGTATTAGGATGATAATGATGTAAGGGGAGGGTGAAGTCCGGTGTCGGCACATGGCCTTCTCCTGTCGAATAACACCAAGGGGTCTGCTCAAGATTTTTCGTCTCCAGCCGACGGACGATCACTATCAACACAGGGGAGATATTTGGAATTGAACCCAAGCTTTTGGCATGCAATCTGGTAGAAATGGTATACCACCACCTCTCCTATCGTACCGGCCAAAATTCTGACGGTGAAATTGGTTCCATCAATGGAAATAATAATAATAATAATAATAATAATAATAATAATAATAATAATAATAATAATAATAATAATAATAATAATAATAATAATAATGGCGTATTGCCTCCGGAGAGGACTGGTGCGGGTCTTTTTCTCGTAAACGGCCTATTAGGCGACCTGAATGTCTGTGAAGATGAGGGCCCTACCTAGGATGATTTCTAATGCTGAGTACAACACACACACCCAGCCCCCGAGCCATTGGAATTAACCAATTAAGGTTAAAATCCAATGACCGTTTAAAAAAATGAATACGCAGTTCCACTAAACGTAAGATAACAAGGCCGATGTGGTTCGAGGAATGCGAAAATGATCTGAAGCAGAAGAAATTAATGACAGGTCAGATACAAACTATTGGTGATCAGCTACCAAGGTTTTAAGTTGGTATTCAGTTCCAGAAGACTGAGGGTTCTTCTGCGTGAAAAGGCGCTTGGTGATGAGCTCAGAAAATACAAGCACGAAGTCAAAGCCGGAATAAGAACAAAACTTAGACACTAAAGTGAAACTGAATTGGTTACTGCTACGCAGTCCATAGAAGCTCTAACACCCCACCCCCACCTCACAAACACACTCGCACACACACACACACACTCGCACACACACACACACACACACACACACACACACACACACACACACAAAATATTTTCTGATGCTTAACAAATGCGAGTAAAATTACTTTCTAGGTAATGGAGATAAAAAACTTTCTTCACTCGTAATATATTCAAATTTAGCCTTAGAAATGGTATTCGTTTCACACAGCCGTTTTGATTAGATGTTATATAGCGTGTGTACCTAAATATTTACACTGAATTTTATATTTTGATGTATTATTGATGAAACTTTATACTGAATGCAGTCATCAAATAGGAATGTGTGAGAAACATATTATTAAAATTGCAAAAGCCTAAAAGCTTTAAAAGGTAAACTAAATACGAAGCCTTCTTGTATCTGCCCACCAATACTTATTACTCAACATTACACCCCAGTATGATCTTGCTCTGGTGTGATCTGACCCTGATGTAGATTACACGAACTCGGTGGTTCACAAATGTGTCCCTGTAGTCCCAGTTAACGTAATGTAAATGGCCATTTACTAAATAAAGAAGTGGATATACAAACATTTTGTGCACCCAAGGCTTGATGAGGTTAAAATCGTTACATGTATTCTGTGTGAACATTTTCAGAAATGGCGTCTGTGAGTAATGGCATGTTACATACTGATGTACCTGAGATATATATAGCTGAATTGATGGAGAGTATACTAGCAGAAAATATGGATCCCAGAAAGACATTCAGACAACACTGTCATGTTTTACTGGGTGACACTTCATTCAAGCAATCCCCCCAACAGGGAAAAGTGGACGCACGTTGGCATATACTGTACTACCTAGGTACATACACAACAAAAAAGAACTGTTTATTGAAGACCCGACTGAGAGAATGTCCATTTTCTGGTGTAATTCATAGTGTACTACACTAAATTGTAGAGTAAGGGGCCTCCTTCTGCTACTGGGTAGAGTCACGCTTTGTTTGTTGGAATGTTTCCTCGTGTCGTTTGTGTAAAAGTTGACAGTGAAATATAGATCACAATGAAGTTAAATTCTTTGTACTGAACTTATTAAGTAAATTTCAATTAATATTAATGCATTTCACAATGTCATAATTGGTTGAACGAAAAATCCGTACCTATTTTACGTGAGTAACCAGATGTACTACTACAGTCAGTCAGTAAGTTCGTGGACTGGCGCCTGCAGTGTAGGCAGTACGGCGTACACACTTATACTACAGTTAATAATGTCTTGGACTCACACCTCCAGTGTAGGCAGTACGGCGTACACACATGTACTACTATAGTTAATAACGTCTTAGACTCGCGCCTCCAGTGTAGGCAGTACGGCGTACACACATGTACTACTATAGTTAATAACGTCTTCGAGTCGCCCTTACATTGTAGGCAACACCGTGTACACCTATGTACGTACTACACTCAATATATTCGTGGACTGGCGCTAACAGTTCAAGGATCACAACCATTTGACCTGCCTTTAGCGTCCGTTTCCTATCGTGGCGATCAGGAAGATTTCGACTTTATCATCTCAAACGTTTCGGTAGTGGATTTGTCTAATTTTTGGCAGAACTTGAAATTTGCCCGTTGATTGAACTACGAAGTTCTCAAGTTCTGCCGCTGACAATCAATCACCCTTCACAATAGAGATCGTATACTGTATGTACGCAGCAGCCTCTTGTTGGGACTAGCAAAGAACGGTCATAGCAACATCCTGTGGTGCAAACTCTCCGATGTAGTGCACCACTAGACGGCCAGTCCACGAACTTAATGTCTTTACTAAGTATTTGTGCCTAATGTAAATGATAATATTTGAGTAAGTGAGACTGTAGCATATTTATGTCTATGTCCTTCCATTGTAGCCTACTAAAGGGCGGTTAGTTATGGAATATAATTACTGAATGGGGTTTATTTGACAAGAAAAAGAAGAGAAAATCAAAATCCATTCGAAATTACCAAGCATCCAATAGTTTAGAATGCCCATTATGTCAATATATTGAATACTTAATTATTCCGCAGCCGATGAAGGCCGGCCATTTGGTCTACCTCTTCCGAAAGCTTGACTAACACATTTACTTTTTACAAAAGAGATATACATGTATTTTATTACATTCTTATGATAACTCCCTTCAGAAAACAATGTATTAAATTGAGAAACTCTGAGGAATAAGGGCCCATAATACTATAGGCATATTTTCACTAGAATGAGTCAGTTTGCGCGTCATATATTCCTTCGCATGTTCATCAAATTTTAGTGCAATAGGCTACCTCTAGGGCGCAGTATATATTCTCTCCTGACCAGTTGTTTGTGCTTATTGAGGGAAGTGTACGAAACTTAAGCGACGTCTATTCTGTTGATATTCTTTATGACAGGGAATTCATTCAAAATTGGGAAGAAGCATTGCAAATCTATGGGGAGTAGGAATATATTGCAAGCTAAGTCATGGATTGATATAGTGCTCCATTTCCTACTGTTTCTAGGTTACAGTTTCCTTTTGCTTTTGAGATCGAATCTATCCAAGGCAAAATCTTCAGGATATAATGAGAAACATGAATGGCACACTTTAAATTCTGTGCGTCTATTAAAATCCATGGATGAAAAATTGACAAGAACTTAAAAAAAATCTAGTACACGTTACTTGTTATTGTTTTCATATTATTTTTAATTCTCTACAGTTACTTAAGTATAACTTGGGCAATTTACCAAGTGATGTTATTGGTATCCTTCTCAACAATGTGTCTAAAATTTAGTTCTGTACAAGAAGGCACCATATCACTTGCAGTTAAAATTTTAATTTAAATAATTCTGTGAGAATCTTGTCCCATTATCTTGAATTAAATGAGCCAATAGCATGTTATATAACCATTTGAACAACGGAAGTTATTTTTCTGAACAACAATAAAATTCACATATAGAATAGCTTTCAGCTCAAACTTCCCAAAATTAAATTTTAGCCCTTCTTTCCCAGAACTCCTGAATTAGTCCATATCGATACCCATTGCGTAGTGATGAATACTATTAAAACACACCCTACCATTTATATACTGTTTCGTAATATTACATTAACTATTTTGTTGGAGTGCTTTCAACTATTTAGGAACGCCCGTCCTTATTAACAGACTACAGTATGGTCCGTTACCAACATTGCAGTCAGGAAGATATTGATGATGATGGTTGTTGTTTTAAGGTGCCTAACATCGAAGGTCATCGGCCCCTAATGGAACGAGATGGACAACGTGATATATGATTGTTAAAATTTTAAAATGTATCCAATGACTAGAGTTTAAAAAATGGTGATGAAGAAAAATGAGTACGAGATTAAAACAATCAGTGGATCTAATTCGCAATGCCTTATTTTCTAATAAAATAAGAGAAAATACAGGAGACAAAGGAATAAGGCATTGCCTGGTAGTAGATATATATATATATATATATATATATATTGAACCCATGACCTTTGTGCCCTAAGAACATTATGTATAAATCGACAATCATTTAAAAGTTGGATTCTTGACAGTATGGATTTGACACGTGACGAGGGGGTGATTACCTTCGGTCCCACGCTCTGGGGTACGTGACGTCAGCCACACGTGTCAACGGCGGAAGAATCTCAAGTCATTTTTGTGAACTATTTCAAAGCGCGTGTACATGGCGACCCAAGCCAAGTCAAAAAAATATAGTGCCTATCAAAGGGGGTCAATCATCTCACAAATCGAACCCGTAAAAGTTTTAAATGTCCATGAACACTACCGCCAGAAATGTAGCAAGCATGTAGTCACTTTCAAAACTCTTGAAATTACAGTTTAGGTAAGTCAGAAAATTTATAGAAATTTTCTTGGCGGCAAAGGGAGATATACGAAGAGAGGGGGTAACTGCTATAAATATGAAGGGACGCCATGACGAAGACTCCTTCTCCGGCATTTGTGATACAAAGCGGACGAAAAATTGTTGAGCTGCTATGCGAAATCAAACAACGAAAGTAGATTGAGTTCAACTGCAGATTTTAGCCATTGCGGCTAGGTCTTGACTCCATGAGGAGATAGTTTTCTTGAGTGAAATAATTGTACCAGATAGGACGGTCAAAGTACTGAATAAATTCTAATGTGATTAAGTAATTCGTGTGCCGAAATAATTATAGTCCATCGTGTGCGCCCAGCAAACAAGTGAAGGGTATTTTCTTTTTTTTATGCTTTATTCCAGGAAACCTGAAGAAACATTATGGTTTGTAAAGCCATGAATGTAAAAATTGCTAAATAAAATGCCAGGGTCGCAGGTGAGCTCTATGACGAACACTGGCGTGACTACATGAGGTAGGTGACTTTCCATCGTACTACCTCTTATATCTTGTCTCATGATCTCAAAAGGTGTATTTGAATGGGGATATACGACGCAGTGGTCACCCTACTAAGTTTTGTAAATGTGAGAGTACGACTAAAAGAGTCATTTGTTTTATTTTCCACTTGGATAAAATTTTGAAGTCTTGCGAGTGCCGTATAATGTTGTAAAAAGTTATTGAATAGGGTTCCGAAGTGATATCACGTCCAATGTAGATCGTCATCCGTGTGAAGTGTACTGCCTATATTTTGTGATGCCAAATTAAGATGTTCATTCGACGTAAAATTTTTCTGTCTGCAATTTGACGTTAATAATAATAATAATAATCCATGGTCACTCATTTTCAATCGAGTGGAAGCGCGCTGTCGGGTGAGAACCTAGGGTGATGAATTTGGTCACGGAGAGAAACGTTTTTCTAGGCTCATTTTAAACTGTGTCTGACTGACAATAAAAAGATCTAGTAGAATGTTTCAGTCATTTTGTTCATAAAAATCAAGTTATTAAATACGATCTCATTTATGCGAAGTTATTCATGAGTAATGCATTGTGCCATATTAGACGTTGAGATTTCTAGTAAGGATTTTATTCCAGTTCTTTGTCGATGACAATTGTGGAGCTGGGAAGCAGAGGTTAGTTTTGTTGATACGAGATTTGTGAATCAGGTTGGACCTGTCATTGAAGCCGGGACATTGAGGCCCGAGGAATGTTTTATATGAGTTGAGATGAGATGTGCGAATCAGGTTAGAGTCCTGTCATTGAAGCCGGGACATGATAGCCCGAGGAATATTTTATAATGTTGAGAATGGAAAGAAATTCATAGAAATCCATAGCGGTATTAATTGGCGACTCGTACAATTAGTGTGGGCATCTTGAAGCATAATCTGTGCATTTTGTTGGTTAGAATATCGTATTTGTTTAATTATGTCGGCAGAGTTTAAAGGGAGCATTTTGAGAAGTCAGTCAGGTAGAACGAACCGGGTGTTTCATGTAACTGCCAAGCGAACTTGGGGGTGAGAGGCCTCAACTGTGATAACGGGACAGGCGTGGAATTGAGATTGTACTGTATTCTCGGCCAGGGAAAACTTTAAAATGCTGGATTTAGTTGAAATTCGTAGCCGGTAATGATCTGAGTATTGTGTAAAATATAAAGTAACGATTAAAGGGACATATCCGAAGGAAATGGATTTTACTGCCACAAAGTTTGTGAGCATTGCTATTGTTGTAATTATTGAACTTTGATTGATTGAGCAGTGAATGTGCTGGGGATAGTAAAGTGGAAACTTTGGTCATCAACCGATGTAACTTAATTGTGTTTAGCCTTCAGCCTAGAAACTTGGATGGTCAGGGGGTCATCAACCTCAGTGACTTAGATTAGGGCCATATGCCATTGTAGCATCCTTTCCTTGCGGTCATCATCCACAATGACTTTAAAGTAACTTAGAAGATTCGATGTCGGTCCATGACATAGACGCAGGTCACATCGATTCAATTAAGGGTCCATGCCGTAGAACCACTGTGTGGCACACACTGATTGGACGGCCTTAATTATACCCAGAGTCCAGAGTTCGTGTTACGAGGGCTGGACCATAACGAATCACTATGATGGTACATGTGGTCTCACATGGAAGCCGAATTTAAGGATTTCCAGACTTTCCTTTCTTAAATGATTAATAATTGAGACAATGGTTTCTAGTATGAATGCCCGTCAGGCAGTTACGTTAAAGTCTCACACCAGTGTTCTGATGTTTATGTAAAAATGATTGTGGTGTCCAGTGGACACAATTGACTTCTATGATACCATTGATATATCAAAATGTTTCAGAATTTTCCTGAATAAATAGGAATCTTTTAAACAGACCTTTCATTCCAGTAGATAGATTAGAATTACTGAACCCTACCTTTACCTCAGCAAGTGACGAAGAACCCGATACGACCCAAGAGACAGATCTCATGAACTTTGCTGACAAGTAAGAAAGGTAGGTATCCCTCTATATGGACCTAAAGGGTCCATTAAAATGTCGCACCAACGTTGGGGCATAAGTAACGATAACGATGAGGGAACCTAAGTCACGATAACGATAAGGATATTTTGGAAAAATCGTTTACTAGAGGAAAAGAGAAGTAATGTTGAGGCTATGCCACATTATGGATGATAAAATCGTGCACCATTGTTGAGAGTGGACTTGAAGAAATAGATAAACGCCCGATGAGTAAGGCTAGGAGATACCACTATGAGAATAATTTATCTACTGAATGAAAGGTATAATTTAAGTGTGTTAAAGTAATTTCCCAAATTTTTGAATACTGGTTTGAGTGTTTTGGCTGATCACTTTGATCAAGTGAACATTGAATTTCACATTTTATTAAATAAAATTTTAGAGAAAGTTGCATTAACAGTGTGATGTGTTAGATAGGAGGATGTTGTGATGTTTATCGTTGTAGTCCTATTATACGCCGTTGAAGTCTCGGGCTCACCGATGACCTATCGTTTTCTGTTAAATACAGTATGCTTATGCAGGAGGGAGAATTGGCCCAAGGGCAGGTGGTCCAAATGATCAAGGACTTAAGTGAGAATATTAAATCTATGAGTATGAAGTTGGATAGTACAGAGGTAGAATTAAAAGGCATGAAGGAGGTCGTACAGGATACGCAGGATAGTTGTAAGGAAGCTAGCGTTGATATTAGGAAGTACACTGGTGACTTTAAACATGAAATAAATCAGCAGTTCATAGAAACGCGCGAGCTACATCGTGTTCTCAGTGAAAATCAGGACATAATTAGAGGGGACCTCGATAGGCACGTCAACAAAAGTAGGGAACTACATAAGCAGTTGATGTCAGATCAAGCTGAGCTTAAGGCCGATCTGAAAACCGAGGTAGAGAAGTTCAACGTCATGCATGAAGACGGTAAGTCAAAGGTCTTCACAGCGATGAATGAACATAAGGAAATGTTGTGTAAAGAGATAGCCGTCGTAAATGACAAAGTAGACCAGGTAGCCGAAGACGTCAAGGTAACTGTAGACCAGCGTATTGAGGCCATTGACTTGAAATTAATCCAGATGAATGAAGAGGATATAAGAAAATTAGGTACGACTCAGGAAGAAACGCCTAGGAGTATTGAGGAGATACAGGCAGACTTGAAGGAACTAAGTGAAAATATAAGGGCGGATGCGAAAGACTCGAACAAGAAGTTAGAAACAGTGGAGGTTATACTGGCCCGTCTGCTTGAATATCTAACATGAAGTCTCCTAAATCAGCGTCACAAGTAGTTACGCATGTGGAAAACCAAACAAATGTCGTAAACCATATCCAAGAGAGTAGACCGGATAGGGATGTTTCGCAGGCAGTCATACAAGAGAATAATGGGCAAGGGTTTGAAACCATACTAAACCAGGATAGTAAGAACATGGAACAACCTAGCTACCTGTACGGAAAGTGGAATATACGCCGTGATCCACGTAGGAGGAACCAGAGTCGATTTCGGGAAAATTCTTACCAAAGACGCAGACGCCGTTGTGGAAATGAAGCCGATAGAAGATGGAATAATTACAAATCCAGACGTTCTGATCTATGGCATGGGTCTGAAGAGGAAAAAGCAAAACCTAAACGATCTGGGGCCAATAAGAAGAAGAGGCCTAAGAAAAGTAGAAGTGATGAACGTTTAGACGAGGATGCCAGTGATGACGATTATAGTCCGTCAAGAAAGGCTCAAGCAAATGCGAAGAAGGTAAGCCTGCTGCTAAAATGAAGATGAGGATGATGAAGAAGATGTGTAAACCAGTTGCTAAAATGAAGATGAGGATGGTGATGAAGAAGATGTGTAAACCAGCTGCTAAAATGAAGAACATAGGGATGATGATAAAGAAGAAGAAGGGTAAGCCAGCTGCTAAAATGAAGATGAGGATGATGATGAAGAAGAAGGGTCAGCCAGCTGCTAAAATGAAGAAGATGAGGAGAATGATGAAGAAGAAGAACGGTAAACCACCAGCAAAAATGAAGAAAGTCAGTGACAACGACAGTAATGAGGACAGGGATTTAACCCAGAAACTTCGCATTTCGATGTGAATGCAAGTTCGTCGAGAAGTTGGAAGGACAAACCACCTAACTTCCAATAAGTCGACTACAATTCACTGGAGATCTACCCCGCAACCCCGAACTCTCCGAGCAACCAAGAACTACCAGTAAGCTAAAGGCATCAACCAGTATCGTACACCAGAAGATGAACAAGTGCATAAGAGAGAAGAAAGGAATTTATGTTCAAAGATCATGTTTCATCAGACGTCAAAATTAGAAATTTCACCATCTGGAGTATTTTAAAGGAAATTCCTTGTCACTGCGCGAAAGGAATTCGTGTCTTGGGGAAATATGAACCCATGACCTTTGTGCCCTAACAACATTATGTATAAATTGACAATCATTTAAAAGTTGGATTCTTGATAGCATGGATTTGACATGTGACGAGGGGGTGATTACCTTCGGTCCCACGCTCTGGGGTACGTGACGTCAGCCATACGTGTCAACGGCGGAAGAATCTCAAGTCATTTTTGTGAACTATTTCAAAGCGCGTGTACATGGCGACCCAAGCCAAGTCAAAAAAATATAGTGCCTATCAAAGGGGGTCAATCATCTCACAAATCGAGCCCGTAAAAGTTTTAAATGTCCATGAACACTACCGCCAGAAATGTAGCAAGCATGTAGTCACTTTCAAAACTCTTGAAATTACAGTTTAGGTAAGTCAGAAAATTTATAGAAATTTTCTTGGCGACAAAGGGAGATATCCGAAGAGAGGGGGTAACTGCTATAAATATGAAGGAACGCCATGACGAAGTCTCCTTCTCCGGCATTTGTGATACAAAGCGGACGAAAAATTGTTGAGCTGCTCTGCGAAATCAAACAACGAAAGTAGACTGAGTTCAACTGCAGATTTTAGCCATTGCGGCTAGGTCTTGACTCCATGAGGAGATAGTTTTCTTGAGTGAAATAATTGTACCAGATAGGACGGTCAAAGTACTGAATAAATTCTAATGTGATTAAGTAATTCGTGTGCCGAGATAATTATAGTCCATCGTGTGCGCCCAGCAAACAAGTGAAGGGTATTTTCTTTTTTTTAATGCTTTATTCCAGGAAACCTGAAGAAACATTATGGTTTGTAAAGCCATGAATGTAAAAATGGCTAAATAAAATGCCAGGGTCGCAGGTGAGCCCTATGACGAACACTGGCGTGACTACATGAGGTAGGTGACTTTCCATCGTACTACCTCTTATATCTTGTCTCATGATCTCAAAAGGTGTATTTGAATGGGGATATACGACGCAGTGGTCAACCTACTAAGTTTTGTAAATGTGAGAGTACGACTAAAAGAGTCATTTGTTTTATTTTCCACTTGGATAAAATTTTGAAGTCTTGCGAGTGCCGTATAATGTTGTAAAAAGTTATTGAATAGGGTTCCGAAGTGATATCACGTCCAATGTAGATCGTCATCCGTGTGAAGTGTACTGCCTATATTTTGTGATGCCAAATTAAGATGTTCATTCGACGTAAAATTTTTCTGTCTGCAATTTGACGTTAATAATAATAATAATAATCCATGGTCACTCATTTTCAATCGAGTGGAAGCGCGCTGTCGGGTGAGAACCTAGGGTGATGAATTTGGTCACGGAGAGAAACGTTTTTCTAGGCTCATTTTAAACTGTGTCTGACTGACAATAAAAAGATCTAGTAGAATGTTTCAGTCATTTTGTTCATAAAAATCAAGTTATTAAATACGATCTCATTTATGCGAAGTTATTCATGAGTACTGCATTGTGCCATATAAGACGTCGAGATTTCTAGTAAGGATTTTATTCCAGTTCTTTGTCGATGATAATTGTGGAGCTGGGAAACAGAGGTTAGTTTTGTTGATATGAGATTTGTGAATCAGGTTGGACCTGTCATTGAAGCCGGGACACTGAGGCCCGAGGAATGTTTTATATGAGTTGAGATGAGATGTGCGAATCAGGTTAGAGTCCTGTCATTGAAGCCGGGACATGATAGCCCGAGGAATATTTTATAATGTTGAGAATGGAAAGAAATTCATAGAAATCCATGGCGGTATTAATTGGCGACGCGTACAATTAGTGTGGGCATCTTGAAGCATAATCTGTGCATTTTGTTGGTTAGAATATCGTATTTGTTTAATTATGTCGGCAGAGTTTAAAGGGAGCATTTTGAGAAGTCAGTCAGGTAGAACGAACCGGGTGTTTCATGTAACTGCCAAGCGAACTTGGGGGTGAGAGGCCTCAACTGTGATAACGGGACAGGCGTGGAATTGAGATTGTACTGTATTCTCGGCCAGGGAAAACTTTAAAATGCTGGTTTTAGTTGAAATTCATAGCCGGTAATGATCTGAGTATTGTGAAATACTGCAATTGGGGACGTAATGAACATTTGAAATCACGAACTTTGAGTATAAGGAACAGAGTACCCAAATTCAGGGTTGTCCAAAATATAGAGCGATGGTTGTGATGTTCGGTTTGTCTGTGAGGGGTGTGCAAAGTTTCATAATGGTATGACGAGATACGACATCGTAATTATATGGCGAGTTGTTTGGTTTGTACGTAGATTATTAGGATATCCAAGTGTTAATAACGGTTAGGGCTATATTAGATTTTTAAAGTGTGAAATCGTGAGACAAGATATATAACTGGACATGAATTATGTAACAATTCTTTTCCAGCCAGATAAACATCGCAATATTGTATTTACATCACAGCTGCGTAGGAATTTGTGAAGAAACCAGAGTCCGCGCAGATAAAATTTACTGATCTTTAACATTTCGTTAAATCATTTAAATTTCTTAAATTATTAAATTCAGTGAAACCGCATTTTGAAATAACTTTAATCAAGCGAATAACTTGGAGATGCATTCTGGAAATTTTAGTTTGTTTTTCTGGGGGAATATTAAAATATAAAGTAACGATTAAAGGGACATATCCGAAGGAAATGGATTTTACTGCCACAAAGTTTGTGAGCATTGCTATTGTTGTAATTATTGAACTTTGATTGATTGAGCAGTGAATGTGCTGGGGATAGTAAAGTGGAAACTTTGGTCATCAACCGATGTAACTTAATTGTGTTTAGCCTTCAGCCTAGAAACTTGGATGGTCAGGGGGTCATCAACCTCAGTGACTTAGATTAGGGCCATATGCCATTGTAGCATCCTTTCCTTGCGGTCATCATCCACAATGACTTTAAAGTAACTTAGAAGATTAGATGTCGGTCCATGACATAGACGCAGGTCACACCGATTCAATTAAGGGTCCATGCCGTAGAACTACTGTGTGGCACACACCGATTGGACGGCCTTAATTATACCCAAGAGTCCAGAGTTCGTGTTACGAGGGCTGGACCATAACGAATCACTATGATGGTACATGTGGTCTCACATGGAAGCCGAATTTAAGGATTTCCAGACTTTCCTTTCTTAAATGATTAATAATTGAGACAATGGTTTCTAGTATGAATGCCCGTCAGGCAGTTACGTTAAAGTCTCACACCAGTGTTCTGACGTTTATGTAAAAATGATTGTGGTGTCCAGTGGACACAATTGACTTCTATGATACCATTGATATATCAGAATGTTTCAGAATTTTCCTGAATAAATAGGAATCTTTTAAACAGACCTTTCATTCCAGTAGATAGATTAGAATTACTGAACCCTACCTTTACCTCAGCAAGTGACGAAGAACCCGATACGACCCAAGAGACAGATCTCATGAACTTTGCTGATAGGTAAGAAAGGTAGGTATCCCTCTATATGGACCTAAAGGGTTCAATATATATACATAATTTACGTTAGACGATAAAGTAACACATTAAAATACGCAACACAAACTAAAATGAGGTCAATGGGACAAAAGCGCAAGTGACACAAAAACTCTAGGACAAAGGACATCATTGCGCACGATAAAACAAACCACTATCCCTCATGAAGCGGATGACGAGGTCTGCTGACTGCTTGTCATCTCGCAAGATAAGGGAGATTGTACTCTGGAGGTTAAGACTACGGCGCAGATCGACTAGGTCCACACACTCCGTAAGGATGTGTACCACGGTAAAGTGATCGCCGCAAGTACACACCGGAGGGGGTTCTCCTTTCAATAGATGAGGGTGAGTCAGGATACCGTGGCCGATCCGAAGACAACATAATACCACTGCTTCCCTCCGAGAGGCCCGAAGGGAAGTCTTCCATACCTTCGTAGTACCTTTAACCGCTCTCAGCTTATTTGAAAGAGGAGTGGCCTGCCACTCCATCTCCCAATGGGACATAACCAGATGTCTCAGCTGAGAGCAAGGGAAGGTGATTTTATATGATGTGGTCGTATATATTTTGAACGGTCTCTTTATTCGGAATGTTCAAAATGTTATTTCATTCAGTAATATTGTTCTGGGATGCACATGGTGACATGTGGAGAATTTTTGTATATGTTTTTTTCTGTATATTCGTGCACAGTGTCTAGCATGTAGAGGGACGTGATAGCAGAGTGGTATTGTCACTGAATTATCACCAAGGCGGACGTGTTCCTTATGTGTATTAACACATGTGGGATTTTTTGAAGAGAAAATTCACGTCTCAGTGGTTCGATCATCACATAAAACTGGAAGTTCCAAGGCTAGTCACATTATGAATAGTCAGATAAAATTAAAAGTTAGAGGGTTCAAGCTCGTTTCCTTGAGAGTATGGGTTGCGATGTAGACTATAAAATCATATTCACTGATGCACTATAGATATCATCCATTGGTAATCAGTGAGAGGAAGAAATACTGAAAGGTAACTTGAAAAACACTGATTTTTTTAAGGACTTGCTATCGTACTTTTAAAATGCTCAAACGTGTTTCCTTTTTGTACTATAGCTCTCAAATTTCAAACTATAAAAGGAACAAACATATATAACAAATATTTATCAAGATATTGAACTAGATGAATCGTATTTTCAGTTAGAATAGTTTGCCAATAGATGTAGGGGAGTCAGAATGCCAGCGAACCGAGCTCGATAGCTGCAGTCGCTTAAGTGCGGCCAGTATACAGTATTCGGGATATAGTGGGTTCGAGCCCCACTGTCGGCAGCCCTGAAGATGGTTTTCCGTGGTTTCCCAATTTCACACCAGGCAAATGCTGGGGCTGTACCTTAATCAAGGCCACAGCCGCTTCCTTCCCACTCCTAGGCCCTTCCTGTCCCATCGTCGCCATAAGACCTGTCTGTGTCGAAGCGACGTAAAGCAAATAGCAGAAACAAAAATGCCAGCGGGTTTTGCAAAGGATTGCATAGTTACAGTATATCGTTTCGACGTACTATGCGTTCACCTTATACTATCCTGCTGAACATTCACCCAGTACTCACTGAAGTACGTCCTTTGGCTAGAACTGGTCTGTTATGAAAATATATGAAATGTGGTAGGGGAGACCGACACCTTGCCTCCAAAAACCACCCACTACGCAAGTACACACCTTACACGTATGTTAAATTTACTTCCTGCTATGCTCTGGCTTGGCGGATGCCAATCACCTGATATAATCATCATCCATGCAAGTTAGTTTTAGAGCAATCACATTGACTGTTATGGCAACTGAAGACTGGGAGGGAAAGGAGGGAACGTAAATCAGTCTGACTCTTTGTACGTGCTCCACAGAGTAGGGACGTGCTGCGGTGAGAGCACATGTTATGAAACCAGTATGTTCACCTGTACGGAGTAGTTCCGCACCACTGGTTTAATAGAACTTGCAGGACAAACAATCAAGAAGTATTGGACTCAGTTTTCTGAGATATATCACCAACAATTTTCCTCGTTTGGCTCATTTAAATGTAATGGCTTCTTTGATGTTGCGAACATCAGTCCACAGGCTGGTTTGATGCAACTATCCATGCCATTCTATGCTTAAGTCAATCAGTTCCACTGTCTTGTTTTCATAAGCGCCAGTAATATTGATAGCACCCCTCGAATTTCATTGCCTTCGTCAAGTAGTTTACAGGGAGTTTCTGGCCTGACAAATGGAAATGGAACACTGTCATCTCCATAGGTCCGAAGCTTGCTAAAATATTCCAAGGTCATTCATTTCTGAGTCGTAGTATGTTATCCTGTGTACACATTGTCGAAGTGAGAATCTCTCCTTATACGGGTTAGGGACCAGCGATAGACCGTGTAGTCGTAGCCGTCTGAGTGCATGGAGGGCCATAATTCAGTTTTTATCCTATATGCCCAATGCTATTCCATAGCAGCTGGTATCACAACTCTCAAGGCCACGTAGGAGGTCACTTTGTCGGTGTCTATGGTTCATGAACTAGGACGTGACTACAATAATCCACACCATACGACATTGTTAAATGAAGAAGTTCTGGTTGTTTCAAGAAGTGTTTCATCAATTTCTCCAGTCTTTGGCTAATAGTTCTCCTCTCGTTAACTGGATTCAGGATCTCTTCATCTGTAATCCGATCTACGCATGTCGCCTTTCTTTTGCAACATCAGACCATTTTTCAGAAACTTCTATACTCATATCTTCGCAACCTTTTGTCCATGTTTCGCTTCCAACAATGCCACACTCCACACAAAAGTCTTCAAACACATATTTACAATATGCATACATCTGTACAAATGAGATCCCTCAAAACAGATGTCTGTGGATGTAAGATCCCTGTCGGGAGCATAGAAATATGTTGTACCCCTAATTCCTCTTTATTTTAAAGACATTTTGTACGTAGAAAACGCTCAAAATATCTTCTGTAAATGCAATAGATTTATTAATATTATTATTATTATTATTATTATTATTATTATTATTATTATTATTATTATTAAATGCCCTTGAAGTGGCCAAATTTTGGGCCGAATCTGTATGACATATATTGTTGAAGACCTTTTACTTGTCTATATTTTGTTTCTTTTAAATGTAGTATTAATTCTATTGTATTCCTGATTCGAAAAAAGAAAGACTATTATTATTATTATTATTATTATTATTATTATTATTATTATTATTACTAGCGAATGTACCCGTGCTTCGCTACGGTATTCTACATTGTATTCGGTTATCGAAGTAAATAGTGTACATGCAGTAAATAAGATTGTTTTAAAATTGCATGTCTCTTAGCGTTATCCGAGAAAGAGCATGGGGAGTTCCCCGTACGTTGTTTCCAATGTAAAGTGTTTGTTACGGATTTGTGATATAGCGGCAGACTCACTTGCCTACTGCCATTCACAATCGAGTTGGGATGATTACGTAGTAATTGCAGGCCCCATTGCCTACTACGCGGACAGAATCGATTTGGGGAGTTTTCGTTAATATGGCAGCCCCCTTCCTACTTCCAGACAGATTTCAGGTGAGGAGTTTTTATTATAATGGCAGGCAATTACCCTACTATCACTCGAAATTGAGTTGTGCAGTTATCATTATAATGCCAGGCCCATTTTCCTACTGCCAGCCAGCTTACTGCCAGTCACACCAAGTTGGTGAGTTTCCATCAAAATAGCAGGCCACTATGCCTAATGCCAGTCACATTTTAGATGAGGACATTTCTTTATAATGATAGGCACCCTTGCCTACTGCCAAACACAATCGGGTAGGGGAGTTTTAAACAAAACTGCATGCTCACTTGCCTTCTGCAAGTCAAATCGAGAAGGGAACTATTCATTATAATTGTAGGCTTTCCTTACTAATGACAGTTACACAGGAGTTGGAGAAGGAACCCTTTCCTACTGCCAGTCAAAGTCGGTGTGGGGAGTACTTATTACAATAGCAGACCCATCCTTTCTCGATCGCTAAAAATCGACATCAGTGAATATATATAGATCGACATACGAAAGTATATGCGTATTTACAATATTGAAGACCTTCATTTACAGATTAACTGCTACTAAACGTACGTCATATCGACAAAGGATTATACCACAAGACACGCCGGATTTAGTGGCCTAAATGGCTGGTCCTATGATATGTCATCTATTCTTGGGTCAGATTGAGTTAGAAACGTGGAACAGGGTAAAGGTTTTGTAAGATTATCTCACATTACATTACTTTTCGGATACATACATAGCATTTGGCTCACATATGGCTACTGGGTGGGCCAATTTTCGTGAAGAGTTTAATGATTCTGTATTTCATATAAGTAATTGAAAGTATGAATTATGCATGTGAAAATTCCAAATTGACTTAACATCGATTAAAGAGAAAAATCAAACGTAAAAGGGATACAGATACGGCAAAAAGTCATAAGACCACGGTTGTAGATCATTCCAAATTGAACGGAGATTGTGCAATCCGTTATAGGATAGGAATTTCCGAAGGTCTGCACCATCATTAAAATTGCCTGCGTATTTCGATATTCTTCGGGGATTCAAAGTGAAAAATTTAATGATCTAGGAAGTTTTCCGTTCGTTACAGGCTTAAACGTATAATTTTGTCAAATTTCAATTATCTTCTTTTTCTTCTGGCAGATTATGGCGCAATTTGGATTTTGGGCGAGGCGGGTAAAAATTAGTACTTTCAGGAAACTAAACCAAAAATTATGGAGATGGTCATTATTACCCCTTAAACGGAAAGCTGTACGAAAATTTCGCCAAAATAGTCAGTGTAGAGGCACACAGTCGTTACGATTTGATTTATATAGATAAGGAATCTGCTCCATGTAAAACACCTTTTGGGCTATGTCCGCTGGACTTAACCTGCAAAAGTGACCATTCATGATATCTCCCTTAGTAATCCTCCTGACGAAAGAATGCACATGAAAAAAAGGTTTAGAGGTGGAATTCCATGACGTTTGGTCGATTTCCAGTCAGGTTGGTCTTGTTCTGTATATGTTGTGGAAGAGTAAAATCACCATTTCGGTTCCCAATAAACCGCCAGTCCATTCCGGAACATGAAATGTTATTTACGTTTAAAACCTACCTTTGGACAGGTGGATACTAAATATAAATTTTGGTTCGAATGTCTTCAGTAGTTTTCAAATTGTAAGGAGTACGCTTTACACGCACCCGCTCGGGAGTTAAGTCCGATGGGACTTGTACAGAAAAACGGTCCGTTAATGATATCTCCCTTATTAATCCTCGTATCGAAATGATGCACATGAGAAAAAAGGTTTAGAAATTATTATCTACCAAGGTAGGTAGATTTCCATTAAGTTTGGTTGTGTATATTTTGTGGAAGTGCAAAATCACTGTTTCGGTTTCGTATAAACCCCCAGTCAGTTCAGGGATTTAGAAACAATATTTGCCCAAAACCTATCAAGGACAGGTGTATTCTAAATATGAGTCTTGGTGGAAATACATCCAGTAGTTTGTAGCACTCGCGTACATACGGCGTAATTAAGGAAGAAATAATACAGTTAAGAAAGTTGAAAGTAATAGAAAATGGATTATAACTGCGGACAGCCGGATAACGACAAATATGTAAATGCCAAGTGAATGTATTGGAAAATCAAATGCCCCTCAATAAATTATGCTAGTGTGAGTAATGGATATAATAAAGCGGTAACAGAGGAGAAATTTAGGTCAGTGATTCTTAGGTAAACAAATAATAAGAAGATGACTAATGGTGTTATTACTTAATCTATTCGAGGGCGGTTATAATATCCAACGATATTCCGCCAATATCCCGCAGATAGGCCGATTGACGCCTCTCTTGCCTTCTACCCAAGGAACAACCACGAATTTAAAAGCATGATGAGGAAAATGGCAATACGTTACTTCCCTGCTGGCATGCAGTCAGAGACGTTGCCACGGTAACCTGTAGTTTCGTTGTCGGTCTGTCGGTCACTCAATGCAGAGCATGATACCAGCGGAAAATTGTAAATTTCTCCGTCATGTGAAGAGTAAGGTAAATTATGAACATAACGAAAGTTGTTTATAATGAAGAGACGTTTCACGTACGGTAAACGAAGTTTACAGAAAATCAATAGTATAAGAGAAAATGGAGGAAACCCATTCTGGTTTTCCTATAAACCACCCGTCTATTCGACGATTGTAAAATAATATGTATATAGAAACCTTCCCCGAGATGAGTATTCTCTAAATATGAAGTTTGGTTGACATCTATCCAGCCGTTTCGAAGTGATGGTGGAAAAACCATTCAGGTTTTCCTATAACCCCCGTCTATTGAAAGATTTTAAAATGATATGCATATCGAAACCTTCCCCGGGATGAGTATACTCTAAATATGAAGTTTGGTTGAGATCTATCGAGCCGTTTCGAAGTGATGGTGGAAAAACCATTCTGGTTTTCCTATAAACCCCCGGTCTATTCAAAGATTTTAAAATAATATGCATATCGAAACCTTCCCCGAGATGAGTATACTCTAGATATGAAGTTTAGTTGAGATCTATCCAGCCGTTTCAACGTGATGGTGGAAAAACCATTCTGGTTTTCCTATAAACCCCCCGAGTATTGAAAGATTTTAAAATGATATGCATATCGAAACCATCCCCGGGATGAGTTTACTCTAAATATGAAGTTTGGTTGAGATCTATCCAGCCGTTTCGACGTGATGGTGGAACAGACAAACAAACAGACAGACAAACAGACAAACAGACAAACAGACAAACAAACAGACACGAAACGTAAAAACCACCGATTCGGTCTTGAGTTGACCTAAAACGGATAAATATCTGAAAAATTGGCAAAACAAAAGAAATTACAGACAGCGGACCCCCTACAATTTTATTTATATAGATTATTATTATTATTATTATTACTAGCGAATGTACCCGTGCTTCGCTACGGTATTCTACATTGTATTCGGTTATCGAAGTAAATAGTGTACATGCAGTAAATAAGATTGTTTTAAAATTGCATGTCTCTTAGCGTTATCCGAGAAAGAGCATGGGGAGTTCCCCGTACGTTGTTTCCAATGTAAAGTGTTTGTTACGGATTTGTGATATAACGGCAGGCTCACTTGCCTACTGACATTCACAATCGAGTTGGGATGATTACGTTATAATTGCAGGCCCCATTGCCTACTACGCGGACAGAATCGATTTGGGGAGTTTTCGTTAATATGGCAGCCCCCTTTCCTACTTCCAGACAGATTACAGTTGAGGAGTTTCTATTATAATGGCAGGCAATTACCCTACTATCACTCGAAATTGAGTTGTGCAGTTATCATTATAATGCCAGGCCCATTTTCCTACTGCCAGCCAGCTTACTGCCAGTCACACCAAGTTGGTGAGTTTCCATCAAAATAGCAGGCCACTATGCCTAATGCCAGTCACATTTTAGATGAGGACATTTCTTTATAATGATAGGCACCCTTGCCTACTGCCAAACACAATCGGGTAGGGGAGTTTTAAACAAAACTGCATGCTCACTTGCCTTCTCCAAGTCAAATCGAGAAGGGAACTATTCATTACAATTGTAGTCTTTCCTTACTAATGACAGTTACACAGGAGTTGGAGAAGGAACCCTTTTCTACTGCCAGTCAAAGTCGGTGTGGGTAGTACTGATTACAATAGCAGACCCACCCTTTCTCGATCGCTAAAAATCGACATCAGTGAATATATATAGATCGACATACGAAAGTATATGCGTGTTTACAATATTGAAGACCTACATTTACAGATTAACTGCTACTAAACGTACGTCATATAGACAAAGGATTATACCATAAGACACGCCGGATTTAGTGGCCTAAATGGCTGGTCCTATGATATGTCATCTATTCTTGGGTCAGATTGAGTTAGAAACGTGGAACAGGGTAAAGATTTTGTAAGATTATCTCACATTACATTACTTTTCGGATACATACATAGCATTTGGCTCACATATGGCTACTGGATGGGCCAATTTTCGTGAAGAGTTTAATGATTCTGTATTTCATATAAGTAATTGAAAGTATGAACTATGCATGTGAAAATTCCAAATTGACTTAACATCGATTAAAGAGAAAAATCAAACGTAAAAGGGATACAGATACGGCAAAAAGTCATAAGACCACGGTTGTAGATCATTCCAAATTGAACGGAGATTGTGCAATCCGTTATAGGATAGGAATTTCCGAAGGTCTGCACCATCATTAAAATTGCCTGCATATTTCGATATTCTTCGGGGATAAAAAGTGAAAAATTTAATGATCTAGGAAGTTTTCCGTTCGTTACAGGCTAAAACGTATAATTTTGTCAAATTTCAATTATCTTCTTTTTCTTCTGGCAGATTATGGCGCAATTTGGATTTTGGGCGAGGCGGGTAAAAATTAGTACTTTCAGGAAACTAAACCAAAAATTATGGAGATGGTCATTATTACCCCTTAAACGGAAAGCTGTACGAAAATTTCGCCAAAATAGTCAGTGTAGAGGCACACAGTCGTTACGATTTGATTTATATAGATAAGGAATCTGCTCCATGTAAAACACCTTTTGGGCTATGTCCGCTGGACTTAACCTGAAAAAGTGACCATTCATGATATCTCCCTTAGTAATCCTCCTGACGAAAGAATGCACATGAAAAAAAGGTTTAGAGGTGGAATTCCATGACGTTTGGTCGATTTCCAGTCAGGTTGGTCTTGTTCTGTATATGTTGTGGAAGAGTAAAATCACCATTTCGGTTCCCAATAAACCGCCAGTCCATTCCGGAACATGAAATGTTATTTACGTTTAAAACCTACCTTTGGACAGGTGGATGCTAAATGTAAATTTTGGTTCGAATGTCTTCAGTAGTTTTCAAATTGTAAGGAGTGCGCTTTACACGCACCCGCTCGGGAGTTAAGTCCGATGGGACTTGTACAGAAAAACGGTCCGTTAATGATATCTCCCTTATTAATCCTCGTATCGAAATGATGCACATGAGAAAAAAAGGTTTAGAAATTATTATCTACCAAGGTAGGTAGATTTCCATTAAGTTTGGTTGTGTATATTTTGTGAAAGTGCAAAATCACTGTTTCGGTTTCGTATAAACCCCCAGTCAATTCAGGGATTTAGAAACAATATTTGCCCTAAAACCTATCAAGGACAGGTGTATTCTAAATATGAGTCTTGGTGGAAATACATCCAGTAGTTTGTAGCCCTCGCGTACATACGGCGTAATTAAGGAAGAAATAATACAGTTAAGAAAGTTGAAATTAATAGAAAATGGATTATAACTGAGGACAGCCGGATAACGACAAATATGTAAATGCCAAGTGAATGTATTGGAAAATCAAATGCCCCTCAATAAATTATGCTAGTGTGAGTAATGGATATAATAAAGCGGTAACAGAGGAGAAATTTAGGTCAGTGATTCTTAGGTAAACAAATAATAAGAAGATGACTAATGGTGTTATTACTTAATCTATTCGAGGGCGGTTATAATATCCAACGATATTCCGCCAATATCCCGCAGATAGGCCGATTGACGCCTCTCTTGCCTTCTACCCAAGGAACAACCACGAATTTAAAAGCATGATGAGAAAAATGGCAATACGTTACTTCCCTGCTGGCATGCAGTCAGAGACGTTGCCATGGTAACCTGTAGGTTCGTTGTCGGTCTGTCGGTCACTCAATGCAGAGCATGATACCAGCGGAAAATTGTAAATTTCTCCGTCATGTGAAGAGTAAGGTAAATTATGAACATAACGAAAGGTGTTTATAATGAAGAGACGTTTCACGTACGGTAAACGAAGTTTACAGGAAATCAATAGTATAAGAGAAAATGGAGGAAAACCATTCTGGTTTTCCTATAAACCACCCGTTTATTCAAAGATTTTAAAATAATATGCATATAGAAACCTTCCTCGAGATGAGTATACTCTAAATATGAAGTTTGGTTGAGATCTATCCAGCCGTTTCGAAGTGATGGTGGAAAGACCATTCAGGTTTTCCTATAAACCCCCCGTCTATTCAAAGATTTTAAAATGATATGCATATGAAAGCCTTCCCCGGGATGAGTATACTCTAAATATGATGTTTGGTTGAGATCTATCCAGCCGTTTCAAAGTGATGGTGGAAAACCATTCTGGTTTTCCTATAAACCCCCGGTCTATTCAAAGATTTTAAAATAATATGCATATCGAAACCTTCCCCGAGATGAGTATACTCTAGATATGAAGTTTAGTTGAGATCTATAAAGCCGTTTCAACGTGATGGTGGAAAAACCATTCTGGTTTTCCTATAAACCCCCCGAGTATTGAAAGATTTTAAAATGATATGCATATCGAAACCATCCCCGGGATGAGTTTACTCTAAATATGAAGTTTGGTTGAGATCTATCCAGCCGTTTCGACGTGATGGTGGAACAGACAAACAAACAGACAGACAACCAGACAAACAGACAAACAAACAGACACGAAACGTAAAAACCACCGATTCGGTCTTGAGTTGACCTAAAACGGATAAATATCTGAAAAATTGGCAAAACAAAAGAAATTACAGACAGCGGACCCCCTACAATTTTATTTATATAGATTATTATTACTATTATTATTGTTACCGTATTTTGGTGGTAGGTAGAGGTGAAAGAAGGTGCGGGCGTGAACGGGTCTCAAACTACGGAATCAAAGTTAATGTAAAATTTAACAAGGTTATATTTTCTTTTCAAAATAAATAAGTAACAAGCATGGCAGGTACAGAATTCAAATAAGGTGGTTACAATATTTACAGAATTTGGGCTTCGCGCCCCGAATTCATGATGCTTGGGCAATCAGTTCGGTTTTACCTCAAACACAAGTTTTAACAGAGGGGCAGAAAACCCCATTCATACCTAGGAGCCCTTGCTCCAAATTACACTGAAAAGCCTCCTCGAGGCATACAACATACAATTTTTAAAAGAGCCACTCGCTCTCAAATTTAAGCCTCTCCCAGGCCACACCAAACTCAACCTCCAAGTTGTACTCAACGGACATAAACGCAGGGGTAAAATACCCAATCTACTGAGGTCTATTAAACGGAAAGAATGTTAATAAAATGACCTCTAAAATCACAATTTGAGAGGAGGCGAACTTGCACTCCTAATACACTTTGATTTAAAACCTACTTTGGCACTAGGCCGTTATTACAAGGGCTAATCCCATACTACAGAGGTGACTTAATAGCAATTTACATTACATTACGGAAGAATTGGTTGAGAAAATAAGTTCACCTCAAGACGATGTGAGTGGGAGCTCGAGAGGGTTAAGCACTCTCTATCCCGATATGTCGTTTTAAAATAGAATAGATACCAGTTGTTTTTACATTTTAGGAAAAGGTTACATGGTTGAACGCTTAGAACCCGCCCCGAAAGTTAAACTGCTGAGCAAGAAAAGAAAGAATTTATTAATCGGCCATTACCTTATAGTTGACCGCTGCCGAAGAAAGAGGCGCTTCCCGCCTCCTGCTATGCACTTAATACACTGAAAGATGGAACAGAAGTGGCCCGGAGACCCTAAAATCAGAAGTTTATATCCTCTCGTGGAAGGTTCCAGGCGTTAGGGGAATGAAAACACCCGCCCACAATTATTTTATTGGATAGGACCTCGCAACAGATACAAGTTGGGGGAAGATACACCAGATTGGTCAGAAATTACTAAAAGAAATTCGGGATTGGATAAATCTAAAACAAGGGGAAAAAGAGGGGTATACAGCCAACTTAAACAATAACAGAAAGAAATTTAACAAGAAACAAACTTTTGAAATAAAAATTTCTCCAACCAAAATAGTTCTTTGACTCCGCACTAGGATGCACTATTGTTGATCTTCAGTAGTGTCCTCTAGAAGAGAAAGTTCACACTTATTACTTCAAGCGAAACAAAAACACATCAAAAGTGACACAGTTCAAAAACTCAAAATTTTCCACGTGGTGACATCTTCTGAGAAGGTAGAGAATTAATAGAGTAGATAAAGTTCAACCTTCCTCCAGAAGAGGAGTTTCAACTGGCGCAACTTTTAAATAAACGGTGTAGAGGTGTACCGCCCGGTACAGACCTCCCCCCCCCCCAAAAGTTCCTCCAGGGGTGACACATGAAATCAGTTTGAAACAAAGTCCAAGTAATGATGTTGATATGAAGATAGATAGCAGAAGCATTTACAAGATTTCTTAATTCAGTTTCAAAATGTTGTTGTTGCAGGTGAATGAAAGTCTTTATGTTTGTAGAATTTGAATTCTGAAGATAAATTTTTTAATACTTAAAAGTGATGAAGAATTTTGCAATGTCCACCAAATATTGCTGTTGAATTCCCATGAAACGGTATTAAGGTTGAACGGGAATGTCTATGTAGTTGATGTGGGCTAAGTTGGATGGCCGGACCGGCCGTTACAGCTTGCGTCCAAAGGAAGCCGCTCGGACCCCTCAAGTACCCTGAGATACCGCTCGCCCGCACTATGAGGGGAGCAGAGGTGTTGAAGCACGCCGCGCCCGCGGTGAACATATACCGGCTGCGGGCAAGTAGCAGGTCGTGCGCCGCACATCAGCCTTGGCCGGGAGGAGAGCTCCGGCTCGCCGTGCACATGTCGTCCTCGCTGGGGCCGAGGGGGCCCGTCCTCGAACCCAGCCGCGGCACAGCGCCGCGCGGCTGCGGGGGCACTGAAACATTAAGCTAGGCGGCAGAATTGTGTTGGACCATCATGTTTATTTGAGGGCACAGGCATGTAAAGAGATTGAGGGGCCAGCGGCGTGCAGATATCCATGGCATTTCATCTAAGCCAGCCACTGAGTGTAGTGGAGCAGGAGACGGGAGCGTGGTAATGGCCGTGACAAGGACAGGATGTCAGTTTAACAATCGGGGGAGGTTTACAAGAAATGCTTACATATAAAATAAAATATTATAGAAGGAGCAGAATGCCTTAAAAGTTGAACTCAAAAAAAATATATAACCTTCACATTCCTTTCAAATTATATGAAGCAAGTTGACACAAAATTTACACTGGTTTCACCTGGGACAGGTGAACCCTAAATATCCTCTCGGTGGCTGGGTTGCTTACTAACAATGTAACCGGAGTAAGAAAATCGAGAATGATGCATGGCCCATGAAATCTGGGGGCAAGCTTGCCCGCGGGAACAAAATTCTTGACCATAACCTGGTCACCTACCTTCAAAGGGGTGGGTCTCCGTCCACGATCATACCTTTCCCTAACCTTTTCATGAGACACTTTAAGATTGGCTTTAGCCTTCTTCCAAAGATCTTTAATATTATCCGGATCTATTGTCTCGGGTAGAATGTCATTCAGAGACCAGAGGTTAGAGAGCGGCGAGTTGGGAACAAACTTGAACATCAAAGAAGCTGGAGTAAACTTGTGAGATTCATGAACTGCCGAATTCAAAGCAAAAGCTATCCAATGCAGGGACGTGTCCCACCTGGAATGATCTTCATGATGATAGGCAATAAGTGCGGACCTGAGATTACGATTAACCCGTTCAGCCAGAGATGGTTGAGGGTAATAAGCAGAAGTAGTTACATGAGAGATGGACAAGTCAAAACAGAATTTACGAAAAAGATTTGATGTGAACGCCTTAGCATTATCAGATACAATATATTGGCACGGACCAAAAGAAGCAAAAATAGAATTTAAGCAAGTAATTGTAGACTGAGCGGTAGCCAGCTTAGTCGGAAATAACCAAGAAAATCTGGTAAAACCATCTACGCACACAAAGATGAACTTGTTAGCATTACCCTTTGACTGGGGGAAGGGTCCTACATAATCAATATACAGGCGTTCCATGGGGCGTGACGCTTGATGCGAAGACAAAAGGCCTACCTTCGTGGACATGGTGGGTTTACTCAGCAAACATGATTTACAAGCTTTTACAAGTTCACGGATTTCACCGTCCATACCTTTCCAGATGAACATTTCACGAATCTTTTCACGGGTTTTAAAGATTCCAAGATGCCCCCCTAATGGCGTCTCATGGTAATACTTGAAGATCATAGGAACAAGAACCGCTGGAACAACAACCTTCATCATCTTATCATGCCTCGAAGGGCAACATAGAACACCATTCCTCAGAACATAAGGGACGACATGTTCCCCAGAAGAAAGGGTTTCCATTATCGGAGCCAGCGTCGGATCTTCACGTTGGTATTTCTCAATATCCCTAAAAAGCATGGGAGCATCTGTTAAGATGGCATTAACACCAGATAGTATGGACTCGGAAGGTGATGAACTGTCGACCGGTTCCTGGGTCTCGACGTCGTTAGAAAACATACGGCTGAGTCCATCAGCAACAACATTTTCGGTACCTCTGATATGTCTAACATCAAACTGGAAGGCGTAAATACGAATAGCCCAGCGGGCTATACGACCAGTACGACGCGGCCTACCTAAGACCCAGCTTAATGCTTGATTATCTGTCTCCAGGTCGAATTTTACGTGTTCCAGATAGAGACGGAACTTTTCTAAGGCGAATAAGACTGCCAAACCTTCGAGCTCATATATGGAGTACTTTGCTTCTTGAGCCGAGAGAGTCCTAGATGCATAGGCGATGGGGCGCCTCCCTAGTTCAGTCTCTTGAAGAAGGACTGCAGCTACAGCTGATGACGACGCGTCCGTTTGGACGATGAATTTCTTCGAGAAGTCAGGCATAGCAAGTACAGGGGCATTACAGAGAGCTAATTTAAGGTCTTCAAAAGCGGCTTGTTGAGAAGGTCCCCACTCGAATTTGATGCCTTTCCTACGAAGAAGGTTTAAGGGCGCCGCTCTATTAGCGAAGTTAGGAATAAACTTCCTGAAGAAATTCACCATACCAATGAACCTGGCGATACCTTTAATGTCCTTGGGAGGTTTAAAATCACGGATGGCCTGTGTTCTAGAATGATCGACTGCTACACCATCGGGTGACACAATATGCTCTAGGAATGACATAGAGGGCTTAGCAAAGGCAACCTTGGACAACTTAACAGTTAACCCAGCCTTACGAAGGCGATCGAGAACTTCTCGCAGATGATCTAGATGTTCTTCAAAAGTCTCTGAAAATACGACGACATCATCTAAATAGTGATATAAGTACTCGAATTTGATGTCGGAGAAGACCCTATCTAGTAGCCTAGTGAGCACAGCTGACCCCGTGGGGAGCCCGAAAGGCACGCGGTTGTATTCATATAAATTCCAGTCCGTGGCAAACGCTGTAAGGTGTTTAGACTCTTCGGCAAGGGGAATTTGATTATAGGCCTGATTCAAGTCCAAGATAGTAAAGAACTTGGCCTTACGAAACCATGAAAAGCAAGAATGAAGGTCGGGAAGGGGCACAGATTGTAACACCACCTTCCGATTGAGAGCCCTGTAATCAATTACAGGCCTGAAGCCTCCTTGGGGTTTCGGGACTAGAAAAATAGGCGAAGAATACGCCGACTTAGAGGGCCTAATAATACCATCCTTCAACATCTGATCGATGGTGGAAAACGGACAGGAATCGAATCCGTGACCTCAATTTTGTATTCAATAAGGTCAGTAACACCAAGAGTATCAGAGAACACCTCGGGAAACGACTGACACAGTTTGCGAATACTATCAGCCTGCTCCTCAGGTAGATGTCTAAGGTCTAACAACATCTCATCCTGGGTAGGCGAAATAGAAGAACATGACACAGAATTACACTTTAATAGTGGGATTTTACAATTGGACGCAAATTTGAATGTGCACGACTTACTCTGAAGATCGAGCACAAGACCAGTGTGAGAAATAAAGTCCGCTCCCAGTATAATGGGGCAAGACAAGTGCTTAGCCACAAACAGTTTAACTTTCCATGTAAACTTAAAAACACGAATTTTGACCAGTAAGGAACCTAGAATTTCTAATGGAGATGAATTAGCCGAAACGTATTGGACAGGAGAAGAGACATAGTCAGGAAGTTTACAAACAGATTTCAATTTAGAATACCATTCAGCCGAAATAATCGAACAAACACTGCCTGAATCTAAGAGAGCTGTTATAGGCTCGTTATTTACCTCAATCTTAAGAAAAGGAACAGGTGCGGGGGTATCCGCCGCAATCCTAAGACACTCTTTGGGGCATTCAAAAGATGTATTCAAAGACTTATCGTTCCCTGAATTCTCGACCTTTTTGCCAGGGGCTGAGCCTTGGGAAGCAGAATTAGTTGACTCAGCCGAAGCCACTAGTCACTTTTGATTGTTGTTGGAAGTTACACCAGAAGTTGAGCAGGAGGGGGTGCTATTCGAATTGGGACAATTCTTGGCAATATGTGAGAAAGCCCCACATTTAAAACAGCCTTGTGATGACCCGGCTCCATTCCTCGTCCCACTTGACTTGATCAGTGGGCACTTGTTGCGCAGATGGTCAGGCGACCCGCAAGCATAACATTTACGGGGATTGACTGATCGGCGAGGTGAAGGCCGAGTATTACTAAAGGAAGGCGGGTGTTCTTTCGCGACACGCAAAGAATCGGCGTATCTAACTCCTTCCGCTGAGACGGCCAATGCTTCAAGTTCAGAAAAGGTATGCGGGCACGCCGCGAAACACAAATATGATCTATAAGATGGTGAAATGCCTTCTACGATAGCCTGTACAATCTGATCCTCAGGGAAGTGAAGAGCAAACACCCTAGTATAAAACTTAATGTCCTGTATGAAATCAGCCAAGTTTTCATCCAAGCGTTGTACACGGTAATAGTACTTCTGAATCAGAGATGACCTCGCGCGGGCGGGAATAAAATTTGCAAGCAAGTGTGCATGAAAATCTTCAATAGATGACTGTTCAGCTATGGCTCTTACTATTTTGTCAGAGAGAATACCAATTGCATAAGGATAGATAATTTGCAAAATTTGACATGGAGAAAGAGAAAACACAAGGGCATGGTCCTGAAATTCAACTAGAAATCTTAAAAATGAAATTACATCACTAGTGGTATTAACTGAAAACTTAGAGATACCCCTGAGCAACATTGCCAATGGATGGGGCAAACTACTGAACCCAGGTGACATAGTCGGTAAAGGTTTCAATGGCAAGGAAGTTAATTCAGAACGGATGTTACTCAATGATGCACGACGTTCAGATTCGTTGTCCAATGGGGCAGGGATAGTTTGAGCAGCAACGGTTATCCTATTAACTTCTCCCTTGGGAGGCGCTTCCTCACTACCTGCATTCACTATGGTGGGCTGATCAGATTTGGGAGGAACTTCCCCAGTTAACAATTGAGTGACCTTGCTAGATAATTCGGAAATATTTTCCAGGAGCGTACCAGCTTCCTTCCGCTGAACGTCATTCAGTTTTAGAGACAACAGATCGTTAACCCTATTCGAAAAATGATATAGCCTGCCTTGCACACGCTTAATTTGATTAGGAGACGGATCATTTTCATCAAAAAAACTAACTACAGAAGCTAGCCCAGTAATATTCTCCGTGATCGTGGAAAGAGAGTCGTCAATTTCTTTCTCTCCCGAATTGGGGATGGAAATGGGCAAATCAAGGGACTCTCTAAGCTTGTTTGTGTCTACTGCAACCGTGCCTCCAGATTGTACATTTCTAATAGTCAATTCATAGATCAACTCCTCCTTGCGCAAATAGTTAAGAAGGAGAACATCGCGAGGGCCGGGCATGATGACAGAACAATTTGGAAAAATCAAAAAATTCCAGCAACTGAGAAAATGGTTAGAGTTCGGATCAAAACAATGTCTAGCCGTCAAAAGGGGCTAAATTGAGACCCATTCAACCACGCTCTGCTACCACTTGTTACCGTATTTTGGTGGTAGGTAGAGGTGAAAGAAGGTGCGGGCGTGAACGGGTCTCAAACTACGGAATCAAAGTTAATGTAAAATTTAACAAGGTTATATTTTCTTTTCAAAATAAATAAGTAACAAGCATGGCAGGTACAGAATTCAAATAAGGTGGTTACAATATTTACAGAATTTGGGCTTCGCGCCCCGAATTCATGATGCTTGGGCAATCAGTTCGGTTTTACCTCAAACACAAGTTTTAACAGAGGGGCAGAAAACCCCATTCATACCTAGGAGCCCTTGCTCCAAATTACACTGAAAAGCCTCCTCGAGGCATACAACATACAATTTTTAAAAGAGCCACTCGCTCTCAAATTTAAGCCTCTCCCAGGCCACACCAAACTCAACCTCCAAGTTGTCCTCAACGGACATAAACGCAGGGGTAAAATACCCAATCTACTGAGGTCTATTAAACGGAAAGAATGTTAATAAAATGACCTCTAAAATCACAATTTGAGAGGAGGCGAACTTGCACTCCTAATACACTTTGATTTAAAACCTACTTTGGCACTAGGCCGTTATTACAAGGGCTAATCCCATACTACAGAGGTGACTTAATAGCAATTTACATTACATTACGGAAGAATTGGTTGAGAAAATAAGTTCACCTCAAGACGATGTGAGTGGGAGCTCGAGAGGGTTAAGCACTCTCTATCCCGATATGTCGTTTTAAAATAGAATAGATACCAGTTGTTTTTACATTTTAGGAAAAGGTTACATGGTTGAACGCTTAGAACCCGCCCCGAAAGTTAAACTGCTGAGCAAGAAAAGAAAGAATTTATTAATCGGCCATTACCTTATAGTTGACCGCTGCCGAAGAAAGAGGCGCTTCCCGCCTCCTGCTATGCACTTAATACACTGAAAGATGGAACAGAAGTGGCCCGGAGACCCTAAAATCAGCAGTTTATATCCTCTCGTGGAAGGTTCCAGGCGTTAGGGGAATGAAAACACCCGCCCACAATTATTTTATTGGATAGGACCCCGCAACAGATACAAGTTGGGGGAAGATACACCAGATTGGTCAGAAATTACTAAAAGAAATTCGGGATTGGATAAATCTAAAACAAGGGGAAAAAGAGGGGTATACAGCCAACTTAAACAATAACAGAAAGAAATTTAACAAGAAACAAACTTTTGAAATAAAAATTTCTCCAACCAAAATAGTTCTTTGACTCCGCACTAGGATGCACTATTGTTGATCTTCAGTAGTGTCCTCTAGAAGAGAAAGTTCACACTTATTACTTCAAGCGAAACAAAAACACATCAAAAGTGACACAGTTCAAAAACTCAAAATTTTCCACGTGGTGACATCTTCTGAGAAGGTAGAGAATTAATAGAGTAGATAAAGTTCAACCTTCCTCCAGAAGAGGAGTTTCAACTGGCGCAATTTTTAAATAAACGGTGTAGAGGTGTACCGCCCGGTACAGACCTCCCCCCTCCAAAAGTTCCTCCAGGGGTGACACATGAAATCAGTTTGAAACAAAGTCCAAGTAATGATGTTGATATGAAGATAGATAGCAGAAGCATTTACAAGATTTCTTAATTCAGTTTCAAAATGTTGTTGTTGCAGGTGAATGAAAGTCTTTATGTTTGTAGAATTTGAATTCTGAAGATAAATTTTTTAATACTTAAAAGTGATGAAGAATTTTGCAATGTCCACCAAATATTGCTGTTGAATTCCCATGAAACGGTATTAAGGTTGAACGGGAATGTCTATGTAGTTGATGTGGGCTAAGTTGGATGGCCGGACCGGCCGTTACAGCTTGCGTCCAAAGGAAGCCGCTCGGACCCCTCAAGTACCCTGAGATACCGCTCGCCCGCACTATGAGGGGAGCAGAGGTGTTGAAGCACGCCGCGCCCGCGGTGAACATATACCGGCTGCGGGCAAGTAGCAGGTCGTGCGCCGCACATCAGCCTTGGCCGGGAGGAGAGCTCCGGCTCGCCGTGCACATGTCGTCCTCGCTGGGGCCGAGGGGGCCCGTCCTCGAACCCAGCCGCGGCACAGCGCCGCGCGGCTGCGGGGGCACTGAAACATTAAGCTAGGCGGCAGAATTGTGTTGGACCATCATGTTTATTTGAGGGCACAGGCATGTAAAGAGATTGAGGGGCCAGCGGCGTGCAGATATCCATGGCATTTCATCTAAGCCAGCCACTGAGTGTAGTGGAGCAGGAGACGGGAGCGTGGTAATGGCCGTGACAAGGACAGGATGTCAGTTTAACAATCGGGGGAGGTTTACAAGAAATGCTTACATATAAAATAAAATATTATAGAAGGAGCAGAATGCCTTAAAAGTTGAACTCAAAAAAAATATATAACCTTCATATTCCTTTCAAATTATATGAAGCAAGTTGACACAAAATTTACACTGGTTTCACCTGGGACAGGTGAACCCTAAATATCCTCTCGGTGGCTGGGTTGCTTACTAACAATGTAACCGGAGTAAGAAAATCGAGAATGATGCATGGCCCATGAAATCTGGGGGCAAGCTTGCCCGCGGGAACAAAATTCTTGACCATAACCTGGTCACCTACCTTCAAAGGGGTGGGTCTCCGTCCACGATCATACCTTTCCCTAACCTTTTCATGAGACACTTTAAGATTGGCTTTAGCCTTCTTCCAAAGATCTTTAATATTATCCGGATCTATTGTCTCGGGTAGAATGTCATTCAGAGACCAGAGGTTAGAGAGCGGCGAGTTGGGAACAAACTTGAACATCAAAGAAGCTGGAGTAAACTTGTGAGATTCATGAACTGCCGAATTCAAAGCAAAAGCTATCCAATGCAGGGACGTGTCCCACCTGGAATGATCTTCATGATGATAGGCAATAAGTGCGGACCTGAGATTACGATTAACCCGTTCAGCCAGAGATGGTTGAGGGTAATAAGCAGAAGTAGTTACATGAGAGATGGACAAGTCAAAACAGAATTTACGAAAAAGATTTGATGTGAACGCCTTAGCATTATCAGATACAATATATTGGCACGGACCAAAAGAAGCAAAAATAGAATTTAAGCAAGTAATTGTAGACTGAGCGGTAGCCAGCTTAGTCGGAAATAACCAAGAAAATCTGGTAAAACCATCTACGCACACAAAGATGAACTTGTTAGCATTACCCTTTGACTGGGGGAAGGGTCCTACATAATCAATATACAGGCGTTCCATGGGGCGTGACGCTTGATGCGAAGACAAAAGGCCTACCTTCGTGGACATGGTGGGTTTACTCAGCAAACATGATTTACAAGCTTTTACAAGTTCACGGATTTCACCGTCCATACCTTTCCAGATGAACATTTCACGAATCTTTTCACGGGTTTTAAAGATTCCAAGATGCCCCCCTAATGGCGTCTCATGGTAATACTTGAAGATCATAGGAACAAGAACCGCTGGAACAACAACCTTCATCATCTTATCATGCCTCGAAGGGCAACATAGAACACCATTCCTCAGAACATAAGGGACGACATGTTCCCCAGAAGAAAGGGTTTCCATTATCGGAGCCAGCGTCGGATCTTCACGTTGGTATTTCTCAATATCCCTAAAAAGCATGGGAGCATCTGTTAAGATGGCATTAACACCAGATAGTATGGACTCGGAAGGTGATGAACTGTCGACCGGTTCCTGGGTCTCGACGTCGTTAGAAAACATACGGCTGAGTCCATCAGCAACAACATTTTCGGTACCTCTGATATGTCTAACATCAAACTGGAAGGCGTAAATACGAATAGCCCAGCGGGCTATACGACCAGTACGACGCGGCCTACCTAAGACCCAGCTTAATGCTTGATTATCTGTCTCCAGGTCGAATTTTACGTGTTCCAGATAGAGACGGAACTTTTCTAAGGCGAATAAGACTGCCAAACCTTCGAGCTCATATATGGAGTACTTTGCTTCTTGAGCCGAGAGAGTCCTAGATGCATAGGCGATGGGGCGCCTCCCTAGTTCAGTCTCTTGAAGAAGGACTGCAGCTACAGCTGATGACGACGCGTCCGTTTGGACGATGAATTTCTTCGAGAAGTCAGGCATAGCAAGTACAGGGGCATTACAGAGAGCTAATTTAAGGTCTTCAAAAGCGGCTTGTTGAGAAGGTCCCCACTCGAATTTGATGCCTTTCCTACGAAGAAGGTTTAAGGGCGCCGCTCTATTAGCGAAGTTAGGAATAAACTTCCTGAAGAAATTCACCATACCAATGAACCTGGCGATACCTTTAATGTCCTTGGGAGGTTTAAAATCACGGATGGCCTGTGTTCTAGAATGATCGACTGCTACGCCATCGGGTGACACAATATGCCCTAGGAATGACATAGAGGGCTTAGCAAAGGCGACCTTGGACAACTTAACAGTTAACCCAGCCTTACGAAGGCGATCGAGAACTTCTCGCAGATGATCTAGATGTTCTTCAAAATTCTCTGAAAATACGACGACATCATCTAAATAGTGATATAAGTACTCGAATTTGATGTCGGAGAAGACCCTATCTAGTAGCCTAGTGAGCACAGCTGCCCCCGTGGGGAGCCCGAAAGACACGCGGTTGTATTCATATAAATTCCAGTCCGTGGCAAACGCTGTAAGGTGTTTAGACTCTTCGGCAAGGGGAATTTGATTATAGGCCTGATTCAAGTCCAAGATAGTAAAGAACTTGGCCTTACGAAACCATGAAAAGCAAGAATGAAAGTCGGGAAGGGGCACAGATTGTAACACCACCTTCCGATTGAGAGCCCTGTAATCAATTACAGGCCTGAAGCCTCCTTGGGGTTTCGGGACTAGAAAAATAGGCGAAGAATACGCCGACTTAGAGGGCCTAATAATACCATCCTTCAACATCTGATCGATGGTGGAAAACGGACAGGAATCGAATCCGTGACCTCAATTTTGTATTCAATAAGGTCAGTAACACCAAGAGTATCAGAGAACACCTCGGGAAACGACTGACACAGTTTGCGAATACTATCAGCCTGCTCCTCAGGTAGATGTCTAAGGTCTAACAACATCTCATCCTGGGTAGGCGAAATAGAAGAACATGACACAGAATTACACTTTAATAGTGGGATTTTACAATTGGACGCAAATTTGAATGTGCACGACTTACTCTGAAGATCGAGCACAAGACCAGTGTGAGAAATAAAGTCCGCTCCCAGTATAATGGGGCAAGACAAGTGCTTAGCCACAAACAGTTTAACTTTCCATGTAAACTTAAAAACACGAATTTTGACCAGTAAGGAACCTAGAATTTCTAATGGAGATGAATTAGCCGAAACGTATTGGACAGGAGAAGAGACATAGTCAGGAAGTTTACAAACAGATTTCAATTTAGAATACCATTCAGCCGAAATAATCGAACAAACACTGCCTGAATCTAAGAGAGCTGTTATAGGCTCGTTATTTACCTCAATCTTAAGAAAAGGAACAGGTGCGGGGGTATCCGCCGCAATCCTAAGACACTCTTTGGGGCATTCAAAAGATGTATTCAAAGACTTATCGTTCCCTGAATTCTCGACCTTTTTGCCAGGGGCTGAGCCTTGGGAAGCAGAATTAGTTGACTCAGCCGAAGCCACTAGTCACTTTTGATTGTTGTTGGAAGTTACACCAGAAGTTGAGCAGGAGGGGGTGCTATTCGAATTGGGACAATTCTTGGCAATATGTGAGAAAGCCCCACATTTAAAACAGCCTTGTGATGACCCGGCTCCATTCCTCGTCCCACTTGACTTGATCAGTGGGCACTTGTTGCGCAGATGGTCAGGCGACCCGCAAGCATAACATTTACGGGGATTGACTGATCGGCGAGGTGAAGGCCGAGTATTACTAAAGGAAGGCGGGTGTTCTTTCGCGTCACGCAAAGAATCGGCGTATCTAACTCCTTCCGCTGAGACGGCCAATGCTTCAAGTTCAGAAAAGGTTTGCGGGCACGCCGCGAAACACAAATATGATCTATAAGATGGTGAAATGCCTTCTACGATAGCCTGTACAATCTGATCCTCAGGGAAGTGAAGAGCAAACACCCTAGTATAAAACTTAATGTCCTGTATGAAATCAGCCAAGTTTTCATCCAAGCGTTGTACACGGTAATAGTACTTCTGAATCAGAGATGACCTCGCGCGGGCGGGAATAAAATTTGCAAGCAAGTGTGCATGAAAATCTTCAATAGATGACTGTTCAGCTATGGCTCTTACTATTTTGTCAGAGAGAATACCAATTGCATAAGGATAGATAATTTGCAAAATTTGACATGGAGAAAGAGAAAACACAAGGGCATGATCCTGAAATTCAACTAGAAATCTTAAAAATGAAATTACATCACTAGTGGTATTAACTGAATTAGAGATACCCCTGAGCAACATTGCCAATGGATGGGGCAAACTACTGAACCCAGGTGACATAGTCGGTAAAGGTTTCAATGGCAAGGAAGTTAATTCAGAACGGATGTTACTCAATGATGCACGACGTTCAGATTCGTTGTCCAATGGGGCAGGGATAGTTTGAGCAGCAACGGTTATCCTATTAACTTCTCCCTTGGGAGGCGCTTCCTCACTACCTGCATTCACTATGGTGGGCTGATCAGATTTGGGAGGAACTTCCCCAGTTAACAATTGAGTGACCTTGCTAGATAATTCGGAAATATTTTCCAGGAGCGTACCAGCTTCCTTCCGCTGAACGTCATTCAGTTTTAGAGACAACAGATCGTTAACCCTATTCGAAAAATGATATAGCCTGCCTTGCACACGCTTAATTTGATTAGGAGACGGATCATTTTCATCAAAAAAACTAACTACAGAAGCTAGCCCAGTAATATTCTCCGTGATCGTGGAAAGAGAGTCGTCAATTTCTTTCTCTCCCGAATTGGGGATGGAAATGGGCAAATCAAGGGACTCTCTAAGCTTGTTTGTGTCTACTGCAACCGTGCCTCCAGATTGTACATTTCTAATAGTCAATTCATAGATCAACTCCTCCTTGCGCAAATAGTTAAGAAGGAGAACATCGCGAGGGCCGGGCATGATGACAGAACAATTTGGAAAAATCAAAAAATTCCAGCAACTGAGAAAATGGTTAGAGTTCGGATCAAAACAATGTCTAGCCGTCAAAAGGGGCTAAATTGAGACCCATTCAACCACGCTCTGCTACCACTTGTTACCGTATTTTGGTGGTAGGTAGAGGTGAAAGAAGGTGCGGGCGTGAACGGGTCTCAAACTACGGAATCAAAGTTAATGTAAAATTTAACAAGGTTATATTTTCTTTTCAAAATAAATAAGTAACAAGCATGGCAGGTACAGAATTCAAATAAGGTGGTTACAATATTTACAGAATTTGGGCTTCGCGCCCCGAATTCATGATGCTTGGGCAATCAGTTCGGTTTTACCTCAAACACAAGTTTTAACAGAGGGGCAGAAAACCCCATTCATACCTAGGAGCCCTTGCTCCAAATTACACTGAAAAGCCTCCTCGAGGCATACAACATACAATTTTTAAAAGAGCCACTCGCTCTCAAATTTAAGCCTCTCCCAGGCCACACCAAACTCAACCTCCAAGTTGTCCTCAACGGACATAAACGCAGGGGTAAAATACCCAATCTACTGAGGTCTATTAAACGGAAAGAATGTTAATAAAATGACCTCTAAAATCACAATTTGAGAGGAGGCGAACTTGCACTCCTAATACACTTTGATTTAAAACCTACTTTGGCACTAGGCCGTTATTACAAGGGCTAATCCCATACTACAGAGGTGACTTAATAGCAATTTACATTACATTACGGAAGAATTGGTTGAGAAAATAAGTTCACCTCAAGACGATGTGAGTGGGAGCTCGAGAGGGTTAAGCACTCTCTATCCCGATATGTCGTTTTAAAATAGAATAGATACCAGTTGTTTTTACATTTTAGGAAAAGGTTACATGGTTGAACGCTTAGAACCCGCCCCGAAAGTTAAACTGCTGAGCAAGAAAAGAAAGAATTTATTAATCGGCCATTACCTTATAGTTGACCGCTGCCGAAGAAAGAGGCGCTTCCCGCCTCCTGCTATGCACTTAATACACTGAAAGATGGAACAGAAGTGGCCCGGAGACCCTAAAATCAGCAGTTTATATCCTCTCGTGGAAGGTTCCAGGCGTTAGGGGAATGAAAACACCCGCCCACAATTATTTTATTGGATAGGACCCCGCAACAGATACAAGTTGGGGGAAGATACACCAGATTGGTCAGAAATTACTAAAAGAAATTCGGGATTGGATAAATCTAAAACAAGGGGAAAAAGAGGGGTATACAGCCAACTTAAACAATAACAGAAAGAAATTTAACAAGAAACAAACTTTTGAAATAAAAATTTCTCCAACCAAAATAGTTCTTTGACTCCGCACTAGGATGCACTATTGTTGATCTTCAGTAGTGTCCTCTAGAAGAGAAAGTTCACACTTATTACTTCAAGCGAAACAAAAACACATCAAAAGTGACACAGTTCAAAAACTCAAAATTTTCCACGTGGTGACATCTTCTGAGAAGGTAGAGAATTAATAGAGTAGATAAAGTTCAACCTTCCTCCAGAAGAGGAGTTTCAACTGGCGCAACTTTTAAATAAACGGTGTAGAGGTGTACCGCCCGGTACAATTATTATTATTATTATTATTATTAAGTTCACTGAAAGAGCTTTGATCCTACAAGACGACTGTTTCCCAGGCAGATGGCTAGCAGTTTTTGGAATGTTATGTGGTAATTGTGACGACTTCGTCAGTCGCATTGCTTGGCTTTGTTGAACATGTCCACTACAGCCCCTCCGGTAACCTTAAAATGTTGAGTAGAATACGTTCCAGGGTTAAAATAACTGGATGAGCATGGAATCGAATCCAGGGTTTTCGAGTAAGAAGTGGACACGGTATACCTCTAAGATTGGGTTGAGCAGTAATAATAATTTTAAAACTATACACTTCATGAAATTGATAATCTACAAGTTCTCCTTCGCCAGTTCCCATTAGTGCTGCTTTTACAACAATTTTACATCATTTGATACTTCGTGGCTCATAAATGGTAACACTGTATCCCTGCCAGTACGAAGTCACGAAATTGTTTGCGATATGCTTTGGCTCAGATTGTATCGTTATTAATAACACTGATAAAAATTCTTGCATATTTTCAGCAATATGAAGTCCGCTTTTCTATTTGATTATAGGTTTACTTTTATTTATTTATTTATTTATTTATTTATTTATTTATTTATTTATTTATTTATTTATTGTACGAATAATCTGTCTGCCTTAAAACTTATAACGAGGAACTGTGACATTTCTGTTCAACGGGCCTTCGATCGTTGTGAACACTTGCTTATTGCTGGGTGTCATAAAGAAAATAGACATTATGTATGAAATGATTAATAATGGGTTTGTAAATATACCTTGTTTTACTAGTTGGATTTACGTCGCACCGACACAGATAGATCTTATGGTGACGTTGGTATAGGAAAATGCTAACAGTCGGAAGGAAGCGGCCGTTGTCTTAATTAAGGTACAGCCCAAGTATTTGCCTGGTGTGAAAATGGGAAACCACCTTCAGAGCTGCCGATAGTGGGGTTCGAACCCACTACACCCCGAATGCAAGCTCACAGCTGCACGCCCCTAACCGCACAGGTTTGTAAATAATTAAGAAAACAATGATCAATGTATACTCGAGTGCACAAAAGTGAGTCGTCGCGGACAGACTTTCTTTCTTTCAAAACCCTCTTCTTTGAGATGAGAAGAACTTATTCTTCAGGTGACAGGCCTATTCACTGTTTACAAATATCCTCGTGTTTGGAGAAAATATAATATTTCGCTGTCGACCAATTCTTGTGCATTCGAGTGTACATAGCCATTTATAAACTTAAATATGCCGAGGGTATTATTGAATGCATTCAGTCTTTATTGTTACTAAACTCAATTTATCTATCTTAAGTAGTAACCTCCGCAAGCATCATCATCATCATAGGCATTTATTCGTCAACGAATATGTAGTATATAAATACAATGTCATTTGGACATATTAATTGTGTCGTCTCAGATGGCTGAACAGTTCGATTCTGGATGCACAGATTTAATTGCAGTGACAGCACACACTAATAGTTGTAGCAGATGGTTGTGCAAGAATGCCATCCCTCACATTCGCTCGTTCTTTCCTGCGGTTCCCCCTCTCAGCTTCTAATCTTCTCCTATCTTTTTCTAGATGTTCAACTCCATTGTATACAATGCTACGCCATTTGCTCCTATCCTCGGCTGTAGATTCCCAGTTGATCGTATCAATATGACATCTTTTAAGATTATACTTTAGAACATCCTTATATCGTTTAAGCTGCCCTCCATGGTTATGCTGACCATTCTTTAGTTGGGAGTACAAGATTTTCTTTAGGAGGCGTGTATCTAGCATGCGGACGATATGACCAGCCCAGCGTAGCTGATGCCTGACTATCTTTGCCTCTATACTTGTAGTGTTGGCTTCCTCGAGGATGCTGATGTTCGTTCGACGATCTTGCCATTTAACTTTCAGTATTCTCCGCAAGCATCGTTGATGGTATTTTCCAGACATTTTAGGTTTCTTCTGTAGGTTGTCCAGGTCTCGCAACCATAGATAAGAGTAGGAATTACAACAGCATTGTAAACGTACAGTTTGGTTCTCACACTGATATCATGATTGTCAAACACTCTTCTTAGGAGACGACCGAAAGCCGCACTAGCGCATCTTAAACGATATTGGATTTCTGCATCAATGTTTGCACATGTCGAGAGATGGCTCCCAAGGTAAGGAAAATGAGTTATGTTTTGCAGAGACTGGCCATTGATTGTAATAGTCAGAATTCTCTTATTGGAATTAGGCGCCGGCTGGTAAAGCATCTTAGTCTTATCAATATTAATTTCCAATCCGATACTTTCATATGCTTGATTAAAAGCATTGAGGATTGACTGCAGATCTTCCTCTGTGTTGGCTAAGATAACATTGTCATCTGCATACTGAAGCTCTATGACTGACACTGAGGACACCTTGGTCTTAGCTCGCAGTCTGCTAATATTAAACAGATTTCCATCAGTTCTATACATTTCTACTCCTGATGGCAGTTTATCATCCATAAGGTGTAGTATAGTTCCAACAAATAGTGAGAACAATGTTTGAGCAATTATACAACCTTGCTTGACTCCAGTAGAAATACGGAAAAGGTGTCCTGGTTTTATATTAGAAAGAACAGTAGCAAGCAAGCAAGCAAGCCATCAAGCAAGCAAACAAACAAAATAAGAAAGAAAAATGAAATAAAATAAAATAAAACAAGCAAGAAATAAACAATGAGACTTAAACCAGATTTTACGCTCGTATACCTGCAATGAGGACGCCACCAGTATATGATTAGCAAAGTCAGGGAACCACTGATTTGTTTCATTTGGGAATAAGACGACCAAATGAGTTGAATACATATTCTATTTCCACCCTTTCTACGAATGATGTTGGGAGAGGATAGAGTATGTTTTCTCATTTAATTTCCTCTTCAAACGACACAAGATAAGCATACATAGTTTATTTAAACTTTGAGAGAGCTTTGAAACTTTTATCTAAGCAGGCAGAGCCATTGTACCTCCAAGTTGTAAGTAGTAAAAGCTGTTTATTGTATCTCAACTTGTACATTCGTGAACCTCGCGTCCGCAGAATTCCTTTGTTCCCCAGACTCTTTCAGCTGTCATTGTAGGGGAATAACATTCCAGGCTCGATCAATCATACTTTACCGTTGGCGTGGACTGATACAACTACATTGTATAGTGTACTCCCACAGTTTAATCCGAAGTTCGTTGTGATTGACGGCAGAGGAATGTGCTGAAGAGTGAAGAAGAGGTTATAGGAGTTGTCCTGATGTGTTGTACAGAATGATTTCCCAATAGGCCTAAATGAAGTTCCCTAGAGAACTGTTCGGGACAGTACATCCGGTTTATTACTTATTAAATTGGTACTGTCCACGTCTGCGATTAATGATTAAATGAATCTATGTGCATGAGTCAGAGTTGTGAGAGAGAAATGGTGAATTGGTTCTCCCGCTGAGGGTAAGAGAACCAGAAGAAGGTCTAGAACACAATGATTTGACTCTGTTTGAACGTAGGGTCTACTCATTGTTGGAAGCGGAGAAGTTTTAGGAACCACAAAGGTAGCTACGAATAAAGAAATATGAGGAGCTCACATTTCCAGGCTAATCTCTCGAAGGACAAATAGTCTGTAACTTAATGCGATATTTCAATTTATGTTTTTCACTTAAAATTGAACTTTTCTCCTTATAACAGTGCAAAAAAAGTTGTTAAAATCTCCAATACTTTCGGAGTTCTGGCGAAAAACGTGAAGCTCTGTCAGCCAAGTAAGCCGTTTATTGGTAAGTTCGTGCTCGTTCCCTGTAACTTTCCTTTTTTAGAACCGTTTCCATGATAACTCTAAAAAATTTTAAGATATTAGGATGCAGGAGAAGAAGAAGAGGGGCCGATGACCTTCGATGTTAGGCCCCTTAAAACACCAAGCATCATCATCATCATCATCAGAAGAAGAAGAAGAAGTAGAATAAGAAGAAGAAGATATACTAGCATTATTGAGCTATCTTTAATGATGAACTTTATAAAAAAGATATTTTCAAATGAAAATTAATAAAAAAATGACTATGTACTTGGAAATTACGTCATGAAAAATATTTATACTTGATGGACTTCGCCGGTTCCAGTATATATTGTATCTAGAACATTTATAGTCATGAGAAAAAAGAAACATAGAAAAATATTCATGTATATTCATGTATTGTATTTATGTATTATCAGGGAAACAGCAAATCAGTGTCCATGATACACCGCCATTTTGAATAATTAATTATGTATAATGGCATAGGTTTATTATAATTTATAAATATGTAGGAGTATTACTAACGAATAATTTGTTTGTCACAATACATTTCCTTTTAGTATTAATTTCCATTGTTGCGGGGGAAAACGTTGAATACACCACAATTTTATGTTCAAAAGTGTATAAAGATGAAATCTTGCATTCATGTATATTTCATCGAGAAGAAGAAGATATACTAGCATTATTAAGCTATCTTTAATGATTAACTTTAAAAACATATTTTCAAAGGAAAATTAATGACAAATTTACTACTTACTATTCCTTTAAGGGGAGTTACGAGTGAAATTTAGAACTTCTACATCTACCACTTTTCAAAACCAAATTTTAATAACAAGCAGATAGTAATAATATATAGATGCACGCTGGCGGTATGTAGTGTTTACAGTGCGCTATATCTTCTGACACGGGCTAGAATAAATTTGTTACTTTCATTGATTTGTCTCAGTCTCATTCTTGGCTTTGACAATATGAAAGTGACCGAGGTATGAGCGATGCTAGTAATACTGTTTCTTATGCAGCCAGACCCTGTTATGAATGGTGTGAAAATATACAACTCATAGGGTCAGTTGGTGCCTACATTTCAGTGGGCTTGGCAGAATGATATGTAATAGCAACTTCTGGCTCGGTGGGGAAAGCAAAGGGAAACTAAATCACACCTCATTTCCCTCTTATGCCTCGTCAGTGATGTCTAGGCTATCATTATAGCTGTTGGCAGAGATATGAGGTTCAAACCAGCCTTCGGGCTGAATACCCAACGTACATACATAGATACACGCAATACTTGGAGTTGATTAGTTAATTGGTTGCGGAGGTATTGACAAATATGTTACATGAAAAATGTTATTTGTTGCACAGTTTTCATTTCTTGGGCTGTAATTTAGAAGAATTGTAAAAATATACTCGTATATTTAAGAACAACTACGGATTTTTCAGTCAGCTATTAGAGATATAGCTGCCTCTGTGGATCAGTGGTAGAGTGTTGGCCTCCGGATCCCAAGATAGCGGGTTCAAACCCGGCAGAGGTAGTCGGATTTTTGAAGGGCGAAAGAAAGTCCATTCGACACTCCATGTCGTACGATGGCGGCATGTAAAAGATCTCTGGTGACACATTTCGTGTTTACCCGACGAAATTCATTAAAATCTCAGCCACAGACGCCCAAGAGAGATCCAGGTTACTCTGTCTGCTATCTAGTGGGCCTAGAGTAAAACGGAACGTCGAAATTGACGAGCAGACAGCCAGATGGCGTCAAATTGAAATGTCTGCACACGGTAGCTGAGGCCATACGATTATTATTATTATTATTATTATTATTATTATTATTATTATTATTATAATTATTTATTAGAGATATATCTTTTCATCTTTTCATTATTCCTTCAATAGGCAAAAATTTAGTTTCGTGCTATTTTAGGATTAAAATATGAAGGTAATATTCCACTGATAATAAAATGCACAACTACTACATATTCAAACATTATCTGAAAATTTCAGGTGAATCCGATAAGAACACTGTTTCAAGGAACATTTTCTACATGACAAAGAGCTTAAATTTTTCTGAGGTAGATGAAAGCAATTGAAATTTTTAAGAAGCGTACTTGCTTCAAAACTGCTCTGGACTGTAAATTAATCCCTCTGATGTCTTTTTCCTCTTACGCAAAGCGTAGGCCTACAACAATGTATTATTTAAATGGTAATTCGAAAGAACTTTAAAGTTAATTTTGTCCGACAGCGTGAGAGAAAGGGGGCGTAGACTTGCTCTATATACGCCGAACAGCTACCTTTAAATTCGGTATTGAGAGCTTTAAAAATGACGTCAGGGAAAATTGATAACGGTAAGAGGAAGAATGCACATTAATAATAAATTAATAATAATTATGATAATCAATACTAACTATTAATAATTATAATATTTATTTATTTATTTATTTATTTATTTATTTATTTATTTATTTATTTATTTATTTATGTTCGCTAACTAATTTTACGTTTTCTAGAGATGCCGAGATACTGGATTCTTCTCCCGTAGCAGTTCTCGTTCGTGAGAATAAATCTAAGCGAAGGAGATTGGCATCTTTTAACACCTTCAAATACCACACAACTGAGTTGTGGTAAAACCCGTCAAGTCTGGCGCAGAAAGCTAGCACTACAATCTATTCCAGTCCACTCGGCACACGAATAATACATGTACTGTACAACAGATGATGCATTTGCGTAAAACAATAGAACTCGCACATACGCACCGGAGGTGAGACCGCTGTAGCGCACTGCGACTCCCGTAACTCGATACTTTTCTCTTGTTGTTAGCGGATTAGTTTGTAGTTTATACGTCTGTCAGTTACGTTACCAAGTTTCCATGCGATGCCTCTTAGTGACAATCCAATGGTATAGACAGACCTAGCACCTAGTGACATTATGTTGGTTTAAATCGTCAGGGGTGCATGCCAACGAGCCACCCAAACGATTAAGGGGGCTGCGACGCTCCTACACGCTAGTTTATGCTAATAAGAGCCTCGGCTAATTCCTTTGTCAAAGTTGGCAACCACAGCTATCTGGACTGGATTCTAAGAGTGGCGCCATTCTATTACACATTTCAGCCAGTGGCAGTGGCTGTTGATACGGATAGAATGGAAAATGCCGCATTATTTATGGTATTTGGTTATACAAGTACTGTAAATATATTTCTACGGGTGGGTCCGTGCGTCCCTCTACAAGTATTAGGACGTAAAGTTTATTTATTTATTTATTTATTTATTTATTTATTCTCCGGGGTTGGTTTTTTCCCCCAGGGCTCAGCGAGGGATCCCACCTCAACCGCCTGAAAGTCACTGTCTTGGGGCGTGAGACATTTGGTCGGGGATACAACTGGGTTTGGAGGACCAGTACCTGGTCTAGACCGCCTGCTATGCTGAACATGGGACTTGTGGGGGATGGGAAGGTCAGAAGGGAGAAGCAAAGAAGGGGGAAGGAAGCGGCCGTGGCCGTAAGTTAGGTACCATCCCTGCATTTGCCTGGAGAATATGTGGGAACCACGGAAAACCACTTCGAGAATGACTGACGTGGGAATTGAATTCCTTCTAAGCAGTTGATCTCCAGAGACTGAGTATCTCCCGAGACTGAGTGGACCCCGCTTCAGTCCTCATACGATTTTTTTTATTTCGTGGCAGAGCCGGGAATCGAACCCGGGCCTCCGGGGGTGATAGCTAATTACACTAACCACTACACCACATAGGCGGACTTTCAAAACAATGTAATTTATGCTCTGGTACGCATAAGCAAGTTTTACCCATTTTGTATTATTATCATAACCCAATCGTTTTGTAATTACAGTTTCAGCATGAACTAGGCCAATTGGTTCGTTGTGAGTTTGTTTCAAGCAACGTCGTATTCTTTGTAGAATAATTATTGCGCCAAAAGTCTATGCCTTTTATAAACTCCAAAAATAATCACTTCATATTACAATGTTGAACTGTTCAGTCCCACCTTGTCACTCGTACATTGTCTCACTCCCTCCCACATGTACCTCGAAGTTACATACGAAAACTTTGAAATTGTAAAATGTAGAACCAAACTATACAGTCTGCCTGGCCGAGGCAGTAAAGGTGCGCTCGGTTCATCCGTAAGGATGTGGATTCGATTCCCTATCTGGAAGTTGAAAAATTAAGAAACGAGATTTCCACTTACGGAGATGCATATGGTCCTGAGGTTCACTCAGCCTACAAAAAAAAATGACTACCAGGTTAATTTCTGGGGACAAAGGCGGCCGGGCGTCGAGCTAACCACTCTACCCCACCAAGTGCCGAGGTTACGGGGTAGCGGAAGCCTTTACTAAACCTCTCGGGGCCTTCATAGCCTATACGTAGATTACTTTGCTTTCTGTTTTAGAACTAAACGATTATGTTGCTGCCAAGGGACCATAGGGATCAAAGCTACAGTCCTTGACCGTCTAATTAGTTCTTTTCGCTTAGGAAAGGATTTCCAAGACAGGCACCGTAAGCCTGATTGTACTTGCTACGGTGGCCAGTTTTCTCCATCACACCAACAGTGGCACGAGGTTATTATAACACTCAGTGTTACTTACCTTTGTGCCGTTTGCCATGGGGAAGAAAATAGTTCACCTTCCGTACAGGCAAGAAGTGATTTGGGGTACGGTGGTCATTTTCTTTCCCTTTCTCGTTTCCCTCTTCCAGTCTCAGCATGTGGTTACTTAAACAGTCACCCGGCCAAGTGCAACTTTTCCACATGTTGTTTAGCTACGGGCATTGTACAGTGTCATGACACAACTACACAAGAGTATCAACTGTTACCGACGTTGGAGATCACATGAGTTTCTGTGTCACAACTCCAGTGCACAAGCAGCGCACTATGAACACTGCACAGTGGTAGTGTGTCGGCCTCCAGATCACAAGATAGCGAATTCAAGTCCGGCAGCGCTAATCGGACTTTTGAACGGCAGAAAAATGTCCATTCGACACTCCATGTTGTGCAATTGAAACTCAACCAAAGTTCGAAGATCGCCCAAGAGAGATCCGGTTTACTTTGTCATCTGGTAGAGTAAAACAGACTGTCGAAATTGACGGACAGGCAACCTAAATAGTCTCAAATCAAAATGGCTGCAAACAATAGCTAAGATTATTATTATTATTATTATTATTATTATTATTATTATTATTATTATTACTGTACTGGGAGGTACACCTCAACGCCACGCATTCAAAATTAGCGCCTAAATGATCTCCTCTATTGGTCAAACAGTGAAACTGATAACACAACAAGATGGAACTTTAATCAGAAGATGTCTCCACTGAAATATTAAGAAATTTTGTTATTTTGAAGTTCCCTAAACTGACAGAATTTCTCCTTGTTTTGTTTTGCTGTACTTCAAGAAGTTTGGACATTTTTCTACAGATGACACTACTAAAAACTATGATCATGCACTCCGGTTCAAGGTGGAAGAATTTATAATTTAAAGAAGTTTTGTATTTCTGTGGTTTTGTAACTGATCTATGTTTATTTATTTTTGAGTTGGCAATACTTCCTTTTTCTTTCCGCCAGTTTTGAATCTGGCCAATGAAAAATTTCTGTAATTAATTTTTCAACCTATCACAGGCTTCTTGTTCGAGTTTGAGTGTTACTTTTGAACTTAACCAATAAAATTAAGAGGGTGTGTCCTGATTAGTCTTGAATGATCTTGAATCTTCCCTGAGGGTTATAACTGCGGCTATTCACGTTTCCTTGCCAATTGATCGTCGTATTCCTGAGTGTGTGTGTTTAAGCAGGAGGCGGGCGGCCTCTTTCGTCGGCACCTAGAACATCTACAAGGTAATGGCCACATAATTCCATCTTTCTTGCTGCAGCCGCAAATTATTCCGGGGGGAAGGTCCGAATCTTTACTATGTAACCTACTTTCTAAAATGTAACTTTTCTTTCGGCTAAGGTAAAAACTTCATAAAATCTTTAATGGTAAAGTGGGGACAGAGAGTGAGTTACCCTCTCGAGCTCCCCTTCATCTTTGTTTGAGGTGTCTGCAATGTTGCAACCTTTTGTTATGGATTACAGTAATTTCTATGCGACCCACCTCAGTAGTTTGGGAATAGCCCCGGTTTCATCGGCCTAGAGCCCTGTAGGTTTGTAAGTTTTCATTATCTTGGAGCGCAGCGTACGCCTCCATTCATCTTGTGTTTGGGCCGGTTATCTAATCTGTTCTTTTTCGTAAAGGCCCTGTAGGTTGGGTACTAGATACCCCTGTATTAAACTTTGCTATTTGTAATTCTGAGAGTGTAACCTTTTGAGGTAATATTGCCTTGAGCGGGCTGTAAGAAACGTAGAGCCTGTTTGCTCTTTTCAAAGTGTAATTGTGACGGGTGCCTCTGGAAGGCTTGACATTTGTAATTGAGGGAGCAAGTGCTCTTGATTTAGGGGATTTCTACCCCTGACTTAATGGTTCCTAATTGTTTAACTCAAATTGTGTAAACTGGATCCGGTATCTCTGGAATTGTAAAACTACGGGCTTGAAGCCCATAATCTGTAAGGTTCACTAATCTTGAGTTTTCCTAGTCTTGTTTCAAGATTGCTTTTGTACCTGATGCTTCATTGTTGTGTTCATTCAGTGAAAAATAGTTAAGTTTGAAATTCTAAAAGAAATATAACCTTTTACAATTTTAATTCAATTATTGATATTGTAGTTCGACCCATTCAAGCCCGCACCTCCTTTCACCATCTATGCGTTCCACACAAACCCTGGAACAATTATTATTGTTATTATCACACAGTAGAGACTATTGCATTAAAATGTCGGAAAATTACCATCACTGCTTTCTTAAAGGAATACTTGTTGCTTATAGTTTAAAGGGACCTAATATCTAGGTCATCGGCCCTAAACGAATACTTATGTTAGAGTGAAGAAGACCGTCGAATAGTCATCAGTGTTTTGGAAGAGAGTAACGCCATGAATATTGAGGCAATGATTATATGTTAAGATCGACATGGGTCGCCGTAGCTTTGAGCTTGGATTCGGGAGATTGTGGGTTCGAATCCCTGAAGATGGTTTCCCCATTTTCACACTAGGTAAAAGCTGGTGCTGTACCTTAATTAAGGCCACGGACGCTACCTTCCCAATCCTATAATTTTTCCATCCTTGCGTCGTCAAAAACCTTCGATGTGTTAGTTAAATATATATATATATAGACTACGTATATCTAGCAAGCTCGGAGGATGCATCATGTGATCGGACAATATGGTGACAATATTGTTCAAGAGAACCGCCAACATTTTGAAGAACAGCGATAAACGTGCGAGTGTGATAAAACAGATCGTAGAAAGGAACGTGAAAATTAGAGAATATTTTTTTCCCAGATTCTAAAACAACAGCAACAACAACAACAAGCTTCTGTACAGTTGATGTGCCATCATTGCGGTAGAACTTGTGGTTCTAGAATTGGTATGTTCATCTATCTTAGAACCCATACCCAGTAACACTAATGTATTCGGAATTTTTAAAATTTTTTTTTACAGTTTGTTTTACGTCACAAGGACACAGAGGTCTTATGGCGACGATGGGATAGGAAACGGATAGGAATGGGAAGAAAGCGTCCGTGACCTTAATAAAGGTACAAAATTTGCCTGGTGTGAAAATGGGAAAATCTCGAAAACCACCTTCAGGGCAACCAACAGTGGGGTTCGAACCTACTACCTCCCGAATACAATCTGCTAGTTACGTGACCCAAACCGTGCCGTCGCTTGCTCCGTACTCGGAATACGGTGTGGCGTTATAATTAAATCAGCATATATTATTATGTATTATTATTATTAATATGGCGTATTATGTCACGCTCAGCGCCAGTTCAAACTTGGTATGCAATAACATTGAAATCTTCATCAGAGATTTCTTTAATTATTCATCGTTGGTTGTCACATCCTAACTGGCGTAATTGCTAATTATTGCTCTCTGTCACATTCTAATTGGATGTTACGTCAAACGGTCTTCGATTGTTATTGTGGCGCGTTCTGGCGGCTGAGCGTATAAACTGAAAGTCGCTTGGAGTTAGCCGCAGTGTTCCCTAATTTCTCCGCCTCAACTATGCATCACCTGGAGCTTTAGACTTCCGTAAGGTGAAGTAGAAGAAGAAATAGAAAACAGGCTGTGAAGTGCATCTCTTTTGTTCTACATGGGTGGCGGTTTTAAATTTTTGATGTGACAAGTTCAATTCCTTCAGGGCATAAGCAACTACACACACATTGCAGACGAGGCATATTTGAATTCTAAAATATTTGTAATTTAAAAGGAATGGATACATACGCTACTTGACCACTTCGGTAAGTCAACCACTTTTGAATTTATATGTATGGGATCTGCACTTCCCCCTTCCTGCGTGAGCAAGCCTTCTTCGACTCTGAAGCATCCAAAATATCGGACCTCCTATTTGTATTTTTCAATTGCTGATAGTACGCTGTGTCATTGAGTGACATTTCGGTGGTTTCATTGTCGCCCTGCTTTGAGATAAGACTTATTATTTTAACATTTTCTGGCGTCATGTCTTGTTAATGGATTGATAGTTTATCTCAGATGTATTTTGCTTATTGTTAAATTTTCATAAATTTCTAATATTTCGTTGTGTTCTTATCCTTCGATGATTTTCACATTTTCAATTATTTTCTTATTTATGTATATTGGACATTTTCCATTAGCATTTCAGTGTTCGATTGGAAATAGATTATTTTAAGACTGTAATGAGTACCTACACTATAATTTTATTATTATTACATTAATAATATGGTTTTTAAAATTAACATGTATTTTAAAATAAGCCAAACATATTTCGATTATTCAGAAAAACGGACTGCGGAACCACGATAAATACTTAGCCAAACCTTTTAATACTTATTTTATTTTTAAAAGTGAAGAAACTCATTCATGGTTTATTTCAGTAACAATGTTTGTATTTAAAATGTTTCTTTCTTTGAATTTAATTATATTTTGCTTTTGCTGGTTGTTTTCTTTTTCAAAATTCACGAGATTTTATTTATTGCTGTAAAATATTACCATCTCACGCTTTTTCACCATCTTTATCCTTGCAAACTGTAGCCCTTCTTTATTTTTGTTTGTTTCGCTTGTCTGGGTTTTCCTTTCCCCATTGTTGTAGGGTTACACTTTGTTTAACTTGTGGTGTCACGTTGCAACAGTAGGTAGTTCACTTTTGGTTTACCTGCGCTTGGCTACATTGACTTGTTTTAAGTTGCAGAATATGCTACAGCAGTAATGCACTTAGTTCCGAGTTTACGTATGGCAATGGTGGAAAGCTTCACTTTTCACTCTTCAAAGGGCTTTTATGGCCTGCACGGAAAAGGCTACGATTTAAATTTATGCTAGTACCAGATCAGACTTTGACTTCACGACACACAACCTCCTTACCAACCCACATCAAACTCCAACGAAGAAGCGTGTTCGATCACGGCCAACACTGAGACCCTCGCAGTCACTTCTCTAAGTTCTAATATACTGTAGGTGCTGAAATGCAATATCACCTCAGATGTGGTAGTGGGGTGTTTGTTCATATCCTTCTAAACATCTTTGACAACCATGAGTCAGTGTCCAGACTAAAGCATGCATCTAAAACGCTATAGTAATACCAACACTTGCTTATGGAGACGAGACTTGGAATACTTACGTAAGGCACCAAATGCCTGGAAAAGCACGAATGGATCTCTGCCGGGGTTAAGGCTTCGAAGTTATGGCGTAGAATGCTCACGCATGATAGGTATTGCTGGAAGGAAAGTACTTTGTCAGTAGAGGTTTGAAATGTTTTCATCACTGCGACAGTAGATGTGCTCGGCTGGGGTTCCTCGCCTCACGGCGCGCGGCAACCGTAACTTTGAGACAGTCTGGATAAGTCGCTTGAAGCTGGACGCTGGTGAATCTGATAAGCCGCTCTTCCCAACATAATTTCCTCAAGTGTTCATTATTTCATTTGTTTTCACCGTATACAAGTAGCACTCATTAAGAAGTGACATCTCACACGGCCACGCCGGAGTCCACAGCTACATAGTGACTCTAGTACCTCAAGATGCCATCGCGTGTTGCGTCTAGGAATGGTTTTTATTTGAAAAGTTTCATGTGTTTGTTACTCTCACCGACCCAAATGCGGTGCTTAAACTGCAGGCGAATTCTGCGTCAAAATACCACCAGCAGTGGTTAGAAGAATACAGTTAATTAAAGTGGCAGCACGAAATCAGTGTCTTGGAAGAGACCAATTTCACAAGTACGAGCGCAGTTATTATCCAAATAATATCAACTTCGATTTCCACCCACGTTGCTCGCAGGCCTGACATACACCTTCCGAAACAAGTGATGTGTTCTTAACTGAAGATTGGACAGCGTAATCAGGGAGGAGAGGGAAACGTTACGAGGACGTTCTAAAGTCTAATATGATGAAGTACCAATCTGCCGTTGGAAAATGGGAGAATGTAGCGTCTGATCGGATAATGCGGCAATGCGACGTATTGTTCGCGAGGGCCGACCGAATTGTAAACAACACCGAAGAAGGTACGAGTCTGATAACAGGAATCGCTAAGGAAAGGACGAGAAAATTAGAGAAGAAATGGTCGTTGAAATCTACAACAATAAGAAGCGTTCGTAGTTTACATGTGCCAGTGATGCGGTAATGCGGTTGAGCTTGTGGTTCTAGAATAGGTCTTTACCCATCTAAAAACCCATAAGCTGCAGCATTGATGCATTCGGAAAACTATCGTTATACAATTAGGGAACGAATACTATGATGAATGGTGCTTAAGTCTGGGGATCGGAGGGGTTTCGGTGCTACGTCATCACTCCTCAAGTATTGACGGCTCTGAATGAGGCTTAATTTTGGGGATAGCATGCGTTTCGGAATTAAAGCATCGTTTCACAAGAACTGGCTGTTCCTAAAGCCGTTTAATTTTGGATATCACACGAGTTTCTGCGCTATTACACAACTCATTTTCGAACTCATTTTGACTATTAAACGTATAAACTACTTGAAAAAGAAACACATACGGTAACAGTATAGACTGTACTAGAAAAAGAAACACTGATGCATTTGGAAGACTGTCGTTGTACAAATTAGGGAACGAATGATATGATGATGTCCTCAAATCTGAGAGTCGGATGGGTTTCAGTGCATCATCATCACTCCTCAAGTATCAACTTCTCTGAAAAATTTCAATATAATTTATTAATCACATTGAGTACAAGGTATTAATTAATTAAATAAAATCAGCATCATTTGCATAGTGTGACAAAGTCAATGTTCTGTCATTGCACACAATGATATGATACGTGTTGCATGGTCGGTCCTCCACATGTGGTGCACTGATATCTGTCGGTGGGGCTGTGGTATCCCTTGGTTGAACATGTTCGGTTATGTAGTCCATGGGCTGAAAAGTTTAATACTACGTTATAGCTAAGAAAACATATATTTTAATGCATCGTTTATTGTGTTTGGGTTGCGTTACCATGTTGTAAAAAATAAATAAATAAATAAATAAATAAATAAATAAATAAATAAATAAATAAATAAATAAATAAATAAATAAATAAATAAATAAATAAATGGTGCGATTCTATGGAAACATGGTCAGAATGGATCCAGCAAGGTTAAATAAACACATTTTTAATAAAAGAGCCAGGGGGTTATGCCAAGCAGATGAAGGAAGAACTCAAGAGGTTAGGAATTGCAGATGAAGAATGTCGTGATAGAGACCAATTCAGGAAAAGACTTTCCAACATAAAAGTTCTGGTTGAAGAAAAGAAAGAGCGCAGAGGGGGAAGATGGACTGAGGAGAGAAGAGCGCAACATTCTGAAAGAATGAAGGCACTGTGGAGAAAGAGGAAGGAGGAAGGGATGATTAGAAGGAAGTGAAGTGGTATTGGCGTGGTCCAAAGTTTGGCCGGTTCGCAAGAAAGAAAGAAAGAAAGAAAGAAAGAAAGAAAGAAAGAAAGAAAGAAAGAAAGAAAGAAATGGTGATAATTGTTATTGTTAAAAAGGGCCTAACTGGTAGGTCATCGGCCCCTAATGGTACGAAGTGCAAAGAAATGAAACGATAATTAAAACTTGAAAATGTATCCATTGACTAGAATCTAAAAGGAATGTTAATGAGAAACGACCATGAATCCAAAGCAATCAGTAGATCCAATTCACAATGCCTTACTTTCTGTGATGATGTTTGTGTTCGGAAAGCGTCCAAAATTCAGGTCACCAGCCCTTCATAACAGTACTAATCACTGGTAAAGCAGAACCATGGTGTTCCTCCTATAGTGGTACTAATCACAGGTAAGATAGACCCATGGTATGTGGCACCACTAACAGGTAACAAATACCCGTACTGTTCTTTACACAAGGGTACTACTCATCGCTGACGCAGACCCATTCTGAACACAGTGGAACCAACCCATTCGAGCGCAGCGCTCGGCACCTATTCCCGCTAGACGCTAGTCTCTGAAGTCGAGCGACCAATAGTATTAATCACACGCAACGCCCATACCCGTGGTGTTCCTCACATAATGGTACAGCTCCTAGGTAACGTAGACCCATGGTGTTCCTCACGTTATGGTATTAATCACAAGTAGTCTCATGGTTCTAATTCCAACATCCTTTGGTCGCCACTTTTAGTCGTCTCATACGAAATAAATAAATAAATAAATAAATAAATAAATAAATAAATAAATAAATAAATAAATAAATAAATAAATAAATAAATAAATAAATAAATAAATACCGACACGTTTCAACCCGAAAAAAATAACTTAATAGTAAAAGACACAACAAGAGAAACTTGCTGCGCTACTAACAGGTATGGTGTATACGGATAATTCCTCTCCTGCCTTGCTCTTTACGTGCTGCACCTGATCACTATTAATGTTCCTGATACATTTTAAGAGATATTAATAGATCATTACATCATGTCGTGTGGTATAAACTAAGTTTTATTTTCATGGAGCAGTAATGAAGTGTATCGTGCCACAGAGGTATAAACCATCTTAGAGCTGTTTTAATCACAATGTGGTCATTATTCTGACTCAACTAAATTGAAGAAGGTTTTTCTTGACCATCTATTATTAACGTGTCACTGATGATAATGTGTGCGCTACAATCATAGGTCAGCCGTTTATAATTTATATCGTGCCGTGGAGGACGTGTGCAATTAGTGAACACTCCAGGTGTCCTGACGTGTAGACAAACACGTACGGTGTAAAGCTGCAATTGAAAAACTAGGAAATATGAACTTTGATAGTTAAGATATCTATCTTGTGCATGCAATAATCACTTTCAGAATCCTAGGAGGATATAACTAATACGAACTTTCCACCTTACATGAACTGGTGAAAATATATTACAACCCGCAGTCAGTTAATAGGTTAAGTTATTCACCCTGTTCTCTGGTTTACTGGGACACTCATTTAAAACTAGTATGAGAAAGAGAACAAGATGTTTTTGGGGGGAACGAGATGGTCACAATCGACATCTATGAAACACGTACCATTGCAGAATAATTCCACCAGGTTATCTTAATCGTGAAAATTTCGAAAGCCTAATTCTCTACAGAGCATGCATGCCCCCCTATTTCACAAGATCTACGATCCTTGAAATATGCACAACAATCCTCAGATTCTTCTAGCCGATTTCCTAAAAAGCCTCTGTCTGAGAATCATAATTTTAGGCACATCTTACCCATTGGCTTTTGTGGCATCAAGTATATCACAAGGTACTGTACTAGGGCCTTTCTGAATTTCCTTTCTTAAGGCTGACTTAACATTCATATCATAGTAGAAAATATACCTGAATCGTCATAGAAGAATGAAATATATTGAAGGAAATTCGAAATCCAACTCTAGTACAATCCTCATTTGGCGCACCATCGAAGTGGTGTTATTCTAAGAAACTCGAACCGGAATCGGATAATAACCATTTGACTGTAACATCGTGCAACATATGATCCTCGCATTTTCTTCTCTATAGGAACATCCCTCAAGGTTCAGAGCAGCGAGGTGCCTTCTATTTGACATTAAGATCCTGTTTAATAATGTAATTAAAATATGCATATGAAGATTCTGAACGTTCTCCACTATCTTACGAATTTCTTACACCCACCGCACTTTATCTTCTCTTCCCTTACATGATTCAACCATTGTTAAAATACTGTTCACAGGGTGAGTTGGCAGTGTGGTTAGGGGCGCGCAGCCATGAGCTCGCATCCTGGAAATAGGGGGTTCGAATCGCACTGTCGGTAGCCCTGAAGATGGTTTTCCGTGGTTTCCCATTTTCACACCACGCAAATGCTGGGGCTGTACCTTAATTAAGGCCACTTCTTCCCATTACTAGGACTTTTCTGTCCTATCGTCGCCATAAGACCTATCTCTGTCGGCGTGACGTAAAGCAAATATGGATTAAAAGTACTGTTCACCAAATTTGTCAGAATGTTCTCCCCTCCAATAAAGGATGTCATAAAAATGCTCGTCCAATATTGAGTAATTGAATCCGCACGAGTGAGAAAGAAAATTACATGAACAACAAATGGTTATTCGTCAAGTAGGATCATGTACTCTGCTTCGATGCACTGAACGTGCCATTTATGGGTATAAAGAAAAGTTAAGTGATTTTCATACAGGTGAAATTGTTGTGAATAAGGCACTTAGTCACAGGATTTCAACATGATGTAGATTGCGGAGTGTTCCTGTTGCGTTGTACGAGGATAATCTCAAAAAGAGGTGAAAAACTGACTGAATTTAGATCAGAAAGGTTGAGATCATCATTTCGTTCCCCCTTCGCCAAATACTCCTGTTCTCTCTCTTATACTAGTGGAATAATGTGAGCATATTAGATTTTCCAAATGTTAATACACACCGTGGATAGGCAAAAGATTCAATTAGAAGCATGCATATTCCAAAGGCAATACATATAAAAACGTTTATAGGTGCACATGCCAACAACATTCTGAAGGAAGGAGATTTGAAACTCGCTCCAAATTTGCTGCGCAGTGCGTGATAAGGGAAATTTGCACTCGCTTCTTCCCAAAGATTCTTACCGTTCAACCCGGAACATCCAGGATTTGAAACTGAACGACTTGAGCTTCGAAACTCTTGATTTAGTGCAGACCAGAATGTGGGAACATTCTACTGAACAGGAGAGCAGTTAGAGAAAAGCTTGCAACGTCTCGCTCCATAAACATATACGTGGCCTGAGAGGACAAGGGATGTAATGTTAAGTGGCCTCTTCCTTGGCCTTGGTGTCTTCCTCGCGCTGGTTTAGCTGAAGACACAATTGTTACTTCATGTCTCTCTTCCCTTACTTCAGCAGTACCTTGAAATAATTACACTCTAATGGAGAGTGTTCCTGGAATGAAAGATGACAGGGAAAATCTGAGTATCCGGAGAATAACCTGTCCCTCTTCCGCTTTGTCCAGCACAAAACTCACATGAAGTGACCGGGATTTGAACCACGGCATCCAGCGGTGAGAGGCCGGCGCGCTGCCGCCTGAGCCACGGAGGCTTACATAAATAATATTGCATCAAATGCAGTAAGGACAAACATTCGGCATGGCCCGATGTTTTAGGTTGTCTGTAAAACGCGTGTGTGTGAAGTGTAGTCTAAAACTGCATTCAAACAGGGCAGAAGACTCGCATTGTATGTGAGAAGCAAACCGAGTCTACGTCATAGCAGCTTCCACCTTCAGCACTTAGTTAGACTTGTCTACTTTGCGACAGAATATTCCTTCCCTGTTTGGATAAACAGGTGATTCACAAAATTGACCGATATCCAACAAAATGAAACTATTGACACCATAACAAGTACAATGAAATCCGCCACAACGTTCTGATAGCCAATTACGAGCTCTATTCTCCTACCTCAAAGGGAAAATGGAAGAGGTCTGACACATCGAAGAATGAAGGTATCGGAAAAAGAAAGGGAAAGGCCAAGGTGTGTGAAATTGATAAGACTCACCAGGCCTGTCATATCTACAGCAATGACGTCGGGCCTTGAAGAGAACAAGAGCTAAAGGTCGGATAGAACAAATGAAACTGAGGACTCTGTTTGTAATAAGTGGAAACAATGCGAGATTCAGCTAGAGGGCCCGTGGTCGCCCACCAACATTCCCTAGCTAAGAGCCCCTGAGGGTCCTCTTTTGGTCGCCTCTTACGACAGGCAGGGTACAACGCGCAGCAAATATGCTCTAGAAAGAGAGTACAAGAAGGTTGAACAGTCATTTAAGTTGTGTTTCTAAGAATATCTTAGTGAATGTATACTATTCAAATGAATAGTTCTTAGCTATACATCCCTTATAAGGAAGGAAAATATAGGAAGTTTAATAAATATACATTCTATGTAATGAACAGAGAGAATAATATCTCCGACAGTATTAAATAAAAGTGTGTTTATGATGAGAGAAATAATATTTAGACAGTATTTTCACATAAAAGCACAGAAACGATTTTTGACTACGATTTGAGGAGTGGTGGAAACCTTCAACGTAATGAAGAGTTTAATGTAACAGGTGGGTCAATTAATTACCATCCTGCCCATTGTTGTGTGTGGACGATTAAGGTAGCTGGCAGCACTACTCATTTGGCGATAATTAAGGACACGGCCGCTTCCTTCCCATTCGTAGGCCTTTCCTGTCCCATCGTCGGTGCGACGTAAAACAAATAGCAAAAAATAAATTGACGATAGGAGATAGCCATAGTGTTGATCTCCGAGGTAAGCTCTGTTACGAGCTGTGACACGCCCATGTAGATATAACTATCCATACACAACAACCATACTACATGGATGTGACACATTACGACCAGATCGTCTCTCAGTGCCGCACCAAGTTTATGACTCGTCATGATATTCCTAAATTTGCTCTTAATATTTAGTGAAATTATTAACACCAAGCTGTATGATGCAGCATACCTGTAAACTAATAATAATAATAATAATAATAATAATAATAATAATAATAATAATAATAATAATAATAATAATAAAAATAAAAATAAAAATAATTGTTCCGGGGTTATCAGTGGAACGCAGAGAGGTGAAATAAGGTGTAGGCTTAAATGGGTCTAACTCCGATATCAAAAATTAATTAAGCCTTTTTAACCTATATGCTGTGAAGCTAATTTTGATTTCCCTTTGATGACGTTGGTAAAGGAATAGGAACTATGAGAATCACCCTCCACCGTGCAGATGCCATCGTGATACTCGCAGACAATTTAAAAGACCTTCAATTCCTTTGGAGAAGTAAGATAGTGATCAGTATGACCTTAAAATTAATATGCAGAAAACTAAATTCATGGTTATCACAAGCAGAAAATAAACAACTTTGTTATCCCTCTGGGCGGAAACATCATGAAAATGGGGTCGCATCTAAAATACCAAGGACGCTGGCTGGCTAAAGCAGAAATGGGGTCCCAGAATTTCATATGCTGTAGGTATGTTTCTGAAATCGGAATATCTCGCGTGCAACCGTAACTTCCGATTCGAAAGTCGTTGGCGTGTCATGAAGTGTTACGTGATATCGGCGCTTTACGGTGTCTAACGATAGACACTAATGACTTCACCAACGAACTGACTGTAAGCATTTGAAATGTGAATGTGTGCCGTAGATCGCGTTGCAAACGAAGAGGCACTCCACTGTGTCGGGAAAATTAGCCAAGTCTTAATCCTTGAAAAACACAGGAAAGCAATTTTTTTGCCAAATCTTTCGAAAGGACACTGATACTAATTAGCATAGAAGGTAAGGTGGAAGGGAAACTTCGTCGTGCCCGAGGAGATGATGTGGTGGTGGTGGTGGTGATTATGGTTTTAAGAGGAAGTACAACTGGGCAACCATCCTCTATATAACACTAATCAGACAGAAAAATGGAAGGGGTCCAACACTTCGAAAAATGAAGGTATCGGCCAAAGGAAGACAAGGGCCACGAAGGGCGTGAAAATGAAAGACTCCCTAGCCCTCGCAAACCTAATAGCGTCGGGGTCGGAAAAGAACAAGAGTTGACCAAGGGAGGTCGGATAGGATAGATGAAAGTGAGGAGCCTGGCACAAGTAAGTGGAAGCAATGCCTGTACTCAGCTAAGGGCCCCGTGGTCGCCACCCCACGCTCCAAAATTCAAATCCCCTGGGGCCCCTTTTAGCTGCCTCTTACGATAGACATGGGATACCGTGGGTGTTATTCTACCACCCCCACCCACAGGGGGACTCGAGGAGATGACCGTGATGACGGACCACTTTCAAAATTTAGAAACCTAACTTCCGAAGTATCATTTTTGGATCTGGTAACTTTCAGCCTTTTAACCCAAGCACCACCGGGAACCTATGTTAATTAAAGTTTAAAATGGTAGAGAATTAAACCAGAACACGAATCAAACCTTCAACCAGCGTGGCGGGAACCTTCTCTACTAACTTTTGTACTACAGTAGCGGATAGGGTTAGCTATTTTAAATTCATTAAAAGCCGCTTTAAGTGACAGTAAATCACTTTCTGCCCGTTAAAAGTAATCCAGTACAAGAGAAACGTCAGATAATAAATCCATTGCTGTGTTCCACTAACCAGCTCCTTCGTTTTTAAATGAGCAATTCCTGGTGTATTTCGTTTTACCGCTGATCTCTTAATGACCAGCTAGCGTGTAAACAACCTGGGATAGTTTATCTGCTCGTACAGCTTGTACCCACTGCGACGACAACTGTCCCTACGTGCCGTTTCTCAGTCGGAGAGATCGCTATTACGGATACGGTTGTAGCAAAACAATGGGGGCATTACGTGCTCTAACTTGTAATATAGTATGGGTGATATGATACGGTTATCGTCCGAGAGCTTTAAGAAGTAGACAATCCATCACTGTCTTCGTAAGTGACATATGTTAACGCAACGCGAGAGAGAAGAAAAAAAGGCGAAACCTCCAATTATAGGCAAGTCTCATTAATGTGAGACTGTTGTGCTACACAGCTGGCAGGATGAGTTAATCTTGACGAATGGTCCGCGTGTCATATCATTACGTGTAATATGAGAAGTAGATGCTGGGCCCAATTATCTGCGAAACTCGAGGATACACGAAGGATAGTTAAGATATTATGTTTTAGAGTAGTCAGAAAAGCAGTACCTAGACCTCGTGCACTCATTCCATCTTTGCTAATTCCTTCAAAATGATACATATTTTATCACAGATGACTATATCGATAAAAACCTCGATTTTCCAGCAATTTTAAGAAAATAGTTTTCCTTCAAATGATACGATTAAAATTAGTAATAAAACATTATTAATAATAACTTTTGTCGTACTGCTTGGCTGAATGGTCAGCATACTGGCCTTCGATTCAGATGGTCCTGGGTACATTTTTGACCGGGCCGTGTGGGGAGGGGGTTGTATTTTAACTGCGTATGGTTAATTCTTCTAGACTGGGTTGGGTGTTTGACTTAATATATTTCTTCGTCTACACACAACAGACAACGCTGCCGCCGCAAATACTCGCATTGTTGATTACATGCCCCACATATGATTGGCATCAGGAAAGGCATCCGACCGTAAAACTGGCCCAAGTTCACACCAAGTGCTGACGTCAAGAAATTTGGAAAAGGGCTAGAAAAAAAGAATAATGCTCATCAGTTTTAATATTTATATTTACATTATAAGAATTACATTTATATTTAAATTTATTCCGGACGGTAAAACCATCGTACGCTGTTATGAAGTGTTCTAAAAAAGAGCACATGTTTTCGTAAAAAATAGAGGTGTTTAATGTCATACTACTTACATTCTAGGCAAAGATTAACTTTTGAAAGACCGGGCGAGTTGGCTGTGTGGTTAGGGGCGCGCGGTTGTGAGCTTGTATCCGGGAGGTAGTGGGTTCGAATCCCACTGTCGGCAGCCCTGGAGATGGTTTTCCGTGGTTTCCCATTTTCACACCAGGCAAATGCTGGGGCTTTACCTTAATTAAGGCTACGGCCGCTTCCTTCCAGCTCCTAGGTCTCTCCTATCCCATCGTCTCCATAAGACCTATATGTGTCGGTGCGACGTAAAGCCACTAGTAAAAAAAAACTTTTGAAAATATTCGTTGTAGCATTTAGGTAAGTGAAGAAGTGTACTGGATTTGATTGCTTTAGCTCTCATCGTTCCTGTGAAAAGTGTATGAACTTAAAAGTTAAAATCTTGTCACCTGCAGAAATATAATGTTAGCTGACAGTTGAAGGAGAGTGGCTGTCATATTTAGATAGTTAATTCAAAGGCACTTTTGTTGAAGAAACGAACACACATTTTATTTGTACCGTGACATTTTATATGAAGTGGACCAAAGATGGCTGACGATTAAGATATGTATTTTAGTAAAAGACGGACTGTGAAGCGACAAGCAAATTATTTGATGACACAACCCGATTCACGGCATGTTTGATTAATGAGAAGCTTATAAACATATTTTAATACTTCAAGGAAATAAATTACGGGTAAAACAAATAATCTGAGATATGAATTGCCATGTACAATGCTAGTATTTTATTATGCGTTATCTTATGAATACGATAATGTAAGAAGCTGAACCTTGCCGGCAGTAAATCAAGCATCATGGGAAGGTATCCGATGTAATCGTAGGGGCGAATTATGAATACGGATCAAATTCATTCACATGATATTTCTAAAGACGGTATTCTCTACTTTACAGTTTAAAATTAACGATTGATACTAGGAAAATGTTATAAACTCCTACTTAGTTTCTCATATGTGTGAAATGATAAAATAAAATTTCTTCTATGACGTTGAAATAGAACACCTGTAGTGATTATTAAAAGACAGCATCGAAAGTATTCTTCGCTATCTTCGTTGTTCGCCTATCTTACTTGTTCGTTACCTGCTTACAATGTATACCGCTTTTCACGACAGTTTAATTCTGATGTAAACAAATAGGCGGAGCAGTTTGCCTTTGCACGTGGACATAGACGTAGTTGATTGGAGAAGCAACCGCCGCACTCACTGGACTGTATGCGAGCTAGAAGAAAAATAGTACGTCGCAGTAATTTTATTTTAGTTTAGTTTATTACATTTAGAGAGTTTGAAAGAGTACTTAATCAAACTAAAATATGGTTGTCATATATATATACCGGTATATACATATGCTTCTTTTACACAAGTGATTAAATAACGAGAAATGAAGGCACATGGCGTGGTGTGATACAGGAAGTCTTCTCGTAGTGCGGCAGTTTCCCAAGCTGTACAGCGTGCAGATAAGGTGTTGCATCTTCCAGCAGTCAGTGAGTCGGTATTCATAGTGAGAGAAATGGAGCAAGAGGTAGGACCATCGCGTGTACTGAAGCACAAAAAGAAAAACCGCTCAGAAGTGACCATAGGCAGTGCACTGTGATGATACGTGGTGAAACATCGTACATTTACTGATGTCCATACTTGACATTGTGGTTGAAAGTCACAATTGATCATGGCGCCCTATTTCATGTTGGGATTGCAATCTACATTCATATTAAAGACCACTTTCCTGGTTTTATTTTATAAATACATTATTCCTTTATTTGCGTAGAGGAAACTTTATTGGAAAAATAAAAGAATTGATATCATTTTAAAACCTCAAGAATATGTAACAGCAAACCAAAGCAAGAACATTTTAAAGAAAGAATTACATAATCATATTTTTTAGCTTATCGTAACTGCATTTTCACTTAATATTTTATGACGAGGTAATGATTTATACTTGTGAGAATCTCATATTTGGAATTTGAATTGTATTTGATCAAACAGACTGGTTTTGAATTCTTATATATGGTCACTGTTACAGACATCATTGTTAGATAGAAGTCTGCCTATTGTTATGCTCCAGATTAATCAATCTCGAAATGTAGAAGATAAAACCCATCTACTGTTGTTATTATCGTGAAACCCAACCCACATTTTATTTGTTTCTTAATTCCATAGTTTAATTAATAAATATAGAGAATTATCTTTCTAAGCAAATACATCCTACAATTAATTCAATTATGACATTCTACATGAGAGAAATATATGAGACTATCCTAGTTGTAATTACCCGCTATCTACTTAGGAATCTGCACGACCCTGAATTGGACTGAAGCGTGAGATAAGCTACAGCCGAGGATAAAGAAGAATTCTCCAAAAGAGTGCAGTATTTTTGGTTTCTGGTAATCTTACTCTATTCAAAGAAGTAGAAAGCAATTGCATAAATCCTGATGACTTTTTACGACAGGTGCTATTAAGAGAACTTTGAAGAGATGAAGAGGAAGATCCCGTATCTATCATCTGTGGTTCATCATACATACGTGACTCTTCTGCAGGCGTAATGTTCCACCGGTGATACATGGAGAAATACATGGAAAAACAGCAAAAATGCTCTGTCAGCACTGTTCATAGGGCGTATCTTCCTTCTATCTATTACACATGAAAGATGTAACAATTTCAATTACGGCAGGGAAGAGGAAAGGTAATATTGAACACCGTTGTCGCGATCATATTCATGTAGTTACGAAGTATTTTCATCCAAATGAAATGGTACTATCCAATAATGTATTGTAAATAATATCATTCTACGCACCGTCGAGATAACCTTATAAATCAAATTTTTCTTGTCTGCATATTATGAAAATAAACTTTGTTTGACTATTGAAAGATCTTCCCATGCCATAATTATAAAAGACCTTAAATACTCTTGAATCTGTTTCTGTACGTCTATCTGCCTGTACGCAAAGTGGTTTAATGTCACTTTAACACAGATAGGCTTCGGCGACGATGGGATAGAAAAGGGCTAGGAGTGGAAACGAAGCGGCCGTGCCCTTAATTAAGGTACAACATGTAATACTCGTCCATGATGAAATTCCCAATATCATCTCAACACTGTACAGCGTGGTACACACTAATTCCCAAACACGTCCTTTATATGACGGTGAATATCAGCTCAGCCATAATAGACTGAATCACCGACACTGGGCAATTCTGGACGAATGTCGGCTCAGCCACCATAAACTGAATCACCGGCACTGGGCAATTCTGGACGAATGTAGGCTCAGCCACCATAAACTGAATCACCGGCACTGGGCAATTCTGGACGAATGTCGGCTCAGCCACCATAAACTGAATCACCGGCACTGGGCAATTCTGGATGAATGTCGGCTCAGCCACCATAAACTGAATCACCGGCACTGGGCAATTCTGGACGAATGTCAGCTCAGTCACCATAAACTGAATCACCGGCACTGGGCAATTCTGGACGAATGTCGGCTCAGCCACCATAAACTGAATCACCGGCACTGGGCAATTCTGGACGAATGTAGGCTCAGCCACCATAAACTGAATCACCGGTACTGGGCAATTCTGGACGAATGTCAGCTCAGCCACCATAAACTGAATCGCCAGCACTGGGCAATTCTGGACGAATGTCAGCTCAGCCACCATAAACTGAATCGCCAGCACTGGGCAATTCTGGACGAATGTCAGCTCAGCCACCATAAACTGAATCACTGGCGCTGGGCAATTCTGGACGAATGTAGGCTCAGCCACGATAAACTGAATCGCCAGCACTGGGCAATTCTGGACGAATGACGGCTCACCCACCATAGACTGAATCACCGGCACTGGCAATTCTGGACGAATGTCGGCTCAGCCACCATAAACTGAATCACCGGCACTGGGCAATTCTGGACGAATGTCGGCTCAGCCACCATAAACTGAATCACCGGCACTGGGCAATTCTGGACGAATGTAGGCTCAGCCACCATAAACTAAATCACCGGCACTGGGCAATTCTGGACGAATGTCGGCTCACCCACCATAGACTGAATCACCGGCACTGGGCAATTCTGGACCAATGCACAGCACAACCGTATCTAGCCTCTTTGCTTCCGCACGTACAAGCAGCAAACTAATACAGTACTTCCCGACGATACCAGTTTAGTTCAGTGACTTGATCGCTGGATTCCTAACCAGAAGGCTGAGGATCGAATTCCAGTCGATCCTGGATCGAAATTATTATTTCAAGCATCACATGGCGTCAGGAAGGGCATCCGGTATTAAACCCCAGCTTCCCCAGAAACAACTGGGATAAACTGAAGAGCCTCCGTGGCTCAGACGGCAGCGCGTCGGCCTCTCACCGCTGGATACCGTGGTTCAGATCCCGGTGACTCCATGTGAGATTTGTGCTGGACAAAGCGGAGGCGGAACAGGTTTTTCTCCGGGTACTCCGGTTTTCTCTGTCATCTTTCATTCCAGCAACACTCTCCATTATCATTTCATAGCATTTATCACTCATTAATAAATCACCTTGGGAGTGGCGACCCCATTGTAATAACAGCCTATACATGTTTCATTCATTACATCCCTGACCCGGTCAATGACTGGAAAACAGGTTGAAAGTTTTCATTTTCAAACTGAAGGAAGTCAACCAAGCGGAGTGATCACGCGTGTTCACGCGCTACGGTTATGGAGACAAGCTCTGCATTTGGGGAGTAGATTCTGAAAATGGCTTTCTGTGATTTTCCATTTTCAAACGTGACAGATGCTAGAATTTTACCTGAATTATCGGTCTTCATACCTGCACAGTCTAAAACCTTCCAACTGTTAGTTGAACCACTAACAAAATAAAACAGTTCAAGTGGCAGAGTACTATGAGGATATTTTTAGTCTTCAAAGTCAGTCTCTCAGAATTCTTACGAACTTGAAAACAAACTTTCACCGGCAAATGAAGTTCTATAACTGAACATAGTGAGCGTAACAGTTATAGTTGTAGAAACTGTAAAACTTAAAAATAAGTACTCACAGTTCTCTGAGGGAACGCAGAGGGAGCAGTGCTCTTGTAGGAACACTAATCAGTTTGTTGCTACCCAGGTGCAGGACCTCCAGGCGAGTCAGGCCCTCAAAGCTGTCCGCTGGTACGTCCAGGATCTCGTTCTGATCCAAATTTCTGGAATCAAATAATGACATTCAGTGCGATACGTTCTCTACTATATCTACCCGGCTGTGTAAGTACTATTCGAAATTCCATGCTTATGGACATAGGCTACAATAATATACATTTATTTACATTAAGTGTTGTTACTGAAGCAAGCAGGAAGTGTTAGAACAGGTTAGAATTAATACTTGGAAATATTTTAAAACAAAATGTGCTAAGGGTCTTTATTTTAAACAACCTCGACTGTTCTCTAGTGTCAGAGTCGAAAAAAATCGACGTCTAAGTAGACAGTCTTTGTAATAATCGTCGGCATATACTGGCATTTCAAAGAACTACGTTCTGAAGGTAAGGTATTATATTTGATTCTAGTATCTCTGAGTTCGCTCTAGTCGTGTCTTGGTGCTCAAATATGCGTTTTTCTTCTCAGAGATGGATGATCTTCACAGCAGAGAAGACCAAAAATAACTTACGAAAGTTAATACATAATTTTAAAGGCACCATTTGTTAAAAAAATTATTAAACATTTCTAAATTTTTTGATTGCTTATATTTTAGAAGCATTTTCAATCAAAATAATTCATTAACGTCCGAAAATTTAGCATATATATATATATATATATATTGTTCTTAAAATCAACGCATTAAATGCCAACATTAATTATGTTTTCACGAATAATAACGTTAATTGCATAGTATTTTTCTTCTAGCACGACACTGCAGAACATGTGGCACTTATAAGGTTAAAGTCACTGGATCATACTTTATTAGTTAATTTATAACAATATCCCACTGTTCTCTACAAAGTTCTTGATAAATAAATTTATAAATATACACCCAGACGGAGTTGGCTACGTGAAACACGTCATATAAGTGTAAAATTGCATTCGAGATATTATAGTCTTGAACCTGTCATCATGAGCACTGAGTTATCCGTGATTTTCCAATTTTACATCAGTCTAATGTCGGAGCTACACCTTGATTTAAGGCCATAGCCACTACCTTCCTAGTCACATCTCTTTCCTCTATCAATGTTACCAGAAGCCGCAAATTTCTGAAATTAAATCATTACTTTCACTTCAAGACGTTCTCTGCGATATCTATCCTGTTGACTGATTAGCATTCGGAAATCAAAGCTCATGTAAATACATACATACATACATACATACATACATACATACATACATACATACATACATACTGTTCGGAGCTTACGTAATTGCTAAGCTGCAGAATGTGACCACCGGAAACGCAGTGCCTGCTAGTTTGAACATTTTTTCTTGCTAGTTGCTTTACGTCGCACCGACACAGACAGGTCTTATGGCGACGATGGGACAGGGCAGGGCTAGGAGTGGGAAGGAAGCAGCCGTGGCCTTAATTAAGGTACAGCCCCAGCATTTGCCTGGTGTGAAAATGGAAAACCATCTTCAGGGTTGCCGACAGTGGGGTTCGAACCTACTCTCTCCCGAATACTGGATACTGGCCGCACTTAAGCGACTGCAGCTATCGAGCTCGGTCTAGTTTGAACTGAAACGTAGCGATATCTGTCTTAAAAACATTGCGTCATATCTTCTAGAGCGCGCAGAACGTAAATTCAAGAACCAGTGTTAGGTCACTGATGTTTTCACTTAAAGGACAATATTATGAAGGATGTTCGCATAAATGGTTTCAAGTCGAAAGGTTCGCGCCAAGTAGATGAGGCAATCGATTGTTTTCATCATTAATTAAATTATGATAGTTTAAATATAAAACAGGATGGCTTAACTAACGATGCACCTTCAATTTGGAAACACTTTCAAGCAACGACGTTTACCGAGCTCGATAGCTGCGGCCAGTATTCAGTATTCGGGAGATAGTAGGTTCGAACCCCACTGTCGGCAGCCCTGAAAATGATTTTCCGTGGTTTCCCATTTTCACACCAAGCAAATGCTGGGGCTGTACCTTAATTAACGCCACGGCCGCTTCCCTCCCACTCCTAGCCCTTCCCTGTCCCATCTTCGCCATAAGACATATCTGTGTTGGTGCGACGTAAAGCAAGTATCAGGAGAAGCTAACCACAATGACGAACACAAGATCAGCAAGAATATGAAACAATGCTTGGCCAACAGAGAAAGGTTAAGGTACCAACAAGAAATCAGCCACAAAACCCACCACCAAGAACACACGACGAGGCAAACAACGGCAGCATCCACAACAATAATAGTCCGACTCGTTGGCTGAACGGTCAGCGTACTGGCCTTCGGTTCAGAGGGTCCCGGGTTCGATTCCTGGCCGGGTCGGGGTTTTAACCTTAATTGGTTAATTCCAATGGCACGGGGGCTGTGTGTATGTGTTGTCTACATCGTCATTTCATCTCATCACGACGCGCAGGTCGCCTACAGGAGTCAAATAAAAAGACCTGCACCTGGCGAGCCGAACCCTTCCTGGGATATCCCGGCACTAAAAGCCATACGACATATCATTTTTACAACAATAATACAGCTAAAACACAACCACAGTTGTGCACTGGTGGCCAAAGCGGGCTCAACAACACCTTGTAAAATATAATACGGAAATACAGGGAACTTACGTGGAATACGAACTTTATCTGATAATGTTTCCTGCCATGTAGAGGGTTTTGAAGACCACTGCAACAATTAGTACGAGAAACTTTCCGGGCGTATAAAATTAGATCAGGTACTTATTCCGTACCTTTCCTCAAATATTTTGCTAACTGGAAACTGGTGACGGCTGTATCCACGAAAAGTTTTCGGCGTAATAATTTTAGTTTAATATTATGTGCAAACTGCTCAAAACATTTAGGCTCTCCATGCTTAGAGTACACTGAGAGTATTCTCTGTCTTCTGAAAAAATTCCACCAAGAAGACCATCCTATATGTTTCGTTTTGGTCTAATGTGTTGTAACCAAGGTTGAGATTTACAAAACACAACTTTATTATTCGCTTCAAATGCAAAATACACTATTTACACAAATAAAAATGAAATTTAACTTGAAGCAAATGAATTAGGAATCTTGAGAAAGAGTCTATCTTTTGTACACTATATACAAGTTTACAGTATTTACATCCACTTCTATCTAGAAAAGATAGTCCTTGATATGAAAAGTCGATAGTCGAAAACTATCAGAAGTACTGACATAAATGTTTTGGAAAGTCCTTCCTTGTTGAGTTCATAAAGGCAAGTTCAATGTTGGAAGAATTCTTACTTGGCGAAACCAAGGGAGCTTGCATTAATTAGGGAAATATAACGGTATGTAATAGTATGATTGGATATGGGCAGCGGAAGAGGAGCGGTGACCAGAGGTGAGACCTCGTACTGCCAGAAATTCAGTCCACCTGGTCGAAGCACATTTTCAAGAGGAGTAGCCTCCGTGCTCGACGTAGGGTGTATTCTGGAGCTGGACACCGGGGCAAGTGGGCATCTGGACAGGCTGGGAGTTCCTCTTTATAGTACACACACGACTGTTCAGGCACGCGCACTGAGGGCTGCGCGTCGAGGCTAGAAGAATGACACTTGGCGCGCGTGTAGCTGGCTGGCGGAGCGAGAAGGGAGCGCCGGACATACAACATAATGAAAACATGTAATAATGCCAAAATTGTGACCGACTTCTTTTGAGATAAAAATTCTTGAATAAAACAAAAATAATCCCAACGTAATAAATTATTATTCGTTATTTGTACAGCAGTACATAACTGTTTGTCAAGATCTCACAATGGATCATTGCAAAGTGTTTGTGAACAAAGCTATCATCAGTAGGTTATGATCGAAGTTCGCACCAAGATCCATGAAGAACTCTGATAAAGGACGCGAGTGCGGTTTTTGTATACAAATATGTTTAAAATTTAGTATAATGTGCTAATTTACAGGAGATTTTATCATTAATTGCTGCTTCCTTTATCGCTTGACATATTCTTAGATTTCGTTTACCGTAATGTAGATAAGGTCAAGATCACATAGATACTCCTGGGTGTTGGAAGCAGAATTTAGAGTTCATGTTTTCCTCTGTTGCATCTATTAACCTTATAAAATCAAAATCAAATAAGAATATTTTGGATTGTACTGGTGACATAATTTCGGACTCTGATCGCGTACTACAGCCATCTTGTTAAATCCCACTTATAATTCGACGTCTTGCACCAGCAATGTCCAGTGGAATGGTCAGAATTACAAGCGCTTGTGTACCCAATGTAGAGTCGTCTAAGAGCGTTTTCCTCACGTAGTCGAGTCGGGACACTTCCTAGCATACAGAAAGAAGTCCTTTCATAGCCGTATAATTGAATGGCGACGCACCTTAAGTCCGCCCCTATTGACATTCGGAATTGCGAAGCATTCAGCTGAAATTTCTCGCAAGGCGAGCGACGTAAGCTGCAAGGCGCGGATACAGAAGCGATATGAATACAGCGAATAGATTCAGCTTTAGTACAGACTATAGCACCAAAGACGCTTCAGCAGTATTCATAACGTATAAAGTGATATCCGAAGTTTCCTTCTTAATAATACTTTGTGTTTAACGTCCCTTCCACCGTTTTCGATATTTTCGCTGGAGGACCAGAATATTACCATTAATATGGGAACATTTACTGAAACGAAATTTTTTCACTTCAACCTCTTCAGGAGTGAAGAAATGCCTGAGGCATTCAGTTTTATGACTGTGATGATAGAATACATTCTGTCAACAATGCACAAATTATTGTCATAATTAATGTTTTTGTTTCCACTTCTTACGGAAAATTATTAATCATTTACGATTTCTTTGAACTGAACCACGCCGACAAATAATAATAATAATAATAATAATAATAATAATAATAATAATAATAATAATAATAATAATAATAATAATAATATAATCTATATGGGCTCAGGTACCGTACACAGGCATTTTTATTCCACGCAATGTAGGCTGCCTGTATATCAATTTTGACATTCTGTTTACTCCACCAGATGGCAGAGAATCAGAACATCTTTGGGCGAGCTATAATTATTTGTCAGGTAAACACCAAGCATGACACCTGCTGTAAGATCTCGTATGACATGGAGTGTTGTACGGACTTTTCCCACCGTTCAAAAATCCTACTGATTCTGACTGTTTTGAACCTAGAATCCAGAGATTGGCACTCAACAACTGGAGGAAACCATCTTTTCAGAAAATGGACTATATCGGAATTTCGTGACACAATACATTTGTATCGAGTTTTGTGGCGTCTTTTAAAGATATTTGACACATCAGTGCCCAGCTTGAATAGAAGATATACCAGGGATGTAAACTGATACGTGCTTTATAAAGATTCAGAGTACTCCCGTCCCCCAATCATATCGACATTATATTCGAGCCAAGAACACCGTTCATCACTCTTATTTAAAAGAGTGATCTAAAATTGTCCTTATAGACCTAAATGAAGTGCATTCGTCTAAATTAAATTCTACAGCTGAAAAAAAAACTAAAGTCGAATGATGTTTATTTCAAGCAATTGAAGACATTTAAAGGCAAACTTTGTTGTGTGTTACTTCTCATGTGCTAAAGGGCACAATATCAATCCCCCTCTCCCCGGGCTGAGTAACTCTGACTTTAGAATGCTGGCCGTTTGAGTTCATTATGTGGGGGGGGGGATGGTTGTTTCCGCCTCAGTCTGTTAGGATTTAAAGGGCACAAACATTATTATTATTATTATTATTATTATTATTATTATTAGTAGTAGTAGTAGTAGTAGTAGTAGTAGTATAGATCGATCAAAGTGGCCGTGCGCGTTAGCACGCTAAGGATATGGCGCCAAGATTTGCATTCGGGAGACGAGTGAGTTCGAACCCCACCGTCGGCTGTTCTGTGAACGGCTTTTGTGATTTCGTATTTCCACTTTCAGTCAAATGCAGGTACAGTTCCTATTCAGAGGCTAAAACCGATTTCTTCCTTCTCCTTAACCAATTTCATTCACTATAATTTATTTCGTCTTCACTAGCTCCTCAACTGAGGAGGAAGGGCATATGGCCATAAAACATGCCATATAACTACATCTCACCTTATCCGCAGCCCCGTATCACGAAACGGAACTAAAGTAAAATGAAATGGCGTATGGCTTTTAGTGCCGGGAGTGTCGGAGGACAAGTTCGGCTCGCCAGATGCAGGCTTTGGATTTGACTCCCGTAGGCGACCTGCGCGTCGTGATGAGGATTGAAATTACGATAAGGATGCCACATACACCCAGCCCCCGTGCCAGCAGAATTAACCAATTATGGTTAAAATTCCCGACCTTGTCGGGAATCGAACCCGGGACCCCTGTGACCAAATGCATGCACGCTAACCATTGAGCTATGGAGCCGGACACTAAAGGGAAGATAGTAATAATAATAATAATAATAATAATAATAATAATAATAATAATAATAATAATAATAATAATAATAATAATAATAATAATACAAAGTCATGCATTGAACAGTTGTGCAAAAACTTCATGGCACTACAACCCTTATGGGCCTTGTCCTACCAAGTGACCACAGTTCGTCTCGAAGACCTCCGGGTTACTGGATGACGCGCGGTCAGAGCGATGGATCCTCTCTGGCGCTATTCCTAGCTTTCTAGACCGGGGCCGCTATCTCAGTGCCCGGTAGCTCTACAATACTATCCTCACCTATGCTGAATGGACCTCGAACCAGCCCTCGAATCTAGGCAAATTACCTGACCTGGTCGGGAATCGACTCTGAGGCCTCTGGGTAAGAGACTGGCGCGTTATCCTAGGCCACGGGGTCGGCTATGACCAGTTGCACGTGTCCAATAGTTCTGTGTGTTGAACAAGATCGTCAACTGAGAAAACGACCACCAGTCTGTAAATCTGCCGAGCCAGTGGAACTCTTTGTAGCTTCTTCAGGAGTTGAGAAGATTTCTTATTAATGAGTGAATATAAAGCTTAATTAAATAAAAATTAAATTCAATAACTGGAAATAAGCTGTAACCATCAATTATCATGCTAGAGGCACATTAGTTCATCTCCGTTCAGCTCTTTTATAGTAAATAATTGTATAAACTGTAGATAAGACATTTTCATCGATTTAGTTGGTTGGTAATTGTTGGACTTCTTGGCTGAACTGTCACCATAGTGCCCTTCGGTTCTGAGTGCCCCAGGTTCGATTCCCAGTCAGGCTTGGGATTATAACAGTGTTTGGTTAATTCCTCTAACAATGCCTGTGTTCGTCTTAACGCACATCTTCATTTACATACAACATATCAGACTACCAACCACCACAAAAACAGGTCATGATGAATACGTCCCTCCTCATAGGTTTGGCATGAGGAAGAACTGGGATTAATCCCGATATTGTGCCTGCATTAAGGAAAGGAGAAGAAGAAAAGGAAGATTTTGTAAGTTACCAGATTGTCTGCTCCACAGAAGCTTGGTTGCTGGTATGGGCGAAGTAAGGCGTGCCATCGGAATTGTATTTCATAATAACTGGAAACGATCAGATATAGGCCTGTCCGACTCGTTGGCTGAATGGTCAGCGTACTGGCCTTCGGTTCAGAGGGTCCCGGGTTCGATTCCCGGCCGGGTCGGGGATTTTAATCGCTTCTGATTAATTCTTCTGGCTCGGGGACTGGGTGTATATGTCCGTCCCAACACTCTCCTCATCATATTCAGACAACACACTACACTACCAACCACCACAGAAACACGCAATAGTGCTTACATCCCTCCATAGAGGGTTGGCGTCAGGAAGGGCATCCGGCCGTAAAACAGGGCCAAATCCACATGTGCGACGCAGTTCGCACCCGCGACCCCACAGGTGTGGGAAAAAGCGGCAGGAAAAGAAGGAAAAGAAGAATCAGATATAGGCCTATATTAATTGTAACTGTGATTAATATAAAATCAAAACTAAAAAATACAGCTTTCCGGCATCTAATACTCATTTCTTAATGTTTACGGTCACTCTGTTTATACAACAATGATTTGACTACTCTGTGGATCATGGCAAAGTGCTGGCCTCCGAATGCCAAAATCGTAGTTTCAAACCCAGAAGAGGTAATCGGGACTTCTTGGGTTCATATACGACGGAACAGTAAGGACAGAATTAAACGAAAAACGCCCACAGGACGTGAATCTCTAGAAACAGTCTGTTTACTCGCCATTGGTCTAATACATAAAATAAAAGTCTAAGGTGAAATCCGTCACCGTCTCTGGTTTATTAGTAACTTCTGAGGAGGACCCTACGTACGTTGTGGTTGGTATATGTAGGACATTCCAAATAAAATAGAAATATAAAGGAGAGAAATCATTCTCATACTCAGAAACGCATTTTATTAACTACTAGTACGTAAGTCAGTCATCGACAGCCAAAATAACTGTGTGAAAAGCAATTGGACATTTGAAACAAACTTGCTGATGTATATCATAAATAGAGCTTAACGCTGAGTCGACAGTCATAATTTATTTGTTTTACATCGCACAGACTGACAGGTCTTGGATACGTTGGGATAGGTCTGTGCAGGAAGCGGCCATAGCCTCGCCCTGCCTTGATATTAAGATATATCGCCAGCATTTGCCTGGTGTAAAGTGAGAAAACATGGAAAACTATATTCAGGACTGGTGACAGAGTTTGAACCCACTATTTCCCGAATGCAATCTCATATGTACATGAATCACATCGCATAGCCAACTCATTCAGTGACGATCATAATTATGTTCTACAATAGATAACGTTGCTACTTGCACCAAAATGACATCACCTTGCTGAATGAAATACAGTATAAATGATGCGGAATTCTACATTGCTCAAATCATATCTCTACCACGGTAATACGTACAACGAGGCATACACTATCAAAATTTGTTAGATGTCATTCCGCAAACTCGACGGCAAAATTCTACCTCGTGGTTATAGATGGAGGCTAAGTAGTTTCATACACCAACAATAGTGAAAATAATTCATTCACATCACCATAGAAGGTGTTTTTCACTAAACTGATAAAATACGATGGTCATGTTCGTATTGTACTTGTAAATACTATTTGGTGCCAGTTTCAACCTTCTAAAGCTCCTAGTTACTTGTATCGAAGGCGGAAAATCTCAGAGATTGACAGAATTCGAACGCATGCCGATAAAGCTCTGTACGTCAACATAGCGAAGTCACTTTGCTGAAAGAAAAACTTGAAAATGTACCAAAATCGAAGTCGTGACATGTCCATCGTACTTTTTAGTAAAGGGTCCACATATCTGGTGCAGTTTCAGCTGTTGAAACGTACTCGTTTTACAAAATCGCTGTGCAATACACACAGACATATGCATTTTATACACCGGGTGGTTCACCAGCACCTTACGATTTAGTTTTATGCATCCCGCCGCGTTTACTACAATTCTGAAAAACTTAGGTCCCTCTCCCTAAACCGTGGAAATACAGTACACCGAGATGTGTGATTACGGGCTAAAAACCAGCGGGAATCATGAGCGCCACTATTAATTAATTGTGAGCACCCCGAATGAACCCGTAAAACGAGCACAGCTACGAAGCATATGTACGTTACAACAGGAGGTGCACACACAGACCAGGAGAAGGTATTGTTTAGGCTGGAAACTGCGCGCTGCTTGTCAAGATTCGCAATAGCTCACTTGGCAGGGGCGCGGTGGGAGTTGTGATAGTGGACCATGCTCGAAGGTTTGAATCCCACACAAGTATATTATTTATTTATTTATTTATTTATTTATTTATTTATTTTGCCGCCAATTGCCTGGGATGTGATAAGGTTGCATATACTTAATAGTTTCCACAGACAGATTTGTTTATCTGGCCCTGAAAAGTGCCATTGGTATGGTGACATATGGTATGAAGCTGGGTTGAAAAAGGCTAAGAAACATGTGATAGGAGTGCAGTTACTTACGTTTTTAACTCCGCACCTGCTCGAACTGACGATCTCCGTGGTCGATACAGAGCTGCGGACGATGTTTTAAGGACCACCTGGCACGTTGCCACATCTCCGGCGTAATAGATCGGCATGCCTCAGTGATGAGCTGTCTAAAGTGACCAGGGTTGCTCGGCGTCTGAACATACACCAGTTGTTTAAAATGGCCCCACAGAAAAACATCCAGGGTCGTAATATTGGGTGATCTGGCGGGCCAGGGGCAGGTCCTCCCCTTCTTATCCATTTATCAGGGTACGTCGCATGGATATGGTTCCGGACGATGACCGCGGTGGAGCATCGTGATGTTCAAACCACATCCTGCAGCGGTCAAGGAGTGGTACATATTCCAAGAGCGGTGGTAGGTCATCTTGGAGAAACCGCAGATAGAGTTCTCCCTTCAGAGGTCCCTCAAATAAATGGGGACCAATGAGGTGATCACGAAAGGTACAATACCATACGTTCAGGCACCACTATACCTGAAAAGCTGCCTGCCGTACCCAATGGGGATTACCCACACTGCAGTATTGCATGTTATGTCGATTAACTGTTCCATTGTTGTGGAACCGTATATCGACCGTGAATAAGATAGTCCCTAAAAGGGCAGGATCAGTGTCCACATGATGTAGGGCCCATTGGCAGAACTACATCCGTGCTTTGAAATCATGACCATGGAGATTCTGTTGTAAGTGCAGGTGGTATGGGTGAAACCGCTGGGTATGTAATATAACAGACGCCCGGCAGATGTTCATCTCCTGTGCAATGACCAGTGTGCTAATAAGAGGGTTATGTCGGAGAGCATCCAACACATCTTCATTGTGAGCAAAATTCATGGGATGATCTGAAACAGGCCGTGCCCTTCCCAGGGACGCAGTAGTCCGCAGACGTCTTTCAACACTCCGAAATGTCATGCCTTTCGGTTGTCGTCTATCCACAGTGTTCTCGATACAGGTATTGTGCCCGGAATCCATTCTGTCTGTTTTCTTCATAGATTAGTGACATATCCACATACTCGTCGCTGGAATACATCATGAGGCAGTGAATAATCTTTGTGTTGTGTTGTGATTTGCCTCGAAGGAGGGAAACTCATTCAACTATATACCTAACTGCCATTGCAAGTTGTTATCAATCCAATAGGGCACACTTTGCCCTACCTGTGGTCTACGAAGCTTGGAACATGTACGATGTAGCTAATTGGTTGCTTTTGTCCTAGCCAAAAACCATCACCTCCTCATATTCGTCCAACGCAGCTCAATATCCTATGCCACGATTCATATGGCCCATTACAGGGCCAAATAAACATATTATATGGAAGCTATACGCAACCTTACCACATCGCGGGCAATTGGGGGAAAAAAGAAAAAAGAGCCTTGCGTGGGTTTCGAACCTTAGAGCACCGTGCACTATCACATCTCCCACTGTGCCCCTGCCAAATGAGTTATTGCGAGGCTTGACATGCAGCGCGCAGTTTCCATCCTATACAATACCTATTCCTGGCCTGTGTATTCACCTCCTGTTGTAAGGTATCTCTACTCGTTTTACGGGTTCATTCGAGGTACCCATAATGAATTAATAGTGGCGATCTTTCTGCTGTCTTCTAGCCCGTAAACACACATCTCTTCATAACAGCCCGGTTAAGGAAGAGGGATTAGGAAGAGATTTCAAAATTGTAGTACACGCGGTGGGATGCATAAAACTACATCGCAAGGGGCTGGTGAACCACCCGATAGATAGATAGATAGATAGATAGATAGATAGATTAGTCTTACGTTATTACAAACCCATTGAGTCATTTTCAAGGCTAGTGAAAAGGGGCGAAGACTGCATACAAATGTACAAGCTACTTAGCCACAACAAAGTCAAATTAAGACGTAAATTCCATCTGAATATGTTTCCTTTGTGAAGTATGACTCATTCACATCCATCATATTAATATGCAAGGAAGGTAGAATGTCATTGAGCGCGTTCTGAATTCTTCATATCTCAAAAATAATAATACTTGTTACCGCTGATTTATCGGTCAGTGAACGTAACTTGCAAGTGATACATACTATGAACCCTTAGGGAAAGTCATGCATGGTCGTAAATTGCGAGCCGGACGGAATCCATTAGCAACACATTCGCGTATCAGTACATATCTTCTTGGGTGACGGTCTTTATGTGTGCGTGCCTCCGCTGAATTTTAATCACATTGTAATTTATGGTAATACAGTACATTATGCATATTTAATATGGAGGTGATTACACTTCAAAGCAGCTGTTATTTTTAGGTGCAGTTACGAAATATACGAGAGATTACATTTCCTGTGGTTTCTGAAAGATAGAGAAATTAAGGGACTTGATGACGGATCTTGGTGTATGTAGTCATATTAGATACTATACCAGTGCGAAATAATTAGCGCTGTGCTGTACGAGCAGTTTACAAAATTAGTATTTACATACAGAATTCAGTTTAAAACTACCCTCGTAATAATAATAATAATAATAATAATAATAATAATAATAAACCCCATGGCGCTACAGCCTTGATGAGCCTTGGCGTACCAAGCGATCACTACTAAGCCCCACGGCCTGAAGATTACGAGGTGACAGAGCATTCTACATGAGGTGCATACATCCAATTTGTTTGAGTTAGCTCCACAGCGCTTCAGAAAACAGAGATATAATTAGTGAAAAGATATATTTAGAACGAAGCTGAAAGAACAAATTATCTCACTTGCGATAGCTGTGCATTTAGTTTGGTTCATCAAAGCTAGACGGCTCATCATCAGTATATTTTATAACCTGTCTATAAATAGTGAAGTTCTTAAATGTAGATTCTGATTGGCGATACAAAATAAAAATAACATGTATAATAAGAAAGACGGAGTGCGGTAGCCTAAACCTAATGCAGAAATCTATTTTTTGTAGTACCGTATTTGTTTAACATCGCACCAATACATCGAAGGTTTTTGGCGGCGGAAGGATGAGAAAGGGCTAGAATAGGGAAGGTAGCGGCCGTGCCCTTGATTAAGGTACAGCCCCAGCATTTGCCTTGTGTCAAAATGGAAAACCACGAAAATCATATTCAGGGCTGTCGACGGTGAGATTCGAACCCACTATCTCCCAAATGCAAACTCACAGCTGCAGGAATCTAAAAATAATCCCCAAAATCATAGATAACATGCACATGTGTAAAGTTCACTTCCTGGGACACCTGGAAAGAATGAACCCAAACAGACTATTAAACAAGATTCACACCCTCCTGAAAAACAAGGCTACTAGGCCGAATTGATATAAGGCAACAGAAACAGATGATCGAGTAATAGGAACACAAAATGTACAGGACCGGGCGGAAATAATAAGAATAAAAATGCTTTATTTCAAATTTGTAGACTGTTCCCGGCAAGGAAGGCAACATGGTTGCTATAAAACTGTATAAACTAAAATAGATCTGATAAATCGGCGTCTCGATGAAGCTTCTTCTGTCGCTCTTCAGAAGATGCTTACTTGCCAGGCTGTTTACGTTTCAACACTTTCCGTTATAAACGACTCGTTTCACACGGATATAATTCACATCTTTTAAACAGTAATTTTTTCCTTATGCATTCTATTCGATGTGACGCGAAGATGCCGTGTCGATCTCACCAGAAGAGGACACTGTCGTTGACATGATCAGCCCCGATGTGCCCAATCCAAAGGAAAGTTATGTTTACATGCAACCATGTAGATAAAGAATGGAAGAGCCAGTCTATGGGCAATTTAACAAATAATTTTTACACACCTTTAGTTAAAAAACCATCATTTAAATGTTTTTAGTGGATTTACTTGATACTTTACGAATTGGCACATTTCTCGGTGTTAGATAACAAATGCGTAACATAAAATAGTTTTGTAAAAACTGTATGTTTATACACTTACAACACAAGTACAGCGGAGTGGACTGGAGTGATAATCGGTATTTATGTCCATCAGAGGCAAAATCAAATCATTCCTTTAGTTTGTCACAGGGGACTGATGGTGTAATATTTTTTACTTTAAGGTAACAATAACTACCACCACCGTTCATCACTATATCACTCTTAAAAGAAGGCTTAAGGAAATATCTTGCAGGACGAAACGAGATTCCTTTTCAGCGTTGGACATATTTAGATGAAGAATAGGAATTTTACACACACTCTCTCTCTCTCTCTCTCTCTCTCTCTCTCTCTCTCTCTCTCTCTCTACAGTGATCGCTTACACTGACGTCTAGTGGCTAAACTGTGAACGTCATAGCGGCTACATTTTGCGTCGCCAATCATTCGTCTCCTTCAGTGTTCCTCAGACACCTGCTGAGAACACACCTGTTGCTGTTGTGCTCTGGTTATTATTAAATCGTTTTACCAATATCTACCTAGCTCGCTCAAAGTCTTTTATATTCTACTACAGCGATACTATTATTAAGTGGCAGGGCAGCCCAAAGGGGTTTGCAAGGGGAGCACGTGTCTGGGGGCTTGGGAGATCAAAAGGTCCGGGAGTTTAGTAGATTGGTTATATTATTGGAAGTCCAATTACCTGTTCTGGTTCAGCTTTTATCATTCTGTTTCTGAGGAAAATTGTCCGACTCGTTGGCTGAACGGTCAGCGTACTGGCCTTCGGTTCAGAGGGTCCCGGGTTTGATTCCCGGCCGGGTCGGTGTTTTTAACCTTAATTCTTTAATTCCAATGGCATGGGGGCTGGGTGTATGTGTTGTTTTCATCATCATTTCATCCTCATCACGACGCGCAGGTTGCCTACGGGCGTCAAATAGAAAGACCTGCACCTGGCGAGCCGAACCCGTCCTGGGATATCCCGGCACTAAAAGCCATACATTTCATTTCATTTGAGGAAAATTAATTTTTAATTTCGTGACTGTCAAAGTGACAACATTCAGGATTTTATCGCTGTTAAATTATAAATAACACCACATCAATATGCCGTTTATATGAGAATATTCTCCTTAAAATCGGACATGGGATAGATAAAATATTCAGGATACTCAAATGTATAAAGTTATCATTTGATATAACATTGAGTAATAATGTTCATACTGTTTTTGTTTATTTTATTACATTAGAACCTCTGTTATCGTAAACATGTTTAACAGAAATATCATTAACCGAAATTACCCATAAAAGTAATATATTCTCCTAGAACGAATAGAAGAAATATTGTGTGTTACGTGTGTTGCGACACCCGCTTGTTGCCATTTCTTGATGGATGCAGTACTTTCGCACCTGTTTGCACAGGCCGGAGCAAAATGTAGCTTCCACTCAACTCCAGTCTCATCATTGGCAGTGACAATATGCAAGCTGCTGAAGTATGGGTGGTACTGAGTAATGACACTCGAAGCACGACTAGTGAGTATGATTGTTATGAAAGTTGTTGCTCGTACGGTCGGTCGGATTGCAGCAGCACATTCTGGCGCAGTGAGGAAAGCAATGGCAAACTACCTCCCTCCTCATCTTGACTAGTACGCCTCATTTTGGCGCCGTCATTGATTGTTGTGGTTTCTTTGTAACTGCATAACCGTTGGTGGTGCTATTTGAGATCAAACCGCCTCTGTGCTGATGACCTCACAGACAGACATGTTGTAACAGAAGGGATAAGTTACGGAATGCGTGGACTCTGACCTTGTCTCCCTTCTCCCTTTCTCTATTGCCATCTCAGTTTGTTTCGGCTCTTCCATTAGTTTTTACAATTGGCTTTACGTCGCACAGACACAGACAGGTCTTATGGCGACGAGGGGATAGGAAAGTGCTAGGAGTGGGAAAAAGCGGCCGTGGCCTCACGTGTGGTACAGTCCCAGTGAAAATGGGAAACCATGAAAAACCATCTTCAAGGCTGTCGGCAATGGGGTTCGAACTCACTATCTCCCGAATGTAAGCTTACAGCCGCGCTACCCTAAACTATTTTGTGGTGATAACTGTGCTTTCTTGTGACGTGTTTTTATTGTTATTCATGTCAACAAAGAATAAACGATAAAAGAACAATTAGTAGCACTTAAAAGAATTATCAATGGTGAGATGCTGCGAAATGTGGCAGCTGATTTTTGTGTTAGTGTTTCCACTACTTTTGACTGAAGAGCATGTTTCAAAAATGCCTGACAAGAAAACAATGAAAGCCTGTCAAAATGAGGAAGTAAATAAGCCAGTGCTTTTATAAAGTACTTCGTTAATATTGTATTGTTTTCATTCACTTTCACCTAAAATAGCAAACAACGTTTCGTATCTTCTAAAATGACATTTTAATGATTATTCGAAATTTTGGTTATCCCAAACCACCTTCTCTCCCCACCCACCCTTGTTCCGGTTAACAAAGTTTCTACTGTACATTTTATTTCTGAAAAAGTAAAACATATCCGTACATCTGTACCAATCATTATACAAATTTTGTTGGTATTGCGTTTCTAAGGGTAGAGTTCTTTGTGATAAAGTTGAAAAAAGTGGGTGAACCGTCATTTTGGGTAGGAGACTAGAGTTTATATTGGCAGGCCTGTTAAATAGACACCATACAAATATGTAGTAGGAGAAGAAGGCTGTGATGAGCCATGATTATTGTGTTGAGGCCTAGAATTGGAGATAGTATTGTGGCTGACGTAATGAGTTGTACCTGGTTTGTGAGAGTGTGTACCTCAGACCATATGTTATGATGAATGATATATTTAAGGGCCTATAAGCCGAGATTGTCTTTCCGGTGGGCAAGTTGCTTCCCAGGTAAAGAGTGAAAAATGCGTGTGTCCCGCATAAAGCCTTAAAAGTGTATGAACAGTCCCGTTAACATGAAAGGGTCGTATTTGGGGTTGCTTGAGCAATGCAGACCAAGATTGTGATTGTTTTTCCCCCTCGCCAGCCAGCTAACAACCTGCTTTCAGAACATGTAGCCAAGAGTAGCCCGGTGTACTTGTGGCTCAGAGTCACGAGAACTTAACAGATCCTCAGAGCGATTCCCGCTCACTCCGATGCAGCAAAGGGTAATACTTACGTCTTTCTTTCTCAGATGTGGTTTATTTGTGTTTATTGTTTGTATGTGTCTTATGTGTGTGATAGTGTTTGTGTTGTTTAGTATTTCACAGCCCGTTGGCAGTAGTTGGATTGCGAGGTTTCAAAACCTCTGTCTTATGCCACAATCCGGATATCGTGTATTATAATCGGTGTTTTTTGGGTGGGTTGATCTTAGGGCCAGACCCAAACAAAGTGTTCTTTATTATTATGTTTGTATCCGGCAAATTCGGAATTAATGTACGTAATTAGGCCAATATTTGAATCGATCATTATATATTCATGGAAGAGATGGTTTTTAATCGTAGCCTGCGGGCTAATCACAGTCAACTTATCGTGATCTCCGTTACAAATAGGTAGATTTCATGTTTCCAAAATTATTGAACTTTATGTGCCCGAGTTCTTGGCCGTTATACTTTGAACGACATTTAGTGTCGAATTTTATATCGTGTGTTAGAATCAGTGTTTCTTTTCTTTTTTGAACATAGGGCCAGCTCAAAACAAAGTGTTCTTTTTTATAATGGTTGTATCCGGCAAATTCGGAATTAGTGTACGTAATTAGACCATGAATATAGTATATATAGTATATAGTAGTATATAATTTGGAGTTTTCACTGGGGTATAATTCTTGTTTGAATTTGAACTTTATGTTTTAGACGAAATAAATTGTGCTTTTGTCTTGCTGAGTTGTCATTCACGAATATGTATTCTAGATCCTGTACCGATCTTGTATGATAATGTTTGTTATACATATGTGTTTTCAGACGTACCACGCAGCGTCTCCGCTGACCTAGACCATCTGGGATAGGGGAAGGTGCAATACGAAGCTGAAATCTAACATCATAGCTTGTTCACAATATGCACACTGATTGACGAAGCCTCCTCATTTCATTCTCACAGCAATAATTCTTGTTCAATAAGAGGAAGTTTAGTTTTAATATATCGAGAACTGCTCATAAAAATTAGCAGGCAGCAACATCTGTCTTTATTCGGATTAATAGCATCATACATATACATTAGGGCAAAGAAAACTCAAATTAAACATATTTACATCACGTTAGACCAAAATTTGGTGACTTTATGACGTTTGTGCTGTCTAGTACCAGATTAAGAGATGATTACTGGTATGGGAACAATGCACAGTTCATAGGTGTCGTGTCGTAAAGAGTATGTCCTTGCAGGAAATCCCATTTCTTCAGGTTGCGTTAGAATCTTCCAACTCGTCCAGTAGTCCAGGAGTCTTCATGGTCAAGAGGCAGTTTATATTCAAATTTCACACTTTTCAGATGGTGGGAATTTATAGTTCAAGAATTCAACTCTGGTATATTCTGGATCTGCAACTAGAGGAGTCGGAGAGTTGCAAGGAACTTCTCTTGAACTGAAGCCGAGTTGATGGAAGGTGATTACCATGTAGAGAGTGAGCTGAGGGGAGGGAGATCGCGGACCTCCTCACATTCAAGGATCCTTTACGACGGGTGTCAGTTGAAACTATTCCCACAGGGGAATAGAGGAAAGGTGTAGGGGTTGGTTTTAGACACCATGTGATAATTAGAAATAATTCGTTGAGGGTAACATCGACCTTCTTAGTGTGGACAGATTTATTCCATACTGGGCTGGAAAATTTCCCAACCGAGTAGCAAAAGCTGTAGTTCTTACTGTTCCTGAATCAGCACTACAATCTGATCCTATCAAACACTTAATCCGAACACATTCAATTAATACCATATCCGGACACTAACGCTACACCGTGCGAAACTGACAGCTAATTATCTGCAAATACAACGTACTGAGAAAGTTCGGTAAGCATCTAGAACCCTCCTAAAACTTAGATAACTGTTGTAGAAACTAATTTAATACAGGGTGAAACAAGGTCTGTTAGCAGGCTGCGCAAGGTCTGCTGTATGCCATCTCTTAATACATTGCTCTCGAAACGAGAAAGAAGAAAAAAAGGAACAAGCCACTGTTCTCCACGGTACAAACCGTTGTTTGCAGCTGAACTTTCAGTCGTATAATATATAAATCTCTCAACCAATTTGCGAACGTTCCTAGTCAGAAATCCTGCTCGATGGGTTGTTCGTGTTTCTGCTAGATATTTTGCTAGTTGCTTTACGTCGCACCGACACAGATATGTCTTATGGCGACGATGGGACAGGTAAGGGCTAGGAGTGGGAAGGAAGCTGCCGTGGCCTTAATTAAGGTACAGCCCCAGCATTTGCCTGGTGTGAAAATGGGAAACAACGGAAAACCATCTTCAGGGCTGCCGATAGTGGGGAATACTGGATACTGGCCGCACTTAAGCGACTGCAGCTATCGAGCTCGGTGTGCTAGATATTGATTCATATCATGATATAATTCATAACTCCATAACTGTAATTATTAAACGAAAAATATCAGGTATATTGAAATGAAATCTCCCCACTAAATTATCCATCGTTATCATTTCATGAAAACAATTCACTAGTAGTATATTTTATTATCTAATTCGCTTCGACGCGCAGTGCTCCATTATTAACACATATATTAAAACCATTGTAACGTTAAAGCTTAATACCACATATATCTTCATTAACAGATTAGCAAGAAGAGCCAATCGAACGTTGACCTCTTCCAGTACTTTCAATTCCACATTCTTTTATTTTCTTGTGGAGAGCAATGCCAATATTCTTCATAGCTCGCTTAATGTAGCAGAGTGGTGTCTTCGGACCAATATATCAGCATTATAAGATCTAAATCTAGCGCAGTACTGACAATAAATCGCTCAGGTCTATTGAACATGCAGTTTTAATGCAACTACCTCTAGCCATTCTTCACGATTTTATGGTTACAAATTATAGCTTAGTATAAATTGAATTTATCTCCAATTTTCTACTTATAATCCACCATCTGTCAAAGCAAACTGTCGTGAGTGCTCGGTTGAGATACCATCAATGTCGTGCGGCCAAAGGAGGCCAAATAATCATGCATCATGCAGTGAAGATTTAGATTAGTGAAACTATACGTAAAGTTGTGTACACTAGAACTAATCTCACGATATAATCTCTATTATCGTATTCCTCTCCATGTTAAAGGATTGCAGACTTTTCAGGATAAAATATACAGTGAACTGTACCCAGTAAATGTGGGATATGAATGTGTTAAGTCGGGCTGAGTGGCTCAGACTGTTGAGGCGCTGGCCTTCTGACCCCAACTTGGCAGGTCCGATCCTTGTTCAGTCCGGTGGTATTTGAAAGTGCTCAAATACGTCAGCCTCATGTCAGTAGATTTAATGGTGCATAAAAGAACTCCTGCGGTACAACATTCCGGCACAGCGGTGTCTCCAAAACCGTCAAAAGTGGTTAGTGGGACGTAAAGCAATATTATTATTATTATTATTATTATTATTATTATTATTATTATTATTATTATTATTAACGTGTTATACTGAAGATATACAGCATGTTCCAATCACATGAGAATCAACAGGGGGCGCATGTTCTTTTTACACTGATATAAAAATCAGTACTATCCAGAGGGATCTTTTTATGTTATTTGGAGGCTACTATCTACCTTCCGCTTACACCCCAATACAACAAAAATAGTCTCTATGAACATAGGCCCTACGGTCTATCTTTTATGAGTTTCAGACTTTCGAACTTTGTACGGGAAGTATTGGTAATAGCCTTACCTGGCACATCCAATGTCGAGTGGCCGTCACCATGTTTGCGAACTAGCAAGGATACTGCATTCTAACACAAGAAGTGCTCAAAATGTCCACCTTACGCCTGACTGCTCGTTTGAACACGCCACCTCATTGATTGTCGGACACAACATTGCACGTATTCGATGGCAACCTTGTTCCACAAGCCGGCGAAGTACTTCCATGTCCGTACCGGCATGTCTGACTCCAAACTAAATCCTAAATACAAACTGCCCCCACATTTTAACTAATAACCAAGATAGGCGTAGCTTGTAAACGATCGACCGCAGGGATGTGCACACAGGGCTCTTTTTATGTTATATTGCAGAGTTTGGCAACATCCTGTGTTAGATAGAATAACAGGCTGTATCTTTGAACCGCAATAGCTAATGCTATCAGGTATGAAGAGTTCGCGTGTCACTTAGAACGTAGTGCTGTCGACTGCGCCTGTTCTTCCTGTTGTAACAACCTTGATGTACACAGAGGAAGAAATAAAATTGTCCTTGAGAATTTAAAACTGTAGATCTTAGACCACAAATAATGAATAATACATTGTGACAGACGAATTTCAGTATAACGTATCGTACTGTGATATCGATTGTTGAGTGTTTACTGCTAAATGGTTTAATATGGTTTTCCATTTTTATATCAGGCAAATGCTGGAATTCCACCTTTATTGCATCCACAGCCACTACCTTCCTATCACTCTCCCATCGCACCGTTCACGAAAACCTGTAGTATTAATGCAACATTAAACCCTAGTTTCTGAGTTTGAAATTTGATAGAAAATCTGAATAAGCAACAATAAATAACAGTTAAAGAACTCGTCAGCTCAGATAACAAGGGAGAACTGTAAGTCCAAAAATCAGGTAGAATAGAGAAAATTATCGACACAATAATTTACAAGGAATGAGCAATATAGCTCTAAAGATACACTATTTTACAAGAGCATATTTGTTCCACTCACTTACATCGTCTAGTAGTTTGAGCTTCAAAAGTTAATATAATCCAGCCTCTTGGAGGCACAAGTTTATTACACAATCATTTCTAACAAACTTCAGATAATACTTCTACCGCCATTTCTGCTCGGCAGTCTGTTACACACGTCTATAAAATAATGACAATTTAAACAGGGTCAATGAGTGCCCCTTCCAAATGTCCTTAATGTACAAAATAAAAGGTTTAAGACGATCGGCCATGAACAAATGGCTAGGAGCCAAAACACTTGCACTCCTTTTGAAAGACACTTAAAATCCTAATTGGGCTTATGGCCTAAAGCTGCAGAGGCTAAGCCTATACTACAAAGGGGTGACTAAATGCGATATATTAAGTATCAAAACAATGTGAAGAAATTAGAGGTTTAGGCAATCGTAGTCACCCCATACTAAGTTGAATGGCAATTAACAGAGGGTGAACACTCGTGATTCCCTAATGTTTCCCAGCAGAGATTTGAACAGTCCTCAGATTTGCCGAAAGTTTACATTTAAACAGTGATTTTAGAACCTTACGTTAATCAAAGAAGTTTGAAACCTTCCCATCAAGTTATCTGCCTGAAGCTATCACATGTTAAGAGATGTGTGCCATTACTTTAAGTTGTTGGGCCTTCCGAATGCGGGCCTACAGCCCCTGCCTCCTTATTACGTCGTACACATGCTAGACCGGAGCATTGGAGATGACAATACGGCCCTAAAGTGCCCAGCTTTTATAGCATCTCAGAGGGGAAAACTCCAGAACTATTTTGAGCTAGGCATAATACATGAACACACCCCTAATTTTAATTGGCTATATAAATATACACAAAACTCCTGATTGGTTTTTATCTATAACACATAAAGAAACCAATCTATAAAAACATAAGGTTTACAAACATCGAAAATTGAAAATTCCCTTAAGAGGTAACTGTCCATAACCCCACCAGAGGGGGCACATAGGCCGATAGTAGACATCTAAAGGTTGAAGGTCCAAGTATCTTTATTTACATTAGATTCCGGATTAACCACACAGATGGCCTTCTAGATGGCGCGCAGTTCAACGGGACGGAGAAGGTACAATAATAATAATAATAATAATAATAATAATAATAATAATAATAATAATAATAATAATAATAATAATTGTACCGGGCGGTACACCTCAACGCCGCTTATTTAAACTTTGCGCCAGTTGAAACTCCCCTTCTGGAAGAAGTCTGAACTTTGTCTTATGTGTTAATTTTCAAGTTACCCTGAAGATGCCACTACTTGGAAATTTTGAAGTTTCTGAACTGGGTTGTTTTCGATGTATTTTTGTTTTGCTTGTAGTAAGAAGTGTGAACATTCTCTTCTAGAGGACACTACTGAAGAACTACAACGGTGCACCCTAGTGCGAAGTGAAAGAACTGTTTTTTTGGAGAAAATTTAATTTCAAAAGTTTGTTCTTTGCTAAATTTCTTTCAGTCATTGTTTAAGTTGGCAATATTAACCCTTTCTTTCCCCTTGTTTTGAATTTAGCCAATCCCGAATTTCTCGAATTAATTTTCCACCAATAATATGTTTCTTCTTCGTATTGTGTAGGGGGTTTCTTGGTGAACCAATAAAATCCTTGTGGGAGGGTGTTCTCATTCCAAAAACGCCTCGAACTTTCCGCGAGAGTATATAAACTGCTGATTTTCGGGTCTCGGTGCCACTTCAGTATCTTCTTTCAGTGTGTAAAGTACATAGCAGGGGGCGGGAAGCGCCTCTTTCTTCGGGGAGCAGTTCAACACCAAGGTAATGGCCTTTTAATAACTTCTTTTCTTGCTAGCTCAGCAGTTTAACTCTCGGGGCGGGTCCGAAGCGTTTCTACCATGTAACTTTCCCTAAAATGTAAAGACTCTTAGCATCTATTCTCTTTTAAAACTACATATTGGGATAGAGAGTGCTTAACCCTCTCTATCTCCCACTCATATTGCATTGAGGTGAACTTATTTTCACAACCGTTTCTTCCCTTCTAATGTAATGTAAATTGTTCTTTTCTAAAGTCACCTCCGTAGTATGGGATTTGCCCTTGCATTAGCGGCCTAGAGCCAGATTAGGTTTTAAACAAATGTATTAGGAGTGCAGATCGCCTCCTCTCAAATTGTTATTTTAGAGGTCATGTACTTAGCCTTTTTCTCACTTAATAGACCTCAGTAGGTTGGGTATGTTGCCCCTGTGTATATGTCCTTAGAGGACAACTTGAAGGTGGAGTTTGGTGTGCCCTTTGATAGGCTTAATCTTTGAGAGAAGATCGCTCTTTTGAAATTTGTTTCTGCGCGCCTCGAGGAGGCTTTATGAGGTAATTGGGAGCAAGTGCTCCTGGGCTTGATTGGGGTCTTCTGCCCCTTTGTTGAATTCTGTATATCGTTAAGTTGGGCTAATTGCTCAAGAATTGTGTGTCTGGCTCTCGGAGCCCAAATCCTGTAATTGTACATTCTCGATTAGTGGTTTTGCTACTCTGTACCTGCCATTATTGTTATTTCTTGTTTTTTGCTAAGAAAATATAACCTTGTTAAATTTTAAATTCACTTTAATTTCGTAGCCTGAGACCTGTTCACCCCCCGCACCTTCTTTCACCTCTAACTACCACGGAAAACTCCGTAACAATAATAATAATAATAATATGATCAACATAGAAACAGCACCCAGAGGGATGGCAGTGGAGGGAGGGAGGATTCGGAAAGTAGAGAAGTTTAAATATCTGGGAGAGTGGATAGATAACAGCCTGTCAGAGAAAGAGGCACTGATATCGAGAATCAACAAAATGAACTTGGCATACAAGCTAAGTATGAACGCCTATAACAAGAAGAACATCTCAATCAATGCCAAACTCAGACATTACCAGATAGTGATCCGTCCAGAAGCATTTTATGCAGCTGAATGTTTGAACCTGATAAAGGTAGGATTGGTCAAGAAGTTAGAACTGGTGGAGCGAACAATTCTGAGGATGATACTGGGAGCCCAAAGAACAGAGGATGGATCATACAGAAAGAAAGCAAACCAAGAACTGTACCGCAAGATAGAAAAGATTTCAGACACAATCCGGAAGAGGAGAGCCATATTCTTTGGACACATCAACAGAATGGATCCGGGAAGACTGATCAACCAGATAGTAAGGTTTTTTGAGACCAAGAAAACTTTGGTACGCTGGCATCAGAAATTGAAGAAGGACCTGACAGAAATGGGAATACAAGGATCGGAAATAAGCAACAGGGAAACTTACAAGTCGAAAATAAAAAAACACAAAGAGTTTCCAAGGAAAAGTTCGTTTGTGGACCCAAACACCATGGACTGAAGAGAGAAGAAGGTTGCAGAGTGAAAGAATGAAGAACTACTGGGCGCGGATCAAAGCCCAGAAGCAACTGACGTCGAATTAACGTGGTCCACAGTTGGCCAAAACGAAAGAAATGATAATGATAATAATAATAATAATAATAATAATAATAATAATAATAATAATAATAATAATAATAATAATAATAATAGAGCTATGGGTTAAGCCTCCTCGTCTGTTTAAAACTGCCGCCGATCTTCTGCTGTAATGTTGTCTGTTATACTGACTGAAATATCATATTGCAGAAGTGTATCTATAGGAGCTAGATATCCCTATCATCGATTTTCTAACACCTCAAATTGTTCAGAAACATTTAATTACCATCGAGAATGTGTTTGCTTTGGTGTTGGACACTTAATCTGCCTTGATTACTTTTTTAAATCATTCTGCAGTTATCATCTCTGCGGTTAAATTGATCCGCCAATGATATCAAGTGATATCAAAATCCTATCGGCCAATCAAATATCCTATTATTTAGTTTCTTCTGAAAATCTCTGCCAGTGCTCTATCCAAGGAGAGCGTTTATTGAGACTAATATCTTGTGGCAGTGAATGATTGAGTGTGCTGCGTGAAGGAGAGATCTCCTAGGAGGAGATTCTGTAGGTAGGGGACTGGCAGAGCGGCATGAGGCGACTTTTACAAGGTACTGCAGAAATTTAAACACGTGATCTCTGCGTGTGAAGACAAGGGAGATTCCAGCGTATCCCTTTAGCATGCAACTACTAGGTCGTCCAGCGTTCTTAAATATTAATGTAGGATTTGCTCGTTTTCAACTTAAATTAATTGAGGGTTTCAATTGCCAATCTTTGGACTTGAATGCTTCTTCCTTAATGGGAACTTGTTAAAATGTAAGGACGCACGAGCGGTTACCCTCGTTCTCTTATTCTAATCTTGTTGGGTGAAGAAGGTTTTCAAAATTGATTACTCTCTGTTCGGCCTTTAATTATTATAATGCTCCTCAATACACATATTGGTAGTTTATTTTACAAAATAAAAACTAACATCCGAAAAATAGGACCCACACAATTTTGCGTATAAAAATTCAAAACCTCGTTTTATCACATATCACTAAGCAATGTACACACTTCATTGAATATATTCCGGTATTCAGTAAAGCTTCTAGATTAATGTAAACGCAATAAATAAATACTTACTTTTGGCGCTACTGCTTCCCGCAATCTCGCCGATCAACTGTGCTTTTTAAACTCTTCTTCCTTCGCCCTGGCGGTCAAGCGCATACTAAAAGCAATTGAAATACACGCCACGTATCCCGCACAATCACTGCAGTCCGGTCTAGCGCCGAAAAAACATCAAATACGGTCAGGGATAACTAAAATACGAACCCGCACAATTGTGCGTACACGGTCAAGTCAATGTAATTTTCTGGCCCATAAGTGGACGTCTGGTAAAACTATTGTAAACTGAGCTTCAGCGTTCGAGACCCACGTTATGTAGATTATTCTAAAATCCACGGCTTCTTCCTCTGAAATGTACCCTCCCGGTTATGTAAGGGCTAGCCTTCCCTTTTTCTCAATGTGTAAAATTTTGGAGACCCGCGGGTCAGAAATTGTTGACTATTTCACTTGAAATGTGAGTTCCTCTCACCAAGATTTGTAAAGTTTCCAGAGCTTACGAGCTCCTGATATTGTAATGTTCTCTGAGCTCAAGAGCTCCTGATAATGTAATATTTTCTGAGCTTATGTCCGACTCGTTGGCTGAACGGTCAGCGTACTGGCCTTCGGTTCAGAGGGTCCCGGGTTCGATTTCCGGCCGGGTCGGGGATTTTAACCTTAATTGGTTAATTCCAATGGCACGTGGGCTGGGTGTATGTGCTGTCTTCATCATCATTTCATCCTCATCACGACGCGCAGGTCACCTACGGGTGTTGAATAGAAAGACCTGCACCTGGCGAGCCGAACTTGTCTTCGGACACTCCCGGCACTAAAAGCCATATGACATTCCATTCCATTCTGAGCTTACGAGCTTCTCAGCTCTTTAGGTAAAGAGTTCATTGTTTTCCCTTGGGTTCCATGTTTAAAGAAAAATCTAATACAGGAAAAGAAAGAAATAAACATTTGTTTTGTTAGTGATATATAAAGTCTGATTTATGCTTTGTCCAGCCATTCACCCCACATGCTTTTTTACCTCTCCCAAAAAAACCGTAATAATAATAATATTTATTTATTTATTTATTTATTTATTTATTTATTTATTTATTTATTTATTTATTTATTTATTTATTTATTTATTTATTTATTTATTTATTTATTTATCTTTTTAACTGATCACTGTCTCAACTGACCCAAACGCTGGAATTCTGTACCGAAGGACTTCTTGGACAAGGTAGAAGCCAATGACAGGGATTTGTAATTTTGAAATACCAACTTCGTACTGACTAGATCCCACGTATTCAAACATAAATGCCAACTGACTGTGCTGGGTATCGATCCCGCAATCATAAATATGCTCAACCAATTTTGCTATAAATCCGATTACACCTGATTGATGAACAAACACAGAATTATTTCATTTCTTCTGGTGCTGCACTTCCGAAGTCTTTACTAGGTGACGCTCTAACTTGGGTTCATATCTGGAATTGTCGCGGATGTAATAAGTGTATCCTTTCAGCGATGGGGGCAGGTCCCACCATCCATTGTGTGGCTCCATAGAGGCTGCCCGTTATGTCCCATGATTCATAGCAGTAGGCCACGCAATAACTTAAATGTTTACACCAGTAGGGACTCCTTTCACAAACTTCCACACGAGGAGAGAGGCCGAGAGGAAAGACAATTTTTTTAAACTCAACTTTTTCATCATCCATATCTTCTTTTCACACACAAACACGTACTTTAACCCACAAGTTTTAAAGAGAGGGACAACTTTATCGCAAGCCAACATTGCTGATTTTATTTTTCATTCTTATAAAATAAATTTCTCCTCTGTAGATATGTATCTGTAGCGAAATTCTTCCTCTGAGATGATTTATAATCTCTTCACTTATCATGGGCAGCTGAGCGGTTAATGTGACAGCCATTATGACCTACAGCGGAGTTCTACCACAGACGATTTAAGACGACATGAATTGCAGAATGGAAATTATATAAGGTCTCTCATTCTGTACAGTTTTAACCAAAATTGCTTAATACTTGCCGTACAGCGCTGTACAAACAAGTGTGATATTGAAACTGCAGAATGTTCTGTGTGTTACGCACTTGTTAATAAACTATGGTCAAGTGCAGACACTGTCAGCGATGGTAGGTAGATATAAATAAAGCAATACGGCTTATCATTCCCAATGCTTGAGTTTGAAGGGTAAAGAGGTGGATTCACGTGCTTTACACCGACTCTCCAAGCACAGTAGCGGACAGGTTATTAAGAGTTTCAGATTTTGGAGATTTGTTTGTCATTAAAGCTGACCTCAAGGAGTAGGGTTAGCCTGCTTGCTTCTTACACGGAGGACCCGAGTTCGATTTCCGGCCAGGTCAGGGATTTTTACCTGGATCTGAGGGCTGGTTCGGGTCCACTCAGCCTACGTGATTACAATTGAAGAACTGTCTGACGGTGAGATAGCGGCCCCGGTCTAGAAAACCAAGAATAACGGCAGCGAGGATTCATCGTGTTGACCACACGACACCTCGTAATCTGCAAGTCTTAAACGGTCGCTTTGGGGCTGTTGCGCCATGGGGTTTTGGAGTTTGGGTTTGTCGTTAAATGTATGACACGTAATATTCGTTTTGAAAAACAATGCAAAATGAACTGAAAATCTGTGTCCTTTCATATTCTTCGTAGATTTACATGACTTTAGAACCTAGGGCATAAGTCGCATGGAAGTAAAACTTTTGAAGAAGTTAAATGATTCGAAATAAATTAACTACGTAACATCTGTTCAATATATACAAGTTTGTACACTGACTGACAGAGCAAATGCAACACCAAGAAGGAGTGGTCAGAACTTTATGCCAATTGCAGGGTAGACTGACGTCACTGAGGTATGCTCATGATGTGAAATGCGCCGCTGTGCTGCGCACGTAGCGAACGATAAATGGGACACGGCGTTGGCGAATGGCCCACTTCGTACCGTGATTTCTCAGCCGACAGTCATTGTAGAACGTGTTGTCGTGTGCCACAGGACACGTGTATAGCTAAGAATGCCAGGCCGCCGTCAACGGAGGCATTTCCAGCAGACAGACGACTTTACGAGGGGTATGGTGATCGTTCTGAGAAGGGCAGGTTGGTCGCTTCGTCAAATCGCAGCCGATACCCATAGGGATGTGTCCACGGTGCAGCGCCTATGGCGAAGATGGTTGGCGCAGGGACATGTGGCACGTGCGAGGGGTCCAGGCGCAGCCCGAGTGACGTCAGCACGCGAGGATCGGCGCATCCGCCGCCAAGCGGTGGCAGCCCCGCACGCCACGTCAACCGCCATTCTTCAGCATGTGCAAGACACCCTGGCTGTTCCAATATCGACCAGAAGAATTTCCCGTCGATTGGTTGAAGGAGGCCTGCACTCCCGGCGTCCGCTCAGAAGACTACCATTGACTCCACAGCATAGACGTGCACGCCTGGCATGGTGCCGGGCTAGAGCGACTTGGATGAGGGAATGGCGGAACGTCGTGTTCTCCGATGAGTGACGCTTCTGTTCTGTCAGTGATAGTCACCGCAGACGAGTGTGGCGTCGGCGTGGAGAAAGGTCAAATCCGGCAGTAACTGTGGAGCGCCCTACCGCTAGACAACGCTGCATCGTGGTTTGGGGCGCTATTGCGTATGATTCCACGTCACCTCTAGTGCGTATTCAAGGCACGTTAAATGCCCACCGCTACGTGCAACATGTGCTGCGGCCGGTGGCACTCCCGTACCTTCAGGGGCTGCCCAATGCTCTGTTTCAGCAGGATAATGCCCGCCCACACACTGCTCGCATCTCCCAACAGGCTCTACGTGGTGTACAGATGCTTCCGTGGCCAGCGTACTCTCCGGATCTCTCACCAATCGAACACGTGTGGGATCTCATTGGACGCCGTTTGCAAACTCTGACCCAGCCTCGTATGGACGACCAACTGTGGCAAATGGTTGACAGAGAATGGAGAACCATCCCTCAGGACACCATCCGCACTCTTATTGACTCTGTACCTCGACGTGTTTCTGCGTGCATCGCCGCTCGCGGTGGTCCTACATCCTACTGAGTCGATGCCGTGCGCATTGTGTAACCTGCATATCGGTTTGAAATAAACATCAATTATTCGTCCGTGCCGTCTCTGTTTTTTCTCCAACTTTCATCCCTTTCGAACCACTCCTTCTTGTGTTGCATTTGCTCTGTCAGTCAGTGTATATTACGTAAAACATTATTTTCAAACAAAGAAAATTTAGATTTAAACGAATATAAGACACAGGCCAGAGTAAAGTGTAGCTTCCACCGAAGTCCCAGTCAACATCGATGGCAGGGACAATATGGAAGCTGCTGGGGTATGGGTGGTGCTGAATAATGACATTCAGAGCATGACTAGTGCATCTGAGTGTTACGAAAGGTGCTACTTATAGGGTCAGTTGTGCTGCAATAGTACTTTCTGCCCCAGTGATGAAAGCAATGGCAAACTACCTCACTCCTCATCTTCCCTAGTACGCCTCATTTTGGTGCTGCCATTGGTTTATGGGGTTTACTTATAACCGCATAACCTTTGGTGGTGCTATTTGAGGATCCAACCAGCCTCTGGGATGATGACCTAACAGGCAGAAGACTTTCGATGCAATAAGATAATAAACATTATTTAAACAACGTAAAGGAAAATAAAATAATGTATTACTGATATCTATAATATTACTTTTTGCATGGTATTGCCCGAGAAACTGTGTGCTCTCACGTACCAACAATTCGACCCTTGTTGACTTGCGAAAGTACTGGTGTGATGTCAGCAACGGAATAACTTGCCCACCACTGAATGAGGAAGAAAATGCGCTGTTCCTAACAGCCCCACACTCAGCAACAGGCAGGTAATCCTGCGTTTGCTCCCACCGACATACCATCGCTGATGAAGCCTGCACGCAAGAAAGCATCCCTCGAGATCAATGCTGTCCAATTGAGCTGAGTGGATGCTCAATCGCTTTCCCTTCGTCGTATTACATTACAGAAAATATCCTTCTATAAGAGACCACCACGTCAATATGACTGTGTGTGACTACACTTTCTTGGCAGGTAACTGAGTGCTATACACAGAAGTGAGAATTCTTCTCACGATGGCTGTGTGATTATATTTTTAAAAGATGAACTACAACTAAGCAACCATCCCTCTAAATAAGATTCAGAGGCAAAATGAAATAAGAGAGTAAACAAATAGGCCTACTGGTTTAACGACTTATTTTTCTAGGTTTCTACACAGGTGTTATGGCGGCGATGGGTTAGGGAAAGGCTAGGAGCAGGAAGGAAGCGAGCATGGCCTTAATTAAGGCCTGGCGTGAAAATTGGAAACCACGGCAAACCATATTTAGGGCTACCGAATAGGGGATTCGAATCCACTATCTCCCGAATGCAAGTTGACAGCTACACGACCCAAGCTATGCAGCACTCACTTGGTTTTCTAGATTTCCTTCTTATTAGCAGGTATATCACATAAAATTATCCTGTGAACCATATGATCTTGCCGCGGTGGGAAGGCTTGCGTGTCATAATGAGCAGATAGCCGAGCCGCAGGTGTAACCATATCGGATGGGTATCTGTTGAGAGATCAGACTAACGAATGGTTCACCGAAAGCGGGTTAGTAGCCTTTTGGAAGTTGCAAGGGCGGCAGTCTGGATGATTGATATGGCCTTGTAATAATACTCAGCATGGCTTAGCTGTGTTGATACTGCTACACGGCTGAAAGCAACAGGAAACTACAGCCATAACTAACTTCCGAGGACCTGCAGCTCTCTCTCTTTATGAATGATTTACTGATGACGGGTTTCTCCTGGGTAAAATATATATATTTTTTTGCTAGTGGCTTTACGTCGCACCGACACAGATAGGTCTTATGGCGACGATTTGATAGGAAAGGTCTAGGAGTTGGAAGGAAGCGGCCGTGGCCTTCATTAAGGTACAGCCCCAGCATTTGCCTGGTGTGAAAATGGGAAATCACGGAAAACTATCTTCAGGGCTGTCGACAGTGGGATTCGAACCCACTATCTCCCGGAGGGTAAAATATTCCGGAGGTAAACTAGTCCCCCATTCGTATCTCCGGGTAGGGTCTATACGAGAGGGGGCAATCATCAGGAAGATGGATACTGATACTCTGCGAGTCGGAGCGTGGAATGTTAGAAGTTTGAATCGTTGTGGTAGGTTAGAGAATCTGGAAAGGGAGATGGATAGACTTAAGTTAGATGTAGTTGGTGTAAGTGAAGTACGTTGACAGCAAGAGCAGGACTTTTGGTAAGACACTAGAGAATTATCAACACAAAATCGAACAGGGGAAATGCAGGAGTTGCTTTAATAATAAATAAGAAAATGGGGCAGCGGGTAAGCTACTACGACCAAAGTGAAAGGATTATTGTTGTCAAGATAGACAGCAAACCAATGCCCACCACAATAGTGCAGGTCTATATGCCTACTAGTTCAGCAGATGATGAAGAAATCGAAATAATATATGAAGAGAGAGAAGACGTTATACAATATGTAAAAGATGACGAGAATCTCATTGTGATGGGAGACCAGAATGCGGTGGTAGGCCGAGGAAGAGAAGGTAATACAGTAGGAGAATTCGAACTGGATCAAAGGGATGAAAGGGGAAGTCGGCTGGTTGAATTCTGCACCGATAATAATTTAGTCCTTGCTAATACTCGGTATAAACACCACAAACGACGGCTGTATACGTGGTCGAGACCTGGAGAAACTGGAAGGTATCAAATAGCCTTCATTGTGATTAGGCTGAGATTCAGAAACCAGGTGTTGGATTGCAAAACTTTCCCAGGAGGAGATGTGGACTCTGACCACAATTTGTTGATCGTGAAATGCCATCTGAAGTTGAAGAAGTTGAGGAAAGAAAGGAATGCAAGGAGATGGGATCTAGACAAGTTGAAAGAAAAGGGTGTGAGGGACTGTTTCTAGGAACAAACTGAACAAGAACTAAATGAAAAGGCTGAAGGAACAGAGGAAGAATGGACAGTCATGAATAACAAGGTATCTAGGGCTGATAAAGAAATGTTACGAAGAAAGGAAAGATCAACTAAGAATAAATGGATAACTCAGGAGATTGATGAACGACGAAAGTATAAGATTGAAAAAAATGAAGAGGGCAGAAAGGAATACAGGAGATTAAAGAATGAAGTGGATAAAAAGTGCAGGACAGCTAAGGAAGAATGGCTGAAGGAGATGTGCAAGGATGTTGAAGGTTATATGATCCTAGGAAAGGTAGATGTTACATACAGGAAATTCAAGGAAACCTTTGAAGAGAGGATGATGATAATGATGCTTGTGGTTTAAGGGGGCGTAACATCTAAGTCATCGGCCCCTAATGATACGAAATGGGACGGAATGCAATGGCAATTTAAAAGTCCAAAATTAATCCACTGACCAGAATTCAAAAGTGATGATGAAAAATGAATGGATGAATATGAATTTAAAACAATTTGTTTATCCAACCCGCAATGCCTCACCTTCCCAGAACTGACCAAGGAACTGCTTCGAAAGCACAATCCTGGACTGAGGATGATTGTTGTCTAAGGGGGTTCAAAATCCAGGTCAACGGTTCCTCGTAATGGTACTTATCGCTAGTAGAGTAGAACCAGGGTATTTCTCAAGTTGCGGCACTAATCAAAAATAGCGTAAACTCACGGTGTTCCAAACAGTATGGTGGTACTAAGCACAGGTATTCTACGACGCACAGGTAAGGCAGAAATATCGTGTTTATCACATAATGGCACCATTCATAGGCAACGCAAACCCATGTTGCACCTCACGTAGGTGTACTAATCACACAGAGACTCGTACTATCCCGTGGTGTTCCTCACATAGTGGGTACAAATCACCACAGGCAACGCCCATACCCGTGGTGTTTCTCACATTATGGTACAAATCACAGGCAACGCAAGCCCGTGATGTTCCATATATAGTGGTACTAATCGCAGGTACTGGAAACGCACAGTGTACCGCTCTCTGCTGCTACTAATCACAAACCTATTATGACCCCATTTGTGGTACTACTCGCAGTCAAAGGCGACCCGTGTTGTTCCCCGCGTAGTGGTACTAATCACAAGTAGTTTCATTGTTCTAATACAATCATCCGTTGGTCGACCCTTTGATTCGCCCCTTACGACAGGGAAGAAATACCGGGGGTGTATTCTTCTTGGAGAAAGGAAAACAAAGTGTATGAATATTAAGAGTTCAGATGGAAAACCCATTCTAGGGAAAGAAGACAAAGGAGAAAAATGACGGGAACATATTCAACAGCTGTATGAAGGTAAAGACTTACAGTAGATGATACGTTTCTGGAACAAGAAGGGGCTGTTGATGCTGATGAAATGGGAGACCCAATTTTTAGGTCAGAATTTGACAGATCTTTGAGTGACCTAAATAGGTACAAGGCACCTGGAATTCACGACATTCCATCAGAATTACTGACTGCCTTCAGATAAACCAGCATGGCGAGGTTATTCCATTTAGTGTGTAAGATGTATGAGACAGAAGAAGTGCTATCCGATTTTCGGCAGAATGTTGTTATACCTGTTACCAAGAAAGCTGGTGCTGACGAGTGTGAAAACCATTAGTTTGGTATCTCACGCCTGCAAAATTTCAACACGTATTATTTACGGAAGAGTGCAAAGACAAGTTGAAACTTAGTTGGAAGAAGATTATTTGGCTTCAGAAGAAATGTAGGAACACGTGAAGTAATCCTGACTTTACGTATGATCTTAGAGGATCGAATCAAGAAGGACAAGCCCATGTACATGGCATTCATAGATCTAGAAAAGACATTCGATAATGTTGATTGGACCAAGTTATTTAAGATTCTGAAGGTGATTGGGATGAAATACCGAGAACGAAGAATTAACTACAATCTGTATAAAAATCAGTCTGCAGTGATAAGAATCGAGGGCTTTGAAAAAGAAGCAGCAATCCAGAAAGGAGTGAGGCAAGGCTGCATTTTGTCCCCCCCTCCTTTTCAATGTTTACACAGAACAGGCAGTAAAGGAAATCAAATAGGGATTCGGGAAGGGAATCACGATCCAAGGAGAGTAAATTAAAACCCTGAAATTTTCTGATGAAATTATTTTATCTGAGACCGCAGAAAATCTGGAGAAATTGCCGAATGGTATGGACAGAGTATTGGGTAAAAAGTACAATATGAAAATAAACAAGTCCAAAACAAAAGTAATGGAGTGCAGTCGAACGAAGTCCGATGATGCAGGAAATATTAGATAGGAAATGAAGTCTTATAGGAAGTGGATGTGTATTGTTACTTGGGTAGTACAATAACTATCCATGGCAGAAGTAAGGAGGATATAAAATGCAGACTAGCACAAGCAAAGAAGGCCTTTCAGAAAAAAAGAAATTTGTTCACTTCGAACATTGATATAGGAAATAGAAAGATGTTTTTGAAGACTTTTGTCTGGAGCGTGGCATTATATGGAAGTGAAAGATGGACGATAACTAGCTTAGAAAGAATGGGAATAGAAGCCCTTGAAATGTGGTGTTACAGAAGAATGCTGAAGGTGAGATGGAGAGATCGAAACACGAATCAAGAAATACTAAATCGAACTGTTGAGAGGAGATCGATTTGGCTAAATATGACCAGAAGAAGAGATAGAATGAACGATAGAACACACCTTAAGACACCCGGGAATTGCGCATTTGGCTGTTATGTAGAAACGAAAAATTTAGCACAGGATAGGGCGGCATGGAGCGCTGCATCAAACCAGTTTCTGGACTGATGACTCAAACAGCAACATATCTGATAAAACAACCGGCTACAGAATAGAATTAAGGATATCGATACAGATGATGCAAGCCTATAATAAGTTTTGGAAATATATACTGTAAACCCGTCCAGTCGAGGTGGTAAGGAAGTGCTTGATTCACTCACAAGGAAGTGGGTCGGAATTACTGTCAGAACGTTTAAAATCATTATGAAATTAAAAAATCCTCTTCTCGAGAGGATCATGGCGCTGAGATTCGATCTAGCATATCATAATAATAATAATAATAATAATAATAATAATAATAATAATAATAATAATAATAATAATAATGTGGCCTCAGGTACCGTTTGTAGACAATTTCATTTGATGTCATTTAGGTTGACTACGCTTCAATTTCTAGGTTCTGTTTCACTCTATCAGTCGGCAGAGTAAATCGGGTCTCTGTTAGACGATTTGCACGGGTAAACGTCAAATGTGTTACCAGAGATTCGTTAAAGTCGACGTCGAATTGCATGGAATATCGAATGGAAGTTCTTCCGTTCTTCAAAAATCCGAGCATCTCCACCGGGTTTGAATCCGCTATCTTGGGATTCAGAGACCGACACTTTACCCGAGCTCCACAGAGGAAGATACCGTACATCAGAAATAAGTGTCAGCTTCATTCCTGGGGACAAAGGTGGCCAGGTATAGAGCTTACAATCTTATTTCCTGAGTATCGAGTTTACGGATGTCCGCCTCTGTGGTGTAGTGGTTAGTGTGAATAGCTGCTACCCCCGGAGACCCGGGTTCGATTCCCGGCTCTGCCAAGAAATTTGAAAAGTGGTAGGAGGGCTGGAACGGGATCCATCAGCCTCTGGAGGTCAACTGAGTAGAGGTGGGTTCGATTCCCACCTCAGCCATCCAGGAAGTGGTTTTTCGTGCTTTCCCACTTCCCCTCCAGGCAAATACCGGGACGGTACCTAACTTCCTTGTCTATCCCTTCCAATATCCCCATCCCCCGCAAAGCCCCTGTTCAGCAGGCGAGGTACTGGTCATCCTCCCCAGTTGTATCCACCGACCCAGAGTCTGAAGCTCCAGGACATTGCCCTTGAGGCAGTAGGGGTGGGATCCCTCGCTGAGTCCGAGGGAAAACCGACCCTGGAGGGTAATCAGATATAGAAGAAGAAGAAGAAGAAAAATTTACAGATAGTGGAAGCGTTTAACTTGTTTAAGTTTCATCGCCTGTATGAATGATTTCTTTTGATTTCCTTTGCTCACGAAGTGAAATGTTATTAATGATTAGTTCTAAAGACTTCGGCTACGCAGTTTGGGACACGTAGCTGTCAGCTTGCATTCAGTATTAGCAACCCTGGAGATGGTTTTCCATAGTTTCCCACTTTCACAGTAGGCAAATGCCAGTGTGTGCCTTAATTAAGGCCACGACTGCTACCTTCTCAATCCTAGCCCTTTCCCATCCTTCCGTCGCCGGAAGAGAAAAGAAAATACCTACCTGCTGTTAGCATCAACACGGTCGTAATAATAAGCAGTTACGTTTTATGGAGGTCCGAGTGACCGAACGTGGTTTGTAGCTGGAGACAGAACAGACCGATCCTAATCACGTATATCAGGCAACCTTGATACGTTGATTGAAAACTAGCAACAATATTTTTTCTATAGAACAACTGTAAGAAAAGATTAATGACTTTGATATTCAAGTTAGAGTGGATAACGTTTATTACAAAACTTCCTGTTTGAAGTTGCCTTTTTGCAGTGATTATAATTTAGAAGCATAATAATCCCTATTAATTGCCAAGTGGAAAACGATAATGTGATTATTGACTGTGAAAACAGACTTAAAAACACGGATTTGACTATTGTTAATATTTCATCCTCCAGAATAACATTAACAATTAGCAATCAGTGAGATCTCGGTTCTATGTTAGTGTTACATAAAATGTATGTTCGTTGTTCAGGTTTGAGGAGAAGTACAAGTGAGAAATTATCTTCTAACACTAAACAGAGGGAAAAATACACCAAGAGGTCCGGCCATTCGAAGAAAGTGTGTGTGGAATATTCAGGAAGATATAAAATGAATATTATTTGTAACGCCGGCCTCACTGTCTAGGGGTAGCATGTCTGCCTCTTCCCCAGCGGTACCGTGTTCGATTCCCCGCCATGTCAGAGGTTTTTACCTGGATCTGAGGGCTGGTTCTATGTCCCCTCAGCCTATGTCCTTACAATAAAGGAGCTATTGTCAGTAAGATAGCAACCGCGGTACAGAAAGCCCAGAATAATAGCCGAGAGGATTCGTCGTGCTCACCACTCCCATGTTACTCTCCCTCAGTATTACATTATTTCATAGAATGTCCGTCTCCATGGCTAAATGATTAAAATGCTGGCCTTTCATCAAAGGAGTCCCGGGTTCAAATTCTGGTATGATTTTCTTGTCTTCATCATTTGAAATCATCTAAGGTAGGGCCTCATCCTCACGGAAATGCATGTCGCAATAGGCCATCTACAAGAATAAAGACCTGCCCAGGCCTTTCCAGAGGCCATACTCTATTATTATTATTATTATTATTATTATTATTATTATCTCTGTGTGGGTAAGTAAAAATGAGGTTCCGTAACCATGCACGTACACAATACAAAATTATGACTCAAAAGTATGGAATAGTACCGAGTCAGAGACGATAATGATTAAAGTCGATGATAATTGTAAATTCTAACGTCTTGTTTTGTTGTATTATTTGTCTAGTTTTGGTCTATTGTTTTATATATTGTGTATTTTCTAACTGGTTGTATCTCCGTTCAATGATACGTACTCCGTAGTGTTGGTCGGTCGGTCGGTCGGTCGGTCGGTCGGTCGGTCGGTTGGTTGTAATAGGTATACGCCCAGTTGCTAATAAAATTAATACTCTCTCTGAATTTTCTGATGATCTGAAACTGGGGAAGGGGAGGATTTCTTCAATTGTATAACCGATCATAGAAAGCAAACTATAAGGGAGACGTGAACAGAGAAATTTATTCTGGATGCGGAACCTCAGACAGTGGTTAAACATCCACAATAGGCCTATTTCGACTCCGATTTGGGAAACACAAATCAGGACAATTCACTCCATGATCGTCACTAATCTTCTGTGACGAGGTGGCGCAAAATATATCAGCATTCTGCCTATGAAAAATTGTAAATACTGACAGAGCATAACGTGGGAGTAATGCACCAGACTGCTGCAGAACGTTATGGGAAAGAGAACCGGTCCCGTCAGAGTGAGTTATGATGTGTACTTACATATTTTCTGTGCCCCTGGCGCGGTGTACAGTATAAATAGGATGAAATGAATTTTTCCTGCTTTGAAGAAGATATATGTTATTTCGTCCGTGGATTCACTTTGCCCTAATATGATTCTGACATGCAACATGTGCTAACAGAGACCCTGGCTTCTTTTGCTTTGCTTGTATGGACTTATTTCTTGTTTGTAAGGTCAAATGCCACTCAACTACCCATTAATCGGGGTTGCAAGTTCTCTTCCGCAGGAGGTGGACTGCTGCTGGTATCAATGCCTCAGCCATGATTAGTATCTTGATACTTACGCTTGTTTAACTTATGTAGGCCTACAAGCGTGGTGCTGCTGCTACCGATTATTATTATTATTATTATTATTATTAAGCGGAAGTACAACTAGATAACCACCGAGTGAGTTGGCAACGCCTTTGGAGTCGTGTATTAGCGTCTTGCATTCTTCAGAAGGAGGGTTCAAATCTCCTTGTTCGCAGCCCAGGAGATGACCTTTCGTGGTTTCCCATTTTCACACCAGGTTGTACTTCATTTTTTTGCTAAGGGCTTTACGTCGCACCGACACAGATAGGTCTTATGGCGACGATAGGATAGGAAAGGCCTAGGAGTTGGAAGGAAGCGGCCGTGGCCTTAATTAAGGTACAGCCCCAGCATTTTCCTGGTGTGAAAATGGGAAACCACGGAAACCATCTTTGGGGCTGCCAGTAGTGGGATTCGAACCTACTATCTCCCGGATGCAAGCTCACAGCCGCGCGCCTCTACGCGCACGGCCAACTCGCCCGGTGTTCTTCAATTAAGGCCACGGCCACTTCCTTCCCGATCCTAACCTTTTCCCTTTCCAATCTCTCTGAAAACCTGCTATGTTTTAATGTGACCTTAAACCACTAGTAAATAAATAAATAAATAAATAAATAAATGCACATTTTTCATGAAAAGATCAAGTATAGTAGGCCATATATATTTTTTTAACGACCAAACGACCCAAACATACATTTTTCATTATAGACTGTCATGCCTTTCAGGGTTCAACCTGAAAGCCTCTATGAATTTACTCATCACCGTCACAAACCCCTATTTGCTCTGTGGCTTCGTTTATTTCTATACCTCTTTGAAAATGTTTGAGTATAATATTTTATTATCGGACTTCGCTCACTTCTTATTAGAGGAACTTTCACTTTTTCTAAGCTTCTTTTCTTTCTTTTTATCAAAGAGGCCTCATATCATCGTTTTCTAGAGAATTGATCATTTCATTTGTGGTAGTTTCATGAGCCCAGAGTAAGTTTCCCCCCTCGATACACTGAATCCTACACTTGCCGACTCGAAATTCCATCCACATGTTTCTCGAAAACAATTCATTCAGTGTTTATAAATGAATCATTATGAATTTGAGTTTCATTCATATTTAAAGATATATTTATGATCATTCGATTTTCCCAAGTGGAAATTCGAAACCATTTTAATGAATATTGCATAACTATTTACAATTTATTTAAAATTATTATTTTATTCTAATAATCAATTAGGGGCCCGCAGGTGTGAGCTCGCATCCGGGAGATAGTGGGTTCGAATCCCACTGTCGGCAGCCCTGAAGATGGTTTTCCGTGGTTTCCCATTTTCACACCAGGCAAATGCTGGGACTGTACCTTAATTAAGGCCACGGCCGCTTCCTTCCCATTCCTAGGCCTTTCCTTTCCCATCGTCGCCATAAGACCTATCCGTGTCGGTGCGACGTAAAGCAAATAGCAAAAAATAAAGTCAATTATTATTTTTCCTAAAAGCAGTAGCGGCTTGTAGCTGAAATGACAGGTGGGGCTAATGTGGGTATTGTTCTTCTTCTTCTTCTTAATGTTTTTGTTTCTTCTGGTGTTGTATATACACCTATATTAAGAATTGTCATTACAGTATCATTACAGTTAAGAATGCTTGATCCTAATGCATGTTAATAATAAGATACATGAAAAGTGAGGGCCTACCTCATTTATAAAGGAACACCGCTCGTCGATTCTTCTGTGGTGCAAACTATTCACTATTTTAAACGCTACTTACTAATCACTGTTAAACAAAAACTATCCAGAACTTATGCTCCCCACTCCGCAACTGCTAAAAGTGAACTGTAAACTAAAATTCGAAATGTGTCGAAAGCTTCACTCTGGGAATGATCACAAGAACATTTTACATGAGGTTAGAAGAATACAAACGAGTTTGCAATAACATCGTCATAACATCCGCCACTACAGGTTCGTCTATACTCTATATTGTATTTTTTTATTTGCGGGCATATCAAAGCTAGCCCCTAGTTCGACATTTTAAAATGTATTGAAACTTCCCCTCCCTCAAAGTTTCACTAACCTTCAAAACATTTACCAATACTCACTGTGAGGACAGAGAGAATTAGCCCCAGTGTCAGGATAAACGTAGAAAACATGTTATACAATCATACTGTACTTTTATTTTCTCATATCATTAATTACTTCAGAACAGTGGTACTAAGATATTAATTTGGTATCATTAAATTAATTATATGAAATATAAATAATATAACATTCCTAAACTCTTTACGTCCGAAATTCTGGTGGAGCTAAGCCCCTTTAGCCGTTAATGACGCACCGTATTTAAAACACACAGATAGATAAACGAAACACACATTATACTGTAAATAGACTTTATTTCACACTCTGAAATTTAAGCTTTATGGTACAGTAACTATGATCAACTATGATCACGGCAGGGTAATCGCATGCGCTGTACGGTTATTGAGAACACACTCCGTAAGCCACTTTTGACCGAACATGTCCTCTGAAAGAAAATAAAAAGAGATATTCTACTTTAGAGAAACCAGATAATCTCTCTCTCAGCACTAATCAAAGGGAAGTAAGGGAAGACTTTCGACCGCGTGAAGAATTAGGGATTCTGGTAAACGAAACTGAAAGGAAACGAAAGAAATGAAAATGAAAGACTCCTTACAGCTACAGGACCAATGCTGCACATCCTACTCGCAAACCTAACATCATTTTGTCCGGAAGAGAAGAATTAGACAAGGGACGTTGGATAGGAAGGATGAAAGCTAGGAGGCAGACGCTAGGAAGTAGAAGCCGCACCACACTCAGCAGCAGGAGGCACTGTGGTCACAAACCAACGCTATAAAATTGACAGCCCCTACGGTTTACCTCCTTTAGTTACCTTTTACGACAGGCAGGGGATACTGTGGATGTATTCTACTGTCCCCACCTACTGAGGGGATGACCAAAGAAGGTTGGGTACAAAAGATGAAAACGAGGAGTCTAAATGGACTACATTATTCCAAAACATGCATTCCTTTATCGCTTAAGCTATGGCTCTCAAAAAATGGAATTCAAATCTATTTCAAATAATTTAACTCACTGACCGTAGTGAAACATCTCAGCCAACTTCCTCCAACAAAATTGCTAATAACGAGTTTCTTCAACAGATTAACTTCACTGTCAAGAAAAGTATATTTAGGAAATGGAAGTTGTTTATTTTCCAATTCTAAAGAAAAACTTTACGTTAAACTGAGAATATTTGCCATGTTTAAGATAATTACTAGAAGTGGACTTTATTCATGTTTTATAAATTGCTTCAGTGAATCACTAAAGAGTTGCAGCGTAACTTTTAATTATTTTATGTTTTGTAAGAATACACTGATATTTTAGTTAAAGGCCTGTAAATATATTTTGTCGCATGTAGTCCGGAAGGCTGTTTGCAACAAGTGTCGGGTGAGGGAAATCTGTCCCTATGAACATAAATCCTACAGTGTATTGGTACTGAGGTACAGTTGTTGCACATGGCCTACTATACTGTCGTTTTCGTTATCCGTCGTCCATTTTTTACCGACGAGGCCGCATTTAGAAGGTATGTTATCATAAATGTGCGTGACGCATACGTGGGAAGTTGAAAATTCCAATGGTACTGTTGTCACTAATAATCAACAGCGCTTTGGACACAACGTGTAGTGTGATATTATCCATGATCAACTGATCGGCCCATACATGCTACTCCGACGACTGAATGGATGGATGACTGTATCTGACATTTTTAGAGGACACGCTGCCTGTACTACTGGAGCATGTGCCGCTGGCAGTTGGCTGCTCCATGTGCCTCGTGAATGATGGGGCTGCAGTGCAATTCAGTTCGCATTTACCCGCCAGTTTTTGAACAACACCTTCCCACGACGGTGGATTGAACGTCGGAGGTTCATTGCACTGGCCTGCCCGTTCTCCTGACCTTAATCCCCTTGATTTGAATCTGAGGGGACAAATGTGTGGTGTACGCTACTCCGGTTAAAGATATCAACGACCTGAAATAGCGTACCAATAAAACCTGTGCAGCTGTTGGACTGGAGCGAGCTATCTTCTGGCCAGTTCATACTGGGGCCGTTCATGGCGGACACATTGAGTATCTGCTGTGGTGTGGTATCCTGTAACTGCATCGCCTTTAACTCGGTAACAACACATTGTAGGACACAAGTTCATAGGGACTTTTTTTTTTAAGTCCCAGAAATCATCCTCAGCGTTTGTTAGAAATTGTTAGATACATCCTGCATTTTGCATATTCTTTGAAAACCGTAAAAGTAGTTAGTGGGTCGTAAAGCCATTATTATTATTATTATTATTATTATTATTATTATTATTATTATTATTATTATTATTATTATTTACAAATCTATTATGACTTTAACGCGTAAGCCAACTGCGTGGCCATGCAGAAACGCCATATTCCGAGAGATCTCCGAAGTTCAGCTGCATTGGATGCGGTCAGCACGGCCACTTGCTGTTGGCTAGGAAAGCAATTGAAAGGAACTGACCACAGTGATGCGAGTAAATTCTGGCTCGTATTGCCTGATCAGTATCCTCTGACCTAGGTGTGGGCATTGACACTCGTCAACGCCGAGGTCTGGACAAGCTGTTAGTTTCCTCGTTTCTTACATCCAAATTACTAACTCGTTCATAGTTTTTTGGTTGTGAAAAGGATATAGGCCTAAAAATTCACATTTGTTTCAAAATTAATTTTATACTCGTATTGGGTTGAGTGGCTCGGATGACAGAGCACTGACTATTCGAATTCAAGGTAGCGGGTTTGATTGATCCCCCCGCATGGTCCAGTGGTTTCTGAAGGTGCTCAGTTACTCCTGTGCGATAGCGTCTTCGGCATCTCGGCGTCTCCAAAAGCCGTAAAATGAGTTAGTGAGCCATAATAATGAATAAAAATATTACTTTTACGTGCCACCAACTACTTTTGCGGTTTTCTAAGACGAGGAGATGCGAGAAAATAATAATAATAATAATAATAATAATTTATTTGCTTTAAGTTCCACTAATTACTTGTACGGATTTTCAGTGACGCCAGTAAATCTACAGACACGAGTCTGACGTATTTGAGTACCTTCATATGCCACCGGACTGAGCCAGAATCGAACCTGCCAAGATGGAGTCAGAAGGTCAGCGCCTCAACCGACTGAGCCATTCAGCCCGACAAGGGAATTTTTGTCTTGCAGGAGTTCTTATTCGGGCTGATGAACCTACCGACACGAGGTTGGAATGTTTTATCACTTTCAGTTACCAACAGATTGACCCACTCAGCCCGTCTAGTGAGACATTTATTATTATTATTATTATTATTATTATTATTATTATTATTATTATTATTATTATTATTATTATTATTATAAATTCTTGTCTCCATTGTAATAGCTTTTCTGAAACATTACTGTTTCGTTGCATTTTTGTCAAATTTCAATAGACATGAATAACTACTGATGTTTCTTTTACATGGCTAGCTGTCGTACCCTTCAGTGGCGGGTTAGGTTTGCATAATGGCAGCAGTAATGTTATCTAGCGGAGATAACTGGTAGCAGAAGAGACAGACGACTTCAGCTAACGGCCAGTCAATGTAAGTAGTGATGGTGGTGATTAAAAAATAAAATTTAAAAAGTCCAACTAGGCAACAAACCTCTTGGTCAATATAATGCTACTGTTGATAAGTTTTACGGACTCAAGGCATGTAGGCCATCACATATCTATGCATTCGAGGCCAGGGCTTCCTAATCCTTCCTTCATGATCCCGTTTCCCTCACTCTTAGACTGATCGGTCCTTCACGTTCTTGTACCTAATTCTACAGTCATCTTTATGATCTTACTGATCAATACAGGCTAACGACCACACGGTTTATCTGCTTATAAAACCATAACCACCACTACTATAACCAGCAGGTTCTTTACCATTACGATTGAATAACGTTCCCACGACATGGATGCTGGCCGTTAGTGGAGTTGGAGTAACGAAAACATAAAGTCGTGAATCATCTCCATTATTATAGCCTGTACGATGAAACTATAAAAAATCCATAGCCTGTTTCCAGTCATTCGACCGGGTCAGGAATGGAATGAATGAAGCCCCGTCTAGCGTCGAGAATAGGAATTGTGCCGGCTGCCGAAGCCTGTCACACTCCTTTGGGGCAATGTTTAATGAATACCAGATGAAATAAAATTATATTGGAGTGTTGCTGGAATGAAATATGACAGGAAAAACCGGAGTACCCGGAGAAAATCTTGTCCCGCCTCTGCTTTGTTCAGCACAAATCTCATATGGAGTGATCGGGATTTGAACCATGGAAACCAGCTGTAAGAAGCCGGCGAGCTGCCGCCTGAGCCACGGAGGCTTGTCTCATACGATTAAACTATATCAGACAAAGATATATTTTCTGTAATCGTTGTGTACACTGTTTAGATAGAGCTAATATATCCGGAGATGTTTGAAAGTCGCGAATATCTCCGTTTTTATTATTCGTAAGGTAAAAGGATATAAAATATGCGAAATTATATTTTACACAACTTTTATAACGTACGCCAGCCCCGCGGTGTAGGGGTAACGTGCATGCCTCTTATCCGGAGGCCCCGGCCAGGTCACGGAGTTTTACTTTTATATGAGGGCTGGTTTTAGGTCCACTCAACCTATGTGATTACAATTGAGGAGCTATCTGATGGTGAGATACTGGGCCCGGTCTAGAAAGCCAACGGGCCGAGAAGCAGTCACTTGAAAGGCCGTGGCCTTTCGGGGCTGTTGCGCCATGGGGTTTGGGTTTCGGTTTATAATGTTTTCAATAAGCTAATGTTGACGGAAAACTTTTATATTTCCGTTTTGGACCCTTTAATATTGCTACACCACTGTACACTAATCAAGCAACATATAGCCTAGAGAACTGTCCGGATATATCTGAATATTTTCAAGAAATGTTGTCAAGCAGTTTTCCAATGATGTTGAGATAAACATCCAAAGAGACAGATAGACAAAACTTTTTTTTTGCTAGGGGCTTTACCTCGCACCGACACAGATAGGTCTTATGGCGACGATGGGACAAGAAAGGCCCAGGAGTTGGAAGGAATCGGCCGTGGCCTTAATTAAGGTACAGCCCCAGCATTCGCCTGGTGTGAAAATGGGAAACCACGGAAAACCATCTTCAGGGCTGCCGATAGTGGGATTCGAACCTACTATCTCCCGGATGCAAGCTCACAGCCGCACGCCTCTACGCGCACGGCCAACTCGCCCGGTGATAGACAAAACTTGAACTGAAGCTATTTTCAGTCAAAATTTGAACTGTGCACATACAATTATAATTTTATTTACATAGATATTGTTCTCATTCAGACAACGTTATTGATACTACATATTTGTGCCTTTAACATTTTCAGAAGTGTCCATTTTTCTTTCTGAAGGGAGTATTTTTTAAATATTATTTTGATATTATTAGTATATGATTGCAGGTAAGGTCGCCACTGTAATTTGGAACGCTTATTTCTTTAGTGGTGATAAACAAATAATCAAAATTAAGCTTAACAACGGTAGATTAACCTGAGCTACTTTGTATTTGTGTTCCTGACACTCCACATTAATACTGGAGAATATCAACCTCGTATTCTTTTAATCCACGAGATTTCATCTATAACAGAAAGCCTTCGTGAACACTGTAATGGTATAAATAATTTAACCACTCTCACATTATTATTTCGAGTAAGGAATTCCATTATGTTCAGAAATCTTCTGTACTTGGAGGTATTTGTGTGCAGCAGTACCAATTTCAGAAGAGAATATATTCCTCGATTCCTCGCCAGAAACATGCTGAGAAATTCAGATATGTGACTTCCACTTGGAAGAGATACATGGCCCTTTATTTCACTTAACCTACACCAGATAAGGGTTTCGCATAGCCGAAATAGGGCTAAATTCTCTAACTACGTAGTACCGGACTTATGAAAGTGGAAACCTTTACCTTCCACTTTTCTATGGACCTACATGACTATTTTACGTTTACTTTTAACTGCTGATTCTTATTTTTACATACTTAATACGTTAGTTCATTAATAGTTTTTAACGGTTTTGATCTTTACTTATTAGGCTACACTTAGCCTATTCAGACAGAAATAATTTGTAACTTTAATAAGTAATTGAACTGAATAATAATTCTTGTAATAAAAGTTTTAATTTTTAATGATATTGATTTTACGTCTCACTAACTACTTTTTTAGTTTTCGGAGTCACAGAAGTGCCGGAAGTTTGTCCCGCAGGAGTTCATTTACGTGCCAGTAAATCTACCGACACAAGGCTGTTGTATTTGAGCACCTTCAAATACCATCGGGACTAAGCCAGGATAGAACCTGCCATGTTGGGCTCAGAAGGCCAGCGCTCTACCGTCTGAGGTACTCAGCCCGGTTTTTAATACAGTTATTATTAATTTGTACGAGTTATAACATTTTTAACTTGATATGAAAGGTTGTACATTTTATATATTCTGTTTGTGCAGCTGATTGTGTTTTTTTCTCGTTCATATGCGAATTCACAGTTACCTTCTTAGTGTACGCTGAGAAATCCAATGGTCGTGGAACTCATCGGAAAAAGTACATTCTTCAAAAGTTATTGTCATAAAAACATATCGAACGTCGATTATAACAATCGTAAGAGAATTTAAAGTGATAAAATATTGTTCTAGAAAGGGATTTTATAACGTTCCACAAATCATACTAAAATGTTCTTCATTGTCAACCGACATACCGAAATTACCATCTAGATGAGAGTGCTTAAAAACTGATTGATGAGACATAGGGTTTCTCCATCCGGACAGAAAACTGCGTATCACGTACGTCGAGTGCTGCTACCGCCTCATTTCATAGCGGCGAAGAGCTACTGTAACTGCCACTTTAAACCACAATTTTAAGACAACTTCCGAAGCTTTTCGGTTGCTAGGATTCTATATGTGGGCTGTTAGTAAATGCAGCGAGGGATGAAAATTAGATTTGGTTTAGACTTGACAATATCGACCATTCTCTTACCAGCAGAGTTCAAACTACCACAGTCACGAATGATACAAGGTTATCAGTGACACCTACACTCCATTCTCCCTGCTCTAATCGATTAGTATAAAACTACTATATTAATATTTGAGTCAACAAGAGTGAAATATTTTACATATCCAGGTTTATTCAATACATTTAAAATGAGAATGACGTTTAATATTTATTGCCGTACACTTCCCGTGAAATTAGATCCTAGAACGTATCTTAAATCTACACGTACTGAATAAAGGTATTCTTCACTGAATGAGCTGTCAAGGAAAATGAAAACCAAACCAGACTCCATAGCACTACAGCCCTTGAAGGGCCGCTGCTCAGCTCAAAGGCCTGCAGATTACGAGGTGTCATGTGGTCAGCATGACGAATCCTCTCGTTCTTTTTCAAGGTCATTTTCTTACGGTTAAGTCAGCTCGATGGAGCTACAGGCTCAGACTGGGATTTCGTCGTCCTGTTTAAATGGATGGTTTTCTTGTCACTCCGTGCTGTTCCTACTGAAAATTCCACCCGAAGTCACTGGTATTCGAATACCAGGATACTCGAATTGGTAGCCTAGTGGCTAGTTCATTGCACTAGGGCTACTTATAAAAACGTTCTTCGGCTTATTTGTGAGGTTACTGGAATCTCCCTGGTTCAATGTGGACTTCTTTCCAACCAGGACAGTGGTCTTTCCTGATGCCATGAGAGTTTTCCGGTATGAAATTTCAACCTAAGATTGATCGGGCTTCGAACCCAGCGGTCCAGGTGCAATGTCAGCAACTAAGCCACACCTCAAATCACGACCTCCTTCAAAATTACGTCCTGTATCCGAGGTAACACCAATAGGCGGAACTTAATATGTGTATTGTTGACGATAGTTTGTTGTTTCAAGTGTCGTGATATCCAGATCATCAGCGCACTTAGTACAGAAACCATGATTTTAAGAAATAAAAATTCCTCAAACTTCTGTCTACTGTATGAAAAATACGATATAGCGGCCTTCTAACGAGTTAACAAATAATTTTAAGCCACGTACTTGTGCTAGGCTGGATTCTTGGAGGAGATAACATTGCAGTGATAACCCTGAAAGAATGTGGGGAAACGAAACATTTGATTTTGATATTTCAGCCAGTATCTCCTCTTACAATCATATTCCATTAACCTAGTCGTAATTTTAGTTGAAATTTCATCTGCCAGGAAGAACTGTGCGCAGATACGAGCAACACGATCACATGCAGTAGTACAGAATATAGGCAAGAAATATGAATACACGACTGGAGTAACAATTACAAGGAAAGTTATTCTGGGAACTGGAAACATGAATATTTTTCATTCATTATATTCTAGAAGAGAACATAAATTAGGCGAGATGGACACAATATGCCGTGTATACTCATGTAGCGTAAATGAGGTGTAAACGTCAGCTGTGTCCTGAGTACGGCAGTCGAAATGGAAACTTCGTAGTTATCACATGCCCTACCTAAGAAATAAGTACTTCATGATACAAAGGCGCGTAAAAAAATAAGGTAAGAGCTTATACGTAATATATTTATTTTACAGGCCGATATAACGATATACAACAGATTTATGTATTTCTATTCAACATAGTCATCTTTCTTGTCCAAGCACTTTTTCAGCAGTACATCAAAGGCACGGATGCCAATATGGAAGAAATCTTATTTCAGTCACCGAAGCCACGTCATGACGGCATGCAAAACGACCGCATCGTCATTAAATTACTTACCACCCATATGCTTCTTCAACTGTCAGAAGAGACGGACAACACTGGGGGCGGGTTCAGGGCTTCTTTCAAACTTCTGGGCGTAAGGGAAACCTTCTTAGTAAGCTTTTCCTTTACAGTCTTACTTAAAACAGCATTTTTCTATAACATCTTGTGCCATAAATGTTCAAAATACAGTATTTCTTCACCAGCAATAAATTGAAATATCACACTCATTTTGCTGCTAGCCGTTTGTTCCATTTGATGAAATTCAATCATTGAACATCAAGCAAGGGCATTACATCCTAATGTTATGCTATACAGAGAACCTTGACTTGTTTTATTGCCACACTGGACCCACGACCAAAGATTCTGGTACATAATTCCATTTCAAAAATCATAAAATTTGACTTATTTGATTTCAATATATGAATCAATTGTTCACTACCCGAAAAATTCATTAGTCATTCGTCTTGAATTTGGTGACTGTAGGTACGTAAACTATGTTCTGAATAGTCAGTGTCATGGACACTATTCATACCTCAGGTCGATGAATGATTAATTTCCTACAGACACACGTGAGTCAACCGTCCCACTCAGAGAGTTCAACTGAAATAGAGCGTTTGAACATAGGGATTGAAACGGATGAAGGCGCATCGGTATTGTACCGATATCTCATTAGAATGCGCATAAAAAGAGCATTGCAGTTCTGAAGATAGACGGCAATTAGCACGATTTTCAGTTGGTAGTCTGAAGCCACATACATCGTTATTTAACCTGATTACATCACCGCAGCGTGGCGAACACCGTTTGACCCTCATTATACGGCTTGTATGCAACCCGCAACACAATTCACAGCGGAAGAAACGAAGTTCGTAATTCTACGTGCCTGTTGATATCGTGCCCAGCCACCCTACCTCCAGTCTAGCTCCTTGGTGAATGGATTGCTTAGTGGCCTTCGGTTCAGAGAGCTCCGGTTTCGATTCCCGTCCGGTTGGGGATTTTAAGTTTTGTTAATTCCTCTAGCTCAACGGTTATGTATTCATGTTCGTCTTAGTACTGCGCTTCAATTCTATTCAACACATTACATACTACCAACCACAGAAATACGCACGCAATAGTGAATACAACCCTACACACACGATCAAGGTCAGGAAAAGCACCCGGCTGTAAAATTGGGCTAATTCCATACGAAGTAACCACCCCCAAGGAGCTGGAGAAAGTGCGGAAGAAGAAAAAGAGTCACGGGACGTCCAGTTTTACTTGGAATCCGAATAATTAAAATGTCGTTTTTCGAAAGTTGGCTGGGATTCGAACCGTAACCTCCTTGGTGAGAATCCAGTGACGACGGATTATCAAGCCTCTAGATTCAGCATGAAGGGAAAGGTAGAGTGGAGTAGTATTTACGAGTTTCGAGTGTACAAACCAAGCCCGTACTACACAAGGTGGCGGCTGTATTCCCAGAAGTAACACTCTTTTTCGGAGTACTCGAGACAAATTCTAGGTAGAAGACCAATCGCGACGCACTGCTGTAATTCTTATACTAGTTATTTATTTTCCGTTGATTTTCTCTCGCGAAGTATATCGAACGGGGCTTTGCCGGTGTCATGGTGGCAATTTTTAACGTAGAACGCGTAATTTACATAGTCGAAACGAAGTATGTAGTTAATATGAGTTTGAATGTTCTTCTCCATCGTGGTAATGAAATGGCGTATGGCTTTTAGTGCCGGGAGTGTCCGAGGACATGTTCGGCTCGCCAGGTGCAGGTGTTTCGATTTGACACCCGTAGGTGACCTGCGCGTCGTGATGAGGATGAAATGATGATGAAGACGGCACATACACCCAGCCCCAGTGCCAGTGAAATTAAACAATGATGGTTAAAATTTCCGACCCTGCCGGGAATCAAACCCGGGACCCCTGTGACCAAAGGCCAGCACGCTAACCATTTAGCCATGGAGCCGGACTCCATCGTGGTAGTAGACGTGTTTGGCTGCAGCTCCGATTGCTTGCAACTTGTTCTACGACGACCGGCAACCTTAACTTTGAAACGCTTCCGATAAGTTTTTTTTTTTTACTATTAGTTTTACGTCGCACCGGCACAGATACTTAGGTCTTATGGCGAAGATGGAATAGAAAAGGACTAGAGGAGGGGGAAGTAAGCGGCCGTGGCTTTAATTAAGTTACAGCGCCAGCATTTGCCAGGTGTGAAAGTGACAACCACGGAAAACCATCTTCAGGGCTGCTGACAGTGGGGCTCGAACCCACTATCTCCCGGATGTAAGCTCACAGGTGTGCGCCCCTAACCGCATGGACAACTCGCTCGGTGATAAGTCTTTTGGTGCTCGGTATTGATAATTTTAGACTGTTTAGAATTCTGAGTGTCCGGTCTATCCTTTTGAACGCGTTTCCGATAATTTTCAAAACAATTCATTGTCCATGTGTAGCAACATTTTAAAAAATCTTCTTTAGGTCACACCGACACAGATAGGTCTTAAGGCGACGATCGGATAGGAGACGTCTGGGAGTGGGAAGGAAGCGACCGTGGCCTTAATTAAGGTACAGCTCCTGCATTCGCCTGATGTGAAAATGGAACCTACAGAAAACCATCTTCAGGGCTGCCGACGGTGGGATTCGAACCCATTATCTTCCTAATTCAAGCTGTTAGCTAAAGTGAATGGTGGCATTTTATGAAAGACGGAAAGTTGTCGCAATTCTTCGCACCACTATTTTCTGAAATATTGCCTATTTGCTTTCATTTTTTCACATGGTTTTAGAAAGCACGGAGGTAAATCAAACGATACCTCTCAAGAAGGGTTACCACGCCCGTGTCCAGAACTACACTAAATTTTAGCCGCGCGGCACGGCGATTTTAGTCCCTCAAGGTTATAGCTCTATTGTATGACATGATGACGTTATACAGACGTTAGTCAATTGTTCCTAGACTCAATAGTCCTTCCTCTTTAAAATGTGATATACAAGAACACTGTCAACGTACATGTCTAGAAATGTTTTCATTTTCAAAACTTTCTTGCTTTTGTAACGCTCAGCGGCCCAAGTAAGGTTCCGAAAATATAGACATTCCAGGTCAAAATTATGACAGAGTATTCTTCAATATCAGAAAACATAATCCAACCTAAATAATTAGACTAACACATTATTACATACCCTACAAAAGTACGAATATCAAACAAGTAGGCCTACTCGTACGTACACAGACAAGAAAAGAAAAGCATGTTCTGAACCTCTAAATTAAATAAAAATGAAGTAAAAAATAGGCATGTTCTCATAATTTGAAAAACCTTCTTCGTATCTCTATTCTTTTCCCCATATTGGTGGGATCGTGAGTGCGAACTGTGTTACACGGGCATATTTGGCCGAGTCCCCGAGTCAGGGGAATTAACCAGACGCAGTTAAAATCATCGACCCGGCAGTAAAATGAACAAGGGAACCCTCTGAACCGCAGGCCTCGGCACCGAGCATTTAGCCAACATCCGGGCTCTCCAAACTTAAAAGGTGAATACATAAAATAGCTGTTTTATTCGAAGTGGAATATGTAAGCGCAGGAATTGCATTCACCCTCTGTTGCCTTGTACAGTATTTGCAGAATGAAACAGAAAGGAATCATTATCGAAAGAGATTGAAAGAATAATAGTGGGTGTTCACGGCTTTTAAAATTTAAATTTAAAGTTAAACTACCTGAAACCAATTGAGGCTCAAATCTGAATCACCGAATGCCGGGCTGAGTGGCTCAGATGTTTGAGGCGCTGGTCTTCTGACCCCCAACTTGGCAGGTTCGATCCTGACTCAGTCCGGTGGTATTTGAAGGACCGAGCTGAATATCTGCAGTCGCTTAAATGCGGCCAGTATCCAGTATTCGGGAGATAGTAGGTTCGAACCCCACTGTCGGCAACCCTGAAAATGGTTTTCCGTGGTTTCCCATTTTCTCACCAGGCAAATGCTGGGGCTGTACCTTAATTAAGGCCACGGCCGCTTCCTTCCCTGTCCCATCGTCGCCATAACACCTATCTGTATCGGTGCGATGTAAAGCAACTAGCAAAAAAGAAAGCAAGGTATTTGAAGGTGCTCAAATACGTCAGCCTCATGTCAGTAGATTTACTGACATGCAAAAGAACTTCTGCGGGACAAAATGCCGACACCGCGGCGTCTCCGAAAACCATAAAAAGTAATTAGTGGGGCGTAAACACAATAACATTAATTATTATTGAATCGCCTAATGGGAATATAAAAATACAAAAATTCAGTTATGAGAATTTTCACTTATCAATAATATTTTGATTTTTTCGAAGTCCATAGTGGTTTACAAAATTAAAATGTTATCATCATAGACGACGTTAAAAATTCATTTGATAACAGGTGCAAATTTTGATATTTTAAATGGTGGACATATGTACAGATCCCTTTTCATTTTTGTGGCCCTTTCTTATAATTTAATTCCTATGAATGCCGACGTACTGATTGTGAGTGTTAATGGGAGAACATTGGCTCTAATTATAACAAACGTATCTAGTTTAACTTTAAATCGATATTAGAATCCTCTTAAAAGCTCCGTCATCCCGCATTGTTACTCAGCCTGGCACTAATGTTAGAACGTAATTCGATGAAACAATTTTGCAGTGTAGTGTACAACTTCCAAGAAGCAAACATTCATGCTATGTACAATTTGTTCCGTGATATAGGTTGGTCAGATTTACAAAACATTAAAGATTTAGAAGAAGCTACTGAATATGCGTGGACTAAGATATACTCCGTTATGAATGTCACGATACATACACAGAAATACTCTCACAATAAAAACAACCACCGTGGATTTTTAAGGAAATGATTCAAAATCTTATGTTAAAAGAACTTAACAGCATACGTGGAACATATTCCGATTATGGTAAAAGTATGTATATTCACCTAAGAAAACGTATTAAAGCTTGATTTAACAACGCGTATAAAAATGTCATTTTAACCTCTGAAAAAATATCAGAAAGGATATGAAGTCCTTTTGAAATTTTATTGAATAATAATAATAATAATAATAATAATAATAATAATAATAATAATAATAATAATAATAATAATAATAATAATCGTTTCACATCCCACTACTTACTCTTACGGTTTTCGGTGACGCCGATGTGCCGGAATTTGGTCCCTCAGGAGTTCTTTTACGTGCCAGTAAATCCACCGACACGAGGCTGATGTATTTGAGCACCTTCAAATACCATCGGACTGAGCCAAGATCGAACCTGCTAAGTTGAGCTCAGAAGGCCAGTGCTCTACCGGCGTTTGCTACTTACTTCCCGTCGGTAAACGCCTCAACTCCTCCATCACATAAAATTCCACATTCTTCGGAATCACTAGCAATTACCCTTTACTTTAGATTATTATTAATGAAAATGAATACAAACTTGGAATTACAAATGTAAATCCAAAAGATAATGTGCTCCACACAGATACCCGCGAAAGGCATGTTCAGAGGCATTTTGCGAACTTCTTAAGTTACATAATTTAATAATAAATACTCAAAAATTACCAAATATGTGGAAAACAACAGCTAAACTCGCCCCATTTTCAAATACAGAGAAATTAATAAAATTGAAAATGATCGACCTGTATGTGAGTCATGCGCGCTAGCTTAAGTTCTACAACAAATCTTTTTTTACCGTACCTGAAATCGTGTAAGAAGCAGTATACGTGTAAATAAAAAGGTTTTCTTGCCTGACAGATTAACTGTAGCCAGTTCAATTAATTTTACACACTATATTTTTAACATTCTTCGATCGGGGAACTTTTGATCTAAATCTATACTGACTTTTCAAAAAGTACGGAGTCATATCACCGATGCTGAGAATAATTGCATCGTACCTCGGTGACAGAATGCAGTATGTGTCATACCACAACTGTAAGTCCGACATCTACTCCGTGCAATCAGGAGTTCCTCAGGATTCTAACCTTGGCCCTTTCTTCTTCATATATATTTTACAAGTTGCTTTAGGTCGCACCGACACAGATAGGTCTTGTGGCGAAGATCTTTATAATATATATATATATATATATATATATATATATATATATGAATAAACTGACTTGTAGAGTTAACTATTCCAATTGCATTTTATATGCAGATGACATTAAAATATACAGAAAAATAAATAAGATTCAACCCGCGGAGTGAATCGTCCAAACATAAAGGCATTATCCGTCTGTCTATCTATCTATCTATCTATCTATCTATCTATCTATCTATCTATCTATCTATCTATCTATCTATCTATCTAATACAAGATGTAATCACCCCTATACTTTGAAAGGGAAATGTTTTTCACGTAGTGTGTTTTTGTTTTCTTTTGTACTTTGCTTTACGTCGTACCGACACAGATAGGTTTTACGGCGACGATGGGATAAGGAAGGTCTAGGAGTGGGAAGGAAGCGACCGTAGCCATAATTAAGTTTCACTTCCAGCATTTGGCTGGTGTGAAAATGGGAAACCCCGGAATAACATCTTCAGGGCAGCCGACAGTGGGGTTCGAACCCACTACCTCCCGAATGCAAGCTGATAACTCTGTGATCCAAACCACTCAGCCACTTGCTCGGTACGTAGTATGTACCGTGGATGTAACTGGGTGTAACTTACAAGGAAACTGGTTTGGTTAGACCAGGCAGAATTGCAAAATCAAATAACATAATATCTAAGTTTAATTACGATAATCATTTTGCTATAAAATTAACGTTAGTGTTATAATTAATTGATGAAGAATAACTCTGTGGTTTCAGAGTAATTAGCTTCTAAAATAATGTTCTTGCATTATGCACTTTAGAAATATATCTACAGTTTAATTTGAAAACACTCCATATCATAAATGAGGCCTTTACAAGATGCACAGCCTTTAACACTCTATAACCTAATTTTACTAACAGATGCGGCGTATGAATGTAATCACACTATTAGTGTTAGAATATGTCTGTACCGTTTACAATGGAAGCTCAAATATTATGTAGTATGAAATAATTATAAACGTGCATGTTATTAAAGTAATTCCCTTATTAGCACAGACGAGGTAAGTGCCAGATTCCTGTTCAGAATTACTAATTTTGTGATTATGTGGACAGCCCATGTTCAAACAGCAGCCATGCAGCGATGTCCTAATGTCTTAATTCACCATCTTACCAAGTCTCACAGTAATCGGTACCTTAGATCCACCACGTTCATTTTAGAACTACAGCAGAATATTAATTAAAATAAGGTGAGTGTCCCAAACAAGGCCACCGTAAGCTTTCAGAATTTGTATATAATGCTGCGTAAATAATAGAATTGCAATTATTTCACATTTCTGGTTAATTTAATACTATCATAGTCAATATGTTATGCATCCCGCGAGCAAAGGAACACACCATATTTGAATTGATGTTCAAATAAAGCCACCCCATTTTATATCCATGAATAAGAGAGGAAATGTATTTCCAAACACTGTTTAATGTCTTCAGTGCCACGAAATAGAATATAAAGTACTTGGAACAACAAAATATAAACACTAAACAAACAAACAAAAAAACAAACTCAATAAATCATATATATACACTGACTGACAGAGCAAATGCAACACCAAGAAGGAGTGGTTCGAAAGGGATGAAAGTTGGGGAAAAAACAGAGACGGCACGGACGAATAATTGATGTTTATTTCAAACCGATATGCAGGTTACACAATGTGCACGGCATCGACTCAGTAGGATGTAGGACCACCGCGAGCGGCGATGCACGCAGAAACACGTCGAGGTACAGAGTCAATAAGAGTGCGGATGGTGTCCTGAGGGATGGTTCTCCATTCTTTGTCAACCATTTGCCACAGTTGGTCCTCCGTACGAGGCTGGGGCAGAGTTTGCAAACGGCGTCCAATGAGATCCCACACGTGTTCGATTGGTGAGAGATCCGGAGAGTACGCTGGCCACGGAAGCATCTGTACACCTCGTAGAGCCTGTTGGGAGATGCGAGCAGTATGTGGGCGGGCATTATCCTGCTGAAACAGAGCATTGGGCAGCCCCTGAAGGTACGGGAGTGCCACCGGCCGCAGCACATGCTGCACGTAGCGGTGGGCATTTAACGTGCCTTGAATACGCACTAGAGGTGACGTGGAATCATACGCAATAGCGCCCCAAACCATGATGCCGCGTTGTCTAGCGGTAGGGCGCTCCACAGTTACTGCCGGATTTGACCTTTCTCCACGCCGACGCCACACTCGTCTGCGGTGACTATCACTGACAGAACAGAAGCGTGACTCATCGGAGAACACGACGTTCCGCCATTCCCTCATCCAAGTCGCTCTAGCCCGGCACCATGCCAGGCGTGCACGTCTATGCTGTGGAGTCAATGGTAGTCTTCTGAGCGGACGCCGGAAGTGCAGGCCTCCTCCAACCAATCGACGGGAAATTGTTCTGGTCGATATTGGAACAGCCAGGGTGTCTTGCACATGCTGAAGAATGGCGGTTGACGTGGCGTGCGGGGCTGCCACCGCTTGGCGGCGGATGCGCCGATCCTCGCGTGCTGACGTCACTCGGGCTGCGCCTGGACCCCTCGCACGTGCCACATGTCCCTGCGCCAACCATCTTCGCCACAGGCGCTGCACCGTGGACACATCCCTATGGGTATCGGCTGCGATTTGACGAAGCGACCAACCTGCCCTTCTCAGCCCGATCACTATACCCCTCGTAAAGTCGTCTGTCTGCTGGAAATGCCTCCGTTGACGGCGGCCTGGCATTCTTAGCTATACACGTGTCCTGTGGCACACGACAACACGTTCTACAATGACTGTCGGCTGAGAAATCACGGTACGAAGTGGGCCATTCGCCAACGCCGTGTCCCATTTATCGTTCGCTACGTGCGCAGCACAGCGGCGCATTTCACATCATGAGCATACCTCAGTGACGTCAGTCTACCCTGCAATTGGCATAAAGTTCTGACCACTCCTTCTTGATGTTGCATTTGCTCTGTCAGTCAGTGTATTTTGGACAAAAATGTACCGTCTGTCTGATTTTGATAATCCAACATATTCCTCGTGCATTTGTTACAACTCGTACACAACCGCACATCAGCAACACGATCTTGTTGACAAAAGAAGCAGTACCAGCTATCAGAAGATGATTGTTGTTGATGTTGTTGAGTTCCACTGGTGCAAGGCTAAGACAAATATTCTGTGACAGAACTACCTCTCTGTTCTCTAGTTTGTGTCTTCTGAACCGTTTCGTTCATTGCAGGTTTTGGTTCTGTTCCTAACTGTATCTTGAAAACTCTACAATTTTTAGAAAACATGAATTGATGGGTTGGCGCCGCAGGATTTTCTTTACCTTTCTTTATGGTGCTGAGATAATTTTTGTTTTGTTTTGCAAGTTGCTTTACGTCGCGCCGACACAGATAGGTCTTTTGGCGACGATGGGACAGAAAAGGGCTAGGAGTGGGAGGGAAGCGTCCGTGGCCTTAATTAAGGTACAGCCCCAGCATTTGTTTGGTGTGAAAATGGGAAACCACGGAAAACCATCCGCAGGGCTCCCGAGAGTAGGGCTCGAACCCACTAACTCCCGAATACTGGATACTGGCCGCACTTAAGCGACTGCAGGTATCGATCTCGGTAGAGAGAATTTCGATTAGGGATCGGCTTGAGTTACTGTGAAAGTAGGGTTTGGTGTGGAGTCACAGATGTCACTTGCAGAAAAGAATCGGTTGATGTGGCTCATTCATGTGAAACATGTAAAGCAAGATGAACCGACCGAGGAATGACACTTGTCAGTGAAATCACTGAACGGATATCTTTTGATTCTGGACGAGGAGATTTATCAAGTAGTAGGCTGACTGAGCTGCTGACTGGATCCATATTATCATCTGACATGTTCATTTTTGGTCAGTAAACACGGGAACAAAGGTCACTTCGGGAATAATATCTGGCTTTTAAGGGTATATCCCCATTACTTTGAACTCGGATATTAAATTGGCCCAAATCATGAATCTTAGCCATACTTCGGAAAAATACTTTTCCCGAATATACTTAAATTTAATTGTCGACCTGGATGAGTCACCCAAAACGTTAGGACTCCATCATCCCAAAACAACTTGAGAATGTTTACACGGCTTGTCCTGTCATGAGTCGTGTTGCTTGTCAAACATAAAACTGTGATATTATGCTTGTCTACCGCTGAAATAAGAAGCAGCTCCATCATAAACGAGCAGTGCTCTGTCACCAGTAGACCTGCAAATATCAAAACGCTCTGTCCTTTGTGTAAACGTTTCACTAATCATGCTTCCCTTAGGCATCATTACGCACTTTGTCCGTGGAGGCAGGTTGTCTTCCCACACAGGCTTCAGTCTTTGTCTTTTGAATAGCATCATCGGTGGCACCAAGTGCCCAATGGCATTGTTACAAGTAACGTTTTTATGCATCTCACGTGCTACAGTATGAACGCGCTTTGCACCTTTGCGAGCAAACACTTGCTAGAGATGGTATAATGTCAGTCGACATCAACTGAAAGTGATGAGGATTTCATAAAGTTCATCACATGTTGTAGAAAACACGGAGGATTACGTTAATCCAATTAATGTGAACCAAGCAGATCCAGAAATAGATTTGTTGCTAAACTACATACAGATAACGCAGCGAATCATGGTGACGACAACGAAGTACCGTAACACCCGCGGCGTTGAAGTATTTTGCAGGTCACAATGATATTTCTCTCGATTGACTTACAGAAAATTGTATCCCTAATAGAATGGACTCCAATAGATAACACTGGAATTTCGTAATTTCTTGGCGGGGGGGGGACATCTCCTACCCTGAGTGGTTGTGTGAAATAAAGCAGCGCACCAGCCAATGACAACGCAGCTTTCCGCAATGGACTACGTGTAATCACTTCCTTCGTGATGTACAGGCCGGACTGTAGCTCCGATGACGTCACGCAAAGAGGCGAACTGTTTCCTCCATCCGACCCGTGCAATGCAAGGACATGATACGTCTGTACCATGTAATTATGAAATATTCACAAATCTTGTATTAATATTACAGGTGAGATCACTAACACCAGTAATCGCATCGTAACTCGTAAGTCAGGTCTATGTAATTTTAAGGGAAGTGGGTTTGAAATACCATCTGCGCGGTCAAAGCTTGAGTGTTTTACTCGTAAATGTACCCAACAAATATTTATGATGCATTAATACAAATACGGACAACAAGCGTACAATAATAATAATAATAATAATAATAATAATAATAATAATAATAATAGATTTTACCTTCATACCTCTAGATAGCCATAAATACAGTAGCTTTCTTTTTTTCTTGACATTTCTGGGACAATCATTTGTAACATTTTCTGTTTAAGAATGGACCATGCTTTCCCAAACATTAATGCACTGACCAGCAAGACATGTTAGTTACTCTCCACACTCGCCGAAATTGCCGAAGGGTTGTTTTGACTCGCATCAATTTTGGGGAGAAAAGGCAGCGCGTAGTCAACATTACTAACCCAAGAAATAACCATATGTAGGTTCAATTAGTTACTGTCCACTTTTGTGCTTGTTCTGTATCAACAATAAAACGCCCTGCTGTAAATCTATGTACCAAGAAAGTCAAAAGCAGAACTCATCATCAGTTCTGGAAAATGAGTGGAACATACTTCTTTATTCTTCGTAACAGGTATTTTTTCGATTAAGATTTTTGTTTTTCATAACGGTAACCTGCCCTCGTACGAAGAAAACGAAAATATTAATGTATATTTAATTGTACATTTGTATTTTCGCCGTGGTATGCACTAGTTCTTAGCATTGTGGCTACTGCTAACTTTCACACACTGTATTTAAATTTGAAATACGTTATATTTCAACAAAAACGTGTTATACGATAACAAATAAATGAAAATATTCCACGAGAAGTATTACATCCCTTGAATTTATATTACTCACCACGTGAAGAAACCATACCCAACCTAAGCTATGAGATATCATTATCTTAATAACAGCTTTTTACGTAAATCCTGATGTGATACATTTAAAGAACACACATTCAATATACTTAAATATAAATTTCTATCCTTTAACAGTCACAATTATGCAAAGAATGCCCCAAATTCCTATGATTTACATTCACTAGTACAATTTGTAACATTCGCTTAACTCGCCTCAACTAATCAGCTGATGGGCTTGGTGCGCTTTCTACAGTACGGCCTGTATATTAAAAAGCCAGCGGTGTAGTTTATTCTAGTTACAACGTATTAAAAATTCAGAATAATATATCGTGTTTTAAAGAACTTTAAATGTGAAGTAAGAAGACATTTAAACCATACTATTTCTTAAGTACTTACGGCAACAGATGTGCGAAATGTGCTAACTGTATACGGTATTATTTAAACGGGTATCAACAAATACCACACTCTAAATGGCGGTCACGAAGTTGAGGCTGGCACGAGAAAGTGCGCTTGTGCGAGTGTCAAGGAGGTGCTGCCATCTGTTATTGTTTCTTGGAAACACCCTGGCCTTACAAAATCTTTGCGTTATTTGGGACACCTCCTTGTGTAATATTATTTTACGTCAGAATGACTTACCATTAAGGTTATGATGTTAATTGATCTTCCGAATTGTGATTGCAAACGGTTTGGTCTAACGCGTAGTTTCCTTGTTACACTGAAAAGTAACCCCAGATGAAACGTTTTCCAAACGACAAGTTTTTACGGCGTGTCACTTATGCGGCAGCGCGCTCCCGATATGCACGAGCTTTACAAAATTAAACCATTGACCGTTGTGACACCAGAGAATCCGATAGACTATAGGAATACGACGTCAAAACTTGTTATAAAGTAGACTAACTTTTTGAGAGTTGGAATAAACATCTTAAAAGTTTTATGTAGCCAAACAGTAGTTTAAATTTATCGGAGAGGAGACAGTATTATATATCATCCTCGAGGAACAGCGGCAGTCTTTTAAAGGTGATATATCTATTCTATACTCGGAATGAGGTGCCGTGCAGATGTCATAATTACTAAACAAATCTACTCACAGTTAATAATATCTAGCTATTATTTCTAACTAACTGTTGAACCTGTCGTTGATGGATTAGTTCTATACAACTGCAGCGGTAATGCCATCTAGTGGAGATGAGTGGCAGCAGGGGAAAGGGAGGACATCTCACTAAACGACATTGAGTGTTATATTGTCCGCTTTCGTGGCGTCACGGTTAGCACTGTCGTCCTCGGCGATACGGGTTCGATTCCCCGTACTGCCAGAAATTTAATGGCAGGAACGCTGTTATGCAATTAAAATTGAGAAGAGCTGCACCACCTCGGGGCGAGGATATGTATTTACTTGTCCGCCTCCACGGACAAATGGTTAGCCTGCTAGCCTTTGGTCTGGTCGTTGATTCTAATCTGCATTAGTTAACTTCGATGGCTGGGGAAATTCGTCATAAATAGGGCCCCATCTTCACAGAGGCACAGGCCGCCTATAAAGTTTCAGCTCGAAAGACCTACACCAGAACTCTCCGGAGGTCTCACGCCATTATTATTAGTGTTATTTTATTTTTGATCAGCTTCATCGGAGTGGGATATAATTTTCTTCCGGCTTGCCGATATTAAGTCTTTAATTTCCTCCTGCCATCGTGACTCCTTTTTCTTGTAATATTTTCCTTTGTATTTCCATGGTTTTCTTAATTATCTTCCTGATCAACATGGGCTAATGATCATGCGGTTTTGTACTTTATAAAAACGAGCATGACACCAACGATCACCATTTAACTCATTACCATGATGATCGAACACTATTTCCATGTCAGCAATGTTCAGCGTTGAATGGCCTCAACTAGAATTCTCGAATATCTGGAATAACTTTTTTGTCATACCCCGTACGGTAAAATTGTATGGGATACAAATTATCGGAAATTGTAGTTTTTATAACTTGTGTTATGTGCAGATATATATATGTTTTCCTTTCTTTTCTTCTGATAGTGGTTTAACATGACACTAAGACATCGCAGGTTTTCGACGACGCAAGGTGGGAAAGATCTAAGTTTGGGATGGTAGCGTCCATGGCCTTATTAATTAAAGTACAGCCCCAGCTTTTGCCAGATTTGAAAATAGGAAATCATGGAAAACCACCTTCAGGGCTGCCGACGGTGGGATTCGAACCCACCATCCCCTGAATGCAAGCTCACAGCTACGAGATCCTAACAGCACGGTCAATTCACTCGGTAAAATTATTTCTGGAGATACTTCAATGTTTGTGAAAAAATTCAATAATTGCGAATAATTCTGTTATTATTATTCTAAAGGTCAAGGTGTACCGAATATAAAAGATCGGAAATTATATTTTGCGCCTCTTTTATAATGTAGAGTTTTTCCATACATCTAGTATTAACGGATAAATTTGACATTTAATTTTTGGTTCCCTTAATATTGTAGTGGATGGTTAGGGTGCTTACTTAATACATAAATCACTACCCGTAGAAGTAGTGTGCTTTACTGACAACTAATCGTAAATTTATTGGACTGTAACTTATAGATTTTTTCAAGTTCACTCGCGTCTGAATTCTCCACTCGACACAGTGTTTCACTTACACACACTCGAACACACTGTCTCAGGTATCTCCTGCTATTCAACACTGTCTCTCAAGGCGCAGTGTTGTACCAGAACACTTCACTTCACAACTAAGGAGTCTCCTTAAACTCCGCGTAGCCATCAGACGGACTAACTCGCTACCGTCTCTTTACCTTCACTCGCTACTGATGCATTCAAGACCGACCCTCTCGAAACAATGATTACGAACTTAAAACAATCAGTGAATCCGACCCGCAATGCCCCACCTTCCCAGAAACTATCTTAAAACAATAATTTTAGTGACCAAGTGACTGCTTCCAAAGCACAATCCTGAATCGATGGTGCTTGTTCCATAAAGGGGTCCAAATCCTAGGTCAACGGCCCCTAATAATAGAACCACAGTATTTCTCGTGTTGCGGTACTAATCAAAAGTAGCGTAGGTTCACGGTGTTCCACACATTATGGTACTACTCACAAGTATTGTACGTGGCACAAGTAACGCAGGCCTATGTTGTTTCTCTCATGATGGCACCACTCATAGGCAACGCAAACCCATGAAATTCCTCACATAGGTGTACTAATCACGAAAGCCAGTATTCCGGTGGTATTCCTCACATAGGTGTACTAATCACAGGCGACGCAGACCCACGGTATCGCTCATATAGGCTCCGTGCGTATAGCAATGTACTACTGCGGTGATATTACGAGAACTACTTGGAGGCATGTTCATCAGCAATTAACCGTAAGAAATTTTAGTACGTGCAATGTTTACATGCATTTATTTAATCGTTTTATTCAGATTTTTTAAAATGACACAACGTTCCGGCAAAACTGTGCTTACTGTTGGCTGCATTAATTGATACTGAAATACAGAGTTTCTTTCACGATCTAGCGAAACATTAAAAAGACACTGGAACTAAGCAGTAAATTGCAAGAGATAACTCGGTTAAAATATTTTAATTAAAATAAAATCGTAACTACCGTATCTCTGTACACTGACTATTTTGGCGAAATTTCCGTACAGTTATCCGTTTCGGGTGTAATAATGACCATCTGCATATTTTTAGCTTTGTTTGTTTGTTTGTTTGTTTGTTTGTTTGTTTGCCTGAGTTCTTATAACTTGAAAACTACGGTACTGAATATATTTCTACCAAACTTGATATTTAGAATGCACCTGTCCATGGGTAAGTTTTAGGGCCAATATTACTTCTGAATACCTAAATTTACTGGGGGTGCATCCGAAACCGAAACCATGATTTTGCACTCCCATATAATATGCACATCCAAAATTAATGGAAATCTTCCATACTTAATGGAAATCAATTTATAAAACATTTTTATCATGTGCATCATGTGTATAAGGGGATTAATAAGGGAGATATAATTAACGGAGGGTTTTTCAGCACAAGTCCCAACGGACGCAGCTCAAAAGCGGGTGCATGTAAATCGCATTTCTTATAACTTGAAAAATACTGAGGATACTTCAACCAAACTTTATATTCAGCATCCACCTGACCAGAGGTAGGTTGTAAGGTCCATACCATTCAAATTCCGGAATGGACTGGGGGTTTATACGGAACCGAAACAGTGATTGTACTTCCCCAAAATCTATATCTAAAACTTTTTTCTCATGTGCACTTTTTCGACATGAGGAATAATAATGTAGATATCATGAACGGTCGGCTTTGCAGGCTAAGTCCAGCGTACATAGCCCAAAAAGTGTTGTACGTGGAGCTGATTCCTTATCTAATCTATATATATAAAATAAGAGTTTTGTCTGTACATTGCTCAGAATTTGAAAATAATGGTATTTCTGTATCGGTCATGTCCATAGTAACAAGAAAATGCACTTTTTACATTTCCATAATTTCTGTCTGTCTGTCTGTCTGTCTGTCTGTCTGTCTGTCTGTCTGTCTGTCTGTCTGTCTGTCTGTCTGTCTGTCTGTCTGTCTGTCTGTCTGTCTGTCTGTCTGTCTGTCTGTACACGCATCACGAGAAAACGGTTGAAGAGAATTTAATGAAAATCGGTATGTGAAGTCGGGGGATGAGCCTCTACAATCTAGGCTATAAATCATTTTACTCACGCTGAGTGAAATGGTAGTTTAGGGGAAGGCCTAAAATTGAATTCTCAACTATTTATGTTATTAGTGGTCTAATGAAAATCGGTATGTGAAGTTGGGGGATGAGCCTCTACAATTTAGGCTATAAATCATTTTACTCACGCTGAGTGAAATGGTAGTTTAGGGGAAAGCCTAAAATTGAATTCTCAACTATTTATATTATTAGTGGTCGTATTTTAAAGAAAATGGGTATACAAAGTTGGGGAATAAGTTGCTACAATTTCGGCTTTCAATAATTGTATTCACGCTGCAAAAAATCGTAGTTTAGGGGAAGGCCTAAAATTTGATTCTCAAATATTGTTGTTATTAGTAGTCCTATCTTGATGAAAATCGGTATGCAAAGTCAGGAAATAAATTGCTATAGTCTAAGCTGTAAATTATTTTATTCACGCTGAGTGAAATGGTAGTTTAGGGGAAGGCCTAAAATTTAATTCTCAAATATTTCTTATTAGAGGTGTAATCGATGAATGCTACATAACTAAGCTTATATAGTATTAAATTTCCTATTATTCATGTCTTATACATTGTTACCGTACTGGCTATGATCACAAAGATATTCATGAGTTTGGATTTTTGTTACTAAGTCCATATCAGCGCCGAGTAACGAGAAAATGGGTAAACAATATTTAATGAAAATCGGTATGTAAAGTTGGAGAATAAGAAACTACAGTTTACGGTATAAAATATTTTACAAATCACAGAGTCGAAAGAAAACTAAATGTGAAGGCCTACAATATAGAAATCTCATAACATTGATCAACAATAACATTACATTGACCATTGTTTGTCGTGATGTGCTTTGTGGCTTCTGTTGCCCCTCATCTCCGGTAGATAGGATTACTGCTGCGTACAGAGTATTTTTTTATTTGATTTAAGTCGCACCGACATAGGTTTTATGCCGATGATGGGATAGAAAAGGGCTAGGAGTGCCTTAGGCATTAATTAAGGTACAGGCCCAGCATTGACTGGTGTGAAAGTGGGAAACAACGGAATACCATCTTCAGCGCTGCCGACAATGGGGTTCGAATCCTCTATCTCTCGGATGCAAGCTCACAGCTGCGCACCGCTAACCACACGGTCAACTCGCCCAGTCGTACAGAGTGTAACAGCCTGCCTGAATACTGATGGGAAGTAGCTGGGGAGTTAGATAACTTTCTTCTTTAGCATGCCATTCCCCTGGTTTATAAATTTTCTGATACTACTGGTACGTAACACACCGGATCATCATAGCATTCGGGCTATTCAACCCCTCTTTCTTTTTTTTTTCTTTTTTTTTTTGCTAATTGCTTTACGTCGCACCGGCACAGATAGGTCTTATGGCGACAATGGGGACAGGAAAGGGCTAGGAGTTGGAAGGAAGCGGCCATAGCCTTAATTAAGGTACAGCCCCAGCATTTGCCTGGTGTGAAAATGGGAAACCACGGAAAACCATTTTCAGGGCTGCCGACGGTGGGGTTCGAACCTACTATCTCCCGAATACTGGATACTGGCCGCACTTAAGCGACTGCAGCTATCGAGCTCGGTCAACCCCTCTTTTGAGGCACTGATTGGAATGAACAGTGTGCATATTTAGCAGAATAATGGCAGATGAGTGTTCATGGCAATTCATCCCAGCTCTGGAACTTTGGACTATTAGATTGGCATCTCAATCTAACCGCAGCACTGTTCGTTAAAAGTAATAAAACTTGCGGCTTTCCATTTGATCGAGTATTTTATATGATAGCATTGCTTTTAATCGCTACATTAATACTCACGTTTTTGTAATGACCTATGTTGATTTTAGTTAGGAAAACCACAAAGTCAGTCTTTCTGAGAATCCCGTAACGAAGCACGGGTACATCAGCTAGTTATATAAATAAAGTCGTAACGACTGTGTGTCTATACATGAACTATTTTTTGGCGAAATTTTCGTACAGCTATCCGTTTAAGGGGTAATAATGACCATGTGCATATTTTTTAGCTTTAGTTTCCTAAACGTCCTAACTTTTACCCCCTCCCCCAAAATCAAGATTGCGGCACAATCTGCTAGACGAGCTAGAAAATTCAAATTTGGCAAAATTTAAAAGTTTTCGGCTGTAACCGACGAAAAACTTCCAAGACCTCTAAAGTTTATTCCCGAAGAAATGGCGGACTTTGAGGTGACGCTGTGAGTGTGCTCCGTGTTTATCCCGCGCTAACTGCATTTAAAACAGCACATATAGTCCGTAAGTTGTGTGAAAAGTGGTGTTAAGTTGTAACTAGTAACTAGTGTACGTTGGAAGATGCCTTCAGTCAAAGGTGCACACGAAAGACTGGATAAATTTGAAGCAGCTATGAACAGGTTCGAGGCACGCCTAGAACTTGTTGATGGCTCCCAAGGCTCCAGCACAACCAACCCTGCTGGTAATTCCCTAGCTTCCTTGAGGCAGGAATTCATGGAATTTAGGTCAGCGATAACCAGTGAACTCAAGTCGCTTAGAGATGAACTAAATGATCTTCAACATAAACTGGAGGAACATGACGAGCTACTGGATGAGGCAGAGCAGTACAGTAGAAGAAACTGTTTGCTCATACATGGTATCGCCGAGGAACCAAATGAAGACATTTACAGAAAAGTGAAGGACGTATTCTCCAAACATCTAGAGTTGGAAGTGCCCATGGAAGGGATCGATAGAATCCACCGAATTGGAAAGCCTCAGAGGACAGCAGCAGAGGTACTAACAGCGGGTAAGCGGCCGATTATCGTCAAGTTCACTCGCTACTGGGAACGTGAACGCGTGTGGGGTGCTAAGCGCAAGCTAAAAGGCACGAAAATCCTGATCACTGAATCGCTGACAAGAACACGTAAGGCAATTTTAAATTCTGCTCGGGACAGATTCGGCATGAGAAATGTGTGGACACTAGATGGTCGTATTGTAGTTCTGCTTCCAGACGGCACTAAGAAGATTATTACCACGAATGCGGATTTGAAATCTTTAAAGTTTTAGTGGGATAAACGTTAACAACTATGTTTCTTGTAATTATTATTGTTGTTGTTATTATTATAGTGTTTTTAAGAATGTGTGAATGTGTGTGTAAATGCCGGCAAGTGATTGTTAGCTGTCTCATTCTCCAGGAAGTCGAGGTGAGTTTCCTTCTTCTAAATAGCATGTATTGTTATCTTATAATCTACTTGTTGGAATTCTTAGTATTCAGCTAGACAGTTATTGTGCACCTGGACCTGACCTTGGCAGTGACAGTATCAATAATCCCTCACTCTCGGTCTCTCCCTTCTCAGCAAGTACCGGTACTCTGTTGAAACATGCATTGTCGTCCTCTTCTTACAGTCTACAGTGTTGCCATGTAAATGCTCTTTCTCTTCCGGCGCACTACGACGAAATTCAAGCAATACTAACGGAAAATTTACATATACTTTGCATCTCTGAAACCTGGCTGTCTCCTAGCATCCCTTCCTCCATGGTTGATATCGATCGATATGATCTAATACGCTTCGATCGGTCGGATGGAAGGCGTGGTGGCGGGACAGCGATTTACTGTAGAAACGATCTACAGAGCCGAGTGATATGTACTTCTTCCCAGGGTGTACGAACACGGCCGGAATTCATGTTCGTTGAAGTAAATATCAACAGACAAAAAGTGATGTTTTCTGTCATATACAAACCGCCTGGTGTAACTGATATGACCGAATTCGAAACGTCTTTACTAGACTTCCAGGCTATTTATGAACACATAATCATTATGGGTGACTTTAACTGTAACCTACTTAATACGACTCATGACAGTAAACGATTAGTAGATTTGTTTAGTACCTGTAACATGACCATTCTCCCACTACAACCCACGAACCACGTGTATGCAACAAACCGTTTATCACACACACTCATAGATCTCATTATAACGAACAACCCAGGTAAAGTAATAACCCATGGACAAATCCCTGTACCATCCATTTCGACCCACGACCTTATATATTTATCCTATTCCCTCAAAGTGCCTAAATACAAACCCAAGTACATAACTGTCAGAAATACGAAGGACTTAAACTTGGATTACTTGAAATATGACGCTTATCAACTACCGTGGGACGATATACGGAGTCTAAATGATACTGACGCTAAAGTTAACTTGTTTAATACGATGGTAAAGAACTTATATGACAGACATGCCCCCAAACGTCGAATAAAGGTTTCTCGCCCTTCTTGTCCATGGCTAGATGATGAAACCAAGAGAATGATGGCCCACCGTGACTCTTTATTTCGACATTATAAGCATACCCTAGATGACGCAGACTTCGAATCTTACCGGATCTTAAGAAATCGCACAAAGCAATTAATCAGAAATAAAAAATGTGCATATTTCCGGAATTTAGCTAACAACATAAATTCTAATCGTGCTTGGGACCAACTAAGAGCTCTGGGAATAGGAAAACATCAACAGAGACAGACAACTCCTGATATTCCACTTGACGAACTGAACGATTACTTTAGTAGAATAAATATTCAACCTACCCCAATTAACTGTACCGTCTCACCGCCCTCCCCTCCAGCCAATCCACCATTCACATTTCACAGTGTCACAGAAAATCAGGTTAAAAAGGCTTTGTACTCGATTAAATCAAAGGCCACAGGTGTAGACGATATTCCTATTGCTTTTATACATAACATTATGGGTGCTGTCCTGCCTATACTGACGCACATACTGAACGTTTGTTTACTAAACGGAACTTTCCCAACTGTTTGGAAAACAGCCAATATTATACCGGTACCTAAGAGTTTAGACCCACAATCACCCTCTGACTATCGTCCGGTGTCCATACTCCCTGCGCTTTCTAAAGCCTTCGAACGTTTAGTATACGAGCAGGTTCTGGAGTACCTAAATAAAAATGCTCTTTTGGACCCTTTGCAGTCTGGATTTAAGAAGGGGCACAGTACCGCGACAGCACTTTTGAAGGTTACTGAAGACATTAGAAATGCTATGGACAAACGACTGCTTACTATACTTATCCTTCTTGACTTCAGTAGCGCCTTTGACACTATAGACATTCAGACTATGATAAAGAAAATGGAACTACTAAATTTTGACCTGGCTGCGCTTAAGTTTTTTAGTTCTTATTTGAGTAACCGTCATCAGCGTGTAACAGTAAACGACAAGGTCTCTAAATGGAAAATGAAACTTAGTGGTGCCCCACAGGGCAGTATTCTAGGGCCCTTACTTTTCTGTATTTATATCAATGACATATCATCGGTGACAGGAAATAACACACATCACCTCTATGCTGACGATCTTCAGATTTATCGACACTGCAAGACTTCAGACTTAGATGAAACAATACAAGATATTAACAATGACCTCCGACGACTCAGTATATATGCACAACGAAATTCTCTTATACTAAACGCCACAAAATCTCAGGCAATCATAATAGGAACACGAAAATTACTGAACTGCTCAAACAATATTGCAATCCCGCCTATCCTACTGAATGGTAACATTATTCACTACAATAAAACAGTTAAAAATCTGGGCGTAATTATGAATGAAACACTTGATTGGTCTGATCACACGAAAATCATCTGTAAAAAGATTTTTGGAGCGCTACACCCTCTTAAACGGCAAAGGGATGTATTTCCATTTGAGCTTAAGGCCAAACTAATACAGACACTGGTTCTCCCTATTCTTGATTATTGTGACGTTGTTCTAGTTGATATGACAAGAGCAGAAACACTTAAACTTCAACGAGCACTGAATTCCTGCGTGCGATTTATTTACAATATTGGGTACGATGTTCACATTACTCCATACTATAAGGCTCTCTCATGGCTGAAGCCTGATAAACGTCGGCAGCTACACATTTTAACGATGGTATTTAGAGTACTAGCGGAAAGTCAGCCACTGTATATTTCTTCTAAATTCACCTTTCTATCATCATTTCACAACTTAAATACACGTTCCAGATCCACTCTTTCTATTCCAGTGCACCGCACAAATAAAATTAATAGATCGTTTGTAGTGACCGGCACCAGATTATGGAATTCCCTGCCAGCTCAGGTCAGAGAAACTAGCTCTTTACAAAGGTTTAAGGTCACCTGCCGAGACTACCTGCTGAGGACAGCTAACTGAATGGTTGAAGTATGAATGTGTGCGCGCCTGAGGATAAGTCATTATTAAGAGTTCTTACTTTTAATTAGTTTTATTATTAACTTAGTAATGTATTTAAAATTGCTCTCAATTCTATTAATTTTTTGTTTGGTTTTAACTATTTTAAATATCTCATAACTTTATGTATGGTTTTGATTAGTATGTGGTTAAGTGGAAGAGAGGGCCTCGAGCCCTAACTTCGCCACTGAAAAAAAAGGCATTAATAAATAAAAAATAAAAAAATAAAAATATTATCAAAATATGGAGGCAGTTTTAATGACGGTGCAGACCTTCGTTTCGAGGTATTTCGTGGCTAAACAGTAAGTCCTAATACAAAACGGATGGCATAATCTCCGTTCTACTTGGAGCGATCTAGAACTTTGGTCCTATTACTTTTTGTCGTATCTCTATCCCTTATACGTTATATTTATTTTTATTTCTCGATTTTAAGTATATTTTTCATTTCTTACACGCATAATTCATACTTTGAATCACTTATAGGTAAGATAGAATCATCAAATTCTACACAAAAATTGGTCCATCCGGTTGCCATAAGTGAGCCATATGCTATATTTTAAGCTGTCACATAATTATCCGAAAAGTAATGCACTGTGAGACAATCGTACCCAAATTTCACCCTCTTCAACGTTTCTAACTCAATCTGACCATGAATAGATGAGATACGAAAAGATACCATAGGACCAGCTACTTAGACCGCTAAATACGATGTCTTATGGTAAAGTCCGCTTTGTCTATATGAAATACCGTTTAGCAGCAATTAATCTGTAAATGATGGTCTGCAATGTTTTAAATATGTATATATTTTCGTATTTCGTTCTATATATATTCATTTATGTCGATTTTCAGCCATCAGGAGAGGGTGTCTGCTATTGTAATCAGTACTCCCTACACCGACTTTGACTGGCTATAGGAATGGCGTCCTTCTCGGACTCCTGTGTAAGTGTCATTAGTAAGGAGGGCCTACCTTTGTAACGAACAATTCCCTTCTAGATTTAATTTGCAGAAGACAAGGGGCCATGCAGTTTTGTTCAAAACTCCCCTACCCGATTGTGTTTGTTTGTAGGCAAGGGTGGCCTCCATTATAAACAAAAAATGTACCCATCTAAAATGTGACTGGCATTAGGCATAGTGGCCTGCTGTTTTAATGCAAACTCAGCAATTCGGTGTGACTGACAGTAAGCTGACTGGCAGTATGAAAAGGGGCATGTCATTATAATGATAACAGCACAAATCAATTTTGACTTGCAGTAGCGGGCGAGTTGGCGGTACCGTTAGGGGCGAGCGGCTGTGAGCTTGCATCTGGGAGATAGTGGGTTCTATTCCCATTGTCGGCAGACTTGAAGATGGTTTTCCGTGGTTTCCCATTTTCACACACGACAAATGTTGGGGCTGTACCTTAATTAAGGCCACGTCTGCTTCCTTCCAACTCCTAAGCCTTTCCTATCCCAACGTCGCCATAAGACCTCTCTGTGTCGATGGGACGTAAGGTCACTAGCAAAAAAATATGACTGGCAGTAGGGAAGTTGCCTGCCATTATAATAAAAGCTCCTCAGCTGTAATCTATATGAAAGTAGGAAAGGGGCCTGCCATTGTAACGAAAACTCTCCAAATCGATTGTGACCGCGCAGTAAGCAATGCGCCCTGCCATTATAGTGCAAACTTCCCAATTCGATTGTGGCAGTAGGCAAGTGAGCCTGCCATTATCATCGCAACTCCGCAACTCACACTTTACATTGGAAACAACGTATGGGGACCTGCCCAGGCAGTTTCTTGGATAAAGCTAAGATACATGCAACTTAAAAAAATCTTATTCACTACATGTACAGTAATTTACATCAATATCCGTATACAATGTAGAACACCGCAGCGAAGCACGGGTACATTTGCTAGTACAAAATAACTCTTTACGGAACAAGCAAATTATTATAGCAAGACGCAAAACAGTGAGTTCATAAAGAGATTTTGAAAAAAATAGGAAGGCGAAAGTAATCAAGCAAGTGAACAATTCCAACGCGCTCTATAAACGAGGATAACTAAATAATAATAATAATAAAGTGGAAAGGGAAAATTACAAACTTTACTGGGATAGAAGTATCATCACTGATAAAACTGTTACCGTACCTGAAATAGTCCAGATATAACTTTTGTAGATAAAAACAAGAAAATCTGCTTCATAATTGACATAGCATGCCCTAATACTCACAACCTCCAATCAACACATACAGAGAAGATTTCCAAATACACAGATCTGGTCACAGATCTGGCCCCAGAGATAAAAACCATGTAGAATCTCAACAATGTTGTCATCATTCCAGCAGTGATTGGATGTAATGGTATTATACCATAGACACTACACAGGAGCATTGAAGCTCTTAATCTCCATCCTCTCACTTACAGAGAGTCGCAAAAATCAGCAATCCTGGCCACTTGCCATATAGTAAGGAAGTTTGTTGGCATGAACCATCCACCATATACAGAGGACTAATGAAAATCGTCCACTAATAATTTTGACCATTTACGTATAATAAATATCTCATAAATATCTGTCAAATTTATTTGTCAACGATGTAAGGATATACCGATATATATGAAGCATATGTGCGTATGTACTAAATAGTACTTCTTCCATGTACAATGTACCGAAGAAGCTCATAAACCTATTTGTAAAATTGTGAATACTACTACTACTACTACTACTACTACTACTACTAATAATAATAATAATAATACCGTATTTCAGTACAGAGGAACGTGTAAAATTTTATGATATTCAGCCACGACCTCACGAAATTAATATTAAAATAAGGTACACAAACATAAATACCGAAATAGGCCAACATCACACAAAAACAATAGCTCACAGAAATACCGTATTTTATAAATGCGTAATTATAGGCCCTACGTAAATTCGTGTCCTCGTCCCGATTTTTTGCAACTCTTTTCAGACACACCCCTAGTGGAAATGAGGTGCATGTACCATTTCAACCACATAACAGCCTTAATGCCACTCGTACATTTCTGGCAGTATCGGGAATCAAATCGCCCGAGAAAGGCGGCTAATAGCGCTAGCCATTGCACTACGGAGGTGGACTTGATATTGGAACTATAAATACAGAAACATAGGCCTAATGTAGATAAATCATTGGCAACTGTAAGCGATTCAGATTATTTTCTCCTCGTGCAAAATGTTTGATAATGTACATACGGTTTCAATATCAGGAATTTCAACTGGTCCTTTTTATCGGAAACAATCTTATAATCTATCTTCCTTGTTAAACGTTTCTTTCCCAGCTTTTGAGATACGAGAGCAAAACCACTCACAGGGTTGATTAGTTCTGAGTGAACTGCATAAATAACAGCTGAAATATGCTTACATTTCGCTGACGGAGGGCATTCACGGGAACAATTAATCTCCTCCCTAGCAGAATTAACCTACGCTAACATGATATCGTATTAGAAAGAGGTCAAATATTTTCCGAAGACAGCCTTGGTGAATGTGTACATAAACATTATTTTCATTATCACCTCTACTACGTTGCCTGTATCGTGAAATGGTAGGGTATCCAGTGAACCGATATTTTTCTTATCACATTAGCAATTATTACGCTGTTGCTATTTCCTGAGAACTGCTTTTCTTGTAAATATGACCCCTTTATGCAATATTGGAAGAATTAGGTCGATAGTTGTCATATAAAACACTCTGAAGTCCCACTGTTATACAGTCGGGGATTGCAACACGCGGTGAGATTACAGCAGATATTCGCGAAGTGACACGCTTTAACTTACAATGTTCGCCACTCGCAGCGCAGCGGTGCATTTCCCCCATCAACGCACGGAGCCTATAGTGGTACAAATCACACGCAACACGCAGACCAGTGGTGTTTCTCACGTAATGGAACTATTCACAGGCAACTTAAGTCAGTGGTGTTCCGCATATAGAGGTACTAATCACACGTACTGTAAACACACAGTGAACCACTCTCTGTTGCTACTAATCAGAAACCTATTGTGTATCTAACACAGTGGTACTACTTGCAAGTAAAGGCGACCAACCGTACTCGATAGCTGCAGTCGCTTAATTGCGGCCAATATCAAGTAATCGGGAGGTAGTGGGTTCGAACCATACTGTCGGCAGCCCTGAAGATGGTTTTCCGTGGTTTCCAATTTCCACACCAGGCAAATAAAATCGTAAGGCCCGTGTGTCTGTACTTTAACTATTTTGGTGAAATTTTCGTACAGCTATCCGTTTAAGGAGTAATAATGACCATATGCATATTTTTTATCTTTAGTTTCCTGAAAGTCCTAATTCCCCCCCCCCAAAAAAATTAAGGCCACGGCCGCTTCCTTCCCATTCCTAGGCCTTTCCTATCCCATTGTCGCCATAAGACCTATCTGTGTCGGTGCAACGTAAAGCAAATAGCAAAAAAAATAAAAAATAAAGGCAACCCATGGTGTTATGGTGTTCCCCGCGTGATGGTACTAATTACAAGTAGTTTCATGGTTCTAATTCAATCATCCCTTGGTCGAACCTTTTAGTCGCCTCTTAAGACAGGCTGGGGATAGATACCGTGGGTGTATTCTTCGTCTGCATCCCTCACCCATAGGGTATTCGATGGATATCAATAATGTGTATAGTAGACTAAACGAACAAGAAGAATTGAACTTATTGGCGCTGTGTGAATAAAATTGTAAGAAGAAAAATTGCAAAGGGCGGATTTCAAAAATAAACAATACAGTTTTAGGAGAACAATTCCGTATTTGTGTCCCAGACGTCATAGCAAGTCAAGTTAGGACCTAACCTAATTACATGGCTCCCCACCTTTGAAGAGAGCATCCAAATATCTGGTATTTACCTTGCCTCATGTTATTCTAGGCAAGTGTCACAACTCGATCTGTTACTGTCAAGTTCGCTTGGTATGGAGCTAGTTCCGTACAAGTGTTCCGAACCTGAATCTAAATACTGAGTTTCGAGAAATGGAGATGAAATATAATGACACTTGCTTCTTTCAGATCATAACTATTCAGTCACTCTTTTGCTTCACTAAATTCTTAGTTATTATTCCTCTTAGGTTAAAAACACATGAACATACAAGATAGGAATAACGTATTTTGCAAAACATCCACTATTTTCAGTTTTCATCACGTCACGTGGCTGTCAGCTTTCATTCGGCAGAAACTACGTTCGAACCCCACTGTCGGCAGACCTGAAGATGGTTTTCCGTGGTTTACCATTTTCTCACCATAATTAAGGCCATGGCTGCTTCCTAGCCCTTTCCTATCCCCTCGTCCTACCCGTGTCGGTGGGACGTAAAGCACATGGTAAGAAGAAGAAATTCTGTTTACCCGTTTTCCCGTGATGGCGACAAAAAGAAACAAACCTTGAAATGAACCTACTTTCGACTTTCGCACACCTAATTCAAGATAAAAACGAAGTATGGGGTAGAAATTTGGAGTGTACACACAAAAATTATAATTTCATTCATATATACAGTATACCTTCATCACAACTGCATACTATATGCCAGGCTTCTATGTTGAATAGATCCATCCCTAGCAGGTTGTGCGAGTCAATAACTGCCTAACTAATTGGCTCATGATCCTATAGCGTGACCAACGGGATATCAGCTGATGAAAAATAACTGCGAAAGCTGCTTCTATTATAAGTTGAAGCAAGGCAATAAGACGTTATATGCTACTGGAATAACTTTCAAGTTTGAAAACTAGTTCCAATCCATTACCCAATAAAGACCTAATACTGCCGGATGTCAAACACAATTGCGATCTTCTGTGGCGACCATTTATTTTTTAGCAAGTTCTTTTAGCTGTGAACAAGAAAAATATTCTTCTTCCAGAGGTTGTCACACACTTTAATTTGAATATCAAACTGATAAATTATACTTTACCTTATACGGGCATGGAAACACTGTTGCTAGCGCTGGATGTCTTGTTAGAGTAATGGAAATATTAATCCGCGCCAATGCTTCAGCTCCGTCCATCGCCGGAAGAAAAATGCTTTCGACTTCGATAATAAAAACCGTCAATTATAAAATTTCCCCATTCTAAAATTTGTTTTGATTCTCCTCCTCCTTGTGCAGTGACTATAGTGGAGTAATTATTCCCATTTTGCGCTTTCCGTATTATGGTTACCGCATTGTGAGCTTTAACCCAAACAAGTCGCCGTACAAATCATGTATAGGAAGAGAGACCGATACTTTTTATGTTGTTTGTAAACTGTGGGTTGCATAAAACTAAATTTTAAGAGCCCGTAGACCACGCGGTATATAGGCTACATAGTGCGAGTTTAATGTAATTTTAGATCCATTAGATTGTAAAAGTCACCGGGCGAGTTGGCCGTGCGGTTAGGGCCGCACAGCTGTGAGCCTGCAACCGAGAGATAGTGGGTTCGAACCTCACCGTCGGCAGCCCTGAATATGGTTTTCCGTGGTTTCCCATTTTTACACCAGGCAAATGCTGGCGCTGTACCTTAATCAAGGCCACGGCTGCTCCCTTCCCACTCCTAGCTCTTTCCTATTCCATCGTCGCCATAAGACCTATCTGTGTCGGTGCGACGTAAAGCAAATTGTAAAAGAAAAGAAAAAAAGAATGTAAATCATGTTTTTACGGTTATAATGGGTTAGCCGGTAAGTCATGGAGTTTATTAAGTTAAAAGTTTGCGTGAGAAACAAAATGTTTTGGCAATGTGTTTTATGTTTTTTCGATAGAGAATTATATATTCCAAAAAAAATTATGTGTTTATTTGTTTATGCCGATATAATTTTTGTTTATTTCAAGTCCTTAAAATGGATTGTCAACTCGACAAAAAGGAGCGTTTCAAACACCTTCTGCTTTTTGCGTTTAGTCGAGGTGCCAACGCCACAGAAGTTGCTCGAGAGATTTGTGACTTGTATGTCGAAGTGGCGATGCCTCTTAGGGCGGTTCAAAATTGTTTTTTAGAGATTCAAGGACGGCAATTTCGATATCAAACACATGCATCGCACCGGACGCTCCATTCAGTCCGATGAGGAGCGACTGAATCACCTTGATCATAAAGATCTACGCCAAACGACGAGGGGAATTGGAAGAGATAATGGAATGCTCCCACAATTCCATAGAGCGTTACCTTCACTCGATGGGAGAGGTTCAAAAGTTCATGGGTTCCGCATGCTTTGAACGACAACAACAAAAATCAACAAGTCATGATCGCCGCCGGGTTACTTGCCCGTCATAGGTCAAACTCAATGACACAAAGAGCGATTCCTCTACCGAAATTTTACCGGCGACGAAAAATGGTGCCTGTACGCCAATATGAAGCAGCGCGAAGAATGTCTTAGCCCTGCCAAACGGGCGACATCGCGATCAAAACAAGGTCTCCACCCGCGCAGAACGATGTTGTGCGTATAGTGGGACTGGGAAGGCGTGATCCTCTACGAATTGCTTGATCGAAACCAAACAGTGACTGCGGAAATTTACACCCAACAAATGCAATGAGTCAAAAACACTGAAGGAAGATTTGCACTACAACAAAAATGGATCATATTTAAGCAACATTCGGAATAAGTGTTTCAGAGACTTCCACATGAAATGATTGACTTACGACATAATCGAGGAGACCCTCGCGTTGCTTCCCAAACTGTTGAAGGATTACATACTGGCCCCTAAGTACGAGATTGTCTCTAAGAGCTCCCGGACTACATAATCCTGCTTCCGTTGCAACTATTCGATCACTTTAGGATTTTTGTAGCGTCAGGACCGGTTGTTATTGTCCCTCGGAAGACCCTGTGTGTGTAATATTTTAACGTGAAAATGCTTGCGCACTACAAAACTCATGTGGTCCTTGACAGGTCCGAAACCCGAGCCAGGGGCGTAGAATCTACGAATGGAAATTCCAAGACTTACCAGGCTACGAGGACACAACAGGTGCATTACTTGATTGTATCTTTATCGACATTGCGGATGTAGACGAGCTTCCAGGGAGTGCACGGTAATTCTTCCGGCTCGTTTCGTTTGTGTTTGTCGCAGCGTCGAGGTAGAGCTAGTAGTTCAATAATTGGTTTCCTCAGGGACCTAACAACCCAAAGCAACGACCTTGATGGATTCCGAAGGCTTCATTTTACACGCCAGTGAGTAAACGCCCATGATTGTGATTATTATTTCAGAAGAGAAGTCAACGTCTTTCGGTTATTAATTTGATCTTCTCCTTCCTGGCCTTTTCCCAATTTATTGCGGTTGGTTCTGAATGTAGATTTGGCTAAGTTTTACAGTCGAATTCCCTTCCTGATGCAAACCCTAAGTGCAAGGATGTATTCACTATTGCGTGTTTCTGTGGTGGTTGGTGATGTGGTGTGTTGTATATAGATGAAAAGAAGTGTATGAATACGATTATAAACACCTAATCCCCGATCCATGCGCTATTAAAGTCCCCGGCCATGTCGAGAATTGAACCTAGGTTCCTCTGATCCGGAGGCCAACTATGCTGACTGCTGACTAATCAGCCAAGAACCCGACTGGATATTAATTCGATATATTCGAATGATATATTTCACATTAATTTGATATCGTACAATATTCATCATTATGACAAGTATGCCTATCTTGACAATACAAACGTTGTAAACTTAGCATATTTCCCACCCGTTCCCCTACCTATCTCACTGTATCTCACTGATCGTGACCTCCAACACCTGCTGTGATCCTCTTAAGATTGAAAGCTTCAGCGTCAGCGCTGATGTATTAGCCGCGGTTTGCTCCTCACGCTACACAATCTCGTGTATCTTATCTCTCGACACTTAAAATAGTTTCTCCTTGTTAGACATGAAAGGGTCATTTAAATGCAGTAGATAAGATTAATGTGCCTATTTAAGACTGCCACGGAGTGAGGCTTCTTGCCTCCTGTCTTATGTAAATTCTGTGATGCCTAGGATATTGCTTGGCGCTACGCTATAAATGCCTTGAAATAGTAATTTTATTAGACATGAACACGGACGTTAATTAAACACTTGTTCACAATTCATATTTCACTGTTCATTAGTTTAACAGTCAAGGAACTTCCGTTCATTTATAGTTCTTCTTTCTTGACTTTTGTCTGGGAAAGTTACAAATCGTCGGTCTCTCTGCGATAAAAGGATGCCATAACATATCAAGGTTGATATAGATGATATAGATGTTGATTCCCGTAGATAACCTGTAATATTTGTCCCGAATGAGTAAATTTATAATACCAGTATAGTTGGTCTGTTATTGGACATTATACATTTTCCAACTAACTCATTCCTGGTTGCCAGCGTTTCGCCCCCGTGTGCTAAGTTGGGCTCATCATTTGGTACCTAGCACACCTACCAACACGCATGGCTAGTGCATACCGTGGAGGCCACTTGGAGCCACCGGCAGTGCCAATGCACTATGAGAGACTTTGTCTCATTACCAAAAATTAATGCTTGCTTGGCCATCAGTTGATATAGATGTTGATGCACTAGCCATGCGTCTTAGTGGGTGTGCTAGGTACCAACTGATGAGCCCAACTAAGCACACGGGGGCGAAACGCTGGCAACCAGGAATGAGTTAGCTGGAAAATTTATAATGTCCAATGACGGACCAACTATATTGGCTTTACACCTCAAGGTTAACATACATAAGACCGAAGTGTGCCCAGAAGAATCCTATGAGGCAGAATGTCGTCCTATGACGAGGAATTGTGATACTGATGGCGATTATTGTTTTAAGGGGGAAGTAGAACTAGGCAACAATCCACTCTTTTTACTAGTTAGAGGAAAAAGTATAAAAACATGACCTTTTGAACAATGTATATATCAACAAAACAAACGGAAAGGCCGCGAAAAGAGAGAGTAAAAAGGCCTTTCTTACCCTCACAAACCTAATTTCTCTGGGATAGGAAATGAACAAGTGTTGACCAAGGCAGGACAAAAAGGGAAGTTGAAAGCGAGGACTCTTAAATAAGTAAGTGGTAACAATATCAGATTAAGACAAGGACCCCGTGGTCACCAATCTCGCTCCCTATTTAAGAGTCTCTGAGAGTTACCTCCTTTACCTCTTTCGGTAGGCAGGAGATATAATGGATGTAACTTCGATCGCCCTCATCCATACGAGGTAAAACCACGGGAAGCATTGTATATAGCTGCCAACAACGTAGTCGAACCCAGGATCTCCAAAATGCAATCGCACTGTGTTGCCAGCTCATTCGTTGTGCATAGGAGGTCTGATAATCTTCAGTACCACGGTGTCACTGATATTTCGTAATATTATAGTTAATGAGCTCTAGTAACAACTAACAATACATGGGCCCTTAGAAGTGAAATAGAATGCAATCAATTGGGGTGCAGCCAATTAATCCCGGATCGGAGAATGATCTGGTGATCTAGTTAGAGAGGAGTTTTCTAAATCTGTGAGCTAATATCGGAGGTTTATTGCCGGCGTCGCCAACATCTCGAAGTCATTCGATGGTCACTAGACGCAGAGGCTGCATTCCAGTCATTCGGGGAGTCCTTCAGCTTGGCACTTATTTTGGGTTATCCCAAGCCTGGAGAGAAGTTCGTTGTCGATACCAATACCGATGCCACTATGTCGGGCTTGATGTCGTACTACCACAGATCTAGAATGGATAGGAAATGGTGATAAGAGTATGTAAGCACCACGCTACACAAGGCTAAAAGGAACTACTGCGTGACCCACCGTGAAATATTGGTCATTACGATGACCCTCGAGCACTTTCAGAAATACCTGTACAGCCATCTGTTTTATCTACACACTGACTATTTTGCCTTGATGTCAGTCCTAAGATTTTAAAATGTAGGGGGAGAGACAGATTGGTGGGTACAATGCCTTACACGCCCAACACTGACAGGGGAGGAAACACTGCTATTGATCTAGTGAGAGAGAATTTTCTAAACCTGTGCAGCCTATATCTGAGGTGATACTCTGTCCAGGAGACTGTTCCCTGAGAACTGGGCACACTGTCGGAAGGTTAAGAGGCAGGTGGGTAGTGTGGACACCCGAGCCGTGAGAGCTGTTGCAGCAGAAGGCTGGGATGGCACCACCCTGAGAAAGGAAGAGCTTGCGGACGAGGACGTTGGACAGATCCTACGTGAAGTTAAAATAGGACAGCGACCAGCACGGAAGGATATCGCCCAGCATAAGCCAAAGTATAAAGAATATTGGGTTAAGTGGAAGTCCCTAGATATCAACGATGGACTGTTGACTCGAAGTTGGGAGTCGTCCGACGACCAGTAGAAGGTCGGCCAGCTGATAATTCCCAGGGAGAAAAGATGCAGTTGGTGGCTCAGCTACAATGAAGGCACTACTGCGGAGTATCTTGGGGTCAACGAGACCTTGAGTCGGGTCGGGTAATGCTACTGGGTTCATCTGAAGACTGACAACGAAATAAGATGCCAAATGTGTGACACCTGTGCAAGGAGCCAAGGCCGGGCCTCGTACCCAGAGTAAGGGTTAGATACAGTAAAACAATGTCTGAGAGCCCTCGACATCGCAGAACCTCTTCCCGATTTAGAGACTGGAAATCGCTACCTGCTTCTAATCATGGACTATTTGATTAAGCGGCCTGAGATCTAAGCCATCCCAGTCAACAATTATCAACAATAACCTATGCCCTGGTGAAAAAATACTTCTGTCGCTTTGGTACCGCGAAGAAGTTGCACAGTAACAAGAGCTGGAGCGCCGAATGAACGCCTCGGTATAAGGCAATAACCGAACGACACCTTTCCATCCGCAATCGGACGATATAGTACAGGAATTCGTGAAGAAAATCGAGGAGCATCTGAGAAAGGTAGTTTCGATGCATCAGAGGGACTGGGATAAAAGGATGCCCTAATTCTTGATGACCTACCGCACATCCACTCATGAGATGACAGGCATAAAACCCTCCAAAATCATTTTCGAATGAGAGCTACATCTGCCATGTGATCTAATGTTACGGGTGGCCCCGGAGCAAGAAGAGGCGGTGACGGACTATGCGTTGGGACTGATAGAGTTGCTCAAAGACATCCACGATACGGACAAAGGGAAAAGCTCCATTCACCGTCGAAAGGCTTTACAACGTTGCCACCAGGATTAACTACTAAGTCTTTAGGATCAGCGGCCTATCTGAGGGGAAAATGATGGGCGTCCACCTAGACCGGCTTGTGTCATATTGTGGAGGTACTCGGAATGAGCAGGGAGCATTGTGACAGTCACGGCCGACTCAGGGTGACCGGGAAAAATGCCAGCGAAAGATAATAATCGCGGTTAATTTGCAACAATGTGGAAGGAGCCAACAACGAGCAAAACATTACAGCCGGCAGACTGTAGGGGCCCACGATCAGGAAGCTCTTAGAAAAAGCTAGAAATTCATTAACATTGAACCAGACACCCAGAATGGTATGAAAATCTCTCGCTCGTCTATGAAAGAGTGCAACTGTTGGAGCACGGAGTTATTCGGTTTTCATTCTCGGGTAAGTAGCCTTGAGTGTATCAATCCCGAGTATAAGTAAGCAGATGGTCACGAGTTCGTGACGAGTCATTAAATGGGAGAGTTCAACGAGGATTGTTATTTTCAACTGTTCTAGAAGAACAGTGCGCTATGAAAAGTCGTACTGACGATCAGGCGTTCACGCACTGGCAATGTGATCGCCCAAGAGTGTTACGATGGTGTCCGCACATTTCGTACCACGGACATTCCGTACCACTTAATTTTTGAGGACATTTCGTACCACCTTGGTAATTATCTACCTGCGAACTGTTTTCCCGAAATCCCCAAATATTTATGGCAGGACAATCTGTACCACTTGATGACAAATTGCAATTCCATTTCCACGCCAGCGGGCGTAATGAGCCTGACAGACAAATTTCAGAAATCAGAAACAAAAGTAATTTACAAAATTTGCTGAAGAAAACATCTATATTATTTTTAATAATTGTCTTTCAAGCTATACTTATCACTTATGTCTATGTAAATATTATAATAAGAAAGTCGATTTTTTTAAGTATAAATACTGAAACAAAACAATAGAAATATACATCGTGTTTGGGCGCAATGTGCCTGACGAGCACAATGATGGATAATGTTAGTATTATTGGGAATATTTATAAGCTACTGCATTATTTCAGTATCAAGTAAGTAAAATAAAAGATTCTGATGAACTGGCCAATATGGGCTTGAAGGTCACGTGGAAACAGGAAAGTACTGAAAGGTGGAAGTAGCTAGGTCGCCGCGAATGACGAATATTCTTCTTCTTCTACCACTTTTTCCCACACCTTGTGGGGTCGCGGGTGCGAACTGTGGCGCACATGTGGATTTGGCCCTGTTTTACGGCCTGATGCCCTTCCTGACACCAACCCCTTATCAAGGGATGTAATCACTATTGCGTATTTCTGTGGTGTTTGGTAGTGTAGTGTGTTGTCTGATTATAATGAGGAGAATTTTGGAACAAACACACACAACCGGTCCCCGAACCAGAAGAACTCGTGATTAAAATCCCCAACATGGTCTGGAATCGAACCCGGGACTATCTGAACCAAAGGCCTCAACGCTGACCATTCAGCTAAGGAGTCGGACCCGAGAATGACGAATACGAGATAGAATTAACACGTGTACCCCAGTTGCGCCCGACGGAAGGTTAACATCAGTAGTGGTCACACCTTGCGGAGGCTTCTGCGCCGGTAGTGGACACTGGATATACAAATGAATACATTCATTAGGATATGGTTTTTACTTCGAAAAACTTCTCACTCTTTCAAGTGGTACGGAATGTCCTCTCCTAAATATTTTTAAGCCAGTAGCTGACACTTAGCGGGTAATCAACCGGTCAAGTGGTACGAAATGTCCGGTGGTACGAAATGGCCTTGGTACGAAATGTCATAGAAGCGTTATGATAGTGAGTAAAAACTGTGTCGTGGGGTAAACTCAAACGCGAGTGAATTTTTAACTGTAAAGAGCAGACCAATTAATTTAATGGTCAGTAAAGCACGCTACCTCTCTGTGCGGTAATTTAAGTTTAAAAGGAAGCCGATAACCCGCAATATTGCGACACGTATTTAATTTTCTTTTGGTACTTATCTAGTATTTAGGATGTCTGCAATAGTTAGCTTGTGATATCTTCCAAGTGCTTAGGAATTTTTCATCTGATGAAAAACAGTACGTTTATTGACATTAAATCCTCTGTGAATGTTAAACATCTTTCAGAAATTTATATTGTCCAATTTTTTCGGAGATTTGGCACTAGATATAATTTAGTATTATTATACATGGAGTAGTGCATTTGGTTCTCTTTGTTTTCAGGTCGTCGTCTCTGCCGTTCGTACCTTTCAGAATTCCGAGTATCCCGTCACACAGGAAGTGAAGCCGCACCGTTTATAGCACTGTCTAATACACACAGTCGCGAAGCTCCTTAGTGATGAAATGGCATCCTGTTAACAAGCGGAACGACACTAGCGCTCGCAGCGGCCAGCAAGCCGGTACTGTTCTCTACCCAACAGCTGATTGTACCTCCACGTAAATTATAAATATTGCAACCATCTGAACAACTATTTTAATAGTAAATTTTACAGAACACGCTGATAGGCTAGACTATTTATTGCTACAGCATGGAAAGCGTTGTTATAAGACCTTTTATTGAACTGAATTTGGTTAAGATTTCATCAACCTAAATGACTGAAGTTTAGGTACTTCGTGTTTTTTCTATGGCACTGAAAACTTTCATTGCAAAATTTGATGTTGTAATATAATCTCAGTTTCACAAATAATTTCAATAGCAACAGTTTAGTACCTTCACAGCATTCCTGTGGAAAATGCTAGACACTTATTCCATCCTGAGTAAGACAATATAATAATGGCTGCCTGAACTTTCTAAAAAACCCATTTATCATCATAACAAATGAACTATTTGCTACTTTTGGTGTTCGTTCATCACCTAAATATTCAAACCCAATGATACTGTTACTAGAAGAATCATATGCCATGTTGCACATTAATGACATTTCACCCATTGAAATATTCACTAATCTTTCATGTTCTGAAAAAGATTTTACTTTTTATTTCTGTAGTTGAAAAATACCTTCATTTAATCCACATTTAAGCCGAACATCCTCCATGTATTTCTGCAGTGTTCGTACTGAGGGGAGATCAAAGTACTGACACAGAAATCGGTAGCCTTGCGGACTACAGTATAATAAGTTTAGAGCGAATAAGTTAATTTCCTCATTCCATCTAACTCCACACTTATTTTTTAGTGTTGATCTCCTAATTTTGATTTCCTAATTTTACTTAACAATACATTAAGTGCCTCCTGCGTTAGGTATTTAGAACCTATACATTTCAGTTTTTCTCTGTCCGAGAGAACACCTTTCCTAGCTGCTTTATGATTTCTACCTTGACATTTACATGTGCATGTACACATCCTTAGCTCCCTACACTTCCGCCGCAAACGAACCACTTCAGCTGACTTATATTTGCACCTCTTCTTCAGGCTATCAATAATTTCATTCAATTTTTGTATTTCTTCTGCCGCTGACACTTCCACTGCATTACTCGATACAGATGGTGCGATGTCTGAAACAGTCTCTGTCCTAACAACAGCTCTTGTTCTCTCAACACCTCTTGACTGCCTACAAGATAATTTCTTCTTCTTTGACATGGATCCATCATCTCTAATCAATAACGCTTGCTTTAAGGGAATCCGTGGAGGTTTATTTGGAATGTCGAATACAGTTGAAGCTGCATTCCACACTAATTTCTTCGTTTCGACTGACATAAACTGGCTGTCTTCAAAATGTTTCGAGCATAACTGTATGTTATTGTACAAATAGTTCACATCTTTCTTCATTAAATCAGCCCTCCTACCATTTACAAGCCATTTTCTACACCTGAAAATTAAAATGTCGCTACGTGTTAGAGGAAAAGATTGGGTTAAAACGTTATTTAATTTAATAATTGGGTGGATTTCCCCCACTTAGTTATACTTCTGGATAATTGACAAACCAAAAACTTACTTATTTGAACTTCTATTTATACACCTTCACAATATTGGTCTATTATGTGAAAATGTAAACCGTAGGCAATATTGCTTGCCTTACCTTTCAGCATCTTTAGAAAACCTAAAAAATGATAGCTCTGGTGTGTTCTTCTTGTTATTGGAGCAGTTAACTGCACTACACACATCTCCTTTCGTGAACACCATCTTAATTTAACAGAAAATGAATCACTTGTAATGGAACTACCTCACACTAACCTTGCAAATTATACACAACTTACACATCTCAGTAGACCAGAAGCTTGCTGGCAACGTGGAGCGCTGTATGTATGTAATTTTGTAAAAATGTTCTTTTATATGAGACCGATTTTCGCGCTGACGCGACAAATATTACACACACACACACACACACACACACACTACGATATGCAAAAAGGCGGAGGTCACACACGACAACATCACCTCCACCAAAACAGATGTAAGAAAACTTACGTTTTATAAAAGATACCTGTAGAATATATGCCAATCTTTATGGCTCAAAAACTTAAGACACTTGTACAAGAACATATACCTCCACCAAAAAAAAAAAAAAAAAAAAAAAAAAAAAAAGAGGAGAACAGAAACCTGTAAACAGATGTAGAGTTACTGCTTAAGGAGTAAGTTGCTGGAGTCTGGTTTTGCGTGGGACCGTTTAATAAAGCGTCACATTATTTTTAGCACAACAAATCAAATGTTATGTGTTACTGTGTTATACGCATGTTAATTTATCATTCTGATATGATGGTAACTTCTACCAAATTATTTGTATTCCTTTCATATAATAATTATTCTCTGTATATCCATATGCTTTACAACCAACTGTAAAATAGGACGATATTAAGTGACTAAAAACTATTCTGAAAGTATTCATCGTCATAAATATATTTATCGATTTATATCGCCAATGAACGAACATAAATAAAGATCGTTTACACCAGGGCCTCTCAGGGTGCATGCGCGTGGTGCATGCACTGTGCACGGTGCAAAAGACGACTTGGCTTGGTTGACCAGAGTGCAGACCCCCCACTCCTCGATTTTGAGCAATAGCGCTTACTCTCTCTTTCCTCACGCCTCCCTCGCTCCGCCTGTCTCCCTCTGCCCCACTTGCGCCGTAGCGCTCCAGATCCGGGCTGAGTTGAGCCGAGTATAGCCGAGTAGAGCCGAGCTTAGCCGAGTAGCCCAGAGACGAAGCGTTGATCCGAGCTATACCGAGCGGCACCGATGCACAGTGCACGGAGCTCTTGCGCCTCGCTCTGCACGCGTGAGATTTTGGGCGTTTGAGAGGCCCTGGTTTACACCAAAAGAAAAGAAGCCAGTTATTTTAGAATGAATGATTTCCGGGCTGTAGAGCTGTGATCTAATGAAACTCCTCTTTCTTTCAGATGTTATATCGACGGTTATAGTACACTTATAAGTGATATGTATTAGCCGAAGTCTAGTCGCACAGGTAGTAAGGTCACGCCATTTGTAGAGTTAACCACCAACATGAAGGTAAACGCCGTTTTAACGACCTGGAGTGTTTGTAAAATGGTACTCCACCAATCAGATTTATTTTGTATGGAGAGCGGTGGTAATGTCTCTTTGATGCAGTCTTCTGCACGTGCCTGCAGGAAAGGCGCTGGTGTGACATGTCATTGTACAATTTTGACTTGTGTATCATTGAGCGATAATGTGGAGGCCTTGAAAACGTTCTACAAATGAAATGCAGAATGGCATTCTTCAAGATAATGTAGCTGTACCAGGAACCAAGGAAATATTCGAAACTGCAAACAATAGCCTATAACAGTACCTCGAAATAAGCAACGTGCCAACGCCACTGCTGAAGTGAAATAGCAGTTTGGTTGACGTGTTATTCCTTGCAAAAAGTCAGCCAGTGGTTAATGCTTCAAGCGTCCTTATAAAATATCTACTGCAAATTTAAGGGGCTGCCTGGCCGAGGCGGTAAAGGCGTGCTCGAATCCCCGTCAGGAAGTCGTAAAATTTAAGAAACGAGATTTCCACTTCCGGATGTGCATATGGCCCTGAGGTTCACTCAGCCTACACCAAAAATGAGTACCAGGTTAATTCCTGGGGGCAAAGGCGGTCGGGCATAGAGCTAACCTCTCTACCCCATCACGTGCCGAGGTTAACAAGGGTGGAAGCCTTCCACTCCTCCAAGGGCCTTCATGGCCTGTACGGAGGTGACTTTGCTTTACTGTAAATGTAGACGGAACGGCTTGTCGAAGGAGAAGTTCCAGTAGCCCACTTCTCTATAGCCGGGACAATATACAGTACATTCCACATTGAATGCTGAGGCCTAACATTGTGCTATGAATGTAAGACTACGGCACATAATGCTGGAGTGTAGTTGTTATTAGATCCGCAGTAAGAGTACGAATTAATTGAGGGATATCGAAATTCTTCTATTACCTGTTAAGTGTTGACAAGTTAATCAATAAATACTAACATTACAGCAGATTGGTAATCTCGTAACATGCAAAGTGCATACAGCTAAATCTAATTTATAGTTGATGATATACAGTACTTAAGCTCAGATCTTACATATAGAATATATTAACCGTGAAATTGGATATTTTTATTTGTCTGAAGGCATTCTGACAGTGACTAGAAGTTCAATTAATATTGGTATAATGCAAGGTAAAATCCTAACCTGTCTTGTAATTTGAATCAGATATACGCAAATAATTTGGTAGAAATAAATTAAATTGGTGAGTGAGTTAATGACGAAGTTAGGACATCGTATCAGGCTCCAACTACTTACAAAGCAGCTAGTCCTGTAAGTGGCCTCAGAGCCTCTCGTGGTACGTGATGTAACCCACAGTTCTGCAGCGACCTGCGGGGAAGAATGGAGGAATCAGACCTTCTGGAAAGTAGCCAAGAGAAACATTGACGCTTCACTTCGCTGAGGCATATTTAAAGTATCAATTTCAGTGCCACAATTTGTTTCTCTCCAGTTGTTGACGTTTAACCACCGAAATTCACATCATGTGTCAAGAGCCGCAGTCAAAAATTGGCCGACCTCGGACCGAATCTGAGCCAATGAGTTTAACCGTTTTGACCGATCAAACAACGAATAAAGGCTAAATGTTAAAACAACTACTGGCCAGGTTCACTCTACTATTTGACTACATTTAATAAACAATAAACAGTGATTAAAGGTAAAACTACATCATATTTTGGTTTCAATGTTATTTTTCAAGAGTTGAGAAATCAAATAACAATCAGAGCTCTCTACCGTTAGGCTTCTGTAGGTATTAATGGTGCAAAATCGGGTAAGTTTGAAGTGCAACGTACGTACTTTGTCGTTACTTATAAACAATTTTGGTGTTAATACATGTCTACAACTATATATTTTGAGATATTTCGGAATTAGTCCTAACGTTACGAAATCTTTTTGGTTTAACATATAGTTGTGTATGAATCAGCATTTTTTAAAATGACCTCATGAACGTTTTTTTAATGACGGTTAAGTAATAAACCCTTAAAGGACCTACTGAAAATAGTTTGCATTAACTTAAATCCAGGCTGTACCTTAATTAAGGCCACCCACGGCCGCTTCCTTCCCACTCCTAGCCCTTTCCTGTCCCATCGTCGCCATAAGACATATCTGTGTCGGTGCGACGTAAAGCAACTAGCAACTTAAATCCAGATTTCAAACAGATTGTTAAATCAGAAATGTAAACTTTTGCAGAATTAAAACAGCGTTTTGTTTAATTTGTGTGATTCACTTCATTGAAATTAAATCGAATAACTTTATCACTGATAATTTTGGGAGTTGTACAATATTACACAACCCACAACCTCTTTAATAATCTCATACGTTTAGTAGTTCTGGGCCTCAACTTCACATACTTCCTTTAAAACATACCTTCATAAATACTGAAGAGTATTCCGAACATGTAACTATTTCTAATTCGTTTTTCCCCAAGACTTCATTTTGTTATACGTGGAATGATTTTAGATATATTGGTTAATTATACAATTTATTTCATAGGGATACGAACACTTATTGTATTTATAAAATTACGACAATATTTTTGCTTAATTGTGAATAAATTGTCCGCCTCTGTGGTGTAGTGGTTAGCGTGATTAGCTGCCACCCCCGGAGGTCCGGGTTCGATTCCCGGCTCTGCCACGAAATTTGAAAAGTGGTACGAGGGCTGGAGCGGGGTTTACTCAACCTCGGGAGGTCAGCTGAGTAGAGGTGGGTTCGATTCCCACCTCAGCCATCCTGGAAGTGGTTTTCCGTGGTTTCCCACTTCTCCTCCAGGCAAATGCCAGGATGGTACCTAACTTAAGGCCACGGCCGCTTCCTTCCCTCTTCCTTGCCTATCCCATCCAAACTTCCCATCCCCCACCAAGGCCCCTGTTCAGCATAGCAGGTGAGGCCGCCTGGGCGAGGTACTGGTCATTCTCTCCAGTTGTATCCCCCGACCCAATGTCTGAAACTCCAGGACACTGTCCTTGAGGCGGTAGAGTTGGGATCCCTCGCCGAGTCCGAGGGAGAAACCGACCCTGGAGGGTAAAAAGATTAAGAAGAAGAAGAATTGTGAATAAATTCATAGTTCATTCGGACTTTAAGAATAATTCGCATATATCTCGTACGTTAATCTAATTATCATTAAAATAAATTTAGGATTACATGAAGTTTATCAGATTTTCGTAGAGTAATTAATTCAGATAAGGGCTAAAACAGACAATTTGATATTCGAATTTACGCAGTACTTCTCATGTTCATTCGGTTAGAGAAAAGTGAATCAATATTCTTAAAGAGTCGTAACTCATTTTTTCGGCCATTTTCGTTTTCTCTCATTTTATACTATATTTACATTGAGCTACCGATTGGTTTTCAAACGGGCGTTTGTCGTGATTATCGTTGAGTGGGTAATGTATGTCGAAATATACGTTTGTTTCTGAACGGATGGATCTCACTCAGATACGTACAAAGTAATTACAATAAGGCCTAACTAAAATTGCATAGTATTATGGATTTCCAGAGTATTGTCTGTAGAAATGAAGTAACTGACTATCCGTTTTCTCATATACTGAGGCATGTTGATTTATTATTATGCCATTTATTAAGTGCATATTGCAATACATTTTAATTAACAGCAGTTATTTTCTGTATTAATTATTGGAATCACAGGCTGTATATTTTTAAAAGGTTGTAAGTCATGAAACTTCGAAATGAAAATTTTAAAAATGGTTATCCGCTGAACAATTTTGGATCAATGTCTATTTATAGCTGCCCAGTGAGATAAGTACACCGTACTTTGTTGCCGGGATGAGTGGCTCAGACGGTTAAGGCGCTGGCCTTCTAACCCCAACTTGGCAGCTTCGATCCTGGCTCAGTCCGGTGGTATTTGAAGGTGCTCAAATAAGACAGCCCCGTGTCGGTAGATTTACTGGCACGTAAAAGAACTCCTGCGGGACTAAATTCCAGCACCTCGGCGTCTCCGAAGACCTTAAAAAAAGTAGTTAGTGGGACGTAAAGCAAATAACATTATTATTATTATTATTATTATTATTATTATTATTATTATTATTATTATTATTATTATTATTACGTACTTTGTTTATTTTATATCCTTAACTTTTAAACAGTTTTTTTCGCATTTTCCTGATTTTTTGTAATATCTGAAGTAATTTCTTTTCAGGTTCGACTGAGTTATTTTATGACTCTTAGGCTGCGGTTACGGAACAACTAGCGGCTACCGGCGCGGGATAGCGCCAGCCAGCACTACATTTTATAAACATCGCTCAGTGTAGAAGCATTTGAAATTCTCATTTTATCACGCGCGAGCTGGTGTTATCTAACACAGAGCGAGTGAAACGGTCCTCTGTTTGCTTGCACAAGTTGAAGCTTGTCAGCAGAGTGGTAATCATGGATTGTGAAAAATTAATCAACGAAAAATAACATTTAATTTCACTCAAATTTTAACATTTTAAACGAATTATGTTTAATATGAAAGAAAATATAGAAAATAAAATATTATTATTGTCTATTATATTCCAAAATATTTTAATTTCATTAATTCATTTTAGCTCAGTGTTACTGAAGGTTTTTCTTCTGATGAAATTGAATGTTCTTTTTCTTTCTGTGCCTTGTAACAAGGTCCTTTATATTATCTAAAATATAGTAAAATGTAACTGGCCTCATTCGATAATATTCGAGAAAGTTTTGTTCGTCGTCTTTAAGCATTCTATGCAAATGACTGAATTCACAGAGTTCTCGACGATTTTGGCATTCAGTACCTTCGTCTATGTAAATATCTAATTTTAGAAAACTATTTTCGTATAAAAATAACTCGTCACCTACAGATGGAGTCACTTTTTTGTATGTTGGGCTATGCCATTTCTCCATTCACCATCCATAAATTCTACCTACAGTTAGTGGAAAATAAATAATAATAATAATAATAATAATAATAATAATAATAATAATAATAATAATAATAATAATAATAATAATAATTCGCTCAGAGTGGCATCCAGTCTACTATCAAGAACACACGGGAGGGCCTCTACTAGCTACTAGCATGTTACAGCGCTAATAGAAGCGAGATGTTCCGTAACAGCAGCCTGCCGAAACTAATTTTGAATAATAAATTTATAAACTACATCAAAGAAAAATATGGTAACAGTATTATACCCGAAAAAACAAACAGCCTAACATTTATAGGAATTAAATAAAAGATCCCTGAAAGCGTATTTAATAGTACATACGCCCTTTAAAGAAATTGATTTCAGTCTCTTTTATTGTTTGAAGATTGTCTTTGGAGCACTGTCCTTCACCTTTCGGCTCCATACGGTACTCTTGCAACACAACTGTAATATGTAACCCTATCTGCTGGCACATGACACATTAGTTTACGAATCTATCGTATTTTAAGTCCACTTTGTTTCCCTCCGAGCATCGCCGGAAATTACATGATTGGTTTATTTCAAGATCATCTGGCTGTGAACTGCGTCAATGTTTGCTTTGGCTGAAAGTTTGTTTTTGACAGCGAAGTTAAGATGTGTGAAGACAGTTGTGGAAGAACAAGAGAAGATGTGTTGAGTGTTGGGTTTTAGAAGGTACTCACAGCTTTCTCAGAAGTCGGAGGCTGTAGAACGCATTTGAATGAAGCTTTTCCATGATGTTGTCCGTAAGGATCCTGAAAGAGAAACAAAATACAGTTTATGAGCCAACTTATGTGTGTATATCAAATTAAATAAATCATGGATAGATGGAAAGCATGGCTACAGTATCCTTCCACAGAACAGGAGTGGTTCGTGAAATATAAGCTAAGCGAGCTTAAACAAAATGAATTAAACTCAATTTTCTTTTCATATTCAATAACAGTTGCTTCAACACTCTAGCACGGTCAGAAGAAATAAAGCGAGAAAGTACACATTTCTACAACATGTTTAGGGCATGACGGTCAAGGTGAACATTCTAATCAATTACTTTCCAACATTATTGTTCTTTTAAACTGTGTAGAATTTACTTTGCTATGCATTTTGGAATTAGCTCTTGTTTAATGGGGCGTCTGATGAGCTCCTCATAAGTTGGCATTGTAGTTAGCAATAACTGATCATGTTTCTATCGCTGTGAATTGATAAAAGGTTTTCTTTAAAGAGTAAATTAGGATTAGTGCCAGTGTGAAATGGATAGCGAAAGGAACCCGCTTAGGCGTGTTGGTCTCCTGGTCATTTAATTTTTAAATTTGAATTGGCAAATCCTTTACGGCTTACGGAGGCACCGAAATGTCGGAATATTGTTCCGCAGGAGCTTATTTAAGTGCCAGTACATCTATTGACACGAGCTTGGAGTATTTGCGCACCTTCAAATACTATTGGCCTGAGAAAGTCACCCATCTTGACACAGGGTCATTAACATTTTAGAAAAGAAGAGTGAAGTAGTTAAGAACAATTAACCACTGGATCCTGAAGAAAACTATATATGACAAATGTTTATATATGAACAATAAAATATACCAAGCACATGGCTATTGGTCACGTAGCTATCGGGTTGCATTCGGGAGATAGTGGGTTCGAACCCTACTGTCGACAGTCCTGAAGATGATTTTCCGTGGTTTCCCATTTCACTCAAGGCAAATGCTGGGGCTATACCTTAATTAAGGCCTCTGCCGCTTCTTTGCCCGCGTTTATTAATTCAACCATTTATTTAAAAGCAAATTAAAACATTATATTTATTAAGTCACATCCTTTTGACGTAAATTGCACGAAATACATTATTCTATTTTTATTATATTATTACTTTCAATGCTTAAGATCCCGGATTGATGGATGGTACAAATGATATTAAAACCATGTAAAAGACCATGTTATATAATACAAAATATATTGTTTCCTTATAAAGCCTTGGGATAAACTATATTAATGTCATTCCATTTGGAGGTAAGATGTATACTGTATTGTATTTGCCTTTCGAACTCTTGAAAAATCCACGTACAGTTGACAATGGCAAAAGCACCGTTTTCGAAGATGGAGTCCTACAACTTTAAGCGATTGTCCTTGTGATGCACATAGAGAAACTCAAACAAACGGGGGAACTACAGTCTTCGAAACTGAATCGATATATCCAACGGAATTATGTGAATCCGGGGAATGAATATTACTTCGCTCGCGGCATGTCCAGTCATGAGAGTGGCTTCAATAATATTCGGCATCAGTTCCTGGACTGGAAGTCGTGTTCCGTTGCAGAGGGAAGCAGGATTCATATCCTTGAGAAGGATAGTCGGTGATACATTCATCCGTTCCATTATGTTCGAGGGTACTCGAGGTGACTCCAAGTTTTTCAAAAGCTCTGTCGTGTAGTTGACAACCTCATCTGTATTACATATTGTGTTGATAGACTTGTACATTTGTAGAACCACGGGTAATTCTTGTCGATGACATTGAAACCTTCACTTCTTGGAGGAAGAATCGCTCTGTGACACAGCCATGTGTAATTGGTGAAATGCTGTGGCGATAAATGTTTAAACTTTCAGATCTGTGCGTGTTTATTATTATTATCTATCTTGTGTACTGTATGTTTCCTCTAAATGAATTTATAAAATGTAAGACTGAGTTAGTTGAAAGAAAATATAGTTCACGTTTTATTGCTGGTATAGCAAAATCCTTGTATAGCCTAAAATTTTAAGTGAATGAGGTGAATATCGGCTAAATATGAAATAAGTAACTAAATACATAATTAAAACAATTAAGAGTAATATAAGTAATTAATGAAAGCATTAAGATTCATCTGAGAATACACCTATGTAAACATTTCAGATCTTATGTGTCGTAGATTTGACTGGGCTTCCCACACATACACACAAACACTTCCGAATATTACGGGCTGATGGCTCCTCGTGTCGCGGACCAAAAATGGCTTCCTACTCAATCGACTTACAATCCGAGGGTACTCTAAGTGACTGCAAAATATTCAAAAGCTCTGTCGTGTAGTTGACATCCTCATCTGTATGACATGACATGTCGGTGGACTTTTCAATTTATAGAAAACCGGATAATTCTTGTGAGTGTTGCTAGTTGATGACGTTGACATCATCATGTCTTGGTGCAAGAATTGCTCTTAGACACAGCCATGCGTCTTAGGTGAAAACCTGTGCTCACCTATGACAAACATTACAGATCTTTGTTTGCCGTAGATTTGGCTGGACATAGCACACATGCACAGACAGACAGACAGACAGACAGACAGACAGACAGACAGACAGACAGACAGACAGACAGACAGACAGACAGACAGACAGACATAATGGACTGAAGGAAAATGCCTCCGTATTCCACGGACTTAAGATGGCATCTTGACTGATATATGTATTATTCCTTGTTTATCATTATCGTCTATCTTGTGTCCTATATGTTTCCTCTAAATGTGTACATGTCCAACCCTTGACCCCTTTCTCTACGGGGTTTGGGAATGAAGCGAGATGAATCTTCGTAGCGAGTTTTTACGACCGAATGGCTTTCGTGACGTCAACCTAGTCACATATGTGATAGAGTGAAGATGGTGAAACCCGGCGCCGGCACATATCCCACTCCTCTCGAATAGCTCAAGACTTTACGTCCCCATCCGACGGACCAATCTCCATCAACAGCGTCACATGCCCTCACACCATATAATACCAAAAACGGCTTCCTACGCCATGGACGTAAAATGGCTCCTTGAATTGTGTTCTCTACCTGTCTTATGTCCGTTGCCTAGCGACAGTGACTCTATGCATATCATCGCTTCACCGGTAAAACGTTGTATCCCACAATACTCTTCCTATCCATTATTCTCCTTAAGACTGGTCACGCCCCCCCAGCCACATATGGATACGCAGTCCATCAGAAGGGGTTCACGTTGTTTCCGACCATTCTAGTTTCGATGTTTTGAGCGTTCTCGTTTTCACATCACCTCTCTTCTTCTTCTTCTTCTTCTTCTCTTTATCTGCGAGGGATCCCACCTCTACCGCCTCAAGGGCAGTGTCCTGGAGCTTCAGACTCTGTGTAGGGGGATACAACTGGAAAGGATGGCCAGTACCTCGCCCAGGCGGACTCATCTGCTATGCTGAGGGGGATGGGAAGATTGGAAGGAATAGACAAGGAAGACGGAAGGAAGCGGCCGTGCCTTAAGTTACGTACCATCCCGACATTTGCCTGGAGAAGAAGTGGGAAACCAAGGAAAACCACTTCCAGGGTGGCTGAGGTGAGAATCGAACCAACTTCTACTCATTTGACCTCCCGATGCTGAGTGGACCCAGTTCCAGACCTCGTACCACTTTTCAAATTTCGTGGCAGAGCCGGGAATCGAACCCGGGCCTCCGGGGGTGGCAGCTAATCACACTAACTAGTACACCACAGAGGCGGACAACATCATTTCTATGAACTAATATTCTTTGAGTTGCGAGCAGTTTGTTATCTTCTTCTGAACCGACGACCTAAATTTTAAGCCCTGTAAAACAAAAATCGTAATTTATCTTCTTCCCTCGATTCCGTAGCAGCTATTAAATTCAATATTCACAGTGAATAACTGGGATGTGTAGCCTACGTATCGTCTAAGTAAGTGAGGTTGCATTCTTACGTGAGTGCTGATTCCATAATCATAAACACAGAACCTCTACTTCAACGTGAGTCAGAACTACAGGCTGTAGGCTATGCATAATATGATTAAATTAATGAACTGGTATATTTTAATGCATCGCAGTAATTGGAAAGCAGGTGTTCGTTGAAAGAAACTGAATCGTGGTGCTAGTAATTGTTTTAAGTTCAAATAGGTGACTTGGCAGCTTCCTTCTCATTCTTAGCCCATCGATGCGGTGTCGGTGCGACGTAAAGCAAATTACAGAAAAATAGGTAACCATCCTCTAAACTGAAATTAATATCTTACTGTTGAGCGAAGATTTCTTGGCCTAGTTACTTTACAGTAAACTGAATGCAGAAATTTAAGGTAATTTCTAATTCTTCGTGAATATATTCTACCCAAGATGCAATAAGTATTATGACATATTATTGTATTAAACAAATAATAGTACTTTAACGTACAAATGAAATAAATATTATGGTGCGTGATAGATAAATTATGGTATACTGACCATAATTATGGTACCGTTGCCATCACTGCTTAAGATAGACGTTGCCGTTGGCAGTAAATTGACTGTACCCGTTTCCCTTACGTAGTTAAGCATTGTTTGGTGGTCGATGCTAATGGCCCTTAAGGAAGTATCCTACCTTACTGCATGCTGTGCTGCTCTCCACTAATCGACTGTTTGAGGTTAATGCCCACTTTGTGGGCGCTATCAATTAAACTACAACAGCTCCTGTTAGGGCCCAAGTTGAGGAACTCTTGTTAACCGCAGCGTGAAGTAATGGTGTCCCATAACTTTGAGACTAATAACACGAAGAGTTGAGATCATTTACTTGCATAAGAACGTAATCAGGATGGAGACTGAAAGGTCAGGGAATAGTATATAGCGCAGTTTACATTTTCTTCCTTCAATGACTAAAAATGTATGGGCAAGGCAATCACCCCTTGTAACATAAATAGGGCATGTATGAGCAAACCCCGAACCACTTGATAAGCAACTCCCAAAGCCAGCAAACACCACGGACTGATAGATGCAGGCGCAAATGGACAACAAGTGGAGTTGCGTTTTCTAATTCTTAGTCATCTAACACTTTTTTCAGCTGCACCAAGAGATGTTCATCAGTCAAACAGGATCTTTGTGCTTATCAACTGAAAAATGTCTGAATACATCTACACTAACTTCACAGTAAACATAAAAGGCAAAGGACATCGTCTCCTTCGGGAACCCAGAAGAACTCTTCTCTTCATGAATTTGCGTTTAGGTGCGTATTTCGTTGTTTTTGAGTGTACAATGATGGCTTTCCGATTGGAACTGCGCCGGAACCCGTCGCTGATTGTTGGTTAGGTTTACGATGTAAAATAGTGACGGATGAATAAACACTGGCCTCCTACGTTTCGTGAACCAATAACCATCCATGAATGGATATGAGGAAGTAATTTTAAAATTCTATTCTCACCCGTCATACAAATTCTTCTCACGGTTTCCTTACATTAATTCCAGGCGAAGAATAGCGTCATCATAACATTATAGACATTCATTGATTCTCGATTTTAATTACTGTTTTCCTAGTGTATCAACGTGGTCGATTATACCGTAGGTTCTTAGTTGACTGAAGAAACGAATTCTAGAACCACAAGCTCAGTTGTAATGCTCACACAATAGCTGTTTTTTGTAGAATCCAGCGATCTCTGCACGAGACGTCCTTAATTGGTGGTTTGTAGTTGGAATCTCAATGTTTACAGTCAAAGAAATGCAAACGAATAAAATATATATATTTGGAATGTTTAAAATTTGAAAAAAATGAAAATGGTTCCGCAGTGACGCGAGACAGCAGCAAGGTTGCCCTGTAATTCGGACATCCATGACTCAAACATCACCCGATTCGTCATTGTGAGGATTCTGAAATATATGATAAAATAACTTACAATAGTACGACATGGAGTACATGGCAAAAATATACTAACAGGGGTGAAAAAGAGAGGTTAGGAAACCAACATGGTGCGGCTCGCACGACGTCACAACACGTCACACACGACTGCCAACTTAGATGCGGCTAGTGACAAGATCATTGGTCTGGGGGCAATCAAAAGGGGTCAGGGGGTGTAAGCACCCTGGTTAGAGGCGCAAATCGGCCCACAGACTTCTGGTATGCCCTGGTACATTACTGGCTACTAACAAGACCATTGGTGTGGATTGGTTAGACTATTGGCTAGAATATTAGTCTCCCAGTAAAATCGAACCGCGCAGGTGAATTTCACTCCCGTATTTAATATATTCACGTCACGGATGCATCCGGCAAATGCCATGAAACTTTCAAACTTCGCGGTTTTGTTATTTCCGCAGAATATGGCAGACCTGTGGCCACACATGGTGCGAACTCTATCGGAGACAATAGCAAACTACTCCGGCCTATAAGAACACAGAAAATTACCGCATTCTCCAGATTGACATATAGTCACCGTTTTAATTTTTAATAAAAGTTAAAAATACTTCTGGATGTGGATTGACGACCCCTGACAAGCATAACTTACGGAAAGATTTCTCATTTATGCTACTTAAGATATTTTTCTTTAGAATTTCATTTACGTCGCAACGACAACGATAGGTTTTATGGCAATGATGGGATAGGAAAGGGCTAGGAGTGTGAAGGAAGTGGCCGTGGCCTTAATTAAGGTACACCCGCAGCATGTGCCTGATATAAAAATGGAAAACCACAGAAAACCATATTCAGTGCTGCCGACAGTGGGGTTCGAACACACTATCTCCCGTTGCAAGCTCACAGCTACGCGACCCTAACCACACTGCCAACTCACTCGGTCCTTAAATCTATCGGCAAGGATTAGAGCTATGACTCATTATTATTTTATCTATAATTCTCAGTTACTGTACATTGGTTCTTACTCTTTATTGTAAGAATATCGAACACGTTTGGCGCACGTGTTGTCTAGAACTTATTTCGATTTTAAACCTTCCATGTACTTGTAAGGTTCACCGGCTCAAGTAAAGTTCTGAAACTATAGACGTATTTGAACTCAAACATTTACTTTTGGTGAATACTAGTACCTACAAAGGTGCCGGGTGGGCAAAATAAAACTGGCCCGGAAAATATTTTTTACAATAGGACTGACGCGGGATTGTCCCTTAACATCACAGAAGATGCTGGCAATGGCCTCATCTGAAGAATTATTTTTCTATTTGCTTTACGTCGCACCAACACAGATAGGTGTTATGGCGACGATGGGATAGGAAAGGGATAGGAATAGGAAGGGAGCAACCGTGCCTTAATTAAGATATAGCCCCAGCATTTGTCTGATGTGAAAATGGGAAACCAGGGAAAATCATCTTCAGGGCTGCCGACATTGAGATTCGAACCCATTATCTCCCGGATGCGAGCTCACAGCTGCGCGCCCCTAACCGCACGACTAACTCGTCCGGTCATCTGAAGAAATGAAAATAATGTTTCGACACTCAGTTTTGCACTGCAGACTTTGCTGGAGATTTTGCCAAAACATTTCCAGTCTTAAACTCTTGCACAAACAATTCCACACAGGTTTTCGACTAATCGTGCTTCACGAAACACTCGACAATGAGGAACGCGCTATTTTACCGTAGCACCATTTTGTTTTCCATTCAACTGGTCACTAAACACGTCTGCTCCTCTCACTCACTCACACGTAAAGACACAGCGACGTACTCGGGAGATGCGCACGCGCAGACATGTGACAGCAAGCGATTGGTGCATCGAAATCACGGTTTTCAGCATTCCCTGTGATGGACAGTTCTCCTGCTCATTAATGAGGGTCAATTCCGCATCAGTTTTATAAATATTTTCCGGGCGAGTTCTATTTTCCCCACCCGGTATAAGAAGTACGGAGACTACATTCGGTAAAGTATGGGTGCAGCCCTGTCTGGGGCACCCGCGACGCGAGAGGGTGTAGTCATTCCATTGACTCCATATCTCCAGACAAGGCCATATGAAAAGTTGCGTGCCAACTCTATATAAGGTGGTGTTAAGAAAGGACTGGTTACTTGCTGCTATATTCCGAAAAGTAATTACGCTACCATTCATATAAGTAATTTCTCTAAATTGATTACATCTGATTGCAAGTTTGGAAGGTGTTTGCTAAATCTGGAAGCATCATCTGCTGTTTAAATTAATTGTTCTAACACGGAAAGATTAAGTCAACATGTAATTGTACAATACACAAAATTAGTAACTCACTTCGGTTACACCTCAATTTCTGATTAAATCTGGCTTCAATGGCGAACCTTTCAAATTAAACGACCTCTGAATAGCGAGTATGAAAACATCTAATGTTTGAAATTAAATGGAAAGGAATATTATAATTAAGACTCCAAGCCTTATGGAACCTTGCCTACCGACTGGTGGCCAAATAAATGAAGTCTACTTCAAATTAAAAACAACCAACCTAAAACAAAGGCCATTCTTTCCGGCCGTCAAATTAATTAAGAATGTAACTGGTTTCTACGTCCCACTAATTACATGTTTGTGGTTTTCGAAGACGCTGAAGTGCCGGAATGTTGTCCCATAGGAGTTATATCTACCGACACATCATGCTAACTGATGTCTGCTGTATCCGAAGCGGACCAGCACAAGTTCATCTTATGACACGCCACGAGTTATTGATATCACTGAAATAAACTGTTTATAACCGTTCTAATTTCCCCCAGAACAACACCACATCATCAACAGCAAATTACAAAATTACTAAGGAAGATACTTACTTACTTACTTACTTACTCACTGTCCGGCTTCAAGATAAATGTGCTGGCCTTTGATCCAAAGGGTCCCGGAAGTTGATTCCAGGCCGGGTCGGGGATGGGTGCGAATAGCGTCATCATTAGAATTCAGGTCGAAGCGTCGGCTCGAAGGCTTGCACTAGGCCATACGACATCATTATTACTCGCTCACACAAAATACTCACTCACTCATTCGCTCACTCCTTTGCACTTTTTTTTTGTTAGTTGCTTTACGTCGCACCGACACGGATAGGTCTTATGGTGACGATGGGACAGGGAAGGGCTAGGAGTGGGAGGGAAGTGGCCATGGTCTTAATTAAGGTACATCCCCAGCATTTGCCTGGTGTGAAAATGGGAAACCACGGAAAACCATTTTCAGGGCTGCCGAGAGTGGGGTACTGGATACCGGCCGCACTTAAGCGACTGCAGCTATCGAGCTCGGGACACTTAGCACTAGAGCCCTTGAAGGGACTAAGTAAGCCTCCTTGACAACTTCTGCTCAAACTATGCTGTCCTATGGTTTATTTCGCCATCGTCTTACTACCATTCTTCTCAGCTCCTATTCCGCATTCTCCAGCCACCTGGATCTATACCTGCCACTGATTGAACGCCCTTCTGGCTTTCCAAAGAAAACTATCTTGACCCTCCTGTCCTCTCGCACTTTTCTCAGGACCAAGATATCGCCGTCTGTTAATTTTCTTTTCTGAAACGATATCTATTGTACAGTTTTACAGTCTCTCCATTGCACAGTGGGCCAGAAATAAGATCTAGCCGAACAAAAGTAGCTTTTGACTGGAATGCTTTATGTTTGACATTTTATTTTTAGACATGTAGGCCCCTACTGGTACTGTTATATATACTAGACCTATCCTTTGCTCGAAAATAATCTCGATTTTACAGTATAGTAACACAATATGTCTTTGTATTTACTCTCGGCTCTCAGAAATCCTCCTCGTCGACATCATCGGCACTCTCAATCTCGTCATCCTCATCCTCTTCGTCCGACACGCAAGATTTGAGTTCCGCCAAAAATCGTCGGTTTCCGTAGCAACTGCCGCACTTCAAATGGCAAAGGCGCGTTCTTCTTACGTAAGAAAGGAGAAGCACTTGTTATTACCGGGTCATAACTTAGCAAAAGCCTGTTAAACACATCTTGAATGTTGTATTCTCGAGACGATTTTCTTGTATGATCCCCCCTGTATTTGATTATGTCTTGCCTCCTGTGCTTCTTCACTCAGCATACCTATTTGGCAGGATGGACGATTCAATTATACTTTCTCCATGTATAAGGATCTTGTACACGGTAGCTGGAAGGAAATACCATGGATATAACTCAAGATACAGACGTGTCGTGTTTGCAGTAAAGTTATCAAATTTATCAACATCAACAGGAAGTCCATTTGATATGGCACAAAGAATCACAGGAAATATCTTGATTATTTCTTCACTGATTCCGGTAATTCTAGCTGATTTGACTGGGTCACGAAAGAATCCTCAAACAGTATTTCCGTCATTGTAATTTACTACTCCTCCCCATCTAGGCTGATCTACGATTAGACACATTTCAGAGTGAAATCGTGCTACTATCTGCTGCTTATTCATAGCAACTTTGACCTTGTCTTCAGGTTTTCTAATATGCCATGCTTTTACATCAAATCCGTAGACAATATGCAGGAGGCATTCAAAAAATCTAATGTATGCATACAGGGGTGAAATACCAATGCAAAATGGCTGACATTATCTCTTTTTGATCGTTTTAGGTGTAGCTCCACATACATAACATTTTTGCGTCGGTATTTTACTAAAAGAATTTCAAACTTTACCATCAACCATAGTCAGGCAAAGTCAGTAATTACATTAAATTTCACGCCTTCAGCAACAACTTTAGTGGGAACCAAAGATCGTATTTGTTACTGAATACAACGAGCTTCTCTCTTACACATGTTTGATGTCTCCTTTTCGTACAGGATCTTGATTGGCCGACGAACTCTTGGAGAGGAAGGATGAAGATTTTGTCACAATACCATATTACATTCGTCGCCATTTGAAACGGAATGTAACTGCAAAGACACCAAAGAAGTAACAAATACATCTAAGTCACCTAACTCTGTATTTTCGGACTGGAAATTTGTTTGTAAACATTTTGATTGCTACTGCCGTTACAGCCCCACTTGATCACTGCTTTTACCGTATCATTTTCTTTAATACATTGTTTCATAACATCAGCTTGCACACTTACAAGTCGATGAATTGTGTGGCCTACAAGAGCCTGCAATGTTACTTCAGCAGAGATCTCCGTCACCTTGAGAGCTGCCTTTGGAGGGTAGCACTTCACATTAGAGATTGGGTAAGTGCCACTGTTCCTTGCTTTTGCCCCAACTCGTGTGTTGATATATTGTCTCTTTAAAAACTCATTATGTATCAAAAACCCTAGAGCTTCTTCTGTGTTATAATGCATGGGAGGCACTGATGGTGAAAATGAAAGACTCCCTCGGCCTCGAAACTCGATACCGTTGGTGGTCAGGAAAGAACAAGAATTGACCAAAAGAGTTCGGATAGGATAGATGAACGAGTAACGTGACACAAGTAAGTGGAAGCAACGTCAGACTCAATTAGGAGAGAAAGTTCAGAGCCCTTAGGGTCCATTTTAATCGCCTCTTACGATAAGCAAGGGATACCGTTGATATATTTCACCACTCTCACTCTCGTCATTTATGTAGTGTCTTTAAAATATCTAAAATCAGATATTTAAGTATGAGTTAGTAAATCATGGAAATGTGTCTATTGCGGTGGTCAATGGACATCGCACATCTTGATCACATTCAGAATGCTGTCATAAGACGTCCCAATTAATGAGAACATGCGAGGAAAACGTCTCCATGTCCTGCGTGTTATACTTAATACCATACCTAATGACACTGGCACTTACCATCTGGAAAGTTGACTGATATCGTCCAAGAGATAGACTCCCAGCAGCGATGGCAAGACACCATTAAAACACGTTCAGTACCTGCTTCTGAGCGGGACACTTGAATGCCTGGACCAGACATTTTCATGCCCGGCCCTCTTAACGTGCATTACTTAGTAAAATTTACCATTACTCCTGAACTATAAATGTTAGAAACATGATACTTTGTGCTAACCTCTATTAAATATTTAGGGTGTGATATCTGGTGTCAGAGGTTCCAAAATACGTCTAATTTTATACAGCCTATCTGTACTTTCGGCATAATGATTACTGTCACTGTAGTGAAGAAAGGAAAGAATATGAAGGAAGCGTATTCGGAACATAGTTTTAGAAAATATGGGGGTATGAAAAACAGGGTCTTCGTTCCAGTACATTTTATATCAGGATTTTGGATTAATCGGTTTCCACGACTGCATGAACGAATTCTTCGTGAAAGGCCGGGGCGCCGCGCCTATCACTTGACTCGCGTATAGATTGGTCTGCTCACACACATACTGTTAATATTCGTCATTCAGGAAAATACTCACCTAACTCAAAATATCCTGCTCATTTTCTGTTTGAACGTTTGCACCTGAATTCTCTCTAAATGATGGAACAGGTGGACAATAACTAGGATGACATGTATCAGGCACTTCACTTTCCTTTATAGGCCTATTGGATTCTGGAATCGGAATTTCCTCGTCACTCTCACTTTCACTATCTGAGTCTATTTCAGGAATAAGTTCATCACCAGAATCATCATTGTGAACAATATCTGATAGTTTTCTTTCGTAATGAACTTTGTTTTATAAGCCATTGTACTACACTCGGTAAGAACGACAGGCACTGCATTGGAATCTCAAGTACCGAATTGACACGCGAGGAAGTGCTGAGATATTCCCGCTAAAAACAGCTAAGATAAACATGAGCCCACTCAACGGTGTCCGGACATTTCGTACCACGGACATTCCGTACCACTTGATTTTTGAGGACATTTCGTACCACCTAGCTCGTTATCTACCTGCGAACGGTTTTCCCGTAATCCCCAAATATTTATGCCAGGACAATTCGTACCACTTGATGTCAAATTGGAATTCCATTTCCACGCCATTAACAATACACACACTTTAGAAATCAGAAACAAAAATATTTTTTTTCTGCTAGTGGCTTTACGTCGCACCGACACAGATAGGTTTTATGGCGACGATGGGAGAGGAAAGCCCTAGGAGTTGGAAGGAAGCGACCGTAGCCTGGTGTGAAAATGGTAAACGACGGAAAACCATCTTCAGGGCTGCCGACAGTGGGGTTCGAACCCACTATCTCCCGGATGCATGCTCACAGCCGCGCAAAAGAATTTACAACATTTACTAAAGAAAACTACATTATTCTAATAATTGGCCTTAAATTATACTTATCACTTATGTTCACGTAAATATTGTCCGACTCGTTAGCTGAATTGTCAGCTTACTGGCCTTCGGTTCAGAGGGTCCCGGGTTCGACTCCCGGCTGGGTCGGGGATGTTAACCTTCATTGGTTAATTCCAATGGCTCGGGGGCTGGGTGTTTGTGCTGTCCCCAACATCCTTGCAACTCTCACACACCACACACAACACTATCCTCCACCACAATAACACGCAGTTACCTACACATGGCAGATGCCGCCAACCCTCGTCGGAGGGTCTGCCTTACAAGGGCTGCATTCGGCTAAAAATAGCCATACGATATTATTATTACGTAAATATTACAATAAATAAATCAATTTTTTAAAGTATAAATTCTGAAAAAAAAAACAATACAATAGAAATATACAACCTGTGACAATAAAGTTCGATGAATGAAGTCAGAACGGTCAATCCGGCAACACTGGCGACACACAACGCTTCACCTGCGTAGCAGCAGGTTTTGACCACCTGCTTCCAACGTTGTTCTGTTGAGTATCGTGTGTGTGCCGTGTAAGACCTGTTTGACACAGTGCATGTTTAGTGCGTTGGTTCTGAGCTGCAAACAGGAACATGATCGACCAAAAGATCAATGCGCAGTTTTGTTTTAAGCTTGGCAACAAGACACCGAAAGAAACGCATGCGATGCTGGTACGTGTTTATGAAGATCAAGCACTGTCCTTAAAGTGTGTGTACGAGTGGTTCGCCCGTTTTCGAGGAGGCCGGAAAAGTCTTTCTGACAACCCCCGTAGGGGAAGACCGGCGACCGCCGTCAGTGACGAAAACATTGAGAAGGTGAGGACATTAATCACGAACGATCGGTGATTAACGGTGCGCATAATAATGGATGAACTGCAGATTAACCGTGAATCGTTACCCAGAAGTTAGAGAAGAGGAAAACGTGTTCTCGTCTTGTGCCACATCACGTGACTGGCGATCAGAAGCAGACACGTTTAGATGCTTCACAGGGTCTTGTCGAAACGGCGGATGCGACACTAAATATCTTGAACTGTATTGTCAATGAGGATGAAACCTGATGTCTCAGGTACGACCCTGAAACGAAACGGCAAAGCATAGAATGGCGTTCTCAGGGATTCCCTCGTCAGAAAAAGGTCAGAGCCGAAAAGTCAAGCATGAATCTCGGTTTGAAAGGAAAGAGATTTGACGATATTCCTGACATACAACGAAACGTGACGAGGCTTTTGAACACCATCCCAAAGGAAGCCTTCTTGCAAAGTTTCCAGGACATGTATTACCGATCTCAGCAGTGCATAGTTGTGAGAGGTGACTATTTCGAAGGATAGTAAGGTCACTGCCGTGCATTGTTCATCTATGGTATAGTACAGGACTATTCACCGAACATTATTGTCACAGGTTGTACCTCGTGTTCGGGCGCAATGTACCTGACGAGCGCAAGGATGGATAATATTCTACTGCATTATTTCATTATCAAGTAAATAAAATAAAATATTCTGATAAAGTGGCCGATATGGGCTTGAAGGTCACGCAGAAACAATAAACTAGTTAAAGGTGGAAGGAGCTTGGTCCCCGCGAATGAAAACTACGAGATAATTTACACGTTTGTCAGTCAGATCAGTTGCGGCCGACATCGGTAGTGGTCACACCGTGCAGAGGCTTCTGCGCCACGAGTGGACAATGGAAGAATACATTCATTAGGATGTCGTTTTTACTTCGCAATACTTCCCACTCTTTTATTTGCTAACTGCTTTACGTCACACCGACACAGATAGGTCTTATGGCGAGTATGGGGCAGGAAAGGCCTAGGAATGGGAAGGAAGCGGCCATGGCCTTAATTAAGGTACAGCCCCAGCATTTGCTTGGTATGAAAATGGGAAACCACGAAAAACCACCTTCAGGGCTGCCGACAGTAGGGATCCACTATCCTGGATGCGAGCTCACAGCTGCGCGCTCCTAACCGCACGGCTAACTCGCCCGGTTCCACTTTCAAGTGGTACGGAATGTCCTCTCCTAAATATTTTGAAGTCACTACCTGAGACTTCTCAGGTAATTAGCCGGTCAATTGGTACGAAATGTCCGGTGGTACGAAATGTCCGTGGTACGAAATGTCCTAGAACCCACTCAACGCGGGGGTTATCTCAAAAATGTCAACCAACTTCCTGCTACAACCAGTAACGCTGACTAAGGTGTAAGAATACATAGATGACGAATATAAACAACATTGTCTCGCGCGGAACATTAAACGTTTTACGCCGTCCACGGTCCGCAATGAGTTAACGCTGACATACAGCTTCTGCGGTTAAAATCAAATACCATATCTGATCGAGTAAAATGGAGTTCTTGGACCCAAAAAGCGGATCCTGCACCAGCGGGACAAACGCTTAGATGATGAAGAAAATATGAAGAAGACGATACTAAATCCCCGATCATTATAATAGAGGAGTTTAGATGTCTCCAGCGACTCCAGGGTCGTTGAAGCTCCCCCCCCCCCACCCCCCCGCCCACAAAAAAATACGATAAGTTACAATTGGAAACTCTGGTAGTATAGATATATACACTTACTTGGACTAGAATAGAAAAAGTCTACATCAAGACTAAACATGAAAACCTGTTGTATTATCTGACTACTATATTAAAACTTGGCATCTCTCACTAATTACAGACCAGTCAAGCCGTCAAGTCGCCGAGTTACACGAGTGTTAAATTAAAGGTTAAAAAGTGATCAATGTGTAGAAAGTAATGATGGACAACAAGAAGGAAATTTGAATTCAGAGGTTTGCAAGGATTTTTGTACATTGTTTACGTTTAGCAGCCTAGCTCCATGGCTACATGGTTACCATTCTGCCCTTTAGTCCAAGAGGTCCCATGCTCAAGCCCCGGCCGGGTTGGATATTTTAACCTTAATCGGTTAATTCGTCGGATTCTGGGTCTGGAAGTTTGTATTGTCTTCATCATTAGAAATCGTCTTAGTAGGGCCCCATCCTCACATAGGCCGACTACCAGGAAAAGATCTGCACCAGGCCACTCCGGAGGCCATACGCTGCTATTAGTAACGTTTAGCACTCTTACTCTAAACGGGAATTTTCTCTGTAAAATCCAATATAATAGGGCAATCAACGCTTTCAATATTTCAGTAATAATAATAATAATAATAATAATAATAATAATAATAATAATAATAATAATAATAATAATAATGTCAAGGAGGAGTTATTTTACGTGCTAGGAAATCTACCGAGATGAGGCATTCTTACAGAATACTTTCAAATACCACTAGACTGAGCCGGAATCGAACCCACCAACTCGGGCTCAGAAATCCCATTTTTGAACAGCTCACTTAGGCTATTATTTATTTATTTATTTATTTATTTATTTATTTAGTATCGAATTTACGTCGCACGAACACAAACAGATCTAATGGCGACGAAGGGATAGGACATGGAAAGAAGCGACCGTGGCCTAGATAACTCTCTTTCATTTGTCTGGTGTGAAAATGGGAAACCACGGAAAACCATCTACAGCACTATCGGCAGTGGGGCTTGAACCAACTACTACCGAATGCAAACTCACAACTATGTGACGCAAACCTCGTAGCCAACTCGCATATTATTATTATTATTATTATTATTATTATTATTATTATTATTATTATTATTATTATTATTATTATTATTATTGTTACCGTGTTTTTGCGGTAGTTAGAGGTGTAAGAAGGTGCGGGTGTGAACGGGTCTCAAGCTACGAAATCAGAGTTCATGTAAAATTAACAAGGTTATATTTTCTTTTCAAAATAAAGAAATAACAAGCATGACAGGTACAGAGTAGCAAGTCAACAAAAGGTGCAATTACAGTATTTTCAGTATTTGGGCTTCGAGCCCCGAATTCACACTTCTAGGGCAATTAGCCCAACTTTACTCCAAAATAAGTTTTACCAGAGGGGCAGAAAACCCCATTCATGTTCAGGAGCACTTGCTCCAAATTACACAGAAAAGCCTCCTCGAGGCATACAACACTCAATTTTCAAGAAAGAGCCACACGCTCTCAAACTTTAAGCCTCTCAAAGGCCACACCAAACTCCACCTTCAAGTTGTCCTCTCAGGACATAGACACAGGGGTAACATACCCAATCTACTGAGGTCTATTAAGTGAAAAAGGTTAATTACATGACCTCTAAAATAACAATTTGAGAGGAGGCGATCTGCACTCCTAATGTATTTGTTTCAAAACCTAATTTGGCTCTAGGCCACTGATGCAAGGGCTAATCCCATACTACAGAGGTGACTTTAGAAAAGAACAATTTACATTACATTAAGGAAGAATCGGTTGTGAGAAATAAGTTCACCTCAAAGCAATATGAGTGGGAGCTCGAGAGGGTTAAGCACTCTCTATCCCAATATGTAGCTTTAAAAGAGAATAGACGCTAAGAGTAGTTACATTTTAGGAAAAGGTTACATTATGAAAAAAACTTCGGACCCGCCCCGAGAGTTAAACTGCTGAGCTAGCAAAGAAAGAAGTTATTAATCGGCCATTACCTTGTAGTTGACCGCTGCCGAAGAAAGAGGCGCTTCCCGCCCCCTGCTATGTACTTTACACACTAAAAGATGGAACAGAAGTGGCGCAGAGACCCAAAAATCAGCAGTTTATATACTCTCGCGGAAAGTTCGAGGCGTTTTAGGGAAGAAAACACCCGCCCACAATCACTTTATTGGTTAGGGATAGGCAGCATATTCAAGTTGGGGGAAGATACATCAGATTGGTCAGAAATTAATTAAAGAAATTCGGGATTGGCTAAATACAAAACAAGGGGAAAGAGAGGGGTATACAGCCAACTTAAACAATAACAGAAAGAAATTTAACAAGAAACAAACTTTTGAAATAAAAATTTCTCCAAAATACAGTTCTTTCACATCGCACTAGGGTGCACCATTGTAGTTTTTCAGTAGTGTCCTCTAGAAGAGAAAGTTCACACTTCTTACTACCGGTAAAACAAAAATACATCAAAAGTGGCACAGTTCAAAAACTCCAAACTTTCCAAGTAGTGACATCTTCTGAGAAACTTGAAAATTAATACCCTCGATAAAGTTCAGACTTCCTCCAGCAGAGGAGTTTCAACTGGCGCACATTTTAAATTAGCGGCGTGGAGGTGTACCGCCCGGTACAATTATTATTATTATTATTATTATTATTATTATTATTATTATTATTATTATTATTATTATTATTATTATTATTATTATTATTATTATTTACATGATGATTCTTTCTGGTGGTTAACGTCGCAATAACATACAGGGTTTTCGGTGACGCAAGAATAGAAAAGAGCTAGGATTGGAAAGACAGCAGCCATGGCCTTAATTAAGGTAGAGCCCCGGCGTGGAAGGCCATGGAAAACCATTTTCAGGGCTGCCGATGGTGGAATTTGAACCCACCATCTCCCGTATGAAAGCTCACGGCTTCTATTTATATGTTTACCACTTGGTTATAATCACAGTCGATATCTGCTCCAGGGGAGGTTTTGGAACCCAATACCTGGTTTTCGAATCTGTCCAAACATCAAGAATTATGATAAGTGTTTCTATTCTTCCGGAATACTAGGCCGTGCTGTCGACCTCTTAACAACTGTGGAGAAGCCCTTGTCAAGACAAAATGAGATGGACTGGATAGGCACCCAGGATGTGAGAATAAATGGCGCAGGAATCTGCTTGCCTCTGACAGATTAGTGTTTTCTAGACCGGAGGCGTAGGATGCGGTGTGGCCTTTCTTCTGTCATCTGGTGGTCTCCATAATCCGCTAATCTGTAGTTCTCCTTTTTCTTCTTGTTAAAACAGTTGTCATGTTTCATTATCTCAATGGCTGCTCGGCAGAGATGCATATAATACTGGCGAGTGGTATCCAGAACCGGAGTTTACTCATTTTATTATTTTATTCCTTCCTTTTGCTATTTGTGCTACGTCGCACCGACACAGACAGGGCTTATGGCTACGATGGGATAGGAAAGATCTAGGATAGGGAAGAAAGCGATCGTGGCCTTAATTAAGGTACAGTCTCCATCTTTTGCCTTGTGTGAAAATGGGAAACTACGGGAAACTATTTTAAGGTTCTCGATAGTGGGGTTCGAACCCTTCAGTTCTCAATGCAAGCTTATAGCTACGTGGCTCGTACAAATCAGCCAACTCGTTCGGTTTTTCCCCATATTTTAACCAGTGCAGATTTTTCAGGTTGGATAAGGTGACTGATGTTTATGTCCACTCAGACAGATGGAAGTGCTGCCTTTAGTGGTCCCGATATAAACTTCCCCATGAACAAGGAATGCGGTACACGCGTGCGCTGATGGAGGGTCTCAAAGATCCTTAGTCGAGTGTAACTGCTGGGATATTTTCCTTGTGGTTGTAAAGGTAATGTTGATGTGACAAATCAAACGCTTGCAAACCTTCCCGTAATCGTTGGGATGTATGGAAGGAACGCCTTTTTCTCACTTGTCAACAGGGCCTAGTATCTCGAAACAAGATCAAAATTTGACACTTGACATCGATCTAGAAAAGTATTACACCAGTAGGCCTACATTAAGAAGTCCGATATATTTTGGTTTATCCAGAGCTTGTTGACGACTGTCATTCACGGCTTCTAAACACAATATTATCAATAACAGACAACAGTGCATGTCTGACTCCTTGGTCGTATGATCAGCGTCGGGGCCTCCGGCTTAGAGGGTCCCGAGTTCTATTACCGACCAGGTCGCGGATTATAACCTTGTTTGATTTATTTCACAAGCGATTCGAGGACTGGGTATTTATGTTCGTCCCTATTCACACCTCTTCATACACATACAACGCACAACACTACCTATACCACACACACATGCAATAGTGAATACCACTCTCCACATAGGATTGGCGTCAGGAAGGGCATCCGGCCATGAAACCTCAATTATAAACAAGTAAGCAGAGTGGACCTCGAGCCACCCCTCAGATCTAGGTAAAAACCCCTGACCTAGCCGGGATTCGAACCCGGGGTCTCCTGGTAAGAGGCACACTATCCCTACACCACGGGTCGGAGCCTGTCGTCGTAACAGGTGAATAAAAGAGGTACTCATGGTCTCTCAAAATGGGAGCGTAGTTTTGTAATCATAGTGACCTTAGTCGAATCCAATATAGCGTTCACTTACTCGGTCAACTACCCAACAAACTATGGTCATTTTCTATTATTTTTTATACTTGACCACCCTTCCATCCCTGCCCAGAGGAGTCCTATGAGTGCTTTACACAACAGTATATTTTTTCAAGATAATATGCCATATGTGTACCAATTTTGGTCGGCAGATATGCCCAAACGTAAATGCATAATCTCGCTGCTGTAGAATCCTGGAGCTAACGTTGTCATGGTTACGGCAGTTCATTTCTTTGTCCGATTCGTAGAGCAGGGGTAGTGTGGTGCCAGTATCACCATAACGGTTGGTTTTAGGGACTTAAAACATGATTTTGGATCCCGTAGGGTTTATCGAGTTTTATTCTTTGCCTCAAGGGGCTTAAAATGAGCTTTGTCTCGCCCTTTTATGACAAATTCGATATTTTCCCTGTATTCGCCTATTATTTTTATATCTCTCCCCGTCGGCCCCCCACCCTCGAATTTTTTGAAAATAAAACACAGCCCATGTCCCTCAGGGATAATGTATATTTACATTAGTAAAATAATTTTTAGAATCGGTCCAGTAGTTCCTGAGATTAGCCATTACATACAAACAAACTTTACCTCTTTATCTATTAGTACATATATATACCGGGCGAGTTGGCCGTGCGGTTAGGGGCGTGCAGCTGAGAGCTTGCATCCGGGAGATACTGGGTTCGAGCACCACTGTCGACAGCCCTGAAGATGGTTTTCCGTAGTTTCCCGTTTTCACACCAGGTACCGTAATTAAGGTCACGGCCGCTTCCTTCCCACTCCTAGGCCTTTGCTATCCCATCGTCGCCATAAGACCTATCTGTGTCGGTGCGACGTAAAAAAACCAGCAAAAAAAAAATATATATACGACCGGGGTAAGATGGAAACAAGAGTTGATCAAGGAAGGTCAGATGTAAATCTTGAAAGAAGGGAGGCTGGCACAAGTCAGTGGAAGCAATGGCAGACTCAGATCTAGTTCCCCTGGTCACCAACGCACGCTCCCAAGTTGAGAGCTCCTGGAATTACCTTCAATCGCCACTTACAACAAGCAAGGGATACAGTGGATATACTCTACCACCGTCACCGATCCGGCAGACGGACGCATAAAACAGGAATAATTACTCCACGATGGCCATCAAACTTTTGTGAGGAGAACGCATCATGGGAAGAAGCAAAAAAAAAAAAAAAAAAAAAAAAAAAAAAAAAAAAGTACAGCTAGGCAAAAATATTTATGAGGAACAATATTCTACGACGCAAATTTATTTCCGAACACTATTAATTCTTTGTATGTTGGGAACTTCTGGCTCCTTACCTACGTTCAGGAAAACAATAAATAAGTGTAGGTCAAAAGAATAAGGTCACTTCATTACAAATTCTTTGAACTTCGCCCCACCCCTCCCCCATCTACCCTGATATATTCTGGATGCGTCTCTAATGACCAGAATGCCAATAGAACAACTAAACAAGAAAATTGAATTTTGTAGCGACAATTCAATCACTTGCTATAATTGCTGCTCATATTAACTGCGTAGATTTTAATCACTAACTTCATATACTTGTTAACTGGTTCTAAATATCTCAAACATATTATTTTCCGATCGAGCCGATTGCCTAAATCGGCTTTTAGTTCTAGTGAAATTAAAAACAGACACAAAATTATAACTTTTAGTGAATATTATATAGAAAAAATCCAATTAATACAAAATTATGCAATATCTAAAGACGTGGGAATATTCTGATGTTATAAAACAGCTTAACCAGAATATGAGTGAAGGCCCCGCCTACACCATGCCGGTAATTAACTGTGGACTCATGCTACTTGCCACCAGAATGGATGGCCCATTATTTATAACTGCCCACATTAATGAAGTTAATGGCGCAATAAATATTTTCAGAGAAGGAAACGTTAACAATTATATTCCCATGAAATGAGAACTCTTAGACCCACATTTGTTACAGATGTATGTTTACTTCGTGTTTGTTTCTTCTCTTGAAAACAAAGCTCTTACTTAGTAAATACTCATAGCAGTTATTTGTTCTTTACGCTTTCGAGTTTTATTCTGGCAAATTGAAACGCCATTCTGTGATAATGAAGTCCGTACTATTCCAGAGAAATAAATTGAAAACTCTTAACCTGTTATATGACTGACGTCATGTTACTTGTTTCTTGAATTAGGGCTGAAAAATGAAATGGCGTATGGCTTTTAGTGCCGGGAGTGTCCGAGGACAAGTTCGGCTCGCCAGGTGCAGGTCTTTCGACTTGACACTCGTAGACGACTTGCGCGTCGTATGGTGAAGATGAAATGATGATGAAGATAACACATACACCCAGCCTCTATGCAAGCGAAATTAACCAAAGATGGTTAAAACTCCCGACCCTGCCAGGAATCGAACCCGGAAATCCTGTGACTAAAGTCCAGCACGTTAACCACTTAGCCATGCAGCCGGATTCTTGAAACAGCGCTGATAACTGGGAATTCCCTAAGCATTTAGTGGAGTTCTCGATTTGGTTCCAAAGCCGAAATTCTGGAGTTCGAGCGGGTTCCCGTTGATTGATGGTTTGGAATTTATAATTACTCGATTTAGTTCCGTTAGTTTTGGGCTTTGAATTATAGCTATGCCGATTATATTGCCAACAGAATAAATTGAATCATGTTTTGTCGAGGCCCTAATGGTTATCAAAAACCATGAATTTAGTTTAAATAAAATGATTGAATATCTCCTTGACACTTACATTGATGCAAACAGCCAAAATTTACGTCGGACTCGCGCTGCACGTTTCGCCTCTGCATAGCTTCGCAGTCTCAAGGAATATCTTCGCAAAGATCATTCTTGGTCTTCCTTGGGGTAGTTAGCGTATTATTTCTTAACAGTAAGAATGAGCAAAGTTCCCTCTTGATGGAATACAATTTATAATAATGTGCCGGGCTGAGTAGTTCGGACGGTAGAGCGCTGGCCGTCTAAGCCTAACTCTCGAGGTTCGATCCTGTCTCAGTCCGGTAGTACTTGAAGGTGATCAAATACACCAGCCTAGTATCAGTAGATTTACTGGCACATTTAAGAACTCCTGTGGGACAAAATTCCGCCACCTCGGTGTCTCCAAAAACCATCAAATGTAGTTAGTGGGAAGTAAAACAAATACACGTTATTATTACTATGCACATATAGTTAAAGCATAAATGAAACTAAACAAAAAAGTGGTACTAAGCACAGAAAGGCATGTTTAATCCACTCAGGTGTGCCCGAACTAGTGAGAGTGGTGGTCTTCGTGAAGGTGATTTAGGCTTCAAGGGGAACAACATCTAGTTGATGATCCTTGTTGTTTAAAGGGGCCTAACATCTAGGTCATCGGCCCCTAATGGTACAAAATGAGACGAAATGTAATGATAATTTAAAAGTCTAAAATCATCCACTGGCCAGAATTCAAAACGTGATGACGAAGAATGTATGGATGGATATGAAGTTTAAACAATCAGTGGATCCGACCCGCAATGCACCACATTCCCAGAAACTAGCGATAAACAACAGCATTACTGACCAAAGAACTGCTCCTAAAGCACGATACTGAATCCATGATGCTTGTAGTCTAAACGGGTTCAAAATCCACTTCATCGGCCTCTCATAATGGCACTGTACTCTAGGAAAGTAGAACCATGGAATTTGTCATGTTGCGATACTAATCAAAAGTAGCGTAGACTCGCGGTATTCCACACATTGTGGTACTACTCACAGGTAATTTAATATGCACATGTAATGCAGACATATGGTGTTTCTATCTAAAATAAACATTACTCTATCAAGAAGTTAGTTTTTAGTCCGGTAGAAAGAACAAACAAATCTATGGTAGAGCCATCTAACTGTAGAAGACGAAATTCTTTGGTGGTTTACAAGTTCAAGTCCATTATTATAGATGGCCGCAGATAAGGCGCGCAGTTTAAATAGCTGGAGAAAGTGTACCTTTGGTACAATTATTAGGGGGTCTATTATTATTATTATTATTATTATTATTATTATTATTATTATTATTATTATTATTATTATTATTATTATTATTATTATTATTGAATACTGTTTACTGAGCGAGTTGGCTGTACTGTTAGGGTCACGTAGCTGTGAGCTTGCATTAGGGAGATGGTGGATTCGAATCCAACCGCCGGCAGTCCGTAAGATATTTTTCCGTAGTTTCCCATTTTTACACCAGGCAAATGCTGGGGCTGTATCTTTATTAATCCACAGCCACTGCCTTCTCAATCCTAGTCATTTCCCATACTTGCGGGGCCGAAAACCTTTGATGTATTACCTCGACATTAAATAATAATAAAAAAAAGAAACAAGGAAAGGGGATATTGTTTGAATAGTAGGTGTAACCAGATAACTATCCTCTCTTAACATTAACCAGACGAGGGAAGGAAAGAGGTCAAATTGCCCGTAGAATGAAGGTGTAAAGGAATATGTGAAATAGAATGGAAAGTTTCCCTGGGCGTTGCAAACCTAATATCGTCACGTTGGAGACCAAAAGTTCACCAAAGGAGGTCAAATAGGTAAACTGTAAGCGAGGATGATGTGGTGGTGGTGACTGGGGTTTTAAAAGGAAGTAAAACTGGGCAGTTGACCGAGTAAGTGAACGCTGTATCGGATTCAGTTAAGATCACTATGATTACAAAACTACGCTCACAGTTTGAGAGACCATGAGTACCCCTTTTATTCGCCTGTTACGACGACAGGCGCCGACCCGTGGTGTAGGGATGGCGTGCGTGCCTCTTACCAGGAGACCTCGGGTTCGATTCCCGGCCAGGTCAGGGATTTTTACCTAGATCTGAGAGCTGGCTCGAGGTCCACTCCGCCTACTTGATTACAGTTGAGGAGCTACCCACTGTGCGATTGCGACACCGGTCTAGAAAACCAAGAATAACTACAGAGAGGATTCCTCATGCCCACCACTCGACACCTCGTTATCTGCAGGGTTTCGGGCAGAGCAACAGTCGCTTGGTAGGCCAAGGCTCTTCGGGGCTGTTGCGCCATGGGGTTTAGTTTGGTTTGCTTTTACGACGACAGGTAAGGGATGCCTATGGTTCCTTCTACAGGGAGATTGTGCGGGCGCGCGTCTCTCTCTCTCTCTCTCTGTGTGTGTTTTTGTGTGTGTGTGTGTGTGTGCAGCGATTCGATACCTTACCCTTGGGCATGGGAAACTAACTTCTGACCAACTGGACCACTCAGCGTACTGATGTAAACTTTTTTTATCAGAAGAGTTAATTATAGAAACGAAATCAGTCACTGTCAGTTCAGGAACTGCTAGATGAAGTTGGTTGTAAAAAAAGAAAACAGCTCGCCTTTACTCGGGCGCCAACCAGCAAGAAACAATTTATGACTATATAGAAAGAACGGTCGTCCCGTCCCGCTGAGCCTGGCAAATTATCTTATAAGAGTAGGTAGCCCTGCATGTGACTGGTACAAATTGATGACTCCTGGCAGCTGCAAACGTATTGTTCGCTTTGAAAGAGAAGATCCTACATTTGCTGTCATATTTTTCTTCCTTTGTGAACGCCTGTGAATTAATAATGTGCTCCTGTTCATAAAGGAACATCGTAAAAAGAGGAAAAAATAACCTCTAACACTCTCTTGGAAGAGCACCGTTTGAGTGAAAACGAGTTGATGAGCTCTCTGTCCAAAAACCATCCTTCTGCAGAAAACAATTAAAACCACACCTTTTGGCACTGCAGATCCCACGAGCTCCTACATCCTGACCAATAGCTAACTTATTTCAGCCAAGTTACCGCGGGACGACCATACAGTGGACACCCTCTTAACCGGCGTCGCGTTAAGCAGCCTTCGGATTATCCGGTCGACCCGGTGAATACTGTCGCTTCCGGTTTCCCACGACCACGAGCACACGCACTGCCTCCCACCCCGCCTTGCTCGTGGATAAGATGCAACTTGTTTCACGTTGTTTATCCTTACGGATCCTTGTGGATTGCCGGAAGTGTGTCGGTTTCCGGATCCCAACACAGCGGGTTCAAATCTAAAAGATGTTGTCGGATTTTTGAAGGGCAGAAAGAAGTCCATTCGATACTCCATGTCTTACGATGACACATTTGGTGTTAATTGGACAAAATTAATTAAAAACTCAGACCTAGTACACAAGAGAGATTCGGTTTACTCTGTCATGTAGCAGGCCGAGAGTAAAATGGAACGTCGAAGTTGACGAGCAGGCAGATGGTGTCATATTAAAATGCCTGTACACGGTAGCGGAATCAATAAGACGATATATTATTATTATTATTATTATTATTATTATTATTATTATTATTATTATTATTAATAATAATTTTAGCGGATGCCGTTTTTAGTCAGTTTATGAGCCTAATATGTTTCGACATATTACTGAAAACATTTGAAATTATAGCACTATAAGTTACTGCATAGGATCATTTTTTAAATGTTGTCCGTTTGACTGACCATTTCTTTGTCCATCTAAGGGTCCGGTCACAAGATGGCCAGTAAGAGAGCATCCAGATTTGTATAGCATAGTGATGCAATGAGAGTTTTTCAAGAGTAGTTACACATCTGATCATCCTCAGCGGATTACAGCACAAACGTAGTTTACTTTACATTTTATTTTTTTTGCTAGGGGCTTTACGTCGCACCGACACAGATAGGTCTTATGGCGACGATGGGATAGGAAAGGCCTAGGAGTTGGAAGGAAGCGGCCGTGGCCTTAATTAAGGTACAGCCCCAACATTTGCCTGGCGTGAAAATGGAAAACCACGGAAAACCATTTTCAGGGCTGCCGATAGTGGGATTCGAACCTACTATCTCCCGGATGCAAGCTCACAGCCGCGCGCCTCTACACGCACGGCCAACTCGCCCGGTCTTTACATTTTAATAGAGTGAATCTTTGTGATCAGAGCAGTGACTTGTTCATCATTCGCTGGTCATGGTGCAAATTAGAAATCTGGTGGTAGTGGTGGTGATCAGGGCTCGGATATCCTTTTTTTTTACAACTTGCTTTACGTCGCACCGTCTTATGGCGACGATGAGATAGGAAAGGGCTAGTAGTGGGAAGGTTTCGGCCGTGGCCTGAAGTAAGGAACAGCCCCAGCATTTGCCTGGTGTGAAAATGGGAAACCACGGAAAACCATCTTCAGGGCTGCCGACAGTTAGGTTCGAATCCATTATCTCCCGGATGCAAGCTCACAGCTGCGCGCACCTAACCGCACCTAGCCGGTGTGTCCCAGAAAAGTGTGATGGTGGTGATTATCGTTCTAAGAGAAATTACAACTGGGCAACCACCCTATATTAACAGTAATCAGAAGGAAAAGAGGAAGATGTCTGACACTTCGAGGAAGGGAAGTATCAGGAAAAAAGGGAAAAGACACGAAGGGCGTGAAAATTAAAAACTTCCTAAGCCTCACAAACCTAACACCGTTGGGGTCGGAAAGGAACAAGAGTTGACCAAGAGAGGTCGGACAGGAAAGATTAAGATGAGAAACCTGAAACAAGTAAATGGAAACAACGCCAGATTCAGTTGGGAGTCTCGTGGTCGCCAATTCACGCTCCCAAAACGAAAGGCCCTGATCCCCTTTCGGTCACCTTTTATGACAGGTGTGGTGTATTCTACCACCCCACACAAAAAAGGTATAAGGTAGACTTATTTCAATAACTTCAAATATATATTACCTAGCAAAATTATCATAACTGACTTGAAAAGAGGAAGGCCCACTGAGTCTGCCCAAATAGTTGTCAAGTTCAGATGGCGCAACAGTGAATTGCGTGCGGTAAATTTCGCGTAACTCGGAACCGTGACGCACTGCAAGTTTCCGTTTGGTTTATCTACACGAGATCTATCGAGACATGTAATAATATTCGTGAGAAAACTTGATTAAGTACGTCAAAAATTGTGATCTAGTTGTAAGCTTTGTGAAAATTTCGGAAATGTCTCAATTTAAAGAAGGTCCAAGTCTACTGCAGACGCAAGCAATAATAAGTAATTCAAAAGGAATCGAACAAGCCAAGAATATCCGAGGCTGCCAGTAAGGTTAGAAAGCAGATGTGGCCGAGCGCCGCAATCCGTAACCGAGTATCCTACGTCTACTGCTTCTCTCTAGCCTATGGAAGTGGATGAAACACCTGCGCGATGTATTCTACTCTCATATAACCTGCAGCGGTTTTCCTTAGTCACATAAATGCATTTTTACTGCATTCTATCACTACATCCTTCCACCGAAGTGCCAGTCTCATCCATGGCTGTGACAATATGGGAGCTGCTGGGGTGTGGGAGGTGCTGAGTAATGACATTCAGAGCACGACTAGTGCATCTGAGTGTTATGAAAGGTGATGCTCATAGGATCAGTCGTGCTGCAATAGCACTTTCTGACCCAGTGAGGAAAACAATGGCAAACTACCTCATTCCTCGTCTTGCCTAGTACGCCTCATTTTGGTGCTGGCATTGGTTTTTGCGGTTTCCTTGTAACCGCATAACCTTTGGTGGTGCTATTTGAGGATCCAACCAGCCTCTGGACTGATGACCTAACACACACACATCACTACATCATATTTGACCAAACTGATGGTAGAAAGTCATTTTTGTTCATATTACTCACATGCTATGTGCTGATCATGCCAACTGATTTCGTTTGTATTTAGTTGTTTTGGATTTCTTTCCTCGGAAACCTTTTTTGGTTAAACGAAGTTTGAAGTTGACGGGTTTCGTGACCAGTAGTTGTCAAAATATAAAGCACAAACGTATTTTAGGATGGCTACAAGTTTGCTGCTGCTCATCTGAACAAAATTCGAACTAAGTTATATTTAATTTCGATTTGTTTCATGTTTGCAAGTTCTTATGTTATATTTTGATATTTTTTAGGGCATAAGCAGCCATATTTCCAGTTATAAGGGCATAAAACCCTAGTGGTGATTTTTATTTGCTTGATTCCTTGGCTGAGGCCTTGAGGCCGCCGGTTCGGGAGGTCCCAGGTTTGTTTCCCGGTCGGGTCGGAGATTTCAATCGCGTTTCACTAATATTTGTGGCTCGGGGACTGGGTGTTTGTATTTGTCGCAACACTCTCCCCCTCACATTCACACGACATACCTCACTTCCAACCACCACAGAAACACGCAAAAGTGATTACATCTCTCCAAATAGGGTTGGCGTCAGGAACGACATGGCTAAATCCACATGTGCGACACAGATATGGGTAAAGCGGAAGAAGGAGAAGAAGAAGAATTGGCAATTGTTGTTTACAGAGGAAATACAAAAGCTGTGAGTTTGCATTCGACTTCGATAGCTGCAGTCGCTTAAGTGCAGCCAGTATCCAGTATTCGGGAGATAGTGGGTTCGAACCCCACTGTCGGCAGCCCTGAAAATGGTTTTCCGTGATTTCCCATTTTCACACCAGGAAAATGCTAGGGTTGTACCTTAATTAAGGCCACGGCCGGTTCCTTCCCACTTCTAGCCCTTCCCTGTCCCATCGTCGCCATAAGACATATCTGTGTCGGTGCGACGTAGAGCAACTAGCAAAAAAAAAAAGTTTCCATTCGGGAGACAGTGGGTTCGAACCCCACTTTCGGCAACCCTGAAGATGGTTTTCTATGGTTTTCAGTTTTCACACCAGGCAAATGCCGCGGCTGTACGTTAATTAAGGCCACAGCCGCTTCCTTCCCACTCCTAGCTCTTTCATATCCCATCGTGCCATAAGACCTTTCTGTGTCCGTGCGACGTAAAGCAACTTGTAAAAATAGGAAACACAACTGGATCGCCATCCTCTCTTAGCACTTTGAGGATGAGAGTGCCGGCAAAATACAGGTAAGGGCAGGAATAAAGTGAAAATGAAATAAAACCTAACATCGTTGGGATCATGAGAGAGCCAAGAGTTGACCACGGGAGATCAGACAGGAAATATGGAAGCAAGGAGTCAGGTACAAGTAGAAGCTATGTCAGATTCGAGTAGGAGTCCCATGGTCTCCAAATCACGCTTCAGAGCTGAGAGCCTCTGTGGTTCGCTTTCAGCATGACGAGTATACGACCAAGTGTGAGGATTCAGCCATTATAGCGTGGTAGTTCGTGGTCCCGCCACTGCAAACACTGCAAGCGATTATATCCAACACGTGCTCCAGTAGTTCCGGCAAGCCGGGTAAAGGAAAGTGCGGGAGACGTTACTGTGCCAGATATTTCAGTGAATACTTTGAATTTTCTTTGATTTCAATTCCTAAACTCAGTTCATTGTGTGTTTTGTACTTCAAGCATGTATCTTATATGGCTTGATTAATGTAACAGTTCAGCATGCCGTACTGTTTTGTATCTGGCTGTAAGTCAGGCTATGGTAGAGTAGTTGATGGTATACGATTTTTTTCACCACCAAAGGATAGAAATCAGTTTGAAAAATTGGCCACAGCTATTTCACGGAAGGATACTGAGTTAACGCGTAATAGTAGAATTTCTCTGATGATTTGATAGTAAAATCAGACAATGTAATAGTGAATGGTGAAAAAGTGGATAGGTCTATCTCTCGTGTGAGATGGAAATTACGTCCAGGAGCAGTGCTTTACAGTTTCCCTAATTTGACGAAATGCCTTTCAAGTGAGATTAAGTTCCGTTAAACTCCCAACAGGAAAAAAGAACTTAGACATTATTTTCCAGGCCGAGAAAGTTGGGGAACTGAACTCAAAATCGATGTAGGGCGAAATATTTTTTATTGTATCGATTCCATAGAAAAATATTCAGTTTACCCTTCAGGAGCTGGCTGTTCTCTTCAACACGTTATGGCTATAATCTTCAGACTTGTTTATCATTATCTGAAGTGCCGATTTTTTCAGAACGAAGGAAATCCGGCGAGATTTAGAATCTCGAACATCCGCCAAATCTTCACGTAAGCTTTCAGAAGTCCAGTAACCGACAAATTGAGCTGGTAAGTAGATAGTTCATGGGTGTTTGTTTTAATGTGCTGGGAGTTATGTATTATTTATCTGTATATGTACACTCTAGTAACCTGTGCTTTCCGCAACATGAGATGAAGACCGTGGCTCTTATTTGCATGTACGATTGTTCCACTGTACACTGCCGTGGTATTTTAATTGTAATCTCTCATTGTTTTTTAAAAGACAGTCTATATACTTATCAGTTACGGAGAAATACGTTTCTTCTGGCATAATTCCTAAAACCAGCTGATCGGTACTGTGGAGCTTGTCCACTGTAGCGCTGCCTGGCGGGGCGCGCTTGAACTCGAGGAGTCCGTACACTTGTTCTTCTATTCGTCTTGCCTTTAGTCAGCTCTTACGTCAGGCAGGGTTTACTGTCCCCACTCACAGTGAAGCCACACTGGCCTCGCAAACCTATCACTATCGGGGACTGAAGAGAACAAGTGTTGAACAATGGAACTTGGATAGGAAATATGAAAGTGAGAAGGTTTGTACAAATTAGTGGAAGCAACCCCAGACTCAGCTAAAGAATCTTGGTCACCAGCCCACCGAAGTTGACAGTCCATACGGTTTGGCCCTTTTAGTAAACTTTAACGATAGGCAGGTGATACTGCGTGGATATATCCTACTGTAAGTCCCCATCTTGAGGAGGAAAAACGTTCTCTCCCAAACTGAATGATATTGGTGAGCATGGCCACGTAGAATGGTCCCTATCGTACTGAGATTGCCGGTTGGGTGGACGTTCAATGAAGTGAAGTGCACAGTGCGCCCTCTTCGGGGACATTACCCTGTCTACTAGTAATACAGGGCCAGTGACAGTTGCCTCGGTTCAGTCGTGGCCAATTTTGTGCTCAGTAACTCACTACAGTCAGCTAAAACCCTCTTGTCCACCGTTAATTGTTACAATTCATTAGTGACACTCCATACAAGTAATGGATTGCCTCTGCACTGACACAAACAGAACAATAGACACAGCACGGCACTCCCGATGAACCTTCCTACTGTATATTAGACCAGCACTGTTCTTTATTCCGTGTTTAAAATAAATGAATAAATAAAAAGACGAAGAGAGACCTCTGAAAAAACTGAATCAAATGAAATTCCATTTAGTAACACATCACGGCAGGTTCAAGGGTCGTTCTTGTTAATATTTAATTATGGTGAAGGCGATTGTTTTAAAGGGAAGTACTCACATGCAACTATCTCCTCTTAATTCCAACGAGCGGAGTGGCTCAGAATGTAGAGCGCTGGCCTTCTGAGCCCAAATTGACGGGTTGTGATCCCGGCTCAGTCTGATGGTATTTGAAGGTGCTCAAATAGGCTCCTTCACTAGCTGATATCGGAGATGGTGTACAGTAATTTGAAGCAATGCTAGACTGAAGTACAGGCTCTGTGGTCGCCAACCCACGCTAGGGTTTCCCCTTTTAGTCGCCTCTTATGGCAGGCACGGGCACTGCGGATGTATCCTACCACCCCAACCCACATGAAGACTGCATGCGGTTTGTGATCTTCTTGAAGAAAGTGGTATGTGTATTGTGACAATGGAGTAAGTGCAGAGTGGAAGAATTGGAAGGAAGTCCTCTGTTGCCTTCCTCTTACAGCAGTCTGGCGACCATCATAGACCAGATTAACTCCTCTGATGATGCTGACGTCAGGAAGGGAAGCCGGTCGTAAATCGCTACTAAGGTTAATCTCCCTTCATACCAGACCCCGTACAGAAACAGGGCAAGGGTTAGACAAACGTTGTAAATTACGTTAATGAATTATATGATTCTAAATACCTAAACTTCCGGTAAAACAGTTCATTCACTACCAGCACCAAAAAAACACAGATGTACGATGTCATAACGAAAGAAAGAAGCAGAAAATACATTTTCTATATTTATTTGGGGAGGAATCTGAGCTTTGCCAATAGAGGACCCTGTCTGTAAAGTACAAGATATTGAAACTGATGTGAAGGAAGTAAATCTTGCTCTCGGTCAGATACGTCACATGATCGAGACCGCCCGGCTCCATGACTAAATTGTTAGCGTGCTCGCCTTTGGTCACAGGAGTTCCGGGTTCGATTCCTGGCCGGGTGGTAGATTTTAACCTTAAATGGTTAATTCCCGAGGCTCCGGGACGCAGTGTTTGTGCTGTCCTCAACATCCCTGAACTCACACACCTAACACTATCCTCCATCACAACAACATGGAGTTACCTACACATAGCATATGCCATCCACCCTCATCGGAGGGTCCGCCTTACAAGGGCTGCACCCAGCTAGAAATAGCCACACGAAATGATTATTATCCTGACCACGTTTAGGAACTTTTATTAAGGAATTTCAGCAGTAGCGAAACTCTTAAGAGGCTTTCAAGGCTTAATCTACTGAAAAAGAAAAATGAGTTATTTACCTACTAATTGTATCATTTCTTAATAACGATGTAACATAACATTTTGCTTCACTCTGATCTTTCCGAGAATGCATTGTTGTGACATTTCACCCATTACTGAGAGTTCAGTGCTTGAGGTCTGTGACCTTAGCCACAGCTTACTCTGCGGAAGGCTGTGGAGTGGGAGTTTCATTCAATCGTCAGTCATCAACGATCTGCATGGAGGGTTGTCGTCCAGGTGGTAGATTCCCTATCAAGTGTTTACCTAGCCTTTTCTTAAATGTTTTCGAAGAACTTGGAAATTAATCAAATATTTCCCTTGATAATTTATTCCAGTCTCTTACTCCTCGTCTTATAAATGAATATTTGCCCCAATTTGTCCTCTTGAATTCCAGATTCATCTTCATAGAAGTTCCGCTCAAGCTTATTCGTCTACTAATGTTATTCCATGCCACCTCTCTATTGACAGCTCGCAACATACCGCATAGTCGAGCATCTCTTCTCCGTACTCCGAAGTCCTCCCAGCTCAAATTTTGCAACATTTTCGTAACACTACTCCTTTTGTAAGAAATAATCCACAACAAATCGTGCTGCTTTCCTTGGGATCTTTTGCACTTCTCCTATAAATTAGTCTTGAAGTGGATCCCATACTCGAATTGGGGTCTTACCAGAGACTTATACGCCTTCTCCTTTAGATCCTTACTATATCACCTAAATATTCTAATCACCATGTGAAAATATCTGTAATATTTTTTAAAAACCTCGTTAGATGATTTCAACAGCCAATCAGCCAAGGTTATGGTTAGCCTCCGTGGTGCCTCGCACGTAATACTGGTGTTCTGTTAATGAACTTTATTGTTCAGTGTTAGTTTCATCAAAAGTGCATATGAGCACGCGCGGTCTCTCTCTCTCTCTCTCTCTCTCTCTGTGTGTGTGTGTGTGTGTGTGTCACATACTATTTTGTGTAAAATGGCTCATACTGAGATAACATTGAAGTTATTATTTGTTCAATTACAAGAGAAACCGTTTTGATCTTTGAAATATGAAATAAAATGTGCTTACAAAGACAGGAGACCGACGCCACACTTGCGTATTAAAATATCAATGGTAGATGTTTTCAATTTTCGTGGTATAAGAAATATCCTTGGCTAACAGGGAGACAAGCAGGTTATATCGTTTTACCTGTGTTCTGTTTGGGGATGAAAATGAATGTTGATAATCGTCTTATGTCTTATGTCTTATGTAACATTTTTTCCATTGAAAAGTAGATAAACATCAAAGTTAATGAGGGCATCTTTAGAATGAAGAGAGCTTTTTCTTATTCTATCGTGGAAGAATTGAACATGCAATTCCTAAACGAGCCAAGCTTCAAGCCATCAGACACAATGAAGTTGTGAAACAAAATAGATTTGTAATTGCGATACATATTGAAGTTGTTTGCTTCTGAGGTAAGCAAGAGTTTGTTTTTAGAGAGCATTTTGAAGATGAATGCTCAGACAACAAAGCGACTAATCTTGAATATTAGATGTTCTGTTCATGCAATACGTTTCTGGCTTTAAAGATACATCAAGTACAATTCAAAATGAGCTGATTCAATCAGCAACTGACGTAATTAATGAACACGTTAAAGAGAGCTAGATTTCTGAGTGTTTATCAGTGTACAAGCAAAATGAACTCATGAAGTATTTCATAAAACTAAAGTGAGCATTATTCTTAGGTTCTATACAGAAGATTGCCATTTTTATTTGCTACTGGCTTTACGTCGCACCGACACAGATAGGTGTTATGGCGATGATAGGATAGGAAAGGCCAAGGAGTTGGAAGGAAGCGGCCGTGGCATTAATTAAGGTAGATCCTCAGCATTTTCCTGGTGTGAAAATGGGAAACCACGGAAAACCATCTTCAGTACTGCCGACAGTGGGATTCAAACACACTATCTCCGGGATGTGAGCTCACAACCGCGCGCCTCTAACCTCACGGGCAACTCGCCCGGTAGATTGCCTTAAAGAAACATTAATTGGCTTTTACGATGTTTCAAGTGCCAAAACTGTTTTAGGACCAGCAAAAGCTATTATTAATCAATATAATGCTTGGGGACGTTGCTAATAAAATACTGAGTCAGACATACGATGAGGCTGCTATGATGGCAGGTGATCGAGGAGGCGTTCAGTTTTAAAACAAATAAGTTATGTCCACTAGCCACATTTTTGTTTCTTACGCTCAAACTAAATCTAGTGTTGCTACATTGTTCGAAAACAATCAATATGTATAATCTCGTAGCTTTCCATAAGCTTTTTAGTAAATCCTCAAATAGAAAACAATTCATAGATATTATAGAATTTAGATTACCACAAACTTGTATAAAGTAAGCAGATACTTTTAGCCTACCCAGTGTTTACAACATTGCTTCACCACTGAATTGCACATAGAAGTTACCATGCTTGAAGGCGAATTCTACGTTGAATTCTAAAAGGTGCCCAGAAGTTATTAAGGCAGCACAAACCTTTAAAGGGTGGAACTGAAAGTGTAATTTAAAATTACCGTCCTATTGACTAACGATTGATATTCAAATTCACCAGTCACCAAAGTGGATTTGTTAGAATTCCAACAAAACATATCATTACATCCATTATCAATGGCTGTCTTAAAAACGCCAAAATATTAAAAATAAGGAAGGTTTACTGCATTATTTGCTGAACATTTCATAGGAGTACGACAACATAGGCCGTGAACGTATTGAAAGATGTTTACAATTGATATGCGCAATAATTTATGTGACCTTGACAATTGCCTTCATCAAAGGCATTACCAAAAGAATAGAAGGCGGTATAAATGAAATACCCTAATTAAACCTGCATAAAGGAGTAGTGTAAGATACTCTTTTTCCACATATAGCCTGTTATTTAATCTTCCTATTGACCACATTCTCAAATATTTCAGGAAGAATATAATTGCTGAAGCTGATGACATGGAAAGAATTTGTCCTCAGGCGCTTGCGGATTGTAAAGCATGGCTAAGGAGTGCAAGAGTAGGAACTGTGGGTGTGACCAGGCATTAAGGAGTATGAGGGAGGAGTTGGAGAGTTTGAGGGAGATAATGATTCTCTCAGAGGACAGGAAGGAAAGCAGGCCTCCCTCAAACAATGTACAGGATACAGTAGGTGTAAAAGAGAGATGGGAAGGAAAGGGGGCATTGTAGAAGACAGATGGTCTAATGTTTTAAGGAGAAGGAGATTGCAGGCCACGGACTCTATTCAGGATCAGAATTCAGGACAGGTGTCTGTGAGAAGTCGGTACGAGTCACTGCAGGTAGAACAACAGAGAGAAAATGAGGAATAGGGAACTGTTGCTAAGAAGTGTGGAAGTAGAAGGAAGGGAAAAGGCAGGAAAGGGAATGTGGAGTAGAGGATAGGAAAAGACAGGCGGAGCAGGGTCATGGGAAGGAGAAAAGGAAGGAGGAAGTAGCTTCCGCAGCTATCAGGAAAGATAGGGCTGAATAGGAGGGGAGGGGATCAAATGAGGTGGGTAGGGTTGAGGCTCTGGTCATGGGGGATTCCATCGTTAACATGTGGGGAAAGTGTGTGAAAGAAAGGGAACCAAGGTAGAGTGTTATCCAGGAATTAGGTTGAGGCAGATGTTGAGGAAAATAGAATAGAAGGAGGAGCGGAAGGAGAAGGCGGTAGTGTTTCACGATAGTACCAACAACGTAAGGCAAGCTGGTATAAGTAACAACATAGTTGGAGATGTGTGGGATCTGGTACATGCAACACGGGTGAGGTTTAAGGAAGCGGAAATTGTTATCAGTGGCATACTGTGTAGGAGGGATACTGACTGGAGGGTGATTGGGGATCTAAATGGGACTATGGAGTGGGTATGTGGTAAACTGGGAGTGAGATTTCTAGATCCTAATGGGTGATTAGGGGATATGGATCTGCGCTCAGATGGCCTTTACATAAACCGCAGTGGTACATATAAGTTAGGCATTTTTTTTAGAAGGGTTATAGGAAAGTACATTCAAGGAGACGGGGTGGTCTAGGGAGCGGTGATAAGGGCACAGAAATCCGGAAGTTAAGAAGGGATGACATAAAAGTGTTAGTGCTGAACAGTAGAAGTATTGTAAAGAAAGGAATAAAATTAATTTAATAGACATATACTTATCAGATATTGTAACAGGAGTTGCATCATGGCTGAGAAATGATATAATGAATGCAGACATATTCTCACGGAACTGGAATGTATATCGTAGAAATAGGATGGGAATGGTAGGAGGGGGAGTATTCATTCTGGTGAAAGAACAATTTGTAAGCAACGAAAAGTTAAAGATGACATACATAAAATTCTAGGTGTAAGGCTCCTCTCTAAAGATAATAGGCAGCGTGATGTCTTTGCAGTGTACAGACCGGGAAAAAGTAGCGCTGACGCTGATTTAGAAGTATTTCATAAGATCATCAGCTATGTGAGAAACGATATGAAAAGGAACGTGGTTGTAGCGAGTGATCTCAATTTACCAAATATCAATTGGGAAGGTAATGCGAACGACACGAAACATGACCAAGAAATGGCAAATAAGTTAGTATGGGAAGGGCAGCTGATTCAGAAAGTGATCGAACCAACTAGAAGAAAGAATATCCTGGATGTGGTGCTAGTAAAACCAGATAAGTACTATAGAGAAACCGAAGTAATAGATGGTATTAGGTGATAACGAAGCTGTTTTGTCGTAGTTAAAAATAAATGTCACCGAACTCGATAGCTGCAGTCGCGTAAGTGCGGCCAGTGTCCAGAATTCGGGAGGTAGTGGGTTCGAACCCCACTGTCAGCAGCCCTGAAGATGGTTTTCCGTGGTTTCCCATTTTCACACCAGGCAAATGCTGGGGCTGTACCTTAATTAAGGCCACGGCCGCTTCCTTTCCACTCCTAGCACCTTCCTGTCCCATCGTCGCCATAAGACCTATCTGTGTCAGTGCGACGTAGAGCAACTTGCAAAAAATAATAATAATAATAATAATAATAATAATAATAATAATAATAATAATAATAATAATAATAATAATAATAATAATAAATTTTGTCATAGAAAGGAATGTATTAAAATTAGGACTGTTAGGCAGTACCATACGGCTAATAAAACAAGCATGAAAGAGTTTTTAAAAAGTAACTATGATCGGTGGAAAATGGTAAATTAAAATGCAAACAGGCTCTGGGGTGGGTTTAAAGCAATTATTGAGGAATGTGGAAACAGGTTTGTACCTTTAAAGGTGGAGGGAATGGTAAAGACCACTATATTATAAAAGAGAAGTAAGGATACTAAAAAGGAAGTGCAGGTTGAAAGGAAATAGAAATGGCTTTGGAACTAAGGAAACATGTAAGGAACTTACTAGGAAATTGAATCTAGGAAAGAAGTCAGCTAAGGATAACATGATGGCAAGCATAATTGGCAGTCATACAAATTATAGTGAAAAATGGAAAGGTATTTATAGGTACTTTAAGGCAGAAACCGGTTCCGAGAAGGATATTCCAGGAATCATTAATGAACAAAGGGAGTGTGTATGCGAGGATTTACAGAAGGCAGAAGTATATAAAGATGGTTGGTTACAAGGATAATGTCCAGATAGAGGAGGTGACTAATACTAATGAAGTAGTAAAATGTGCCTATGATAACAATGATATTTACAACAAGATACAAAAGTTGAAAACTAGAAAATCACCTGGAATTGATACGGTTTCGGGGGTTATACTAAAGACTATGGGTTGGGATATTATACCATATCTGAAGCAATTATTTGATTACTATTTGCATGAAGGAGCTATACCAAATGAATGGAGAGTTGCTATAGTTGCTCCTGTGTATAAAGGAAAGTGTGACAGGCAAAAAGCTGAAACCTACAGGTCAGTCAGTTTGACATGCTTTGCATATAGCTTTGGGAAAGCATTCTTTCTGATTATATTAGACATGTTAGCAAAATTAATTACTGGTTCGATACAAGGCAGTTCGGGTTTAGGAAAGGTTACTCCACTGAAGCTCAACTAGTAGGATTCCAGCAAGATATAACAGACATTCAGGATTCAGGAGGTCAAATGGACTGTATCGCGATTGACCTATCTAAATCATTTGATAGGGTATATTATGGGAGACTACTGGCAAAAATGAGTGCAATTGGACTAGACAAAAGAGTGATTGAATGGGTGGCTACATGTCTAGAAAATACAAAGAGAATTAGAGTAGACGAATCTTTATCTGACCCTGTAATAATTAAGAGGGGAATTCCTCAAGGCAGTATTATTGGACATTTATGTTTTCTTATATATATCAATGATATGACTAAAGAAGTGGAATCAGAGATAAGTTTTTTTTGCAGATGATGTTATTATCTTCAGAGTGATAAATAACTTACAAGATTGTGACCAACTGAAAAATGACCTCGACAATGTTGTTAGATGGACAGCAGGTAATAGTATGACGATAAACGGGGTTAAAGGTCAGGTTGTGAGTTTCACAAATAGGAAAAGTCCTCTCAGTTTTAATTGATAGCGTGAAAGTTCCTTTTGGGGATCATTGTAAGTACCTAGGTGTTAATATAAGGAAAGGTCTTCATTGGGGCAATCACATAAATATGATTGTAAATAAAAGGTACAACTCTCTGCACGTGGTTATGAGGGTATTTAGGGGTTATAGTATGGATGTAAAGGTGAGGGCATATAAGTCTCTGATAAGACCCCAACTAGAGTATGGTTCCAGTTTATGGGACCCTCACCAGGATTATTTGATTCAAGAACTGGAAAAATCCAAAGAATAGCAGCTCGATTTGTTCTGGGTGATTTCCGGCATAAGAGTAGTGTTACAAAAATGTTGCAATATTTGGGCTGAGAAGACTTGGGAGAAAGGGGACGAGCGGCTCGACTAAGTGGTGTATTCTGCCCGAAGGCAGGTCCGAACCTCCGCAGAGGTATGCCTGAGCCGAAGTTTGCTTACGGTAGGGTGGCCAGTTCCTTTCCGCTCCTCCCATTCCCTTATCTCCCAGTAACAGTGCATTGCAACCCATCCAAATCTTGACCACGGCCATTGTTGCTTAACTTCGGAGATCTCCCGGGATCCGGCGTTTAAACACGGCTATGGCCGTTATGTCAGCGGAGGGATGGCGTGGAATGTCATCAGTAGACGAATAAGTTTAAATGGTGTTTTTAAAGGTAGGAGGGATCACAATCTGAAGATAAAGCTGGAATTCAAGAGGAAAAATTGGGGCAAATATTCGTTTATAGGAAAGGGAGTTAGGGATTGGAATAACTTACCAACGTAGATGTTCAATATATTTCCATTTTCTTTGCAATCATTTAAGAAAAGGCTAGGAAAACAACAGATGGGGAATCTGGCGCCTGTGCGACTGCGCTAAATGCAGATCAGTATTGATTGATTGATTGATTGATTGATTGATTGATTGATTGATTGATTGATTGATTGATTGATTGATTGATTGATTGATTGATTGATTGATTGATTGTTGGGAAAGATGAATCATTTCTCCGCATACTTCTTAACATGACAGAAGTTTATGCGCAGTTATGTTAAAAATGTAAACCCCTTTATGATCACAAAAATAGAACTGGACGGCTTCATAATGTACATATTACTTCCATTTGAATGGTCAAATTGAACACAAATGGAGGAATTACTCTGAATACCTTTGTGTCACATATACGGATGAGATTGTTTTGGATGAAAACAAAATAATTACAAATTTAGAGAAATATCTCAATAGTTCGACTCATTGGCTGAAAGGTCAGCGATGAGGCTTGCGGTTCAGAGGGTCCAGGGTTCGATTCACGGCCGGGTCGGGGGTTTTAATCATTTTTGATTAATTATTCCTTCCCAGAGACTGGGTGTTTGTGTTTGTCCCAACACATTCCTCTTCATATTCAGACAACACACCACACTACCAACCACCACAGAAATACGCAATAGTGTTTACATCCCTCCATATAGGGTTGCGTCAGGAAGGGCATCCGGGCGTAAAACAGGGCCACATCCATCTATCCACAGTTCGCACCCACGACCCCACAGGTGTGGGAAAAGCGGTAGAAAAAAAAGAAAAGAAGGAGGATGATCTCAATAGTTTAAGTCTCTAATCTCGTAAAATTGGACCAGAAACTAAATATTATGTCTTCTTCTTCTTCTCCTTCCGACATTCCCATACCTGCAGTGTCGTAGTTGCGAACTGTGTCGCACAAGTAGATTTGGCCCTGTTTTACGGCCGGATGCCCTTCCTGACGCAACCCTATATGGAGGGATGTACCGTTAATCACTATTGCGTGTTTCTATTGTGATTGGTAGTATAATGTGTTGTCTGAATATGCAGAAGAAGTGTTGGTACGGACACAAACATCCAGTTTTCGAGGCAGAAGAATTATCAGATGCGATTAAAATCCCCGATACGGCCGGAAATCCTACCCGGGACCCTCTGAAACGAAAGCCTCAACACCGACCATTCAGCCAAGGAGTCAGACACCAAAAACTAAATATTATTAACCAATATACTGTATTTGGCCTAGCATTACCTATCCCTTGCTAGATATAATACTGACCTCTTATACTGAAGATATCGATTAACTTCTTCGGGAAACAGTCAAACAAATAATGTGTTCACCATGCGATTGGACAAATCACACGATTTATTGTTCTAGAACAGTTGTTATATTAGGATGAATAAAAGTCGACCGATAAACACACGTTACATATTTTAACATTGCCAATATATTGTTAATATGCGTAATAGACGATGAGCATCTACAAGCCTAATGAGACCTGAATGATGAACTTAGAAGAAAGTCTTAACTCATTTGGATCTGGAATATAATGAAGTGGATTTGAAAAGTTCGGGATGAGAGATGATGAATGGTTTGAGAAATTGGTCATTTAAAGGATGGTGTCAGGGCTCCATGGCTAAACGGTTAGCGTGCTGGCCTTTGGTCACTGGGGTCCCGAGTTCGATTCCCGGCCGTATCGGGTGTTTTAACTTCGTCTGGTTAATTTCTACGGCTCTGGGGCTGGGTGTTTGTGTTCGTCTTAAATTGTGTAAGTTCAATCCATCAAAGTCAATTCATAATTAATAATCAGAAACATACAAAATTGTCAATTCATAATTCATCAGAAAACATACAAAATTGTAGCCGGCTAAGTGGTCGTTTAGACTAAACGCCAAAATGTATAAAAGATAAATTAAAAAGGGCTGGTATCAGCTTCCCCATAAGAAAAAAGTTGTCCAAGTATGTAGAGAGAATCTAGTTTAGTTTAGTTTAGTAATGTTTTATTTTACCTGGCAAGATTAAGGCCTTCAGGCCTTCTCTTCCATCTAACCAGGGACTGAAATATACATATATTGCATTGTATTACTTACAATAACTAGATCTAATACAAATTAAATTAATAATAATACAAGAATGGTGAGATTACATTAAGATGAAATGAATTAAGATTAAATTAATAAATTAAGATTAAATTAAGATTAAATAAATCAGATATAAAAAGGGATAAATTCTTAAAACTAATATCCTACATGTAAAAAAAGGACAGTACATAAAATTTGATTTTAAAGACAAATCGGATAAAAATTTTAGACTCTCTACCAGGACATCCATAACAATAGAATGGTTGTAAGTAGCAGCATCAAGTTTACAGATGATCCTTACTGGTGCATAAAATGTCTCCAAAGTGCTTCCTTGAAAGTGTGAATAGCGCTTAACCCCCTGATATTTTCGGAAAGGAAGTTCCACTCACGGCAGGCAATTACTGTGAATGATTTATCATAGATGGCAGTTCTGTGGGTAGGTAAAGCAAGGATGGAATTATTAGTGGATCTGGTGCTAAGACTGTGATAAGAGGATAAGTATTTGAAATATGAAGTAAGGTAACATGGTTGTGAAGAATGAAGGATTTTATGGAGATAGCATAGGGAATGCACAGTGCGACGGATCTCTAGTCGGGGCAAAGATAGATGGTTATATGAAGGAGTTACGTGGTCATAGTACCGTAGGTTACAGACGTATCTCACACAAGCATTTTGGCCACGTTGTAATCTGCTCAATAACTTGCCTCGAGCGTCTCTATAAATCGCGTCACAATAGTCGAAATGAGGGAAAACCAGACTTTCTACCAACATATTTTTGAGTTTTTCAGGAAATAAGTATTTATACCCGCGCAGCATGTGCAATGCAGAGAATATTCTCTGGGTGATGTTCGTGATATGCGTTTTCCATGACATGTCATCATCGAAAGTAATGCCTAAGACTTTTACTGATGACGTGAATGGTATGTTAGTATTACACAACCTTATAGATGGAATCTCTGGTCGATTGACCTTCGTGAGTAGTTTTGGGTATCCAAGGATGATGACTTGCGTTTTTGCTGGGTTTAACCTAAGCCCACATCTCAAAGACCAAGAAGAAAATGATGTTAGATCCTGATTGATTTTGTCTATGGCCGAAAGTATTAGATTTGGAGATGTATGGAGGTACATTTGTACATCATCAGCATAAATATGGTATTTGCAATGCGTTAGGTTTTGGGAGACATCATTAATGTAAATAGAAAAAAGAAGGGGTCCTAACACTGACCCTTGGGGCACACCACACTGCACAGACCGCCAAGTTGATTTGTTTATTCTATCTGCAACAGACTGCCGACGGCCGTGCAGGTAGGAATGCAACCAAAGGAGGGAGCTGTCTGAGAAATGGAGGGAATACAATTTCGAGAGCAAAATGTCAATGTCAACAGTCAAAAGCTTTGCTCAAATCTAGGAGTATTAAAACTGTCACTTCCTTGTTGTCCATAGCTTCTCGGATGTCTTCTGTGACCTTCAGTAGTGCCGTTGTAGTACTGTGTGCTTGACGAAAACCAGATTGTAGTGGGTCAAATAAGTTGTAAATCGTCATGTAGTCTGTTATTTGTCTATGAGCGATGAACTCTAGCGCTTTGGATAAAGCAGAAAGTATGCAGATGGCTCTGTAGTCAGATGGTTCAGAAGGGGAAGCTACTTTTTTTAGAGGACGTATAATGCCCACTTTCCATATTTCGGGAAATGTGCTGTCTACAAGGGAAGAGTTAAATATGTTAATTAGTGCAGGTAATATCACATCCAGAAAAATTTTTATCATCTCTATTCCTATACTGTAATTTCCTTTTGCCGTTGATGTTATCCGATTTATAGCAAACCTGGCTTGTGAGTGGGTTGCTGGACGGAAGTAGAAGTTTTCTCTATCTGTTCGCGTCTTTGCATAATTCCCGTCTAGAACTTCCTGTTTCAGTGCTGCATTTAATGTGCAGTTAGATGAAAAATGATCGTTCAGTTATATTTTCAGGTATATTTATTTCGTCATCGTCTCGTCCTTTGGTAATTCCAAAGCTCTTTATGGATTTCCACAACACAGCTGTTGAAACATTTGGTTGGATTAAACTGTGAGCGTGTCGTAGTTTCGCATTTCTAATCTGTTGGGTCGTAGCGTTTCTCAGTCTCTTATAGTTCAGTAGATTGTCAGGAGTGCAATGTTTCTTAACTCGTCTATAAGCAGCATCGCGTTCAGCCATTAGTGCTCTAATCTCATCTGAGAGCCAGGGAGCTGGCTTCCGCGTAACTCGAGCCTTCTTTTCAGGGAGGTGTCTATCATACAGTTCAGTCATATGTTGATTGAAGAGAGTCACTTTGTCATTTAGGATATGTTCTTGGGTTTTGCTCTTGTATTGCAACGGCTCAATGCAAGAAAAAGTGGGAGATGGATGAGGAAGTACGCTGTACCGCAGAGAATGAAAGCAATAGAAAAGAAGATATGTTATTGCGATTGGCTGAAGGAATGGAAGAGGATTGATTGTGGATCCCAGAATAAAGAAGGAGAAGAAAACCCAATAGGCTGTCGATGTCAATGAAGAAAAAAAGAGACCATCTACCGCCCATGTGTACCTACGTAAATTCAACAGGTACACCGGCTATCAATTAAGTAATACTTGGTTGCCAGCCATTAAGAATTTACGCAGGTAGTTCCCTTCCCTGTCCCTTCACTAATGTTATTTCGTCTCGGTGTTTTCCGAATTCGGACGTTCCTCGTCGCCAGATGTTTCATTCCAGGCTTGTGTCTATATCATACACCTGTCTGTGTCATATGTTACGCAAACACGTTATGTGAACTGCTTAGTCAGGTCACGGCCGACTGGATCCCTCGGTGGTGGTGGTGGTGGTGGTGGAGATTATTGTTTTAAGAGGAAGTTCAACTAGGCAACCATCCTCTATATAACACTAATCAGAGAGAAGTTTGGAAGGGATCCGACACTTCGAAAAATGAAGATATCGGCCAAAGAAAGACAAGGGCCACGAAGTGCGTGAAAATGAAGGACTCCCTAGCCCTCGCAAACCTAATGGCGTCGGGGTCGGAAAAGAACAAAAGTTGACCAAGGGAGGTCGGATAGGATAGATGTGAGGAGCCAAGCACAGGTAAGTGGAAGCAATGCCAGGACTCAGCTGAGGGCCCCATGGTCGCCAACCCACGCTCCAAAATTCAGAACCCCTAAGGGGCCTTTTAGTCGCCTCTTACGACAGGCAGGGGATACCGTGAGTGTTATTCTACCACCCCCACCCACAGGGGGTGTGGATCCCTCGCTGCGCTCCTTGGAGCTAGCTAGAGCGACGCACCAAGTTTTCCGTGGTCTGATTGTGATGGTTCGGTCAGCTTCCGCTTCGAACGCTAGCGTTGTGCCACGTCCTGGGGCTATCTGGTGGCGAATGAACGTACCATTTCCACTTCTATTATAACGTCCAAATTTCCAAGTGTCATTGTTTAAGAAGCCTTTCTCGTGGTCAGTCGAGATTTCTTCTGAGAACGCAGAGCACAGTTTTCTGCGAAACGTTAAGAATTTCACCTTATTTTCTTGACACGGCATAAGCCCAAAAGTCTATACAGTATCATGTCTAAAGAAATATTATTCACTTCCAGAAGTCACCCGCCTTGCCATCTGTTGAAAAGTGTCAATACTACATTATTTAGAATATAATATGTAGGGATAATTTAAACTTGATATGGCAAGAACTGAAGTACAAACAAATCTGTACAATACTCAAAATGGAAATTGTAACACCATAAAGGAAATAGTCGCGTACAGTGTGGTGGTGGTGGTAAGTAAACTCATCCCGATGTGGTGCAGCTCTCTTCAGTCACACCCCCAATGGAGGTGAGCTGCATGTACCATTTCAACCACATACCAGACCTCCTGCCATTCTTAAATTTTTGGCAATACCGGGAATCGAACCTGGGCCCCCGAGGACGGCAGCTAATAACACTAACCGTTACGCTACTGAGGCGGATGGTGGTGGTGATTAATTATGAGAAAGTACAGTGTGTCGGGGAGTTGTTTCATTTTTCGTGGCGAGCCTAGCTGTGGTCTACTGACAGAGGAACGCATGAAGTTGGCAGAAGCAGACTGACCGGGTCATTTGCACAGTCCTGAATGGCAAAGGTAAAGGATATGTGGAGGGAAGATAGTTTCAAGAAGGGCAGTAAAGAGTAAACAGCGCAGTTTGCGTGAGTTTAGACAAAATGCTGGTGACAGTGCGACAGAATCCTGGAGAAAATGTTAACTACTGAAGACGGAACATTTTTGGTGAAACATGCATCCTATCGAAGGTGATCTGATCGGTTTACGAAAAATATGAAACTAAAACGTTGCACATATTTTTCAGGAGCTGCATGCCTACGTTATTTGAAAGGTAAATTTCCTGCAATCGATTCAGTTCACGACATACAAGAATTAGCAGGGTTGCAATTTTGATTGACGAGAAACTTGATCAGATATCGGCTATAATGTTGCAGAGTTCAACAAAAACTCTTCTTAGTGGACAGAAAAGAAAAAAGCAAACTTATATTGTGCCCGTATAAAATAACCGTGATTCGAGAATTAAAACAAACTGATCATTCGAAGAGGTTGCTGCCTTGTGAATGGTTCCGGAGATTCATAAAACGACGTGGACTTGAAGATTTACATGGATATTTCTGCACTTACGAGGCATGTATTTACCTATCTTCAATATATAGATGAAATCATTGGAAAATTCAAGTACGGTAACCCTTAGGGAATATTCTACCGAATTTCGTTGAATTTTCTTCGCTGCATAAGTAAAATGTCTTTTAGAAAAACCATGAACCACTTTGTTTATATGGTAATTCAGCATGGTGGGCGACCATCCTCTCTTAACAGTAACCATAGAACGAATAGATCAGATTCGACCTTTCGATGAATGAAGGTGCCAGCAAATCAATAGGGAAGAGCCACGAAGGGAATGAAGACATATTCTGCAAACCTAATTCCGTAAGGGTCGAAACAGAAAATGGGTTGGTCAAAGGAAGTTGGATAAAAAACATAAAAGAAGGAGCCTAACAATTAAGCGGATTAAGTTTGATCGACAACCAATTCTCCCAAGCTGAGATCCACTAGGGGGCATGGTGGTTGTGGTGGTGGTGGAGTTGTGGTAATGGTGCTGATGTTTAAGAGAGAGTGCAACTGGGCAACTATCATCTCTTAATCTTCTCTTTCGAGAGGTAGAGCATACCGACTAAATATTCTACCACCCTCACCCGCAGGGGACAGAGCACATTAATGGGGTACAGTATCTTATTAATGAACTAGCTGATGTACCCGTGCTTCGCTACGGGATTCTCAGAAAGGCTGACTTGGTGGTTTTCTTAACTGAATTCAAGATAGGTCATTACACAAACGTCAGTAGGAATGTAGCGATTGAAAGCAATGTTATCATATAAAATACTCGATCAAATGAAAAACCGCACACTTTCTCACTTTCAACGAACAGTACTACAGTGTCTGTCTGAGAGTCCAAAGTTCCAGAGCTGGAATAAACAGGTCGCAGACTGCCGTGAACACTCCTCTGTCATTATTCCGTTAAATATGCACATTACTCATTCCAATCTGTGCCTCAGAGTAGGGATTGAATAGCTCGAATACTGTGATGAATCAGTGTGTTACGTACCAGATATATCAGAAAATGTATGAACCAGAGGAATGGCATGCTAAATAAGAAAGTTATCTTACTCCCCAGCTACTTCCCGCCAATATACAGGCGGGCTGTTACAGTCGGTTCGACCAGGCGAGTTGCCCATGTGGAGGGGCGCGCATTTGTGAGCTTGCATCCGGGAGATAGTGGATTCGAATCCCACTGCCGGCAACCCTGAAGATGGTATTCCGTGGTTTCCCACTTTCACACCAGTCACACCAGGCTGTACCTTAAAGCCAAGGCCGCTTCCTTCACACCACTAATCATTTCCTATCCCATCGTCGCCATAAGACCTACCTGTGTCGGTGCGACGTCAAGCAAATTAAAAAACCTCGGTACGCTGCAGTAATCCTATCTATCGGGGATGAGAGCAAACAGAAGACAAAAAGCACATCACAACAAACAATGGTCAATGTAATGTTATTGTTGATAAAGTTTATGAGCTTTCTATATTGTAGGCCTTCACGTTAGTTTTCTGTCGACTCTGTGATATTGGGGTGACTTACAAAATTATTTATATCGTAGACTGTAGTTCCTTATTCTCAGACTTTAGATACCGATTTTCACTAAATTCTGTTTACCCATTTTCTCGTGACTCGGCGCTGATATGAACTTAGTAACAGAATTCCAAATTCATGAATATCTCTGATAATATGCGGTACGGTAACAATGTAAAAGACATAAGTGATAGGAAATTTAATAACTTCTTACATAACTACTACTAACTTACGACATAACTAAAGTTATGTTCGTTATGTAGTATTTATCGAGCCGACCACTAATAACATAAATAACTTATTTGAGAATTAAATTTCAAGCCTTCCCCTGAACTACCATTTCACTCAACGTGAATAAAATAATTTTAGCCTAGATTGCAGTGGTTCATCACCCGACATTACATACCGATTTTCATTAAATTCTCTTCAGCCGTTTTCTATTGATGCATGTACATACATACATACATACATACATACATACATACAGACAGACAGACAGAAATTACGGAAAAGTAAAACATGCATTTCCTTGTTACTGTGGACATGACAGATACAGAAATATCATTCATTTCAAATTCTGAGCAATGCACAGGCAAAACACTTATTTTATATATAGATTACATTTCAGGCCTTCCCCTAAACTACCATTTTACGCAGTGCGAATAACATTATTGATAGCCTAGATTATAGCGACCTATTCCCCGACTTTGCATACCAATTTTCGTGAAGATACGACCACTAATAAAATAAATATTTGACAATTAAATTTTATGCCTTCCCCTAAACTACCATTTTCCCCAGCGTGTATAGCCTATATTGTAGCGAATTATTTCCCATCTTTGTCTAGCGATTTTCATTAAGACACGACCACTGATAACATAAATATTTGAGAATTAAATTTCAGGCCTTCCCCTAAACTACCATTTCAGTCAGCGTGATTAAAATAATTTATAGCCTGGATTGTAGCGGTTCATCACCCTACTCTACATTCCGATTTTCATTAAATTCTCTTCAGCCGTTTTCTCGTGATGAGTGTACATACAGACAGACAGACAGACAGACAGACAGACAGACAGAAATTACGGAAAAATAAAAAAATGCATTTTCTTGTTATTGTGGACATGACCGATACAGAAATACCATTCTTTTCAAATTCTGAGCAATGTACAGACAAAACTCTTATTTTATATATATATAGATTTTATACGGAATTAGAACATAGTAGAAAATTTAGGTTAATATTTTTCCGTAGCATCGAACATCCTTTCGTTCACCATGACTGATCACAATTACACGTAATAAAATATACATATTCTCCTCTTCAAAAGTATAAACATACTATGACAGCAGTGTCAGAAGTATTGACCCTCCACACAGAACATAAACGCGACGTAAAGATTGATTTAGTCTATTTTATTTCTTCGTCTTGGTAGTGCAATTTGTTTAAAGGGGCATTTAATTGGATTCTGAGCGTCAAAATATGTAAATTAAGTTTTTAATATAATTGCTCCGTTTGTGGATCTTGTTACATTTTACATAAGTGGAGATTAAATTAAACTAGCCCGCTCTACACTTGAGGCGAACCGATACAAAAGGATAGCGCGGAATTTCCACTGCCCAGAGCTGCCCACAATGTTGTTTCTCGTATAGCCAGCAGTCTCTACTCATTACTCATAATAATTAATGGAGTGTGCCAGGTTAGTATTTCTATAGTTATTCACGTGTCCGGCTATGCGGCTAACTGGTTAGTATTCTGGCCTTTGGTCTAAGGAGTACTGGGTTCGATTCCTGGTCGGGACGGAGATTGTGACCATCATTGGTTATTTCCTCTTGTTCGGGGTCGCTTAGTGTTTGTGCCGTCTTCAACATTCGTTTCCATCCTATGTAGGACTTCATCCTCACACGACGCGCAGGTCACCCCACGAGAATCAACTCGAAAGACCTGCACCAGGTCTCTCCGAAGGCCGCGTGCCAGTAGTAGTAATAGTATTTATTCACATTCTGGTAATAACAACAGACTTACTAAATTTAAACACTACTGAGAAAAGTCATTTTTAACTAGACAAGAGCACACGTTCCCATTTCTTGCGTGGTTTACAATACAGCAGACGATATCACCTGGCCACTGGTTGATGTACTACAAAGTTACTACACTCTCTCGCTTGACCAGTGGAAAAGCGTCCGTCTCCAGATCCCTAAATCCTGTGTTCAAACCTGTTAGAGGTAGTGGGATCTTTGAAAGGTGGAAAATAATCTATTCGGTACTCTATGGTGTACGATGTACGCACTCAGAAGGTCTCGGGAAACACATCCAGTGGTGGTGGTGGTGGTGGTGGTGGTGGTGGTTAGAGTTTTATTTTTACAATTTGCTTTACGTCGCACCGGCACAGACAGGTACTGCTCCAGCATTTGCCTGGTGTGAAAATGGGAAACCACGGTAAACCATCTTCAGAGCTGCCGACAGTGGGCCTCGAATCCACTATCTCCCGAATGCAAGTTCACAGCTGCGCGCCCGTAACCTCACGGCCAACTCGGATTAATGTTTTAAAAGAAAGTAGAACCAGGTAACCATTTCCCCTTAAGCACTAGTCACTGAGCGACCTGCTGCATGATATCAACCACGTAGCTGTAAGATGCAATTCAGAGAATAATGGCCTCGAAATCTACCATCGGCAGCCTTGAAGATAGTTTTCCTCGGTTTAAAATTTTCACACCAGGTGAATGTTAGGAATGCATTTTAAGTAAGAACAAGGCCACTTCCTTCCTAATCCTCGATATCTCCCATCCAATTGCCGCTAAAAACCTAACTGAGGCTGTGCGACGTTAAACTACTAACAGCGGGGCTGAGTGGCTCAGACGGTTGAGCGCTGGCCTTCTGATCCCAACTTGCCAGGTTCGACCCTGGCACAGTCCGGTGCTGTTTGAAGGTACTCAAATACGTCAGCCTCATATCGGTAGATTTACTGTCACGTAAAAGGACTCCTGCGGGGCAAAATTCTGGCACATCGGCGTCTCTGAAAACCGTCAGAAAGTAGTTAGTGTGACGTATAAAAATCGTACTATTATTAAACTAATAGCAAACAAAAAGCCTAATCAGTAGAGCAAAAGTGAAGAGTCACTCCTTCGAACGGTCGGTAGATGCAGAGTGGGTCTCAGTCCATAAGTAGCCACGGCTGGTCCGTGGTTCAACGGCTCTGGACTCTGACCGGCCAGCCGAGCAGAGAAGGGGTGGGCACGGCTCTACCGTGGCTCTACGCCTCTGCATTCGGGAGACGAGACAGGGCTGGACCGTCGGCTGTCTTGAGAATGGTTTTCCGCGGTTTTCCACTCTCCTGCACTAACACGAATGGCGGGACAGGTCCTAGTGTAGTCCACGGTCCCCAAACTCCTCACCTGCTCCGAGCATCACCTTCACCGCAATAAATCTCCCGCCTTGAGAGACGGCGTCACCGTCTAAGAGGCCAGCCTCCCCTTCAGGGGAGGAGTGAAAACGGTTTAGTAGTAGTAGCAGTAGCAGTATTAGTAGTAGTCCTTCGAAGAATGGGAATATTAGTAAATGAAAGACAACGGTCAAGAACAGAATGAAAGTGAAAGAATCCCTACGCCATGCAAACCTAATACCGTCGGAGTCGGAAGAAAACACGAGTTGGCTAAGGGAGATCAGATAGGCAAGACGATAGTGAGAAGTCTGGCGCAAGTATGTGAAAACAATGCCAGAGTCGGCTAGGGAACCCGTGGTCATCATTTTCCTGCATTTTTACTGTTTCTGGGCTGTCATCATGATTACGTTCACTCTATCGGGCTGTTGTAAACATGTATATTATCTCCCTTTGTATGAGTGTTCTATAGAGTTTGGCTGTATGGCTGAATGGTCAGCGCCACGGACTTCAGTTGAAGGGTCCCAAGTGCGATTTCCGTCTGGGTAGGTATTTTTGCGAGTTTGGTTAATTTCTCTGGCTCGGAAACTGCGTGTTTGTGTTTAATTCAATACTACTTCATTAACACAAAACACATCCCTCTACTAGGGTCCGAAAAACAGAGTAAGTCTACTTGTGTGACATAGTTCATACCCGCAACCCCAGGAAGAAGAAGAAACTTTGAACAGAATCAGAGATAATATTCTTATTTTAAATATGATACAAATCAACATGAACTTAAGGGTTTGCAGTGTTCTGTTTCTTTGTATCGTATCAACGTGTTCAGAAAGAACACAAAGGTATTTGGCTGAGTGACTCTTAAAATTACTCGTCCAGATCCTTTGCTGAATGGACAGTGTTTAGGCCTTTTATTTACAAAGTCCCACGTTCGATTTCGCGCAGGGTCTAGGTTCTTAAACTACGTCTGGTTCATTCCTACGGCACATGGAATGGATGTTAATGTTTGTGCCAACTCACTCCTATTCATATACACATAACACACCACACTATCAACTATCACAGAAACATGCAATAGTGTTGGCGTCAGGAAGGGCATCTGGCCACAAACTAGGCATAATCCACATGTGCACAGATCACACACCTCTTTCACCACGGTGTGAGATGAGTAAGAGAATCTCTTGAAATTGTTTCAGCCTCATTACTAATTACTGTAGTGTGCTCTGTTAGAATATTTTATTCAGTTGTAAACGTTTGTCTCAGTACAGTAAAAATACAAACCATGTTATAATACTGGAGCATTGCAAATTATGTATAATATATGTACGTATATTAGTAAAGAAGAGCAGTAGTATATTCCATGTAAAGTGGAAATAAATTTCAGTGTAGTGAAAAATTCGAAAGAATTATGCATACTTTGCTTGACATTTATGGCCGACGTTCATGAATATTCCAGCGTTAATTTTTTCCAACCATTAACAAGTAGTTAATTTGCACTCTTAAGGATGCAAAATGGAGAATGTATTAATATGGAGGTAAATTAATTTAAACTAAGTGTACACTAATTGAGATATCAAATTCAGATAGAGGAAATTTACGATCAGGAAGACGTTTGAAACTGTTCTGGTTTCTTTGCATCCTTTGAGAGATAAATCAAATTTACAAATATGTTCTTGAAAATATTTAAGCTCTTTAGAACTTTTCAATCGTGAAATTTCCAGCGTTTTGCCCCAGTGTAGCAGTGGGCTCATCATTTGGATTGCTACACCTTTCCAAGACGCTGGCGCCTGGTGTGCCGCTGAGACAACACTGCAAGCCTAATTTAATTTTTGATATAACGATGTTCTTGTTGCTTTAGTTTCCAAGATGCAGGAAATGGTGGCATTGTTGCTAGTTTAGCACCCTTCGAACGATTCGAATCTCGGTTACTGAAGAGCGGAACTTCAACCTGGATAATTACATCACTTCCATAATTGCATCTGTCCTTGAAACAACCGACTAAAACCAATTATGAGCCACCACGGATCCAGCGACCAGGATTTATAGTAGAACTTAGATATAGCGACATCGCTTTCAGCGACATCTCGCATAAAGCGTCTATAGCGGCACAAGTGTTTTTTCAGACTTTCTTAATATGATAAACATATCAGTATACCTTGCATATAAAGTCATTTTAAATCCGTTTGGATTACAATTTTCTAAGAACCAAATTATTTAAATAGTTCTTGTTGTATGTCCTCCGCTCTCTTCGCTCAGCGCCAGCCAGCCGCACGCACGCAAGCGTGGATCATTCGAGACTCGACGAGCAGTCTTCAGTGCGCGTGTCGGTTACGTCGTGTGCAGTATATAAGGAGCTCCCTGTCTGTCACTCATGAAGTACTAGTCAGGCAGCTGTACTTGTTAGTACATTTTCGAAGGAGCATTGTCTGAGCTGTAGCACTTCTTAGTGCTCGCTCTTTCTTCTGTTTCAGGTTATTTTACAGGAGGACCAAGATGGAGAAGCCGACCCTACCAGTGAGACTGGTCGACTACGACTACCAGGGAGCCGTCGAGAAGCTGCTGGACGCGCTCGACACGGCGGATGTCCCCAGCTATGAACGCCCGGGACTGGTGGTGTTCAACCGGCCGGGGGAAAGCGACTACCAAGGGACACTGAGCGTCTTCGACCACCTGAATGCGACTGCGGAGTTCATCGGAGAGCCACTCCTGCCGATCATCGGCATTATGGTTGCTTCCTGGGCGATCATCATCCGCCCTAACGACGCAGCCAGCTTCAGGGTCTACGAGGAGCGCGCGTCCCAGCAGTTCCAGGTTGCCCGGCTACCAGGACTCAGGGAGCACCTGGACGTCTCGGGCTACCAGGAGGCAGCCTCGCAGACGGAGCCAACGACCGAGGACGACGGCGGCGCTCCCGAGCGCCGCGACGGCGCGACTCCAGTTGGAAAGCTGCACTCCACGAAGTACACGCAGACCAACAAGGCGACAACCAGGGCGAAGTGGTCGCAGACGCAGGCCTACCAGGAAGGGCCTGTTACCCGGGCGCAAACCAGGAACGCGCCCGTGTTGGTGGAGAGCAGCACAGCGGTGGAGAAGGACGCCCCCTGGCGTACTGATACTGCTGCCCAGGTCCAGCCTGCCTGCACGTCTGTCGAGTTGCAGACCTCGATGTGCGCCCCCCAGGACAGGGAACGCAGTCGAGTGTTAGCACCGACCGACGCCACCGCCGCCGCCAGCCAGGAGAAAGAAGAAGATGGCGACGCAGAGGGGCCGGCAGCTACCCCGGGGTTACCAGGCCGGGAGGAGGGCCACCAGGGCGAGGCCTCTTCCCCCGCCGAGAAGCAAACCTCGGGAACGACCGACGCCGCCGCCAGCCAGGGGAAAGAAGAAGATGGCGACGCAGCGGAGCCACCAACTACCCCGGGGTCACCAGGCCGGGAAGAGGGCCACCAGGACGAGGCCTCTTCCCCCGCCGAGAAGCAACCCCCGGGAAGAAGAAGAAGACGACGCCGCACCAGGAAGCAGAAGGCGACGCTGGCTCACCAGGAGAGGACCGCCAAGCAGCAACCCAGGACTGCTCCCAGGACAGCAGTCAACCGAGGAGCCAATCAGGAGAGGACCTCAGCGGGTAGCGGCAGTCAGGTGAGAGTGAAACGTCCCCCTCAGCAGCTCTTGCAGTGTTTCCGCTGTCTGAGGTGGGGCCACCGTCAGGTTAGCTGTGGGCTCGAGGTGAGGTGCAACCGCTGTGGTGGTGATCACTACTACACGGCCTGCGCAACACTTAGAGACGCGCCGGTGTGCGCCAACTGCTCGGGGGGCCACCCGGCCTCCCATCGCAGTTGCCCTGTCTACCGGGCCATGGCGCGGGCAGAGAGGAAGGAGGCCCGGCGCCATGACCCACCCCCTTCCAGGAGGCCCCCGCCTCGGCGGGCTTGGCCTCATTCTCCGGGATCGGAGACTGGGTACGAGGTACCCCAAGGAGGTGGAGTCGTGCGACAGGCCCTAGTGGTACTTGACGCATGGCTTCGCAGCCGGCAAGGACCGCGCTAGTCACAGCAGTGCCCAGACGGACTGATCCCCAGGTGATGGAAAGGCAAGGAATTGGTTTATGTATTGTGCATGTTACCTGTTCCTAACTAACACAACCTCTGGTCTTTTTCCAGCCCACATCCTTGCATGTGCTATCACAAGATGTCAGGTTTTACATGTAGGCTCTTTCTTCTTTCTGCCTATGTGGTTTTTCCCTGACCCTTCAATACCATACTTCAACACCATATACCTAATACAATATCGCCTGGTAGCGTGTCTGACATGGAAACAGGCAGATACTCCTTGTATCACTTCCCACTCTTCCCTGCTATCTCTTTCTTCTTCCTAGAAATAATAGCATGTCGGAGGCCATGTAGATTGAGTCGTTGGTCACGCGGGGGGAGCGGGCTTCGGGGGCCCCCCCCGAAAAAAAAAAAAAAAAAAAAAAAAAAGTCACTCATGAAAGGAGCAGCTGGCTGTCGTAGCGAGAGGTCGTACGTGCCTGTCGCTCCGTTGTCTCTCTCCTTGCCAGGCGCTCAGTACTTTCAAGTGCTAACCAGGCAGCTGTACTTATTAGTACGACTTCGAAAGGGCTTTTGTCTGAGCTGAGCACTTCTCAGTGCTCGCTTATTCTTATTCTCTTTCAGGAGTACCAGGATGAAGAATACGGACGTGTGGCGAGCAGCAGACTACTGCTGGGCATCGGAGGAGAACGAGCCGCCTGCACCCGAGCCGGAGCCGGAGACCGAGGTGGAGACGGAGCCGTACAGGGACGGGTGTGACCCCCCTGACGGCTTTCTCTTCTCTGAAGGCCACACCGACCCGGAGTACGAGGCGCTGCTCGTGTACTACAGGCCAGGGCGCCCTGTAACTTCTGAACGGGGCCTCGTCCTGGACAGAATGCGGCGCCCTCGCCGAGGAGGCAGGATCATCTCGACAACCATGGCCGTCGAGAGCTTCCTACCAGGAGGCCTCATTATCCGGCATCACGACCAGGAGCGGATGCGCGACGCAGAGAAGGAGCTTTCTACTCTGTTCCAGGTCATCCGTCTACCAGGGAGGGACGGCGTGCCAGGGATGAACACCGGCGCAGTCAGGGCCGCGACGGAGACCAGGGAGACGCCGAGGAGGCTAAGGAATAGGGCGGTTAATACCGACCTAGTCCTGGCCACCCAGCCGGCGACCAGCGACGCCATCACGGAGGTGGGGCATGACGCCCCCTGGCGCCGCGACGGTGCGACTTCAGTGGAGGAGGACGCCCCCTGGCGTTCTGAGGCTGCTGTCCAGGCCCAGCCTGACAGCACGTCTGTCGAGCTGCAGACCTCGATGTGCGCCCCACAGGACAGGGAATGCACTCAGGCGTTAGCACCGACCGACGCCGCCGCCGCCGCCAGCCAGGAGAAGGAAGAAGACGGCGACGCAGCGGAGCCATCAACTACCCTGGGGTCACCAGGCCGGGAGGAGGGCCACCAGGACGAGGCCTCTTCCCCCGCCGAGAAGCAACCCCCGGGAAGAAGAAGAAGAAGACGACGCCGCACCAGGAAGCAGAAGGCGTCGCTGGCTCACCAGGAGAGGACCGCCAAGCCGCAACCCAGGACTGCTCCCAGGACAGCAGTCAACCGAGGAGCCAATCAGGAGAGGACCTCAGCGGGTAGCGGCAGTCAGGTGAGAGTAAAACGTCCCCCTCAGCAGCTCTTGCAGTGTTTCCGCTGTCTGAGGTGGGGCCACCGTCAAGTTAGCTGTGGACTCCAAGTGAAGTGCAACCGCTGTGGTGGTGATCACCACTACACGGCCTGCGCAACACTTAAGGAGGCGCCGGTGTGCGCCAATTGCGCGGGGGGCCACCCGGCCTCCCACCGCAGTTGCCCAGTCTACAGGGCCAGGGCGCGGGCAGAGAGGAGGGAGGCCCGGCGCCATGACCCACCCCATTCCAGGAGGCCCCCGCCTCGGCGGGCTTGGCCTCATTCTCCGGGATCGGAGACTGGGTACGAGGTACCCCAAGGAGGTGGAGTCGTGCGACAGGCCCTAGTGGTACTTGACGCATGGCTCCGCAGCCGGCAAGGACCGCGCTAGTCCCAGCAGTGCCCAGACGGACTGATCCCCAGGCGATGGAATGGCGAGGAATTGGTTTATGTTTTGTGCATGTTACCTGTTCCTAACTAACACAACCTCTGGTCTTTTTCCAGCCCACATCCTTGCATGTGCTATCAAAAGATGTCAGGTTTTACATGTAGGCTCTTTCTTCTTTCTGCCTATGTGGTTTTTCCCTGACCCTTCAATACCAAACTTCAATACCATATACCTAATACAATATCGCCTGGTAGCGTGTTTGACATGGAAACAGGCAGATACTCCTTGTATCACTTCCCACTCTTCCCTGCTATCTCTTTCTTCTTCTTAGAAATAATAGCATGTCGGAGGCCATGTAGATTGAGTCGTTGGTCACGCGGGGGGAGCGGGCTTCGGGGCCCCCCCCCCAAAAAAAAAAAAAAAAAAAAAAAAAAAAAAAAAAAAAGTCACTCATGAGAGGACGAGTTCGACTGCGCTAGCGAGAACACGTAGCATGTGCTTCTCTCTCCGCTCTCACTCTCCTCTCACCGGGAACTTCTAGAACTTCAAGTGGATACACTACCTGTCCTAATCGGTTACTGCCTCTCAGTACCTAGGGTTAGATAGGGATTCTGTGGCCCAGGGACCCCCGTAACAAGGGATAATCCCGCGTCCACTAGTTCGTATTAGATGCCCCCACATACAAACACACGGCGCCGGGCTCGAGAACTTCAAAAGAGCAATACGCTTAGTGAAGAGCAAATTGTCAGCGAGCCCGGTGCTAATACAGACACCAACGACGATCCGGAAGAACTGACGGAGAGTGAAGGGCTGCCGTTATTACGGCAAGCTACTCACTCCACGGCCGTCAGCCCACCAGCGGAGGGTATAGCGCTGTTGTTACAGCGCACCCCCCCGCCAACCATCATCAGTAGACATGGACTGACCAGTCCTATCTTTATGGGCCTAACCCATAACACGTCTACCAGGAGCCCAGCCCAGGCGGCCAACGGCCATGCTATGCTGAACACTTCGATGAAAATCCCATCATCGCAGTTAAGCAACATAGGCCTTGGTCAGTACTTGGATGGGCGACCACTAGCGCGCAGCTCGGAGCTAACGGCCCCCGCTACGGCCAAGGACCCGGCCGAGCGGGGACCGGTGGCTACCGAACACAGCGTGCCCCCCGTGAGCAGTGAGCGAAATGCGCCAGAGGAGCACAGAACAGTCACCCCTGATTCTGTGCAAGTAAACCTGGCACACGAAACTCACGTAACGGAGTGCGCCATGCAGTACTTTGCGCTCACCACCACCACGAACACAACAACCACCACCACTACCAGGACAACCCCCATAGCCACCCCGTCAGTAGCCGCTGGCAAGCACATACCTGTGCAGCTGCTGCCCACTCGGCCGGCTGGCTCTACTCGAGCTGAGCCCCGAGAAAGGAGCGCGCAGCGCGGGGAAAGCGAACCATGCAGCCTGACGTTATGTGCGAGTGAACGGGAACCGGGGTTCGACCCTGAAGTGCCGGAACTCGCACTTGGGAAAGTGACTGGGGAGATACCTGAACACAAACAGGAGACTACTTCTCCCCCCAACACAAACCTTGCCCTCAAACCCAACCTAGTGGCAAGCCAGCTGGACGCCGGGAAAGCGGGACCCAGTTCCGCCTACCCGAGCGAAGAGGCGGCGCCCAAGGGAAGGAAAAAGGGCAAGAAAAGACGGGCTCGGCGGAAGGCGCCACGTAAAGTCCAACCCCCCCCCCCCCCCCCGGGCAAGCCGGCGAATCGGACTCCGACCAAGATGAGGCAAGACTGGTGATAGATGTATCAAGTACATCCCAGGATGCCGACTCTGAAGGCACGGAGGGAGAGGAGCCGAGCGAGCGCGGGGTGACCGAAACCTTGGACCCAGCCACCCTGCCGGGAAACCAGGATGACGGTTTTAGGGAGGCCAAGAGTGGGAGAAGGAGAAAAGGCGAGGAGAAAGGAAAAGACACCAAGCCTATGAGCCGCAAGGCCCAACAGGGCGGGAGTCGGAATCCGAATACCCGAGCCGAAAGCTCCACCGACACTTCATACAGCTCGATCATGCCACCACCAAACACTAACACGAGACAGGCACAACAGATAAGACCTCAGCACACACAAACAAGTAAACCAGCCACCCGTAAGGGGTCGACCCCCCCACCCCTTACGGTCTACAGTAACAACATTAAACTCATCGAAATTGAGCTTCTCAAAAAGCTGACACATGAGCAGAGAAATTATTATTTCTCCAAGCCGAGAATAAACGCACATGAAGCGATCCGGCTACATATGTCTAGCTTCGAAAGCTACGAAATCGCTATGAAAGTGCTGAAAGGGCTTAATATCAAGTTTGTACAGATATTGCCCAACTCAGCAGTAAAGCGATTTGTAGTGAGAACGCCCAATAATACGTATGTGCCATATGATATCGGGTTTGCCATGAGAGCCCAAGGTATCCAAGCACTTTCTGTACACAGGATGCGAACAGGAAACAGGCCAGCCAAGGGCTGCCTATACCTAGTTGCCGTGGCGGATACCCCGGGAGCGGACAGCCTGCGGAAAATGCGGATGCTGAAAAACATGCTGGTGACAGTCGAACCGTACCGCCCGCAAACCACTGGCCCACAATGTGGGGTGTGCCAGAGGCATGGGCACTCAGGGGCGACATGTCAGCTGGATCCCAGATGTCGCAGATGCGCCGCCTCCCACCTGTCCCGCGACTGCCCCCACGGCAATGACCCAGCGTACTCAAAGTGCGCCAACTGCGAGGGGAAACACGCGGCTAATTATAGAGAATGCCCCCGCCGCAGGGACTACGAAGCCGCCTTTCAAGGCAAAGGGCCTAAGGGTAATAAGCGTGGCAACCCTAAAGCCCCAGCAGGCCCATCAGGCACAGACGCTTCACGTGGACAACAACAACAAATAGGCCCCTCAGGCAAAAAGGACCCATCAGGACCTACAGGCCATTCAGGCACCAAGGGCCGAAAGCAAGGCCCATCAGGCAAATTAGACCCTTCAGGTGGAGGCAAAGTAACTTTGCAACCCCCAAGGACGGAGGGTACACACAAAACCGGGCCCTCAGCCCAAGCACCCGCCACCTCCGTCCAAAGTAAGACCTCCGAAAATAAAAACAGGAAGAAGGCCCTACCCCAAAGACCCAACCTAAGGCAGGTCAAGTCCACGCACCCTCCCCCGGAGCAGCCTCAGGGCCCGCCCCAGAGCAGCTCCACCCCCAGCAAGGAACCTGCCGCTAATAAAACAGCATCCGACCCACCCCCCCCAACCCCCAAACCCCACACAACAACAGTCACACCCATCTCACCACCTGCACATGTAACACTAACACAGGCTCAACAGCCAGAGGGAAACATGGCAGTAAAGGCGTTCAGGGAAAGGATAGAAGAAATCCTGAAAACCTTCTTTCCGAACCTGAACCTCACGGCAGCCATTACCACTGGGGTAATGATGGCCAACATGCTCCCATTTTCCTGGCTAAGGGATCTGGTTAATGCGATCGCTGACCTCCTGTCCCAAGATGCCTGAACAACACGGCGAAGAGCACAATAATAATAATAACACGCAGGAGCTTCGAGTTCTAATATGGAACTGCCAAGGCGTCAGATCCAGGAAATATGAGCTCGAAGCCTTCCTAGCCGCGAACACCATACACATAGCTCTCCTAACAGAAACCTTCCTCCCACCGGGGAAGAAGTTCACCATAAGAGGCTATAAAATACACCGAAGCGACAAGGCCAACAGAGTCGGAGGAGTGGCAGTTCTGGTAAGGAAGGACATTAAACATATGGAAATTGACTTACCAGAACTGGTCGAGCTGGAGGCATGCGGAATTGCCATGCCAGTTCGAGGAACACTCGTCAATGTAATATCGGCATACTCCAGACCTAAACACCTTAACACACAAGATATAGAATCGGTATTAAGGCAAAATAGAAACACGATCCTAGGAGGCGACCTAAATTCGAAACACGCCAGCTGGGGGTGCCTGAAACCTAACCCAGACGGCGAAAGGCTGTACAACCACATGCTATCCCAGGACTATGTGGTAACAGCCCCCAGCGAACCCACGTTCCTGGCACCAAACGAACAGGTCGACGATATACTGGACATCGCCCTACTGCGAAATATTCCTCAAAGACACACTATAAAGGTCATTAATGACCTAGGGTCGAGGCATCAACCAGTAATATTTACACTGGAAGCGAATCCGGAGGAATACGAGAATAACCCCAAGCGCCGCCTAAACTATAAAGCAGCCAATTGGGGTAAATTTGAAAGAAAACTCGATTCACTCCTACAGGGGACTGAGGACATACAAATAGTAAACCCAGCCCAAACGGATGAATCCCTAAAAACACTCGTAAATGCGATCCAGGCAGCCACAACTGCGAGCATCCCGGTACACAAACCTAGACAAAACACCAACATGGAAATACCGGCCCACATTAAAGATCTAATACGCCAGCGCAACAGACACAAGCGCAACTGGGCCCGACACCACCGCGATGAAGACCGGATACGTAAAAACGAACTCAGGGTCGAAATCGAAACCGAAATAATGGAGTATAGGTCTCGGATCTGGAATAACAAACTGAGTACGTTTGACACAAATACCAGACCGGTGTGGAACTTAGCGAGATATTTCACGCGAGAACCACACGTGATCCCAACAATTAAGGGACCTAACGGACCAGTATATGAAAATCAAGATAAAGCAGAGGTGATAGCCGACTCACTCGAAGAGGCCTTTAAGCCCAATGACGAACCGTCGGACCCCGCCTTCATTAGACAAACAGAGGCCAAGGTAGCGGAATTCCTAACAACGCACCTAAGCCCGAGGTTAAGAAGACTAATATCCACGAAATCCAGTGGATAATAGGCCACCTTAACCCCAAGAAGGCACCCGGCCCAGACGAGATTCAGAACATAATACTTAAAAAACTAACCCCGAAAGCCCTCGCACTACTCACTAAAATATACAATGCAATGTTCCAATTGCAGTATTATCCCGAACAGTGGAAAAAGGCGAGAATCCTTGTATTCGGCAAACCAGGCAAGGACAAATCTAACCCCAATAATTACAGGCCCATCAGTCTCCTGGACGCCCTCAGCAAAGTATTTGAGAAAATACTGCTGAAAAGGCTCATAGCACATATCAAGGAAAGAGGAATCATTCGGAACGAACAATTCGGTTTCAGAAACGGCCACTCCGCCCCGCAACTGCTTACCCGGGTCCTAGAACAAGCGACCATCGGACTAAACAAGCGCAGAGACACAGGCGCAGTATTCCTTGATATCCAGAAGGCATTCGATAAAGTCTGGCACGAAGGCCTATTAGCGAAATTAATAGACCTCGAATTCCACCCAGGGTACATAAGATTAATTAAATCATACCTGGAAGGCCGAGAGTTCCAAGTAGATGTTCATAACACACTGTCAAGCACGCGACCAATTAGGGCGGGCGTAGCCCAGGGGTCACTAATAGGGCCAATCCTGTTCATTCTATTTACGAATGACATGCCGACAGCGGAACTTACTACCACGCACCTCTACGCGGATGACACTGCTATCACAGTACAACACTTTCAGCTAGCATGCGCCCGAAAGAGACTACAAGTAGCACTGCGAACTCTCGAGCCCTGGCTAACCAAATGGCGTATCAAGGTCAACGTTGACAAATGCCAAGCTGTGATGTTTACTAGGAAGAACAGACGCACACGCATGCCAGCCAATATAAAACCGCTCAAACTGTTCAATCGAGATATAGCATGGCACGACAAGGTCAAATATCTAGGAGTAGTCCTAGATAGAAAACTAACCATGCTATATCACATCAAAGACATCCAGCGGAAAACAAACGCACGACTAGCACAGCTCTATCCGATACTGAATAAAAGATCCAGTATTAACAAGCGAGTAGCAATAAACATGTACAAGGCCCTAATTAGGCCGATAATAACGTACGCAGCTCCCGCCTGGGGCTACACTGCTATGACGAACCTGGATAAGCTGGAACTAATACAAAACAAATGCATTCGAGCAGCGGCTAGACTCCCGTATGACACACCAATTCGCCACCTACGCGCAATTGCGAAAGTCACCTCCATAAGGCAACACATACGTAAGCAAACACTCCGAATGTACAAGAAGTCATGGGGTAGTAAGGTCAACCCACTAGTCAGTGGAATAGGACGCTATGACGTCGACCTATACACCAAATACCCCACACCGAAACACATTCTGTTCAGGCACAGGGCCAGGAGGCCGGGGGCCCAAAACCGCCCTCGCTCCTAAACTGACACCAACGCAATACACCGCACCACTTAACAATATGCACACACACCACAAAACCTGTATATATGTACATGCTTGTCTACTACCTACATCCTTGTCCTAGATTATGTTATTAATATGTTACAGATTTAGTCAAGCGAGGGAGGATTGAGAGAAGAAATACAACACGACGAAGGCATCACAGCCATGAAAGAGACGATCCAATCCAACCTCGCCCCCACCAGCGACAAAGGAGTGGACGAAACACCCACGCCTGCTAATACCACTAACTATTAATCTATTAAATGTAATTGTACTTGTTCTACAGGACACGAGAGCGGAAAAGCGGCCCGCACTCTACAGAAGAAAAGTTATAATGTATATGTAATAGGATGTGTGTATATATGTGTATATATTTACAGAGACAAGTGTGTGACACCAACACCGCAAAGAAGGGACGTCATCAGGCGGGAAAGAAGATGCCCCTTACAACAAGTAAGGCTTGGCACTACACCCCTTCTCCTTAAAAGGAGACTTGGCACCAGGGACTGCTGGCTGCTGGACCAAGGGACTAACCTGTGGCCCAAAGCCCAGACGCCAGCGGACCCGAGCCGCACCAGGCAGTGACAAGTAGGACTGATCCCCCATAATAATTGACAAAAGCTAGGTAAATGGTTATGATTGCATGACACATATTCCTAACTAACACAACCTCTGGTCTTTATCCAGCCCACATCCTTGCATGTGCTATCAAAAGATGTCAGGTTTTACATGTAGGCTCTTTCTCCTTTCTGCCTATGTGGTTTTTCCCTGACCCTTCAATACCATACGCCAATACCATATACCTAACACAATCTCGCCTGGTAACGTGTCTGACATGGAAACAGGCAGATACTCCTTGTATCACTTCCCACTCTACCCAGCTATCTCTTTTCTACTTAGAAATTAATAGCATGTCGGAGGCCATGTAGATTGAGTCGATGGTCACGACGGGGGAGCGGGCTACGGGGGCCCCCCGTAAAAAAAAAAAAAAAAAAAAAAAAAGTCACTCATGAGGATTCTCTCCAGTGTCCTGCTCCAGAATACACTGAACGTCGAACACGGAGGCTACTCCTCTTAAAAATGTGTCTCGACCAGGTGGACGGAATTCTGGTAGTATGAGGTTTCATCTCAGGTCACTACTCCACTTTCCCGTTCCTTCATCCATGTCGAGCCCCGATGTTGTATGCCGCACATCCCCAAGCTCACTCAAGATCCGACACACACGTTAGATTCTCTAATTGTGAACATAGCTTTCATTTAGTACAAGCTTATGAACTCAGACACTTCAAGTTAGAAGGAATTCTCTTAGCTAATCCATGCTAGTGCAAATGATAGTTTTCAACTATCACGAACTATATCTTTCCCAAGAACTATCTTTTCAAGACAGCAGTGAGTGTAAATACATTCAGAGTGTACATAGTGTATAGAAACAGAAACTCTCTCAAGATTAATCATCTACTTTGCTTCAAGACAATTTTATGTTTTATTCTTGTACATACTGTAGAATTCTGTGTGAAGCAAATAAATAAGTTGTGTTCTTGTAAACCTTATCTTGTTTACAACAGTTCTAATAGCATGTTGGAGCTGAAGATGATGTCGATGCAGTTATCTGAATTGGTCCAAAAAATTGCCTTTAATATTCTGAAAAATAACTACCACAGGGTCCAAAAAGGGGAGGAAAAATAAAAGTATATCCCGACAAGTGACACGTTAGAAGCCATGAGACTAGTAAACATGTTAATTCAGGTTAGACTGAGCAAGTGACTATGGTTTGGGTCACGTAGCCATCATCGTGCATTCGGTAGATGGTGGTTCGAACCCCACTGTCCGCAGTACAGAATATGGTTTTCCGTGATTTCTCATTTTCACATCAGGCAAATGCTGGGGCTGTACTTTAATTAAGGATACGGTTGCTTCCTTCCCACTCCTAGCCCTTACGTACCCACTCGTCGCCATCAGACCTATCAGTGCCGTTGCGAGGTAAAGACGATTGTAAGGAGAAAAGACCCATTGCTTTCCAAAGTGGAGCCAACTGTCTGCTTTCGAAATAGGTCATTCCTGCATGAAATTTGTTGTGAGCCAGTTTCAGCTGAGAAAGAATCAACAAATTTCTCCCACTACTTATTCTTCTGAACTTCCTAAGCACATTTATGCATTCTTATCATATCGATTCATGTTCCACGATTAACATAATTTTACCATATCGGTGACTAATTATTTCATTTCAGCGCTCTTATATTATATTACGTGAACTAGAACACGAATACAGCCTAGATTTAAACTGATATTTACACTTTCAAACATAAAAATTGAGAGAACTCGAGTTGAGAAGTCAAGGTCTGTAGACGGTCTCGTCGCTTTCAGTGTGATTTGGAATTGACAGTGCTCGGCACGGTTTGGGAGAGGTCGATTAGTGGGAACACGACAGAAAAACGTATATACGGGCCCAGTTATTCAGTCACCACTGAAGACGATTCCCGGAACGAAGTGTTCACCTTCTTAACAGGTACTGCAATGTATCCCAAAATGTGCTAAATAATCATAATGGGACGTGAGAAAATATTGCTGGAATTTCATTTCGTCGTGTACCCGTTCTCCATAAAGAGTGTGTAAAGATTGTGGAATTGTTCTTTCCTTTTCTACAACACTTCATGTATCCTAAACCATAGGCTGTGGTGGAAGATGACCATGGGGATAGGGAGGGGGGGGGGGGAGGAGGAAACTTGCGCTTTCTGCACTAGGGTACATTAAAATATCCTTAAAATATTGAAAGAGCAGCGCTTGAAAATTACGAATTCTTATGAAATTCCATGACCAGCAGTCGATTGAGGAACCTGCCAGTGCATAGGGTGACCGCCAAGGGTCTATACGTGAAGAACATCATCGACGCATTCTAGCCTCCAAACGAGAATCGCTTTGTTACCTTTCATTAATATCTGAAGTTAATAACTTTTATCTGTTTCCTTCGTCACAGGTAAGAATTCAGAAAACACGCCAGCGAGATATCTAAAAGTACATTTTTTAAAATTTTAATATATATATATTATAAAATATATGCTATGCTTTTTAACCAGTTCCCAATACCGGCAGTTCTATTACCTTCTGATTCTTTAATAATAATAATAATAATAATAATAATAATAATAATAATAATAATAATAATAATAACTGCTTTACTTCCCACTAACTACATTTTTACGGTTTCCGGAGACGCTGAGGTACCGGAATTTAGTCCCGCAGGATTTCTTTTACGTACTAGTAAATCTACCAAAACGAGGCTGACGTTTTTGAGCATCATCAAATACCACCGAACTGAGCCAGGATCGAACCTGTCAAGTTGGGGTCAGAAGGCCAGCGTCTCAGCCATCTGAACCACTCAGCCCGGCTCTGAGTCTTTTATCTGGTAGACGTAAATATGCCTAAGAGCTGGGGATCATCCGAAAATTTGTGTAACAAAATGTGTGACGCGATGTTGCATAGCGACAGTACCTTCAAAGCTGCACAGGCCATGGATCTGTACAAAGAGAGCTGCACAGGCCATGGATCTGTACAAAGAGAGCTGCACACGCAATGGATCTGTACAAAGAGAGCTGCAGGCCGTAGATCTGTACAAAGAGAGCTGCACAGGCCATGGATCTGTATAAAGAGAAATGCACAGGCCATGGATGTGTATAAAGAGAAATGCACAGGCCATGGATGTGTATAAAGAGAAATGCACAGGCCATGGATCTGTATAAAGAGAGCTGCACAGGCTGTAGATCTGTGCAAAGAGAGCTGCACACGCAATGGATCTGTGCAAAGAGAGCTGCACACGCAATGGATCTGTGCAAAGAGAGCTGCACAGGCCGTAGATCTGTATAAAGAGAGCTGCACAGGCCATGGATCTGTATAAAGAGAGCTGCACAGGCCGTAGATCTGTACAAAGAGAGCTGCACACGCAATGGATCTGTTCAAAGAGAGCTGCACAGGCTGTAGATCTGTACAAAGAGCTCTGCACACGCAATGGATCTGTGCAAAGAGAGCTTCACAGGCCGTAGATCTGTACAAAGAGAGCTGCACAGGCCGTAGATCTGTACAAAGAGAGCTGCACAGGCCGTAGATCTGTATAAAGAGAGCTGCACAGGCCATGGATCTGTATAAAGAGAGCTGCACAGGCCATGGATCTGTATAAAGAGAAATGCACAGGCCATGGATCTGTATAAAGAGAGCTGCACTGGCTGTAGATCTGTACAAAGAGAGCTGCACACGCAATGGATCTGTGCAAAGAGAGCTGCACAGGCCGTAGATCTGTGCAAAGAGAGCTGCACAGGCCGTAGATCTGTATGAAGAGAGCTGCACAAGCCGTAGATCTGTATGAAGAGAGCTGCACAAGCTGTGGATCTGTGCAAAGAGAGCTGGACAGGCCGTAGATCTGTATAAAGAGAGCTGCACACGCAATGGATCTGTGCAAAGAGAGCTGCACAGGCCGTAGATCTGTATGAAGAGAGCTGCACAAGCTGTGGATCTGTGCAAAGAGAGCTGCACAGGCCGTAGATCTGTATGAAGAGAGCTGCACAAGCTGTGGATCTGTGCAAAGAGAGCTGCACAGGCCGTAGATCTGTATAAAGAGAGCTGCACAGGCCGTAGATCTGTATATAGAGAGCCGCACAAGCCGTAGATATGTATGAAGAGAGGTGCACAAGCCGTGGATCTTTATAAAAGGAACTGCTTAGGCCGGAGATCTGTATGAAGAGAGCTGCACACGCAATGGATCTGTGCAAAGAGAGCTGTACAGGCCGTAAATCTGTACCGTATGTCATGGACATCCATCAGTTCTTCTCATCACAGCCTGCGCTGTTGCTAGATAACATCGCTTCACTCATATTATTGAAATACATATTTATGACCATTTCTTTTTCCTAAAATGAAATTTACTAAGATTTACTACCTTCAATATTTTAATTGTGATTTGAGGCTATGCTCTATTATGATGGTAATTCTTAGTCATGGACATACCGCTTTCCTAGGTATCACTCGCGTAATATGAATAAGATGATCAAGTTTCGAATTGCTTTCCCGATATATGGTACTCCCGCAAATGCATGCCTGGTGATTTGTTCTGCTGCAGGACAGTGGGCAGCTCTTCACGGGCGGTTTATGAACAATGGAGAGTAGTGATTTGTATAACCTGCATTAGCATTGTTCGTTGTGTAGAACTCAATACAGGTACGGCGAATACTTCAAGAGTGGTGTAGCGAGGAAAGACAGCGAGTCACTATGACTTCTTCATATACACTGTAATAAGTAATAACTTTCCTTAAAAGAATGGTAAACAGCTCCATTGTACAATATCTTGAATGAGCAGTAAGGTTCCTATGATCCCATACAAATTCTCCGTGCAAATAGGCGACTACAACGCAAATATCACGACTATCAAGATTGAGAACAGGTTCATTGTGTTTTAAGTATTCTAACGTACGGTAACAGTCCCGTACCTCCGTACATCTTGCTTTCAAAAGGTAAGCAGATGTTCTGTATGTTACCCCTCAGCGGTACGGTAAATGCTGTCTTTTGACTGGTATTGAGAGTGCCGAAATGAATCACCCAAATTACAAAATATAAACCTGTAAATACTAATAAAAAACATATTTTACATCGTCAATTCAGTCACAAAAAATCATAATAATATGGTAAATCTAAGCATTATACCAAAAATTTAAATATATAGGCCTAAATCGAAGACAAGCTTACATTTTTATAAGTTAGCTTAATTTTATCGCTATTTGCTTTACGTCGCATGAGACACAGGTCTTATGGTGACGATGGGATAGAAAAGGCCTAGGAATGAGGAGGAAGCGGCTGTGGCCTTCATTAAAGTACAGCCCCAGCATTTGCCTGGTGTGAAAGTGGGAAACCACGGAAAACCATCTTTATGGCTGCCGACAGTGGGATTTTAACCCACTATCTCCCGGATGCAACCTCACAGCCACGCGCCCCTAACCGCACGGCTAACTCACCCGGATTAATTTTTATCTACATTATGTATATCATAATTAACATGCAATGGTTTCTTGCCGATTTATACGCAGAAGTTGTAACTTTTCTCCATGTAGAAAAGGCATGGCAATTTACTGGTTCACAGTCTATACGTGGTTCGTAACCTTCTAGCAAACTACGAGAGAGGCACTGGGGGAGGTCGGTGTTCATTCGTCCATCCGTTAATCTTTCGTATAATGGAATAATGGAATCTGACGCGAAGGTTTCAGGTTTTGTTAATAAAAGTAGCAATTGTTAAGCAGATTTTGAGTTAGAATCCCCGTTATTCCGCGTGGCTGTAGTGTAATCTACCAAAGACAGATCAAACTTACTATATCCTAGAAGTTCTACCTACTGGGGCCACGATGTCTCTAGTAACAATTTTCTAGTGCTACCTTGTATTGGGTACTGTAACTAATTATCGAGAATGTTTATGTTTAGAGGTTTGGTAACCTAATCACCCTTCAGTTGTTTGCTTGTTATTTTGGAGTTATCATCACTGTTATTAAATTTATCCGCCTATATATTTATCCTCACTAAATTCAATTCCGCCAATTAAAAAACTTGACATAGAACTATTTGCCAGCCCCCTATAAAAGCTATGAGTTTTCTGAGCTCAAGAGGTCTATCGCCTGTGATTTTTTGAGTGTACTCCCTCGGCAGATGTTGAGGCGGGGGCTAGTGTGAAAAGATGGCTTCACAAACTAAAGGCAGAATTGTAATCTAACCAGGTAGCTACGTGTGGTTAATGGTACGATTTCAGCATTCCCCTTTAGCTTGTAACGGTTAGATCGATATTTAGTTTAAAAATTCAGGTTTCCCTAGGCAGTCTTCAGACTTAAAGTTACTACCCCTAAAGGGAATTCTGTAAAACGTAAGGACGGACGAGTGTGTACCCTCGTTTCCCTCCTTCAATTTTGTTTTGAGTGACTAAGTTTTCTATTTTAAAAATTCATCTACCTTTCTCCCGGACTTTCGTTTTCCTTTCCTTAGTCACCAAGTAGTATGGCTTATCCAGTATGTCATCGGGCCTTAGGCCTGGAGTGCTTAAGTGTTTCAGCTTCCATTATTCACATTTTGTTCTCGACTTTTTCTTTTTCATGGCTTTGTAATGTGGACTTAGGCCTCAGTCAATTTCCTGGATCTTTTGATTCTTCTTCGAGTGTGGCTGCCCCATATGATAAGGGTTATTGCATTATTAATTTTAAAGCAAAATATTTTTGCTGCTTCAAGTGTCAGTGGTGTCAGTTAACATTAATGTAATCACCTGGCTCAATAAAGGGCGTTTGTAATGTATATTGTAAACTGACCTCCAGGTTTCGAGACCCGTCCTATGTAACTTTGTTCTAGAAGCTACGGCTTCTTTATCCGAACTGTACTTATTCTATTTTTCTCTCGGTTTTGTAATGGCTAGCCTATCTTTATAACCTGCAAATTATAAGAACTACTGGTCTGAATTCTCTGACATACTACAGATAGGAGTTCGTCTCTGCATATTGTAAATTTTCTGAACTCATCAACTCCCTTATTGTAAATTTCCGACATTCGAAGCTCCTTTTGTGATAAAAGGCCCATTCCGTAGGTTGTGGGCTCTGTTCCCACTGGCGTCCGGTTGGTTAATTTTGTACTGTACTACTATTCACATCGGCAAGTACTGATACCAATACTATCTATGTTGCCTCACAATTGTTTACTGGAAATATCTCGGACAACAGTAGCGTCTATGGTGGCGCTTCTGTGTAATAGTCAGCATGGATAAAGAATCAACCACACAATCACAGGGTGATATTTGCTAACGTATTCGGGTTTTGCGTACGGCAACAGCCGGATATCGCAACACTACGGTCGACACCAGCTACACTTCCGTTACTTTATATATTTCGGTTTTTCGTTGCCTTCTGTGCAGTAAAATACACGAAACACCAGATTGTTACGCAAGTTTTCATAAGGATTTCTTCGGAGTTTGCTCCTGTCGTTCTTCACTATCCTGGAGCTTTTGATGCGCACGAACTCTTGGTTCCCTAACAGCTTCCTTATTTAACATTAAATTCACACGTTGGAATGTACTCACAACGTCTCCTATTCTATCACGAGTTGGAACTCAGGCGCCGGAAAATTAATCATGAAATTCTATTCTTACTCTGCCATCAAATTCGTGCTTTAAGATTCTCAACACACGAAAATACGCTCTTTGGTAGACAGACATGCTGCCCCACACACAGTCTTCATTCCCCGATGGATGTCCAGCAGTGTTTTTCCTTCGGCAGCCAAGAACAGAATAACAGCACCTTGGTCCTGTTTGGATGCATTTGGTAAGCCATCAACTGTAAATACTTAAGAAGCGAACAGCGGAGAATTGCGTGTATAAGGAGCGATAATAAACTGTTTCCTTCGACGACTGTACAATCAGGAAAAATGACCTAAGCATTGAGGTACTCATCCCAGCGACGCACGAGGTAGAAGATCCCCGTGTGGTAAAACACGGTGTTCTGCTGCGTGAAGAAGTCCGTAACCGCCTGCTGCACATCTTCGTCCGACAGGAACCGTCGACTCTTCAAGGCTTTTTGAGGGGACTGAAGGAGTGATAACCGCATGGGAAGAGAGATCAGGACTATAGGCCTCATCCACCACCAGCTTGTTGTCATCCGTGATAGAAGAGGCTGGCCTTCCAGATCGACCGGCATCTTGTATCGAAACGAGACCCGCACGAAACTTAGTGCACCATTCCACTATGGTGGTTTCCGGCAGACATACGTCCCATACACAGTCTTCATTCACCGATGGGTGTCCACCCGGTATTTGTCCTTCTGCAGCCAAGAACAGAATTAGAGCACGTTGGTCCTGTTTGGACGCATTTGTTCACGTGACCACATTTAACGCACGCACCTCGGCACGACACGACTACCACACGAATCCCTTTGCCTACATGTCCGTGCTTGTATACACGCATTGGAGTCGCGCTAATTTACATGTCCGTTGCAGCAACACTCACAAACATAAACTTTTTGATCACGCCTTATACCTTCAGAAGTGATCAGATCGTCAAGCGTGAGGAATAACTTATAGTAAATCAGTGAGCAGAGTTGTGGGCGTTAATCATTTTAGGTTTATGGATATTATTATTTGTGGTTTGAACAGAGCAGATGAATGTGTAATCCTTTCAATGACCCAGTAGCGAGAATTCCTCTAGGCTGTATTCTGATCACTTCAAAAACACTTTCTTAACTTGCCGGTACAGTAAATTCATATTCGAATTAGAGCTTTCGATCGATTAAAATTTTTGATTGATTAATCGAATGCCTTTAATCGATTTATCGGATTAATAAACCTTTAATCGGGTTCACACAGTATCCTTGAAAGCTTTATTTGAACTTAATTGTAGAGTGTGGGCTGTATACCGAAAATTGTCATAATTTGCTCTTAGAATGACATTTCTTGCATTGTCAGTGGAAACCGTGACAAATTTTTCTTTCAACCCCCATTCACGAACTACAGTACATATTCAAAATCTTCTGTGCAGTTAGCGGCATTATGGTTTCCTCTATGATGTAAAACTTATAGTGTTGAATGACGATATTGCATATTAGAATCAATCCAATGAGCTGTAACTCCAAGGTAGCTACAGTTAGATCACAAATCCCCCGCAAGATTAACACATGCATGTTTCATTCCATTTAATAATTTGACATTTCTACGTCATACGACTTGTACCTCTTCTTTAAAAAAATGTTACCGTGTCTCTAGGGAGAAAAATAGTAAGTGAGAAATGCGAGCTCGCCGGAAAACCTCTTCAATACCACGATCAGGCTCATCGCGGCCTACTATCTTGCAAAACTTGGTATTTTACTAGTTCATTCATATTTTCAATTTCTATATTAGAGGACACAGGCTTCACTATTAGGTGCTCCAGCGCTGACTGAGAAGATGAACTGGTAGAGACAATAATATATGCACGTACACTTTGGAAGGGATGAATATATTTAAGATGATATTGAAGACTACTTGTACTTCCAACATACCGTTTTTCCGCATTTTTTACAAAATACTGTTTTTCTGTCTGTCATCTTACAACAGTAGTTTAGTTTTAGCAAAGCAAAGTCATTTTCGTACAGGCCATGAAGACCCTTGGAGGAGTGGAAGGTAAAGGTTCCACCATTGTTAACCTCGGCACGTGATGGGGTAGAGTGGTTAGCTCTACGCCCGGCCGCCTTTGCCCCCAGGAATTAACTTGGTACTCATTTTTGGTGTAGGCTGAGTGAACCTCAGGGCCATATGCACCTCCGGAAGTGGAAATCTCGTTTCTTAAATTTTATGACTTCCTGACGGGGATTCGAACCCACGTCCTTCCGGGCAAACCGAGCACGCCTTTACTGCCTCGGCCAGGCAGCCCCTAGTTTAGTTTTAAGTTCTGAAAATTCACCAAGTTTTCCTCGCATCGATTCATAATTCGTATTTGTAACTGAAGTTCACATACATTGAATGCGAATATATACTGTCTTCTGAATAACAACCGCACACAAACTGAGGTTAAAGTTATCACATTCTCTAATGTGTATCTGGAAATTGATGTCTGCCCATGCCCACATTACCCGGAAATTTGTAGGAATTTCTTAATGACAGTCGCTTCAAGTATCTTCCACACATCTTTCTATTTTGCCGCCTGACTCTGTTTTGTGAAGGTCCGCAAATATACTACAATAGTATGAGAGTAAGATATGAACATCAGCTTACTTTAATAACCAGTCCATCATACAATCGCTGAGGCTAACACACCAACTGGCAATACACAGGTTTTGCGCCACGAAAAGCAATAACTTTTCCCTTCACTACACTATAATTTTAATCGATTCAATTAATCAACTAAACCATCGACCGGTAAATCGGATACTTATATTAAACGGTTAATCTTTTCGATTAATCGATTTAATCGGTAGTACTAATTCAAATGCAGTTAAGTGTCGTAGGGATGACAGTCTTTCGTCAGCTGTTTCAACAGAGACCTCTCTATTTACAGTCGTCATGGATATAATATATACCTTGAAGGAAATGGCTTGACAACTCGTCATTAACGGAAAAAATTCCAGTATGTGCAGTTAAACTTACCATAATAATGAAGCCATCTTCAGACTTGTGTTAAACCCTTCCTCCGCCGATTAAAATTAAAGTTGTTCTTAATGTTACACACTAGCCACATTCCTTTCTGAAATGTCACATTCTTAGATGAAATCTATGAGAGATTAAATAATGAGGAAGCCAGTTGTTATCGGATCAAAACCACCATGTAAGAAATCGAAAGAACGTATCGGGAAAAAAGTTTATAGTGCCACGAAGGAACATCTAGATACTTCAAGCCAGCCTGTGCCAGAAAACATTCAAGGAGATATGGATCCTACGATCAGATTCTCCAGATTTGGTCGCATCATCAGAGTACCCAAAAGACTCAGATGACATCGAACCTAGCGATTTTCTTTTATAGCTGTAATGTCCTAGTTGATTGAGAACATTGATCGATGTAACAACTGAAATAGATATTACGTTGTCTGCTTCCGGTTAAATAATAATGATGAATAGCTTAATTAGTTACAATAACATAGTTCATGAACTAAAACTCTACTGAAACAGAGGTCCGGAGATGGTGGTGATGGTGATTACTGTTTAAAGAGGAAGTACAACTGGGCAACCATCCTCTATTAACACTAATCAGAGAGGAAAATGGAAGGGGTCCGACACTTCGAAAAATGTAGTTAACGGTTAAAGAAAACCAAGGGCCACGAAGAGCGTGAAAATGAAAACCTCCCTAGGCCTCGACTCCTAATATCGTGTGGGTCGGAAAAAACAAGAGTTGACCAAGGGAGGTCGGATAGGGTAGATGAAAGTCAGGAGCCTGGCACAAGTAAGGGGAAGCATTGCCAGGACTCATAAGGGTCACATGGTCGCCAAACCACGCTGCCAAGCCCCTGGGGCCCCTTTTAGTCAGTCACCACTAATGACAGGCAGGGGTTACCGTGGGTGTAATTCTACCACCCCCACCCACAGGGGGAAGATCAGGAGATCCCCGAAATTCGAAAATTGAATTTTTCTAAGACAGCAAAGATGAAACGTAAGTGATGGCTTCTATAGAGATTTGAGAGGCTCAACTGAGTGTGGCACTGGTGCCGGACGGGCTGAGTGCATCAAGACGGTAGAGTGGTTTTCCGAAAACAAGTAGATTGGTTCGATTCCAGCGCAAAAAATAGCCCGGCCTGAAGTTGTCCGGCGAAAGAAATTTCGTCACTTGAGAAAACAGTGAAATTAATTAGCAGAATGGAAAAGCATTATTATTTGTTTGTTTTTTTACAATTGGCTTTACGTCGCACCGACAGAGACAGGTCTTGTGGCGACGACGGGATAGGAAAGGAAGTGGCCGGTGCCTTAATTAAGGTACAGCCCCAGAAATTGCCTCGTGTGAAAATGGGAAACCACGGAAACCATCTCCAGGGCTGCCGACATTCGGGTTCGAATCCACTATCTCCCGGACAACTCGCCCGGTAAAATTATTATTATTATTATTATTATTATTATTATTATTATTATTATTATTATTATTATTATTACATAGTTGTCTCAGATGTATTTATCTTCCCTTGATTATCTCAAGTCTCTTCCGATCCCGACAGTTACACTCCTAGGAAATCCCCCCTGTGGGTGGGGGCGGTAGAATAACACCCACGGTATCTCCTGCCTGTCGTAAGAGGCGACTAAAAGGGGCCTCAGGGGCTCTGAACTTTGGAGCGTGGGTTGGCGACCACGGGGCCCTCAGCTGAGTCCTGGCATTGCTTCCACTTACTTGTGCCCGACTCCTCACTTTCCTCTATCCTATCCGACCTCTCTTGGTCAACTCTTGTTCTTTTCCGACCCCGACGCTATTAGGTTTGCGAGGGCTAGGGAGTCTTTCATTTTCACGCCCTTTACGGCCCTTGTCTTCCTTTGACCGATATCTTCATTTTTCGAAGTGTCGGATCCCTTCCATTTTTTCCCTCTGATTAGTGTTATATAGATGATGGTTGCCTAGTTGTACTTCCTCTTAAAACAATGATCACCATCACCACCACCACCATCCTAGGAAATCCTCCAATACCGAATGCGGCTTTTCACGTCCTTTAACTTTCTTATTTCGATAACTGGGTTCGTTATAGATCGGACCCCTTTCTCGTTCTGGTACGATTAATGTTATCCTCTGAGAGTGAGGGCTATGAATACATACACGGTGGAGGTCGTGAATTCCACCGTCTGGGGTGGGGACCGTAGAATACTTCCACTTTCTGCTTTGTAATACGAGGCGATTAAAGAGGGACCAGAAACTCAGACCTTGGGAGCGTATATTGCGAACCACAGTACCCCTAGTTGAATCTGACATTGCTTCCACTTACATGAGTCAGGCTCATAGCTTTCTTTGCTATCCGACCTCCCTTGGTCAACGCCAGTTCGTTTCCGACCCTACCGGTATTAGGCTTGCGAGGCCTAGGGAGTCTCATTTTGACACCCTTCTTTGGCCTTGCCTTTTTTGCTGATACCTTCATTCTTCGAAGCGTTAGGCCGCCTCCATTTTCGTGTGGCTATTTCTAGCCGGATGCACCCTCCCAGTCCCCGAGTCAAGAGAATTAACCATTTAAGGTTAAAATCTCCAACCCGTCCGAGAATCGAACCCGGGACCCCTGTGACCAAAGGTCAGCACGCTAACCATTTAGCCACGGAGCCGGACTTCTGATAAGTAATAATAGAGCATAATTGCCAAGCTGAACTTCCTCTTAAAACAATAACCACCACCACCACCACCACTTTCAGTTCCATCCTACCATCGAACGTCTTCCTATTTCTCATCTAATTAATGTGAGATAGTTGCCTATATTCCGTTCGCGGAATATCTGAAGTAAGGTCGTGCAATACGTCATTCAGCGCCAACGCGATGCTCCTATTCCTGCTCTATTCCTTTCGTACCGACTTCACATTTGACCAGCCCGCTATGACACTGCCTAGGCAGAAAGTTCACTGCCACTACACAGATTCCGTGAACGGAGTTAATTTGCATTTCTCCTTAACCCTTAACTATGAAGGTGCGGTCTGCATGATGGTGGTAATAAAATAAACTAGTTTTTTCGTCACATTTCCCTCTCAGTGCTTGCTTGTTTATAATGCCTTCCTGGCATAATTGAGTCTATCACCCTGTTCATTTTGATGCCGTTAGTATCAATATGGCTATGAAACCAGGTAGTTCATTTTTTAAAATCTATTGTTATTGGTTTTATGTCCCACTGACTACTTTTACGGTTTTCGGAGACGCCGAGGTGCCGGAATATTGTCCCACAGGAGTTAATTTAAGTAGCAATAAACCTACTGACACAAGACTGACGTATTTGAACATCTTAGGATCGAACCTGCCAAAAGCCCACTTTTTTATGGCAGCCCGAGTGACCGTACGCCCATTGTTTGTAGCTGGATACAGAGTAGGCCTACATCAGCCAATCGACAGTCACTATAACCGCCTTTTATAAACTCCAGTAACAGACACTGATATAATTATTTATAAGACTTTGTTCATCTATATATCCCGGTCACTCCATGTGAGATTTGTGCTGGACAAAGCGGAGGCGGGACAGGTTTTTCTCCGGGTACTTCGGTTTTCCCTGTCATCTTTCATTCCAGCAACACTCTCCACTATCATTTCATTTAATCTGTCAGTCATTAATCATTGCCCTAGCGGAGTGCGACAGGCCTCGGCAGCCGGCACAATTCATATCTTCGCCGCAAGTTGGGGGCTTTATTCATCCCATCCCCGACCCGGTCATTGACTGGAAAACAGGTTGTAGGTATTCATTCATATTCACCTATATCATAGAACAGTACACTGTACCTAATGATGCTGGACATGTTACAAATTAAGCACAGCACAGATATATTTGAAGTCATGATTTCCCAATGATGATTAAAATACCGAATTAGTCCAATTATCTCAAATTTCATAATAAGCTACATCGTTACCAATTCATGAAATTTTATGTAGCATGGTTCACATTCTTTCTTCAGGGTACACCTTTACATACTAGAATGACGTAGTCCTGTAAACCTCTCCAGTGATCCAAATTGGGTGCATTGCTTGGTGACTACAGGACCCATAACTGAATCTCTCATTTACTGCATTTACTTGAAATAAATTCAAAGAATGAATTCCTAAGAAAGAGAGGTCACAAAACAAGGAAAGTTTTGCAGCGAAACGAACATAGAAAATTCACTTCTTACTTTTGCTCTGCTTCTCACTTTGAACCTTCCTATCCAATTTTCCCCGATCAATCGTTGTTCTCTTCCGACCCCTATAGCATTAGGTTTGCAAGACCTGAACAGATTTGCACTTTCATGCCCTTCCTAGCTCTTTCATTTCATTAGCCGATACCTTCATTTTCGATCAACCAATAATCTTCCTTTTTCTTTTCCGATTACCATTAAGAGAGGTGATCGATAGATTGTTTGTGACCTATTTGACACTCATGGGCGATCTGCGCGTCTGGGTGTACGATGATAATGAGGTACGGAGATGGTGAAACTTGGTGTCGGCACATAACCTACTCTTGGTGAATAACACCAAGAAGTCCGCTCAAGGCTTAACGTCCCCATCCGATGGACGAATCATATCAACAGCGTTATATGCCCTCACTCCTTACGAACACTGCGGAGTTGTTTCGAATTGAAACCAGGCTTCTGGCGATCACGCGATCTAGTGATCAGAGATAACACCACCTCTTCTACCGTGACTGCCAACATTCTGATGGTGAAAATCTTCACCAACGCGACTCGAGCCAGCCAACCAAGGTTATGGACTTGGCGCCGTAATGTTTGTGCCCAACAAGCAGGGAGTCCGTATGGTTTGGAGAGTATATTACTTCCTGTCGTAAGAGTTGACTGAAAGGGGGCAATGCCGTAGGGACTCACTCAGCCTACACCACAAAGAGTACCAAGTTCATTTTTGGAGGCAAAGGTGGTTGGGCGTAGATCTAATCACACTTCGTCCTGAATGCTGTGGAAGCTCTTGCGTTCAACTGCTTTAAGGGCCTTCATGGCTTTATTCACCACCACGAGTTAAGAGGGGATGGTTATCTCTTACTTCACCTTCAAGCAATAATCAGGACCACCAGTTAAAAGGCCTACATATACACTGACTGACAGTGACAATGCAACACCAAGGAGGAGTGGTTCGAAAGGGATGAAAGTTGGGGAAAAAACAGAGTTGGCACGGACTAATAATTGATGTTTATTTCAAACCGATATGCAGGTTACACAATGCGCACGGCATCGACTCAGTAGGATGTAGGACCACCGCGAGTGGCGATGCACGCAGAAACACGTCGAGGTACAGAGTCAATAAGAGTGCGGATGGTGTCCTGAGGGATGGTTCTCCATTCTCTGTCAACCATTTGCCACAGTTGGTCGTCCATACGAGGCTTGGGCAGAGTTTGCAAACGGCGTCCAATGAGATCCCACATGTGTTCGATTGGTGAGAGATCCGGAGAGTACGCTGGCCACGGAAGCATCTGTACACCTCGTAGAGCCTGTTGGGAGATGCGAGCAGTGTGTGGGCGGGCATTATCCTGCTGAAACAGAGCATTGGGCAGCCCCTGAAGGTAGGGGAGTGCCACCGGCCGCAGCACATGCTGCACGTAGCGGTGGGCATTTAACGTGCCTTGAATACGCACTAGAGGTGACGTGGAATCATACGCAATAGCGCCCCAAACCATGATGCCGCGTTGTCTAGCGGTAGGGCGCTCCACAGTTACTGCCGGATTTGACCTTTCTCCACGCCGACGCCACACTCGTCTGCGGTGACTATCACTGACAGAACAGAAGCGTGACTCATCGGAGAACACGACGTTCCGCCATTCCCTCATCCAAGTCGCTCTAGCCCGGCACCATGCCAGGCGTGCCAGGCGTGCACGTCTATGCTGTGGAGTCAATGGTAGTCTTCTGAGCGGACGCCGGGAGTGCAGGCCTCCTTCAACCAATCGACGGGAAATTGTTCTGGTCGATATTGGAACAGCCAGGGTGTCTTGCACATGCTGAAGAATGGCGGTTGACGTGGCGTGCGGGGCTGCCACCGCTTGGCGGCGGATGCGCCGATCCTCGCGTGCTGACGTCACACGGGCTGCTCCTGGACCCCTCGCACGTGCCACATGTCCCTGCGCCAACCATCTTCGCCACAGGCGCTGCACCGTGGACACATCCCTATGGGTATCGGCTGCGATTTGACGAAGCGACCAACCTGCCCTTCTCAGCCCGATCACCATACCCCTCGTAAAGTCGTCTGTCTGCTGGAAATGCCTCCGTTGACGGCGGCCTGGCATTCTTAGCTATACACGTGTCCTGTGGCACACGACAACACGTTCTACAATGACTGTCGGCTGAGAAATCACGGTACGAAGTGGGCCATTCGCCAACGCCGTGTCCCATTTATCGTTCGCTACGTGCGCAGCACAGCGGCGCATTTCACATCATGAGCATACCTCAGTGACGTCAGTCTACCCTGCAATTGGCATAAAGTTCTGACCACTCCTTCTTGGTGTTGCATTTGCTCTGTCAGTCAGTGTATTCGTGCCACGTGGCTAGTGTGACGACATCGCCAGCCGTAATGCTTGGCTTTCTCTACCGTGTTACTACTATTCAATCAGGGTTAATAACGTCTGATGGATCCATTATTAAGATGAAAAATTAGAATTTTAACTTGTTTTTGATCGACCCTGTTTATAAAATAGGATTATTAATCACCAGTCGGTATTCTTTCTTACGACAGATTATATCAAAACGAGGAGGTGTGGCGTGTGGAAATCATAAACCATAGAGTTCGTGTGATCGAGTCTTTCACAGCACGAGAGCATGCCGTCGCTTATAAATGAAGTATTTAAAAAAATACAGGTTATTAAATATGCATTAAGGTAAAAATCTCTTGTCCCTCAGACATTCTAGGGAAGCTGACATGACTTATGGATTATTTAATTGCTCGTAAATAATCATTACACTGTGTAGTTCCTAAGAAATTGATTTTAACGGTTATAGAGAATTGAAAAGTTAGTTCAGGATTGCTTATATATGTTAACTCTCTACGCAACCGTAACCAGGGCTTACGCAAGGATAGGACCTTAATGTTACAAATTAACATCAGAATTGGCTCTACAAGAAGTGTGTTTCCGTAATTAAAACATCTTGTGTGCAACCGCGACAATCGACTGGAAACTCGTTGGCTGGTCGTGAAGAGTTATGTGGTGCTGCTTTACGGTGTGGAAGAATGGACAGGCATTGAACCGGCTGGCAGGACCCTGAAATGAGGACGTAACGTCGAATATTCAATATACCATGGGTAGACCACGTCACTCACGAGGAGGTCCTCTGTCATGCCGCCAGGCTCCACACTTTCATCTATCCTATCCGACCTCCCTTGGTCAACTCTTGTTCTTTTCCGACCCCGACGCTATTAGGTTTGCGAGGGCTAGGGAGTCTTTCATTTCACGCCCTTCGTGGCCCTTGTCTTCCTTTGGCCGATATCTTCATTTTTCGAAGTGTCGGACCCCTTCCATTTTTCTCTCTGATTAGTGTTATATAGAGGATGGTTGCCTAGTTGTACTTCCTCTTAAAACAATAATCACCACCAATCACCACCTCTGTCATGCCGCCAAGTCATGCGAAGTCTTAGTCCTCCCAAAATGTAGGAAAGTAGCCTATTTCGGACACGTTTTCAGAAATGACAAATACAGCCTGGTAAAACTGATCAAGAAAAGATATACGGGGAAGGGTGGACGGGGTGGAGGAGATTATCCTGGACGCGGAACATCCGATAGTGGTTCGACATTCACGGTACGGCGACCATAATACGGGAAACATTACACAGGAAAAATTACTCCACAATAGTTGAAAACTTTCTGTGAGATGACGTCATCAAGAATACGTAAGCACATCTCGGTCGCTATGATGTTAGGTCCTGATTACGTTTGTATTTCGCTTAGACTGGCTCAGTTACTTCTATGGAAATAATAATCTACTAACGTATCTCAAGAGGTGAACATGCATTGAATCCTGGCGTGCTGGGAGTCAGAGTGACTAGTTATCCGAACTCCAAACAAGCTGAGGACAACGTACTAAGAGCGCGGTGGTCCTTTTTTCTTGCCTTCACGGAGAGAAGGTGTAGTTTTATGCAGGATCGGGATGTATGTATTTTGGGTGCTCAGCCCGGAGGCTGGTTTGGACCTCAACAGTTCCGCGATCAGCCGTTAGATGGCTCAGGCGTACTGGGGAAATGCGTAGTGATGTAGTTACCCGTTGCTTTCCTCACTGAACCAGAAGTTGCTATTACATCTCAGTCTGCCAAGCCCACTAAAAAAGCCCGCACCAACCGACCCTATGAGCAACATTTTCACACCATTCATAACAGGGACTGGCTGCATAAAGAATGGCATTACTAGCATCACTCATACCTCGGTCACTTTCACTTTGTCAAAGCCAAGGATGAGACTGAGACAAGTCAATGAAAGTAAAACATTTGTTCTAGCCTACACTAGAAGACATAGCGCACTGTAAACACTAGGTCTTGCCAGCAAAGGCGTAGGATCAGGATAGATAACCTCCTAAGGAGGGAGAAGAGATCTCATCTGTTTAAGTTGTACTGACTTCACCATGGTTGACCCCACTGGTTGCATGAATCTCTCTGACATAACTGCTAGAAACATTCGACTTCATACTAGCTAATGACGCGACTCGTTGTTGATCTCTTCGTTAGCTTTTTGGAATGCGAGTGGATTCATGTTAGCAGTTTTAACTCCTAATAATAAAACACCAGGGCCTGATCAGATCGCAACTGAAGTCTTAAAATTGATAAAAGAAGACATTGTTGATCAGATCACCAAAACCTATACAGTACAGGAGACATCTCATGTGTCTGGATACAATCAACATTCTTTTCCATGCCAAAGAAATCACATCCAAGGAAGTGTAATGATTACTGTCTTATAAGTTTAATGAGCCACATCCTGAAGATATTTCTGCGTATTCACAGGAAAGGAAGGAAAAACTAACAGCGGGGCTCAAGAGGTATTGGGAACGAAGGCGTGAATCCAAAAAGAACTAGTCTAAGCGCCATCCCCTAGTAGGCTCAAATTACAAATATAGATAAACAAATAAATAAATAAATAAATAAATAAATAAATAAATAAATAAATAAAATCGTCTGGCCTCAGCCTCCATACGATGCCAATTTCGACGTTCCTTTTTACTCTACCGGATGGCAGAGAAACGGAGATCTATTGGGCGATCTGTGATGACATTTTAATTAATTTTGTCGGGTAATCACTCATTGTGTCACTAGAGATCTTCTACATGCCGACATCGTTAGGGATTGGAGGGAGTTAGGGATTGGAATAACTTACCAAGGGAGACGTTCAATAAATTTCCAGTTTCTTTGAAATCATTTAGGAAAAGGCTAGGAAAGCAACAGATAGGAAATCTGCCACCTGGGCGACTGCCCTAAATGCAGATCAGTATTGATTGATTGATTGATTGATGGAGTCGCGAATAGACTATATTCCGCCCTTCAAAAATATGACTACTCCGGTCAGGTTTGAACCCACAAATGTTGGACTCCGGAGGCCGCCACTCTACCACTGATTCACGGAGCGAGCTTCGTAACGGTTGCACATGAAAATGGATTAGATCTATATGGCTAATCCTTGAAGTTCATGACGGGATTTGTGGATTCCTGAATAAGAATAGATCAGTCGTTAATTTCATGTGTGTACCGTGCAAGTCGCCGTGTGATTAGGGTCGCGCAGCTGTTAGCTTGCATTCGGGAGATAGTGGATTCGAACCCCACTGTCGGCAGCACTGAAGATATGTTTTGTGGTTTTCCATTTTCACACCAGGCAAATGCTGGGGCTGTACCTTAATTAAGGCCACGGTCGCTTCTTCCCACTCCTAGACCTGTGCTACCCTATCGTTGCCATGAGATCTGCCTGTGTCGGTGCGACGTAAAGCAAATTGCAAAAACAGACTTATGTAAATTTCGTAACAGACTGATGGCCGGTGCACGCAAATTACAGAGTTTGGGAAAGAGGCTATCAGAATGGTGGGGGACACTGAAGCTCGACTAACAAGCTCCTTTCCACTTTCCTGACGAATTTCTAACGAATATCGTGAGACACTTACACATCAACTGTTTATTTATTTAGCGTATGGCCCATACAATCAAGTTGAGTTCAGAAATAAATTATATACATATTTACATAACAAGAAAACAATGAACAAGGAAAGGCTCCCTACAACTGAAATATGATGTTAGCCTTCAGTACGATAACACCTGCATGTTTCTTGCATATCATGGTGAGAAATTCTCCTTCGACTAGAAGACCATTCAATCTATGTTTTCAGATATGTCAACTGCAGTTTAATGGGTTGTTGGAAACACAGGAAAATGTTCTTTTACTGTTGCAGGTGTTTCGTAGAATGGAGGATGCAGCGTGTTGCTAAGGCGCGTGGAGCTGCTTTGATTCCAGAATGAATTATTTTTCGATGGTCTCTATGAAATACGTCAAAGTTTCTTTTTGCATTTATGAAAGGAATATCCATATTTGGTACAATGACCGAAATTTCATGGCAGTGATTTCGGTTATTCCGAGTAACGTCAGTCCACCCACTTCTCCTTTGTATGATTTGACTGAGCACGCGCAGAAATATTCTCCACGAACTTGCCGTACTTGCTATGCTAGAGCCATTCACTACCTGTTGCTGTGCGTCGGAGGAAGGAAAGGAAGGGAGGGGAAGTGGGAAGTGGGAGACAGAAGTAATACTCGGTGCTCGTTGGTTTTGCATAGACACTTCCCAGCCCCATTAGGCAGTGTACAATTCGTTTTGCACAAATTGACTACTATACAAACCCCATAGTAAGGGGCTGCCTGGCCGAGGCGGTAAAGGCGTACTCGGTTCGCCCAAAAGGACGTGGGTTCAAATCCCCGTCAGGAAGACGTAAAATTTAAGAAATGAGATTTCATCTTCCGGAGGTGCATATGGCCCTGAGGTTCACTCAGCCTACACCAAAAATGAGTACCAGATTAATTCCTGGGGGCAAAGGCGGCCGGGCGTAGAGCCCATCTACCCCATCAAGTGCCGAGGTTACAAATAGTGGAAGCCTTTACCACTCCCAGGGCCTTCATGGCCTGTACGGAGATGACTTTGCTTTGCTTTTACAAACCCCATAGAAATAGGAGATGAACTCGGACCAGGAATACAGGCAGTTTTCCAGGTCGTTCGCGACACACTGTTACACCGTTGTGAACTGCGAATCGAAGTAGGAGTGGGGGCATGTTGAATATCTGCTGTAATCAAACCATTGGGCTTATTGTTTCCTTCGTCTTGTATTTAATTCCATTTAGAACGTTTTGAGTGAAGGAATACGCCATCGTGGGCCGGCAGCGTTGCATTTTCGAGCAGGTTAAATAATTATCACCATCATCATCATCATCATCATCATCTGTTTACCCTCCAGGTTCGGCCTTTCCCACGGACTCAGCGAGGGATCCCACCTCTACCGCCTCAAGGGCAGTGTCCTGGAGCTTCAGGCTCTTGGTCGGGGATACAACTGGGGAGAATGACCAGTACCTCGCCCAGGCGGCCTCGCCTGCTATGCTGAACAGGGGGCCTTGTGGAGGGATGGGAAGATTGGAAGGGATAGACAAGGAAGAGTGAAGGAAGCGGCCGCGGCCTTAAGTTAGGTACCATCCCAGCATTCGCCTGTAGGAGAAGTGGGAAACCACGGGAAACCACTTCCAGGATGGCCGAGGTGGGAATCGAACCCACCTCTACTCAGTTGACCTCCCGAGGCTGAGTGGACCCCGTTCCAGCCCTCGTACCACTTTTGAAATGTTCGTGGCAGAGCCGGGAATCGAACCCGGACCTCCGGGGGTGGCAGCTAATCACGCTAACCACTACACCACAGAGGCGGACAGGTTAAATAATAAAGAACGTTATTGCGACCAACAGACGAGAGGAGAAACGATCTGGTGCATTCCTTGACTGTCAAGTCTGTCTTAATTACAGTGTGTTCTTGTACTGTGTATGTGCAGTTACGGTTGTTTAATAAACGAAATGTGGATTTTTCCTGTAAAAAACGAGGAAAATCCTATGCAAGTCGAACGAGGAAACTTGTGCATTACCACGGAACATTATCTCTGTCTCCATCATACACACCATTTCACCTCCCTCCCCTTCTCTTCCCTGAAGCACGGTAGCGGCTTGTGCTCTGGCATACCAAGTGCGGCGAGTTCATGCATTTGAATCTAGAAAAAAAAAATTTCTCCACCAATCCGAGTGCACCATCGTTCTTAACATAACACGAAGAGTATCCCTGATTTTTATAGGTATAGTTCTGATACACCTTGTAGTTGCTAAAAAGAAAGAGTGCATTATATTGTATTTTACTCGCATTTAACATTTTCTCAGACTTAATTGTTATCGAAATATAATTCAACTCTCATGTATATACAAACATTATACAGGGTGAAGCGTAATTCGCGTACTCGGGCGTCGCAGCGCGACTCCTCACATGCCAGCAATAAAAAAATGTCTCTTACAAAATTTCGTCTTGCGAGTATATCCGGTAGAAAACGGACGTTGAAGAGTAGCAATCTGGCAACACTGTAACCATATGTAGGGTAACTACAGCTGTCAGCACGTTCTCGTCGTGCTGTACAGTTGGTGCAGTGGGTAGAGTTTTTGGTTGGCATGCAGGAGGTGGATGGTTTGATCCTGGGTTGACGCGCATTTTTTGTTTGCTAATTTCCATCTGACATTACCTACTGTAATACAGTAAGACACCGTTTCTGAGGTCACATGTATTCTACATTTACAACGTTTTATAACGCTGAAACAACAAATACCTGGTTAGACTAATAAGAAATAGACAGCTGAACCAAATGACCAGTCATATGACAGAATAACTACAGAAACAATATCACTTTCGATATGCTAAAGATGATAGCACAGTACAATAACACAACATCTACTTGTCATTTACATACTACATGTATAATAATAATGTTATCTGTTTTACGTCCCATGAACTACTTTTAAGGTTTTCGGGGACGCCACCATACTACATGTAATATGATCGCGCAGATGTAGCACATTAGCACTAATGTTGTCCATATTAATGACCGCATGACCTTCACAACAGAATACGTTGTCCTCAGAACAACAGATGCTCAAAGCGACCTCCCTGCACGTCCAAACATTGCGCAACCCGCCGGATCATACAGTTCTGGACCCTTCGCAGCATAGCTGTGACCACAGTAACAAAGCAGCATGAACACGCGCTACCAATTCTTCCACATTCGTCGGCGGAGTAGAGTACACGTGCTCCTTCGGGTGTCCCCATAGGAAGAAATCCAGGGGAGTTAGGTCAGGTGAACGCGGTGGGCATACAACTGGACCTCCACGCACGAGCCATTTCTCTGGAAATGTTCTGTCCAAATACTGTCGCACATTACTTCCAGAGTGTGGAGGCGCACCATCATGTTGGAACAACATCCTCTGCCGAACATGTAGTGGAACATCTTCCAGCGAATCAGACAGATAGTTTGAGAGGAATGCATGATACCTTCGTGCAGTCAACCGGTGAGGCAACATGTAGGGGCCCAGACACCTGTCGCCCAATATTCCGGCCCAGACGTTGATACCACAGCGAACTTGATATCCACGGTCGCGAGTGACGTGCGGGTTAACCTCACACCAATGGTGGGCATTATGCAAATTAAAGACACCCTCACAAGTGAATGCTGCTTCATCCGATCATAGTACCGTGTTTACGAAGTCATCGTTGGCTTGCTGTTGTTGTTGGAACCATTCACAGAATTGCACCCGCTGATGGCGATCTGCAGGATGCAGGTGTTGCGTGCAAGAATAATGATAGGGGTGCAGCCCATGCTCGTGCAGCACGTTAACGACCATGCGTTGCGAGACACGCTACGTGTACTTCGCTGAGGTTCTTGGTGTACGACCTCCAGAATAGCTTCCTCAGTAACTGGAGTACGGCGAGTCCGTCGATGACCTCTGTCACGTGATGGTGGAAGGAGAGAACCTGACTCCCAAAGGAGCACCTCGAGACGACGAAACACATTTTTATCTGGATGGCGTCGACGATGATATCTGGCAGCATATTCACGAGCGGCAACACCAGCCCGGTTATCAGATGCACCAAGGACCAGAAATATATCCACATATTCATCGTTTGTGTATGCCGTACCTCTGCCACACTGGTTTAAAAGTTTACAAGACGGACATTCGATACGTGTACGCATGTACATTGGAGTCTGTCATGGGCGCGTGCGTTACTCCGCTCGCCACTAGTCCCTGTCTGGTGGACAGCGCATACACTACGTACTAAACACGCCGTCAGTCCTGCGCGCTGTTCCACCTAACGCGCATTACCTCTCTGACAGATATTGTTCTGCATGATTCATCCCGAAATGGTGAAATGGTGAAATGGTGAAATGGTCGGTTTCGAATTACACTGTTTCCCTAACAGTAATAGACATGATGTTTCCACAATCCCATTGATATAATAATAATAATAATAATAATAATAATAATAATAATAAAACTAATGCATTGAGATACGTACTAAACAGCATGCGGTTACCAGACGCAATGTTGAAAGGCAGAATTATTGCGACCATGGTGATAACACATAAAAATTGTAACCGAGTTTGGACATTATTCGCAGAGCACGTTGCTAGGCCTACTGGTAACGTAAGTCCCTAACAAAATGTAATGAACCCGAACGAGGCAAGAATAATTGTTGGTACTAATCTATGGGACCATTGGAGGAGGGTACAAAGAAAACAGGTTTCACATCTAGTAGATGAAGTGGTGCGACGCCCATGACGTGGAATGGGCGCCTTTCAGAGCTGACAAATGAAAACGATTGTTCGCCCATTTCTAGGATCGAAGTATGTAAGTGCAGATGGTTTCTAGAGGACCCACTGCAATCGCTGTTGACGATCATGATGACAGATACCATACCACCTGGACTACATTTACGAAATAAAAAACATACGCCTCAACCCAGGATCGACCACTCGGCCTCCTGCATGCTAACCCAAAACTCTATCCACTGCACCAACTGTACAGTACGACTAACTTCTGCTAACAGAGGTACATATGGTTACAGTGTTGCCAGACTGCTACTCTTCAACGTCGTTCTTCTGCCGGATATACTCGCAAGACGAAAATTTGTAATAGACTTTTTTTTATTGCTGGCATGTGAGGAGTCGCGCTGCGACGCCCGAGTGCGTGAATTACTCTTTATCCTGTATATGGGTTCAATTTTTTCTGAGAATTATATCTGCGAGGAAATTATAAAATACCAATGGCTTGTACTTTCTTCTTCTTTCTTTTGAGTGATTATACCTTTGATGTAATCTGATTTTTACGCCTGTCTTCGTTAGTTCCGACTCACAATTGAGACTTGACTAGAACACACACGTAACTGGCACATTCTGCCATGCAGTCAATGAAGTCACAATATTTTGACTGTCCGTCACTATCTTTGTTGACAGCGCAGATCGACTCGGTGATAGAGAAAAATGTATCAGGCATTATGATCAAATTAAATATGCGTTGACAAGTTCGTGGGCTGACTGGTCAGCTTCATTCACGAACACAAAGAAATGAGGTCACGCCAGATGACCAGAGCATCCTACCCAGGAAGCGATACACCTAGTGGGTGTACACATCCATATTTATGAGCTGCCTTTGTGACAGTTCCATTTTACTACAAGTACAGGTCTTGCATGTGGCAGGGTGTTTACTGAGCTCTGTGATTTCATCCATCAACCAGCGCATTATGGTGTATTATTCATGTTTATTGGAGCGGAACACGCAATGCCTAAGATCCTGTCACTCGGCTTTCTTAACAATACGAGAGGTGAACTACACTGCATGCAAAGTAAGAAGCTTTACTTCAGTTTCTAGAACATTAGTTATCTCCTGTCTGCTAACAGGGGTAAAAACAAAGCACTGAACATATAATACTGACAACAATATTAGTGTAAACAGCTTGTAGGCATCTGGGAACGAGAGGATAGGAATCGCATGAATCTGTAATTTACTGAACCAACAGTAACGCTATCAAGCTTTCATATTTAGACAAGGAGCAAACAGAATGATTATCTGGGGGCGTATTGTCGCTGGCCTCTCTCCAAGAGAGCCTCAGTTTGAATCCCGGCCAATGTTCCGGTGGCTTGCCGGGCTGAGTGGCTCAGACGGTTGAGGTGCTGGCCTTCTGTCCCCAGCTTGGCAGGTTACATCTTGGCTCAGTCCGGTGGTATTTGAAGGTGCTCAAATACGACAGCCTCTTGTTAGTAGATTTACTGGCAAGTAAAATAACTCCTACGGGCCTAAATTTCGGCACCTTGGCGTCTCTGAAAACCGTAATCCCGCTCGGTAGAATAACACCCATGATGTCCCCTTCCCGTAGTAAGAAGCGACTAAATGGGACCCCAGGAGCTCTCAACATGGGAGCGTGTGTTGGCGACCACTGGGTCCTTAGTTGAGTCATGGCATTTCTTTCAATTTCTTGTGCCAGGTTCCTCACTTCCTTCTATCCTATCCGATATCCCTTGGTCAACTCTTGTTCTTTTCTGACCCTCGCGCGATTAGAGTTTTCGAGGGCTAGAAAGTCCTTTATTTTCACGCCCTCCGTGGCCCTTTTTCCTTTCCTTGGCCGATAACTCCATTTTTCGAAGTGTCTGGTCCCTTCTAATTTTTCTCTATGATCAGTGCTAATGGAGGATGGTTGGCCAGTTGTACTTCCTCTTAAAACAATAAATACCACCATCATCCAAAAACCGTAAAAGTAGTTAGTTTTATTTATTTATTTATTTATTTATTTATTTATTTATTTATTTATTTATTTATTTATTTATTTATTTATTTATTTATTTATTTATTTATTTATTTATTTTTATATCGTATCAGAAGCAGAGTTACATATAAAGATGTACGAAATATCTATAAAAAATAAGTTGTGCACCAAAGTTTGGTTTAGTGGTGCACCAGAAATTATCAACGTTGAGTGCATTCCTTATCGCCTCAAACAGTTCTTCCTCAGTACATGTGGCAGGACAAAGATGACAATCTAGTAGATGAGCCGTAGTCTGCACTTCACCACAGTCACACAAAACAGAATCCACCGAATATACCCACTTCTGCACATTGGTCTTGCACTTAGTAAAACCCGAGCGCAGCCTATTTAGAGATCTCCAAGTCGTCCAGTACTCCATATGTCAAGCGGGTAATTCTTCACAACGTGTTTTCCATCGTCGAAGATGCTCAACCCTAGCTCGCCACAAAGTGAGTTTTGCGTAAAGTAGTTACTGAGAGAGTATCATTAAATTATTACTGTTCAGGTGATTTATATTCACATATTTTATTTCATTTTCTGCTAGTTGTTTAACGTCGTACTAGCACGTTGCAGAATGGAAAAAGGATAAGATTGGGAAATTAGCGCCTGGGCCTTTGTTAAGGTACAACCCCAGAATGTGTCAGGTTTGAAAATTGGAAAGTCATCCTCAAGGCTGTCGACGGCGGAGTACGAAGCCATCATCCCCCGAATGCAAGCTCACAGTTTCATGACGCGAACCGCGTAGTCAACTCGCTCGATGATTCCTGTAACAGTCGAGGCCCGGTGGCTACAATCAGGATATCAACAGTCACGTAAAACTAAAAGCTTACTTCTTTCTATCTCCAAATCATGAGAGACAAAACATTTGTAGTCGGTATGAGTGGCTTAGTGGTAGAGCAATGACGCACGGAGCCCAAGTTTGTTGGTTCGATCCAGGCTCAATTCGGTCACATTCGAAAGAAATATGCCAGCCTCGTGCTGGCAGATTTACTGGCACGTTAAAGAACTCCTGTGCGACAATATTGTGGCACTTCGGCGTCCTTGAGAAAGATAAAAGTAGTTAGTGGGACGTAAAGAAAAAGAACTTCCATAGCGAGGATCCAAACTCTCTGGAGTAAAATGATGTTTTTAATAACAGAAAAATGAACTTTAATAGAGACCTAGGATGGCCAGGAAGGAGGACGTGTCTTTTTTGTATTCTGCAGGTCAAACGTCTCACCCAACTACTACCTTTTATAAATACGAAATCCACGACGACATTATTTTACAATTTGTTTTACGTCGCACCGACAGAGACAGCTATTATGGTGACGATGGGATAGGAAAGGTCTAGGAGTGGTAAGGAAGTGACCATGGTCTTAATTAAGGTACATCCCCAGCATTTTGCTTGGTGTGAAAATGGGAAACCACGGAAAACGATCTTCAGGGCTGCCGACATTGGGCTCGAACCCACTATCTGCCGTATGCAAGCTCACAGCTGCGCGACACAAACTGTGCGGCCATCTCGCCCGGTATGACGACATTACAGTGGTTGGTCTGTAGGAAGAAAAGTGCTGCCAACGTGTGTATTCCCTATCAGGAAATACTAACTGGTTATTGTACAGTAGGCCTACTGGTGATATGGTTTTGTTTACCAGTTTTGGCTATATGTGATGTAAGCATAGCATGCATGTCATTAAGCAAACATAGTACGTCTTATTTCATCAATATTAAAATCACTAGATCCTTATTCCATCCCTGAAACCTAGAACTCTTACATTCCTAGGTATGTTTTCGGCATTTATTGAAGTCTACCGATTCCTAATCAAGCGATTCATACGCTTCACTTCTACTGGAAACAATATTTGAGCCTTCCAATGAACTGTTTGATCGAGTCTTTGAACTAACCTACAATATCCTAAGCTCCCCAAACCTAATCAACGGTAATATTTCACTGAACATCCATAATAGATTGCACTGTCACTTCTACAGTCACTCATCTCCGCAAGATGGTAGCATTGCTGACTGGATTAAGAAGATATGTTTCGTGGTAATAAGTTTCTTAAAGCCTAGAGCAGAGGTGCTCAACTGGGCGCCCGTCGAGACTAGCCCAGTACGGCCGGGCTGGTCTGACGTAAATGCGGGCAGCTTACGTAGCAAGCATACGTCACAGTAAGCGAGAGGCGAACACGCTTTGCAGGGAGGCGAGGAAGCATTGACGTTCGATTGTGATTACGAAGCTTTCCTCCATTACTCAGCGAAGTGCTGATTGGGTACATAATTTAAAATAAAACTATAACTGCAACTAAAATATCTGACCGGTTTGATTTATACTGCGTTCGATATAAACAGTCAATTTTATTTTCTTATATTTATTCATTCAAAGAAAACTGACACGTTATGATTTTGTTACAATCTACAAAGGTACAGGATTTAAACGTACAAGCTACGATTTACAATTCTTTGGATTGGAATGACAGTATTTCCATTTTAAGAAAAGTAAAATTCCTGTTATTTACTAAGCAAAAATTAATATAATTACATAGCAACAATAATTTTGGACAGTGTAGTAGTATTGTGTGAGTTACCTTGTTCAGTGAATTTGTGAAAATAGTATTTAAAATCTAACAGTTGTCCGGTGATAATGGTGAGGGTGTTTCATCCCGAATGAGGACATAGATATTTTCTATCCAAGGTTAAAGTACAACTATGTAAATATATCTACCGGCTGGATGTATAATATAAACTCCATGGCACTGCAGCCCTTGAAGGGCCTTGGCCTACCAAGCGACCGCTGCTCAGCCCGAAAGCCTGCAGATTACGAGGTGTCGTGTGGTCAGCACGACGAATTCTCTCGGACGTTATTCTTGGCTTTCTAGACCGGGGCCGCCATCTCACCGTCAGATAGCTCCTCAATTCTAATCACGTAGGCTGAGTGGACCTCGAACCAGCCCTCAGGTCCAGGTAAAAATCCCTGACCTGGCCGGGAATCGAACCCGGGGCCTCCGGATAAGAGGCAGGCACGCTGGATGTATAATATGCCTTCAATAAATAACCTCACTGATTTTATTCCCAGTAAGCATGATGGATGGTTGGTGAGTTTATGAGATTATTTTAACCCAAACAACCGCAAGCCAAAGGTTATACTCCTTAACTCCGTATTAGATTAGAAATGTTTCTAAAATACCTCTTAAAATATAATAGTGCAAATTGTAATTGATTACGTACATTATAAAAATACTTGAGGTTGCAGCCCTATCTCTTTTACTTTACCCGGTCAAAATACATGACTGCAATTAACATAAATAACTTATTTCCTACAACGTACAGGACCGGTCAAAATACATGACTGCAATGAACGTAACTTATTTCTTACAACGTACAGTACCGGTCAAAATACATGACTGCAATCAACATAAATAACTTATTTCTTACAACGTACAGTACCGGTCAAAATACATGTCTGCAATGAACATAAATAACTTATTTCTTACAACGTACAGTACCGGTCAGAATACATTACTGCAATGAACATAAATAACTTATTTCTTACAACGTACAGTACCGGTCAAAATACATGTCTGCAATGAACATAAATAACTTATTTCTTACAACGTACAGTACCGGTCAAAATACATGACTGCAATGAACATAAATGACGTATTTCTTACAACGTACAGTACCGGTCAAAATACATGACTGCAATGAACGTAAATAACTTATTTCTTGCGACGTACAGTACCGTTCAAAAGTTTAGGACCACATTAAAATATCATGAAGTTCTATCTAGAACCTAAAATTGTGATACTAGACCTTGTTATTTTTTTCCTGTGCTCTCGTATCTAATATGATATACGTCGCCTGATTTCAGCGATTTACGCCAAGTATTGTGTGAGTTATACATTTTTAACTGTTGGAAGGTTACATCACAAACTCAACATTTTTGGAAATATTATATACTATATACTCTAATTGGTTTCAAGTATCACCACCAAGATTCTTCTATTTTGGTATAAATAGAATAGAAAAATTCCGAAAAAATGCGGCACCGACTTTTGTGCGTTGACTTTTTGTTTCAAATCAACTCTAAAATGGTTTCTTTTTTCTTGTCATAGGTTTCAGTGTGAGCTTTCGTCATCAGAAATGTGTTCTTGCATGCCATCCGCAGAGGGCAAATAAGTTTGACGCCGATAGCTCGTCCTGAGACCTTGGGCCATACATGACAAAGGCAAAGAAAAATCAACCATTTAGCCCTGGTTAAAAAAACCACGCTTAAAACCGGTACAGCATATTTTCAGAATTTTTATATTTATACTAAAATGGCCCCCACCTATTGCTAAGTCTACAAAAAATCTTGGTGGTGATACTTGCAACCAATTAGAGTGTACAATACATTATATTATCAAAAATGTTGATCATTTGATGTGACCTTCCAAGAGTTAAAAATGCATAACTTCCACAGTATTTGGACTAACTCAATGAAATCAGGCGACATATATCCTATTAGATGTGAGAGATCAGAAAGAAAATTACAGAGGTCTCGTGGCACAATTATAGGTTCTGGATGACATTTTGTGATTTTTTTACGTGGTCCTAAACTTCTGACCGGTAAGGTAAATAGAAAATGATATAGATTTCTGCCCTGTTTCTTTCATTATTTTCTGCTCTACACTTCAAACTCGTAAATGGCAGTAGTGATCGAGACTGGCTGGGAGAACCTCGTCCAACCTTCACGGCCTGTGACGTAGCCTCAACGTCACCGTGGTTGAATAGCATACGCTGCGCTCATCGCCTGCCAGTTCGCCCACTTACAGTGCTGGGCGCCAGTGGGACGGAATGCCCAGCGTGAGCACCTCTGGCCTAGAGCAATATTGACGGGGGTTTAATAATAATAATAATAATAATAATAATAATAATAATAATAATAATAATAATAATAATAGAAACTCGTTTAAAAATTTTTGGTGACGATACCGTGTGTAAGGGGCTTTGCCGTGATCTAGACAAAACGCTAGTTAATTACAATGAAAAATCGTTTAAAACACTGAGTTACTTGTATCTACTGTATATAGAAGGCGGTGCACACGGCAATACCGTGAGAAGATTTAGCTTTTACAATGTGCTTTACGTCGCACCAACACAGATAGGTCTTATGACGACGAGGTATAGGAAAGAGCTAGGAGTGGGAAGGAAGCTGACATGGCCTTAATTAAGGTACAGTCCCAGCATTTCCTGGTGTGAAAATGGGAAACCACGGAAAACCATCTTCAGGGATGCTGACAGTGGGGCTCGAATCCGCTACCTCCCGAATGCAAGATCACCGCTGTGCGATCCTAACCGGACGGCCAATTCGCTTGGTACATGAGGAAGATGATGACGAAGACTTAGTATAGAAAATTGACGAACATTGGTTGTCATGATTACCACGGTGTTGGTTTCTTCTCTCTACGCTAATTCCAGATACACCGCAGCCCAAAATCATATCCATGTTAATAATAATAATAATAATAATAATAATAATAATAATAATAATAATAGCTGCAGAACAATTATTATCTCCAGTCCAACACGGAATACTACAGATCTGTTCAAATTATTAGACTCAACAGACAAATTCATGCTGTTGGCAACTCTGTTTTACCTTCAGCTGTTTTGTTTTGGAGGGAGTGTCATTGCCTCTTGCCTCTTACCAGGAGGCTCCGGGTTAGATAACCGGCCAGGCCAGGAATTTTTACTTAGATCTGAGGGCTGATTCGCGGTCCACTGAATCTATGTCAGAACACTTGAGGAGCTATGGACGTTGCGAAACAGTCCCGATTTAGAAAGCCAAGAATAACACTCTGTTTTACAACTTGCTTTACGTCGCAATGGCACAGATAGGTTTTAAGCGACGATAAGATAGGAAAGGGCTAAGAGTGGCTAAGAGTTTGGTGAAAAAATGGAAATCACTGAAAACCATCTTCAGGGTTGCCGACAGTGAGGTTCGACCTTACTATCTTCCGAATGCCCAAGAATAACAGGCGAGATGATTAGTCACATTGATAACCTGATAATTTGCCGGCCCATTTTTGAGCAACAGTCGCTCGGTAGGCCAAGGTCTATTGGGGCTGTAGCGCCATTGAGTTAGTTTGGGCAGTAGGTTAATAAGAAATTATAATGTACATTCATTCAACTATCGGTGTTAAGAAACACGGGAGTCCCTTGACTTTGGAAAGAGGTGTATTGACGTGTCAATTTGCCATTGAAAAAGTTTTCATTGCCAACTTTCGTGTTGGGTCTCGATCCCGCAGCTCTGAGCACAGGACGGGAACACCTAATTAGTTTCATTGTACAGCCGCTCTTTTGTTACTGCCATTCCTTATATTTTGAAACACCATTAACCACACCCAAACTCCTGCACATCGCAGTTGCTGGAGTTGTATGCCAGTGTGTTAGCATGCACCTGTGCACTGCGTGATAGAGCGGGTATCACAATCACCGGCCCATGACCCAGCGAGTTGTTGAGAAATACCATTAGGAAATTGATAATTATATCTTATGGGACCGCAAGTGATTAATCACTGTCAAAATGTGAACGAATTGAGGGACAAGCAATCAGGGAACAATTCTCAGAAAATTCCGTCTCACAGGTTAAAAGTTATTCTGCATTATTTTTAAAATGATGATAAAATGTATTCGTATCTTTGTAATCAACAGCAAGGATTGTTACCGTCAGAGCACATACCTTTCTCTACGTCACTCCATTGCCAAGTGGACACATTGTTTATTCTGCGGTCGTAATTATTGCGTTGCTCAGAGCAAACTTCAGGCATACAGCTTCTTAATAATAATAATGATTAATGACGTTCATGCGTAATAGCAGCAACTTTAATTTAGTCTGAGATCGCTCGTCCTACAATTTATACATGAATTATTAGTTATATACACAATCATTTTACTGTTTGATTGGTTTTGTACATACAATAAATCGAACTCCATTTATGTGGTCTAATGCTGGTACTTATTACTGTTAATAATAACAGAGGAATAGCGCCCGAATGTGCATATAGTTTCGGCACGTGACCACGATTATAGCAATCGCTCACACCACACTCTTTGTTTCCTTGCTGCAGTCTGTCAGATATTTGGTCCTTTCTTTAAACCATATGATGTGGTACTTCCCACACTCTCCGCCGCATAGTTCACACACACATTTCCTTGTAGGTTCGCAGAAACACAAGTAACTACCAGAGGAGAAGCGTCAGGGGAGACAGTGTAGACAGCGTGTACCCTTAACATTTTGTGAATGAAATATTGTTTAGTTAATTCGATTATTTTTAGAACATTAATTATTTTCACATTCATGACATTACCGTATTCCCCGCTTTACTTATTTTCGTCTCACTTCGGCAATGTTAGTGCTCGCGTCAGTTACACGAAGCACGTAGGCGAAAGTAGATACTGTCCATTCTGTGTATGATCCCTTTGATTTTCAAAGCTTTCAAATAGAGCAGCGCTAACGCTATCTGTAGGTGCTGACTGTGTAACTTTGACTTTCCTATAGCGAGATTTCTCCGCCCAGTAGACAGACTTGCCAGCGTCTCTTCTTGCTCTCATTGGCTAGTATTTGGATCTCAGGGATAAAGGTGCTCTTATTGGCTGCCATCTCAGAAATGCTTTTAATGTAATTAATTTGAATTTATTTTATTATAAGACACGTCCAAAAATAAAATAATATTAAAATACGAAATATATCAAACTTACACATAATAAATGAATGACAGCATGAAAATCCTTCAAGCACATGAATTTTCTTGCCCTCCAATATTAGTTAAGGTATTATATTTTTCTTTTGCTAGTGGCTTTACGTCGCACCGACACAGATATATCTTATGGCGACGATGGGATAGGAAAGGTCTAGGAATGGGAAGGAAAAGGCCGTGGCCTTAATCAAGGTACAGCCCCAGCATTTGCCTGGTGTGAAAATGGGAAACCACTGAAAACCATATTTAGGGCTGCCGATAGTGGGATTCGAACCCACTATCTCCCGGATGCTATCTCACTATCTCACAGCCGCGCGCTCCTAACTGCACGGCCAACTCGCTCGGTTAAGGTATTATAACCCCAACAACTATTGGCTTAAATTGCCCCAGAGTGTGCATACGGAAACAACAAAATATCTTAACTAGATGCCGTATATACCGTTAACGTCAGTTTCTAGTGAACGCGCTATAAGTGCCTTGAAACGTATTGAACCTATTTAAGGAATTCAAAGACCAACCAGAGACTGTCTAACTTGGAAACTCTAGCTATGTATAGGGAAGGAACTGCTGTGGTATCTTAGGAAGTCGCCTAACTTCAAGACGACGGTAATAGATATATTCTCTGAAATGAAGGACAGACGGATTGAACTCATTTACAAGAATATTGTTTACGGTGACTTGTACGAAAATCTATGCATTTCTTATTTCTCTTATTAAATCTACAGAGCAATGAAATATATTGCTATTTCCTTATTCTAAAAGTATGTTCTTATTTGACAACTCCCGCTGCCCATTTAGTATATATTTAAAAATAAAACGAGTACATGTAGGGTTATGGGTTGTTATAGGATTTGTCTTAGTTTCAGTCATTAATATAATATTGAAATCGCCACTGGTAACTACACCCAATCTACTGTACTTACATCGCAGTAGCTGGAATGTATGGGGCGGTGCGTTAACATTCACCTGTGGACTGCGCGATAAAACGAGTATCACAATCTCCAACCCATGACCCAGCGAGTTGTTGGGAAACTATTAGTCTTAAGAAGAAATGTAGGGTAGTAAACACCTCTTACTAACTGTAAACATAGGAGAAAGAGGAAGGTATCCAATATTCTCTCTTCTTAATTTGCTTGTGGATTAACATAGCACTAACTCAGATTAGGTTTACAGCGACTATGGGATAGATAAGAACTGGGAACGAAGCACCGTGAACTTAATTAAGGTACAGACCCAGCATTTTCCTAATATGAATGGGAAACCACAGAAAACAATCTTCAGGACTATCGAACGCTGGGTTCGAACCCACCACCTCCTGTGGGCAAACCTTTAAATACGCGGCCTGGGCCATGCAGCTAACTTGCTCAGCGCCCAATACTTTGATGGGGGAACCTACCAAAATATTGGTCATTAATTCTTCTTCTTCTTCTTCTTCTTCTTCTTCTTCTTCTTCTTCTTCTTCTTCTTCTTCTTCTTCTTCTTGTGGTATCGTTCCCTCACAGAAAGTTGTCGCCAATCATTATTTTTTCCTATTTTATGTTCTCGTATCAGAGCTGCCATATCGTGGATGTCGAACCACTGTCAGAGGTTCCGCTGGACTTACTTGCAGACGATAGTGCCCCTCCTGTTAATGCCAGAGTCTCGGACCATATTCAGTAATGCTATATTGAACAGGGGACAGGCCAATGAATGTCTGACTCAATTTGGTTGGAAATCCTTCCGATTCTCATGTAACTTCTGATAAAAAGCCATCATTGTAGCCTCTCAGATGTTCTAACTGCACGAGTTATCTTCTCTCACATTTCTCTCTTTTTTACTTTTTGTGTATTTCCTCCTCTCTTCCCTTCTCTTCTCTTTTCTCTTCTCTTTTCTCTTCTCTTCCCTTCTCTTCTCTTCGCAACTCTGCGATCTTCCACAGTTTTTCTGGTAAGCTTATACTGCATCTTATTGTGCGTTACACGTCCACACTCTTCATCAAACCAGCCATTGTAGTTTTGCCTACTTACCCTTCCTCAGGCTTTACCTACAGCTGTAACAAGGACATCCTTGAAGTTCCTCCTGATCTCACCAATATATTCACTATATAAATTCTTATATCCATGAAGTTGGACAAGTGCCTTGAATCTACCAGGAGGTACTCAGTTTGATTAAAAGTACTTCCGTTTGGAAGTTTCCACGTCATTCTTGTATGTCTTCATGATTCAAAATGGTACTTAGCACTATTATGTTCCTTGAAGAGGCAAAGTCATTCGACTCGCTATGCAGGCTGTATTTTCCAATAAATTACTTCGCAGTCGACTCTTGGACATTCACTACATGCTGTAGCTCATTCATAAAATAAGTCGTTTTTCATCGCTATTGTATGCAGTTGGACACTGCATACAGATGAGGCTCTATTTGAAAAACTTTCTTCGAACTCTAAGCCTGAATAGTCTGTGGGAATTAGTTTGAAAACATAAAATGAGGTGTTCTATTTTCTTATTAACAACAAAACCTGTTCGAAATATGTGCTTCTGCGTGTGTCATTAATACAATCCTTCTTTTCTATAACGCTTTTACCTGTCTGTCTCATTTCTTGAATAGCAGTGGTATCTAACCGATATTTGTCAAGCTGATATGAAAGATTTCTGGTACAATGTTAAAACATTCCATGATCCAGTTCTCAAGTCCAGTGAAAGTTTGACACATCGCGCAGGGCTAATTGTTCTTGATTTCGAGAAAAGTTTGTTTTAAATGGTTGGGTTGTCAGCCCTACGCCAACGCCCAGTAATCCTGGACTATCGATGCTTTCTGTTATGGTTGTCACCCGTATCATGGATCCCTATTTTCTAGCATCAGGAGTCTGCTTTTCCATCCTTGCATGACTTAGCCATGCGTGGACGTGCATGGAACAGACTTGGTAGGAATGAAAGACATTTACTGTGTTTAATTAATACGCTTCTATCAGTAAGGAGAACACTCACAGGGTCATATGCTACCACTTTAACCCCAGAAGAATATTCTGCTCACCACTCGATACCTCACCATATTGGTATATAAAATATCTCTAGTGACACATTTGATGCTAACCCGACAAAATTAATAAATGCCTTTTTATATAGTCGAATTATAAGAATGACGTTTTGATACCTTCACGCATTCTACTTGAAACTGGAAATACATAAAAAAAGACTTCTAATAACTTAATTTATTATAAATAAGTTATATTGCATTCAATTTTAAATAAAAGTTTACAGATTTTAATGGAAATATACATGGAATGCTTTTTTATAAACATGAAACGACAACACACGTAAATGAAGAATGTTATTTATAAAAAGTTACAAATGCTCCCTAGAAAATAAGGTAACTAGTGATCGCACGGAGAAAATTTATTTTACAGGCAGATATAAGGATATATAGTAGTAGGACACTGATGCGCATTACTGTTCCACATAGTCACTATCTTTTTCTCAATCATTTGTTTCAGTGGTATACCAGGCATTGATGCCAGAATTGAAGTCATCTGTGTATAATCCTTATTAAAGCCATGTCATGAAGGCTTGCCGAACAGTCGTATTGTCCTTAAATCACTCACCTAAGGGATTGAAATCTCTGGGTGTCACGTCGGAACTGTTGGGAGGATGGTCCAGATGGTTTATATCCTCACTATCAGAGAAGCGACAGTGAATGCTGTATGTTACTGTGACACACTGGAGCGTCTCCGGGTAGTAATTAACAGAAAAGGACCAGAGCTCTTCTCTTGTCACTGCACGACAACGCCAGACCACTAGCAGTCGTCATGGATTGTTATGGCGCTTCCAACGGGAGATGCTGAAACATCCTCCCTACAGCCCTGACCTGGCCCCCAAGTGATTTCCATCTCCTCGGACCACTGAAGAAACACCTGGGTGAGAAGTGATCGAACAGCATACCATTATGACGTGGCTTCAGGAACTGGATGCATGTATCTTCCATACCGGTATCGATGCCTTGGTGTATCGTAGAAACAAGTGCTTGGACAAGAATGGTGAATGCCGAGCAAGTTGGCTACGTTGTTCGGGTCACGCAGATGTGAGCTTGCATTCGAGAGATAGTGGGTTGGAACGGAGCTGTCGGCAGCCACCCTTAATGATGGTCTTCCGTGGTTTCCCATTCTCAAACCAGCCAAATACTGGAGTTGTACCTTCATTTAGACCACGGTCGCTGCCTTTCCATTCTTGTCATTTTTTACCCCACTGTCACCGTAAGACATGTCTGTGTGGGTGCGACGTAAAACAAAAGGAAAGAATGTCGGCTATGTAGAATAGTAATGCATATCAGTTCCCTATTACTGTGAATCCTAACAGGCCGATCTGTCTGTAAAGTAGTTTTCCATGCGAGCTCTTGTTACCTTACCCTACTCACTCCATATTAAAGGAACTTTCACTTATCAGAAGTATCTGCTACTATGGGATTAAACTCGGACGTTGTAGTTTTATTAATTTACAGAGTTTTATAATACTGCTACTATTTTATTCTAATAGATAATTATTATATGCCCTAAAATGTTTAAAAGGAACGTGTAACATAAATACAGTAGTTTATTTCTAACTCTCTGAAGTTATACTTAATAATGGTTTTGGGCCGACGGCCTTCGATATTAGGCCCCTTAAAACAACAAGCAGCAGCAATAATGGTTTATTACAACTATAACTATAACCAAGGCAGAGTACATGCATACGCTGTATAGCTGTTGATCAAGTAATTCCTCCGTGAAACAGGATTCTACGTTAAAACATTGATCGCAACTGTTATACCAAAGTCCGATAAAGACGCACATTTCTAACACGGTGTCTGTTATTTAAGAAGCCTGGCTACTCGTATCAGATTATATTACTTGACTTGACGACTTTTACTGGGAGCCCTCTTCTTTTAATGCTCGTTACCGCAGGCTGTTTAATGTTAATTTCCCCTTGAGACAGGCAGGGTGCAGGGCATGGGAAAACACCTGTAGATTCTTAGCTCCATGCAGTAGCCTATTGATGGGAGATGTTTACAGTTTCAATGTGAACGAAAATAGAAAGTAGACCATTCAGACGGACTGGTTAGAAACTACCACTACGAACGTAATGGTTGGTATTCTACAATACGTATTTTCCAGGACTGTCTAGTTAGTATTCCATACAGCATGCCTCTACATTCCTATTAAAGAGTTTGGGTGCTTGTACGGGGAGCCGCGAAGGTAACGTTTTGAATAGGAACTCATGCCTTGAAACAGAGTTTCTCCGCTGCAATCAAAACACTGCCTTAAATGCCCCATGTCTTCTGCGTCAATGAGCGGAGCGAAGAAGGTACGTTGTCCTATGGTATGAAAATAAATAAGTTCAAAACAAAAGTAATGGAGTGCAGTCGAACGAAGGCAGGTGATGCAGGAAATATTAGATTAGGAAATGAAATCTTAAAGGAAGTAGATGAATATTGTTACTTGGGTAGTAAAATAACTAACGATGGCAGAAGTAAGGAGGACATAAAATGCAGACTAGCACAAGCAAGGAAGAGCTTTCTTAAGAAAAGAAATTTGCTCACTTCAAACATTGATATCAGAATTAGAAAGATGTTTTTGAAGACTTTCGTGTGGAGCGTGGCATTGTATGGAAGTGTAACATGGACGATAACTAGCTCAGAAAGAAACAGAATAGAAGCTTTTGAAATGTGGTGTTACAGAAGAATGCTGAAGGTGAGATGGATAGATCGAATCACGAATGAAGAGATACTGAATCGAATTGGTGAGGGGAGATCGATTTGGTTAAATTTGACGAGAGGAAGGGATAGAATGATAGGACACATCTTAAGACAACCAGGACTTGTTCAGTTGGTTTTCAAAGGAACTGTAGGTGGTAAGAACGGTAGGGGTAGACCAATATATGAATATGACAAGCAGATTAGAGCAGATGTAGAATGCAATAGTTACGTAGAAATGAAAAGTTTAGCACAGGATAGAGTGGCATGGAGAGCTGCATCAAACCAGTCTATGGACTGATGACTCAGACAACAACAACAACAACAACAACAACAACAACAACAACAACAACAACAGTGCTCGTCATGTCCTGGCGCACTTGCTTACAATCACCTGGTAGTCAAACATCCGCCGCTGTCATAATCCGCGAAAGAATACCTTCGTCTTACTCCATTGGGGACACGTAAATCTGACTCTTGTTTTGACCCAACAGGAATGACGTAAGTATTCCTCTGAATACCTTGACGCAACAATCACGTAATATTTAAATGGATGGTGGTGTTTTGATTGGAGAAGGCAAACGGCACGTTCTTAGACAAGAGTTCCTATTCAAAATTGTATCTATCCGTCCTCACTATAAGCCCTCAGTCTGTGTAATAGAACTTTAGATACACCCAATGTAAATTGAGCTTTTCAGTTAAAAAGCACCTGGACGTAGTCTTCGCGCTTTCGCTTCTCTATTTTTTATAGAGTAAATTTTCCTGAATCGAAAAATATACGTTCCTGTAAAAAATGTGCATTTGAAATCTCTATTCAAATATGGTGGCAAAACTACACTGCCCCTCAGCTGTCACCTAAAATTACGTTTCAGAAATTGACATGTTTTAATGTTTTAGGTACACTTTTCTCAGAAAATATACGAGCTAAAGCACTGAAGCTCAGTATACTTCTTCATTGGCGTAAAAGATATAAGAAGGAATAGCATAAATTATATGTTTCCCCAAATTATCAGTAATATGGCCCTAACAATCTCCAAATTCTCGAGGGGAAAATTATCCAGTTCTTCTTCCCGATTGAACCCTGTGTCTGTTTTATGTACCTTACGTACTGTTTGCGACTGAAGCACGCCTATTCGATCCGAGGTAATTAATCTACCCAGACAGTTAAATCATCATGTATTCAAAACGTCGGCAAACGGTACGTAAGGTACATAAACAACAACATGGTTCAACCCAGAACAAGAACTGAATAATTCAAGAAACCGTGGAAGCTTCAGATCTGAGACTTGAAGGCAAGTATTTTGTTTTGAAGGGCCAGTTTTAAGAGGGTACAATAAATTTCAACGGCACTTGTAAAGTCTAACTACTCGTATTATTAATCTGTAAAAAAATGGATTATGCCTCATAAAAATCCCCCGTAAAAATATCACTTAAATGTGTGGCAGAAAATCGACTTTCAATTTAGTTGATAATTTAGTTTGAGTGAGTTGCTAAATAAGACTAATAACAATACATAGGCCTATATTACACAATTAAAATTTTTAGAGACAGGGTAATGTAGAGAAATCGTCACTGGCTTGCTATCAAAGGTGGCTGCGACTCAAATCATGGACAATACATGCGAGATTTGTAGCTTTTTGCATCCCTGTAGATGAATTAAGGGAGTTAATAATAATAATAATAATAATAATAATAATAATAATAATAATAATAATAATAATGTTATTTGCTTTACGTCCCACTAACTACTTTTCAAGGTCTTCGGAGACGCCGAGGTGCCGGAATTTAGACCCGCAGGAGTTCTTTTACGTGGCAGTAAATCTACAGACACGGGGCTGTCGTATTTGAGCACCTTGAAATACCACCGGACTGAGCCAGGATTGAACCTGCCAAGTTGAGGTTAGAAGGCCAGCGCCTTAACCATCTGAGCCACTCAGCCCGGCAATTAAGGGAGTTAGAAATGAAATGAAATGGCGTATGGCTTTTAGTGCCGGGAGTGTCCAAGGACATGTTCGGCTCGCCAGATGCAGGTCTTTCGATTTGACCTGCGCGTCGTGAAGAGGATGAAATGATGATGAAGACGACACATACACCCAGCCCCAGTGCCAGTGAAATTAACCAATGATGGTTAAAATTCCCGACCCTGCCGGGAATCGAACCCGGGACCCCTGTGGCCAAAGGCCAGCACGCTAACCATTTAGCTATGGAGCCGGACAGGGAGTTAGATAGTTGATATTATGCATGTTTACTGCCAAAGTTAATGTTAAAAGTTAAGCAAAATTTGATTGTTTCTAAACAAAGAATTCATCATATATAAACCTACAAAATGGACCTCAGAACATGCACAACTCACGTAGGAGTAATTTTAGATTAGTTCTTAATTTACTTTGTGTGAGTTGATGATATACCCAGTATTTGCTTACATGTCACTAGTCAAGGAATTAATACTGAAAATACAAACATGGTTTGGTTGACTTCTGTAGACGTTTTCTTCTTTTTGGACATGTATACGTTTCTGGGCTGGGGATTGATCTGGAATTACAGTCATCAATTTCCTGACACTATTGTAACCATGGCAACCACTGTTCGTCTATGTATACTAGGTCAGTAGCGTCATCTCCTCTATGTGCGCATTCTTCTTGTAACTAAGAGCTTAAGAATATCCCGTGTCAAGTGAACCCCGTTCTACTCCCCTGTTTAGAATTAAAAACCTTGAACTAGCCGGAAAAACGAACCCAAGACCTTGGAATAAAATACAGGCACGCCACCTCCCCCTTACAGACCTGGATGATAATAATAATAATAATAATAATAATAATAATAATAATAATAATAATAATAATAATAATAATAATAATAGTAATAATAGCAGCATTATATGTACGAGATCTAGAATGTCTCATTTTCTCAAAAAATCATGAACCTTAAGGCCTAACATTCTTATGTGGATACACTCATTTCCCTGTCCGACTCGTTGGCTGAATGGTCAGCGTACTGGCCTTCAGTACAGAGGGTCCCGGGTTCGATTCCCGGCCGGGTCGGGGATTTTAACCTTAATTGGTTAATTCCAATGGCTCGGGGGCTGGGTGTGTGTGGCGTATTCAACATTAGAAATCATCCTAGGTAGGGCCCTCATCTTCGCAGACATGCAGGTCGCCTAATAGGCCGTCTACTAGAAAAAGACCTGCACCTGGCCTCTCAGAAGGCCATACGCCATTATTATTATTATTATTATTATTATTATTATTATTATTATTACTAATTTTCCTTTCGATTTATTGGAACTCTTCATCTCTCCTGTGGGTGGAGTCAATGTCATGTCATGTCATGGCATGGCATGACATGGCATGGCATGTCAGACCATTAGAAATTTAAAAGCCCCCGCCCACCGTCCCGCCGGGAAGAGGGGTTTGGTTAAAGCTGCTGGTACCGGTGCAATTTAAAGCTCCTCACCCAGCCGTTTAGTGAAAATTTAGTATTTAGCGGAAAATACATAATGGAATAGTATGTTTTAGTGGTTATTTATAGTTATTAGTGAAAAGCAAAATTAGAGATGGATAAAAAGTGCGGACTATGGTCACCCATCCAGTGAGTGACGAAGCCCGATGTTGCTTAACTGTGTTAAAAGTTTGAATGAGTTTTAGCTAATAATTGAAGGTACTGCTACCACGTCCCACCAAACCAACATACAGCAGTATGGGGACAATTACAACGGGCCTAACGTCACTTCAGCTGGTATACCACCTCAGGATTCCAGCTAGAACTGTAATGCAAAGCAATTTGTCGCGGCAGCACGGTGTCCTGTGTTCGTGACTTGTCAATGTCATGTCGTAAGAGGCTACTAAGAGGGTAACAACCAAAGAATCTGTACTCGCTCTCTCGTCCTCTAAGCCCTAAAACATAACATGCTTTTCCGCGTAGTGGAGAAAATGTGAGAGTGAGAATTTTTCTTTCTGTTCTTTCATCGATTACTTGGGATCGGCACTACATGTGATTGACGATGATGATGATTGTTGTTTAAAAGGGCCTAACAGCTAAGGTCATCGGGCCCTAACGGTACGAGATGGACGACATGATATGAAAATTAAAATATATATCCACTGAATAGATTTTAAACCAAATGAATGTGAACAATGATTGTGAATTTAAACTAATCAGTGGATCTAATTCGCAATGCCTTATTTTCGGTAAAATGATCAATTATGGTAGAATAAGACATTCCCTTAAACTGCAATAATATATCATACAAATTACTATTTTAAAAAAAATTAAAATATACAAACACAAACTCAAACAGAGACTTTTTTTTTTTTTTTTTTTTTTTACAAGTTGCTTTACGTCGCAACGACACAAATAGGTCTTATGGCGACGATGGGACAGGAAGGGGCTAGGAATGGGAAGGAAGCGGCCGTGGCCTTAATTAAGGAACAGCCCCAGCATTTGCCTGGTGTGAAAATGGGAAACCACGGAAAGCCATCTTCAGGGCTGCCGACAGTGGGGTTCGAACCCACTATCTTCCGAATACTGGATACTGGCCGCACTTAAGGGAGTGCAGCTATCGAGCTCGGTAGTCAAATTAATAAAACGTTGTGAACAATAATACAAAGACTAATACGAAACACTACGTTTATAAGTGATAAAACAAACCACTATCCCTCTTAAAACGGATGACGAGATCTGCTGACTTCTCGTCATCTCGCAAGATGAGGGAGATGGTACTAGACCACGGCGCAGATCGACCAGGTCCACGCACTCCGTATCACGGTAACATGATCGCCGCAAGCACACACCAGAGGGGGTTCTCCTTTCAGTAAATAGGAGTGCGTTATTATACTGTGGTCGATCCGAAGACGACATAATACCACTGCTTCCCTCCGAGAAGCCCGAAGGGAAGTCCTCCATACCATCGCTGTACCTTTTGTCGCTCTCAGCTTATTTGGAAGTGGAGTGGCCTGCCACTCCATCTCCCAATGGGGCATAGCCAAATGTCTCAGCTACACATGATTAAGTTCAGTTCTGCGGGAAGATGCCTTACCTGACGCCCATGAGGAGGAACGCATTCACTATGAAGTGTTTTTGTGGTAGTTTGTAGTGAAATGTGTTGTATGTAAATGTATACTGGGAAAAATACCGAGTTCCCGAGTGAAAGTAATTAACCAGACATGTCTAAAATCCGAGGAATCTAACCGGGTGCGCTCTGAATCGAAGACCACTACACTGACCATTCAGCCAAGGAGGCAGGCTTATTGTGATTGTTTATAAGGTACGCAGCTATCTGCTGATAGTTAGATCGACAGATTGGTGACGTTAAACGGATTGACATTGGCTGGTGAAAACAAATAGCGTGAGTTTCTGTGATGATTCTTTCTGCAGGTCACTTCAAGTAGAGGGTATCGAGTTAGAGAAATTGAATTACAGCAACTCGTTAAATTAGAGGGAATCCGATAGAATGGCCAAGTAGTGGCATCGGGGTGCAATCAAAGGAAGTGAAGTTGACGGAGGACTGAATTACCGGGCTACCGACGGAAGTGTATCCTGTTCACGTCACAAACTAGGGATCACCGCTTAATTCTTATCTCAAAGTGTATATGGCACTGTAAAGCGGTAACCAAACTTCTTGTTCAGCATTTATATGATTTAGTGGTCATTATTTAATGCAGATCAAGGAGTAAGGTATTATATGCTAAATAAGTCGATCCCTACTTATTTATCTTCCACATCTATTATTATTATTATTATTATTATTATTATTATTATTATTATTATTATTATTATTAATAATAATAATAATCGTATCGCCTTAGTTGCTGTGTGAAAACGTAATTCATGCTGAATGTGTTTCAGTATTGACGTTCTGTCTTATTCTACGACATCGCAGCGATCTACCGCTGAGTTTTAATTAATTTTATCGGATAAAAACTACATTTATTTACAGAGATCTTTTACATGCGGACATTTTACGACATGAAGTGTCGACCGGAGACTTTTCTGCCTTTCGAACATCCTAATACTTCTGCCGGGTATGAACCCACAAACCTGGAATCCGGAAGCCAACACTCTGCCACTGATCCAATAGTATTAGGTTTGCAAGACCTAGGTAGCCTTTCATTTTCAGGCCTATTTCGGAATTTTCCTTTCTTTTGCCAATAACCTCATATCTCGCAGGTGGCGGAACTCTACAACCTCCTTTCTTCGATTACTGTTAAGGGGGTGCCAAGGCGTTTATTCAATTTTCGCTTGATATAGTAGGTTTTCATTACCTTGCTGTTTCGATCACGGCGTTCATCAGATGTCCACTTCTCATCTCGGAAAGTCCCAAACGTTACATACTTGTTCTGAAAAGGTCTCGTTTGTACGCGTCATCTGATCGTAGTTTAAGTTTGTTGCTTTTGCTTTTGAGTGGAAAATGTAATAAATGCGCCGCCCTGTGGGTGGGGGCGGTAGAATAACGCGCACGGTATCCCCTGCCTGTCTTAAGAGGCGACTAAAAGGGGCCCCAAAAGCTCTGAACTTTCGAGTGTCGGTTGGCGACCACGGGGCCCATAGCTGAGTCATGGCATTGCTTCCACTTGTGTCAGATTCCTCACTTTCATCTATCTTATCAGACCTCCCTTGGTTAACTCTTGTTCTTTTTCAACCCCGACGCTATTAGGTTTCCGAGGGCTACGGAGTCTTTCATTTGCACGTCTTTCGTGGCCCTTGTCTTTCTTTGGCCGATACCTTCATTTTTCGAGGTGTCGGATCCCTTCCATTTTTATCTCTGATTGGTGGTATATTGAAGACGGTTTCCTAGTTTTACTTCCTCTTAAAACAATAATCACCACCACCATCACCACCACCTGTTAAAAATGCGTTTGGTCCATCGAGAATCCATCCGTCGTAAGTGACCGTAGAAGCGAGCCCTGCGTTTGCGCATCGTGTCTGAGACCTTTTCTATATTAGAATTGTACTTCTCCTTACACAATGATCATCATTCCCTAAGTAATCATCATTTCCACTTTAATTTAGATACCACTTTTCGAAGCAAGTAAATTGACAGTTTTACGGGACAATTCATATTGTGATTTTAAATACCGTGTCCCTATTTTAACTAGAATCCAAACCAACAGGGTCGTAAATTTTAATTTTGTAAGTCCCACGTGCACTGACCGGTATTTTCTGTGATGAGATGTCTATGGTAATGCTATTCAGCTATGACGTCTCTATAGTTAATGAAAAACCATCTCTTACAATCACAACTACTCCATAGTGATCTGACAGAGACGATATTGTATACTGATGTCGTTCAAGGAAAAAAAACCAGGATTTTTTAATAAATCCAGATAACACCACATATATCCAGATGTGTATAGAACCCTTGACCAATTTCTCTATGGGGTCGAGTATGAAGTGGGATGAGCCTTCACGGCGAGTTTTTACGACATGATGACCTTCCTGACATCAACTTCGTCAGAGGGTTGATGAGAAGATATGAAGGACGTGACGTATGATAATAGGAAGAGAGAGGATGAAACCTTGTGCCGGGATAGCCTACTCCTGTTGATTACCTCCAAGGGGTCTGTTCAAGGCTTAATATCTCCATCTGACGGACGAATTACCATCAAGAACATCATATGCCCTCACTTGATATGAACACTGGAGAATTTTGGAACTGAATCCAGGCTTTTGGCATGCAATCTAGTCATTAGAAGTTGTATACCACCAGCTCGCTCACCCTGGCGGACAGTATCCTAATGGTGACTTATTTTGTGCAGGTGAAATGGGTATATTTGACAGCAAAGAGGTCGTTGTTCCAGAATATTCAGTTTGTTTGCAATAGTCAACTTGTTCTTATTTACAGACAGAGTTACTACAAAATAAACTAAGATTTATGATCCTAGTAATGCAAAAAAATGGCAAAGTCATCTCCGTACAGGCCATGAAGGCCCTCTGAGGAGTGGAAGCTAAAGCCTTCTACTATCCGTAACCCCGGCACTTGGTTGAGTAGAGTCCTTAGCTGTACATCCGGCCGCCTTTGACCCCAGGAGTTAACATGGTACTCATTTCTGGTGAAGGCTGAGCGAACCGCATCTTGTTTCTTAAATGTTTCGACTTCCTGGCGGGGAATGGAACTCACGTCCCTCTTGGCGAATGGAGCAAGCCTTGACCACCTCGGCCAGGCACCCCCTCCTAATGATGCCTCCTAACGTTTTATCTCCTTAAAAACTATGATGAATTGAACATTATTTTTATTCCTGTCTCAAAATGGCAACTAAAACACTGAAATAAATCCTTTTGTGAATCAGTGGCAGAATATCGACTTCAGGATTCCAATATCGCAGATAGAAACTGGGCAGAGAAAGCCAGATTTAAGGAGGGTAGAAATAAAGACATCTTTTGTGACACATTCGGTGTTTACTCCCACTTTTTCTGCCATTCGATAGAGTAAACCAGAACGTTGAAAGTTACACACAGACAGACTAAATAGCATCATATCACTATTTCTGTACATGGTAGTTGAAGTTGTACGATTACTATTATTATTATTATTATTATTATTATTACATACGTATGTCCTCAGTATAAATGCTTTTTTACAAGTTGCTTTTTATATCGCACCGACACAGACAGGTCTTATGGTGACAATAGGACCGGAAATGGCTAGGAGTGGGAAGGAAGCGGTCGTGGCATTAATTAAGGTACAGCCCCAGCATTTGCCTGGTGTGAAAATGGGAAACCACGGAAAACCATTTTCAGAGCTGCCGACAGTGGGGTTCGAACCTACTATCTTCCGAATACTGGATACTGGCCGCACTTAAGCGACTACAGCTATCGAGCTTGATGTGTGAACATCTAGACCCCACACTAAAATACGTGTCTTAGCTAACTCAACCAGTCCAAGATGACGACAAAAAAAAACTTTTACATTTGCCTACACTGCCATAATACACAGAAAAATACAGGCTAGAGGATATTCAGGTGATAGGTATTATGACTGGTGCAATGGGGGCCGATCCCTAAAAAAAAAAAAAAAAATACTGTTGGCGGAAATCATGTGTGTCTTCGGAATCAGCATTGATGAGCTCGGGGATTCGGGGCTAAAAATCTCTCAGGGGATCTGTCCTCATTTTGAGACATCAGGAAGAATTTATAATTAAAACAAACTAATTTGGATTTCAGCGTCCAATCTTTTTTTTTTCTAGTTGTTTTACGTCGCACCGACACAGATAGGCCTTACGGCGACGATGGGACAGGAAAGAGTAGCTAGGAGTGGGAAGGAAGCGGCCGTGGCCTTAATTAGGGTACAGCCCCAGCATTTGCCTGGTGTGAAAATGGGAAACCACGGAAAACCATTTTCATGGCTGCCGACAGTGGGGTTCGAACCTACTATCTCCCGAATACTGGATACTGGCCGCACTTAAGCGACTGCAGCTATCGAGCTCGGTAGCGTCCAATCTACAAGTCTCTCTGAATTAACTCTGCCCCTCTACAATCTCATATTTTCAACTAGCTATTTTGGCACTGTTTGGATGTGAACCTCTTATCTTCAACCAGTTTCAGCTTAAATTATTACTAGTGATAGCAAATGACGGATAATATTTAATTACAAATTCTCATCCTGAACATGTTTTTACGAATATTTAATACTTTCAAACTTCCTAGCTCTAATTAAGCTGCAACACGAAATATTTTTTCGTTAACATCGAGTTTTCTCTAATGCTTTCAGTATAGGAGCAAATTAAAAGATTAGTTCACGTTGAAAAATAATAGAGACCAGAAAGATAAGTAGAAATTTTCCTATACCTACTTCACATGAGTGCCATCAAATTATCACTTTCCTTCGCTTAAGTGAGAATTATTAAGCATAGAATCCTTTCCCTCCATTCTGATAATTGCAGTCAATTGATGGAGAATAAATGTGAATATCAACTTGAATGATATGTAAACTAAAATATGTCTAGGTAATATTTCAAACTATTACTGAAATGCGTGAGAGAACAGGTATTTTGCCCAGGAGCAGCTCCTTAAAAACCTATAATTTCATCAGTGCCCCCTCGGACGACCGGTACGAAAAACGAGGTTTATAAATGTGATATATTTACTGTGAAAACGTGTTTAGTGTAAATGTCACTTTAGACATGTCATGCTGGAAAGTTAACTCCTGCCATAAGATGTTATATTTAATGAGTTGTTACAGAGACAAGATAGATACGATTTGGAAACTTTGCCTCTTCTAAGAAATTAATTTGGCATGATGCAGCTTTACGTAGACTCCATCACATTAAGTATTCATTTCAAGACACTGGACTGACCCTAATTGAAATCCTTCTTCTTTTTCTCTTGCATATCTTTCCTGATAGTGATGGGACGCACAGTTTACGAGGAGAGAATTTAGAGGAACGAATCACGGCATTTGGCAGGCCGTCAGGGTATTTATATATTCCGTTTCTTTTCCTACATGCATACCTCATAACAGACATCTTGAAGTGATAATGATAGCGTTCATCATTTCAGCCGGAGGCTTTCTCGTTTGTGATTACTGACAATGTTACATTCCAGGAAGTTAGCTTAAGGCAAGATTAAAAGTTGAAACTCCTTTCAGTCATGCATTGCAAAATTAGAGTTCTCGAGTGATGTCTAAAAGTTTAACAATTATAATAATAAGAAGCCTATGAGAGCCTGGATGAGACTAGGCTTCATCGCGTTCTTGATTCGTACTAACAGAAGTGTCATTACAACGCTACTCACACACCTTATCCTGGAGGGACTTGCTACCAGGAACGGAGAATATAATTTTAACGTTTCATGATGATATGCCTAATTAATCCTTGAGGGAGACAAAGACAAAGTCACCTCCGTACAGGCCATGAAGGCCCTTGGAGGAGTGGAAGGTAAAGGCTTCCACCATTCTTAACCGCGGCACGTGATGGGGTAGAGTGGTTAGCTCTACGCCGGGCCACCTTTGCCCCCAGGAATTAACCCGGTATTCATTTTTGGTGTAGGCTGAGTGAACCTCAGGGCCACATGCACCTCCGGAAGTGGAAATCTCGTTTCTTAAATTTTACGACTTCCTGAAGGGGGTTCGAACCCACGTTCTCCCGGGCGAACCAAGCACGCCTTTACCGCCTCGGCCAGGGAGTCCCTATCCTTGAGGGAGAACGTCGTAAGAAACAGAGTAAATACATTTCGTAGATTTCGTCTCCTGCAATGAGAAGATTACCAAAAAAGTGATCTTGATGGCAATAATTGTTCATTTTAGGGATCTTAAATTGCGGTTATCGAAAATTGGTGATAAGCATGATGATGTAATTATCATTATAAAAATAAATAATGAACAGGGAACATAGGATGAGTATCCCTTTATAATAAAAGGGGATGGAAAGCAGAGCATGCGCAGGAATTTAAACCACCACCCGACTCCGTTGTTAACTGGTTGTGTGTTTGTCTTTGGTTTAGAGGGTCCCACGTTTGATTCCTGGCCGTTTTGGAGAAATTTAACCTGAAATGCTTAATTCACCTGGCTCGGGGACTGGATGTTTGTGCTGTCTCCAACACCCATGAATACCCACGGTATTCCCTGCCTGTCGTAAGAGGCGACTAAAAGGGGCCTCAGGGGCTCTGAACTTTGGAGCGTGGGTTGGCGACCACGGGGCTCTTAGCTGAGTCCTGGCATTGCTTCCACTTACTTGTGCCAGGCTCCTCACTTTTATCTATCCTATCCGATCTCCCTTGGTCAACTCTTGTTCTTTTCCGACCCCGACGCTATTAGGTTTGCGAGGGCTAGGGAGTCTTTCACTTTCACGCCCTTCGTGGCCCTTGTCTTCCTTTGGCCGACATCTTCATTTTTCGAAGTATCGGACCCCTTCCATTTTTTCTCTCTGATTAGTGTTATATAGAGGATGGTTGCCTAGTTGTACTTCCTCTTAAAACAATAATCACCACCACCAACACCCATGCAACTCCTATACCACACACAGAACTATCCTTCACCGCAATAGAATGCAGTTTCCTATACACGGCAGATCCTGCTGACCCTCGTCGCCGAAAGAGGTTCTGCCTTAACAAGGGCACACCGGGCTAGCAAAAGCTACACGAAATGAAACTACAACTACCACTAAATAATTCGTAACAGTTGACGGTTGTTTGGAACGGGTATATGTGCAGTGTGTATGGGTTAGAGTGCCCTCGTTGAAGGCGATTTGATGATTTACAGGATACAAAATGAAATTTGCTATAGATCTATGCTGTATTACATTTTTACAATTAGCTTTAAGTCGCACCAACACAGACAGGTATTATGACGACGATGGGATAGGAAAGGGCTAGGAGTGGGAAAGAAGTGGCCGTGGCCTTAGTTGAGGTACAGTCCCACCATTTTCCTGGTGTGAAAATTGGAAACTACGGACTGCTGTAATTGTATTGTACATAAAGTAGTATGCGTTTTACAGTTCGTTTTGACGTAGAATATATTTGTCGTTTCGTTCCAGTAAGTTACTGAGTCCCTCGGTAAAGTCAATGTGTTCCAGAAAGTGTCAACTGGCATGAAAAGAAAACGTAAGAATTTAATCAGCCATGTCAATATTCATTTATAAAGGTGTCATATTAAGTTTTGGGTGTGCAGACGAATGGGCAGTCATCTTGCTGCCTCCACCTTTGACGTAAACCGAGCTCGATAGCTGCAGTCGGTTAAGTGCGGCCAGTATCCAGTATTCGGAAGATAGTGGGTTCGAACCTCACTGTCGGCAGCCCTGAAGATGGTTTTCCGTGGTTTCCCATTTTCACACCAGGCAAATGCTGGGACTGTACCTTAATTAAGGCCACGGCCGCTTCCTTCCCATTCGTAGCCCTTTCCTGCCCCATCGTCGCCATGAGACCTATCTGTGTCGGTGCGACGTAAAGCCAATAGCAATAACCTTTGACGCAATCACTAGAGTTTAAGGAATAATGGGGACCCAACTACTTGTTTTGTCCTGGTTGTAATGACAACGGTTGTTCAACCAGTAACATAGAGTGTAGTTTTAAGATCAGATAACACAATAATGAGCGGTGTAATCCGAGCTAAGCGTGTGCGGTGAAATGAGTATAACTCGAGACTGCGACGTAACGCAAGGAGTGTTCGGTTTTCCTACGCGAGGTCTACTGATTTTTGTAATAATATTTGTGAGAAAACTTGACTAGGTGGGTGAAACACGGAACAATTTGAGAATTTTTTAACCGAGCAAGTAGCTGCGCGGTGTGAGTCACGTAGCTATCAGCTTGCATTCAGGAGATAGTGAATTCGAACCCCACCATCGGCAGTCCTGAAGATAGTTTCCGTGGTTTCCCATTCTCACACCAGGCATATGCTGGGGGCTGTACCTTTATTAAGGCCAGAGTCGCTTCCTTCCTACTTCTAGCCCTTAGCTATCCCATCGTCGCCGTAAAACCTATGTGTGTCGGTGTGATATAAACCAAATTATATATAAAAAGAGCATTTGAAAATTTCCGAAATTCCTCAGTATTTTTTTTTTTTTTTGCTAGTTGCTTACGTCGGACCGACACAGATAGGTCTTATGGCGAAGATGGGACAGGAAAGGCCTAAAAATGGGAAGGAAGCGGCCGTGGCCTTAAGGTTTAGCCTCAGCATTTGCCTGGTGTGAAAATGGAAAACGACGGAAAACCATCCTCTGGGCTGCCGACAGTGAGGTTCGAACCCACTATCTCCCGGATGCGAGCTCACAGCTGCACGCTCCTAACCGCACGGCCAACTCACCCGGTGTATTTTAATTTAAGAAAGGTCCAAGCGAACCGCAAATTAAAACAAATAGAAAGAATGATTTGAAGAAAATCGAAGAAGTTTACGATGTCCGACACTGAGCGTAAGTGAGCTTATGTAGGCTACAACGAAAGAAAGCCGAGGTTGCCGAGTGCCACGATCCGCAAGCGAGTAGAGCCCGTCTATCCTGCGGATACAGATGAGCCCAAAAGCACACACGAAGATGTCGTCGAGTCGCGAGAAGAGATTCTAGCCAAAAAACACCTTTCTCTAAACGCAAACACAACGCATTCACATTCTTTTAGATAGATAGATAAATAGATAGATAGATAGATAGATAGATAGATAGATAGATAGATAGATAGATAGATAGATAGATAGATCATCAACAGGTTATTTACCCAATTGAGGATGATTCAATAAAATATGTTATAAAATAAGTACACTTTAAATAAAGAAAATAATTACTAAGGTTAAACTAAATCTAGAGTCGTTTATATACATATATTTACACCTTAAATAAATAACAACGAATCTCCTTAAATGAAAAAAATGACGTATGGTTTTTAGTGCCGGGAGTGTCCGAGGACAAGTTCGGCTCGCCAAATGCAGGTCTTTCGATTTGACTCCCGTAGGCGACCTGCGTGTCGTGATGAGGATGAAATGATAATAAAGATGGCACATACACCCAGTCCCCGTGCCAGGGAAATTAATCGATTATGGTTAAAATTCCCGACTCTGCCGGGAATCGAACCCGGGACCCCTGTGACCAAAGGACAGCACGCTAACCATTTAGCCATGGAGCCGGACATCTCCTTAAATAATAAATTGTCATGATTAAACTAAATCTACAGACATTTGCATACACATATTTATATATTTTAGAGAGACGATCTTACCACTTACATTCGCCCCAACACGCCCGAAAGACCTCTGACCGTGGCTTCGATGCAACCTCACACGCTTTCTTTTCCTATTGTAGTACTGAATATACGCACGTACATTTTTATAATGGACTAGCTGATGTACCTGTCCTTCGCTACGGAATTCTACACTGTGTACAGAATTCTAGGTTAGGTAGAGTACGCGTTGTGAATAAGATAGTATTAAATTGCACAGCTCTTAACGTTACTCCAGAAATACCACGGCAAGTCACTATACGTCTTTTTCCATGTGACGAATGGATTAGGACATGTTCATGGTAATGGTAGTCCTTCTTGCCTATCATCAGTTACTCAAGTTGGAGAGTTTTCATTATAATGGCAGACACTCACTCTCCACCTGCCTTTTTACATCCTAAGCGGTTTTTCCAACTGAAATCAATATAGGTGATTACAATGACGTCAGTAGGAATGTCACGATTAAAAGCAATGCTATCATATGAAATACTCGATCAATTGAAAAACCACACATTTTCTCAATTTTAACGAACAGTACTATGCTGCCGATCTAACAGTCCGAATTTCCAGAGCTGGAATTACCAGGCCGCAGACAGGCGTTAAGTGTGCACGCTGCTTATTCCAATCAGCGCTTCAGAGTAGGGATCGAATAGCTGGAATACTATGATGGACCAGTGTGTTACGTACCAGCAGTATCAGAAAATGTATAAACCAGAGGAATGACATGCTAAGGAAGAAAGTTATCTTAGTCCCCCCTTTTCCCCGCTATTCAGGCTGGCTGTTATACTCGGTAGGCAACAGTAATCCAATCTATCGGAGAAGAGACAAAGAACATCACAAAAGCAATGGTCAATGTAATGTTATTGTTGATCAACTTTATGAGCTATCGATATTGTTGGCCTTCACATTTAGTTTTCTTTAGACTCTGAAATACCACTCTTGTCACAGTTGGTACGGTTAAACTGAATGAGACATAAATGATCAGAAATTGTATTCTCTACTTTTGTTATGTAGTACTTCTCGATAGGACCAATAACATAGGTATTTAAAAGTTAAATTTTAGGAGCCTTCCCCTAAACTACTATCTCATCCAGGGTGGATGAAATTATGTATAGCCTACACTGTAGCTTCTTATTCACCGACTCTACATACCGATTTTTATTAAATTCTGTTTACCTATTTTCTCCTGGTTCGGCGTTGATATGGACTTAACAACAAAAACACAAATTCATGAATATCTCTGTTATCATAGCCGGTACGATAAAAAATGTATAAGGCATAAATGATTGGAAATTTAATTCTATACAGCTTTAGTTATGTAGTATTTATCGATAGGAACACTAATAACAAATATTTGAGAATTCAATTTTAGACCTTCCCCTAAACTACCATTTTACTCCGCGTGAATAAAATGATTTATAGCCTAGATTGTAGTGGTTCATTCCTCGACTTTACATATCGATTTTCATTAAATTCTCTTTAGCCATTCTGTCGTGATGCGCGTACAGACAGACAGACAGACAGACAGACAGACAGACAGACAGACAGACAGACAGACAGACAGACAGACAGACAGACAGACAGACAGACAGACAGACAGACAGACAGACAGACAAATAAATATTGCATTCCTTGTTACTGTGGACACGTCAGATACAGAAATGCCATATTTTTTTTAAATTCTGAGCTATGTACAGACAAAACTCTTATTTTATACTGTATATATAGATGGAAGATATCGCGTTCAGTAGATGCTTAGATGGCTTTCGTACTTTCCTTTTGTATATTTTAGCACATATTTTATTAAAAGACGGATGCCTCAAATAATCATGTCATATTTCAGAATTTTTAACACCACTATGAGACTATTGTAAGTTTGTCCACCTGAATGAACGATTCACCTACATTCTGCACACGTAACCCCTGGAGTCCAGAGCAGCCCCTCTCTGGTGCCAAAGTGACACGAACCACTTCCGGCAAAGAACAGCCGTCTCACTCATAGACATCTGTTATATCTACTATCATTATCAACGCCATCTTTTATAATATTTCATTATATCGTATTTGTACGGAGATCTAACCTTCCTTACTTACTCTCAAACCTTTGCTGCAATCACCATAACCATACAGACTCTTTCACTATAAATAAAAATGTTTGTTTTAGGTGTACCTCTTAGAAGATAAACTTCCTCATTCTTCCTCCTCTTAATATTTTGAGAGGCTGGTTTATAAAACAACGTCCTAGAATTTGACATGTCCAAGTGATAAATTGTGGTGGAAAGAATTGGAACTTATTCAAGTAATAAATATTGACTTTGAAGAACGTTTAAATCGTGTGTAATGTTTAGAAGACGACGATGAAGCCGAGGAAACCATATGGAACATGCACTATTAGAATGCCACGGAAGGAGATACCGGGTAACTTGTTTGAAGTTGAACAAAATACAATGTGCTTCTGGGTGGGCTCGTTCTTCTGTCGTTGCTACTAATTTATAGCACATGTGTCTTCGCTTAGGAATAAAACGCGGATAACCTTTGTCGTGACTAATGATCTTACAAAAGCACTTTATTCTCCTCATGGACATCGTCTCATCCAGTTAGATATCCATTGTGCTTCACGCGTTTTGACACTTTAGATAATTATTGCTGTTTTCTGTAATGAAAGTGAATGATGTGGTCATCGTTTGATATAATTAGTCAATGAGTGTGTGTGATTAGTCTAATAAGAAAAGATTAGATGTAAACCAGTTCTCATATTTTTCCTGTCTTCCACTTCAGCGAACAATGAGAAGGTATATCACGAATACTTGGCCACATTTATATAGATTCTTTGCAATAGGGACGCATACAAAGCAGCTAGAACAGCTCTCACTCCTCGTTCGGAGCTGTTGTAAGGTACAGAACACTACACGGAGGTATGTGAGGTGTTCGTATATAAAAAAACAATGCAAAATAAATTATATTTTACCTATATATTTATTTACATAACGTTACGATAGGACAGATATGATAGAATGATATTACAAGCTCAGAGCTATCATGTTTGCTTAATTGTAGATACCTTGCAATGTTCTACGTAAAATTAAAATAATGTTAAGTTTTACAAGTCATTGCCTGCAGTGACAATTACCTCTACGCCACTCCTTATGGGGTGAATCAGCTCATGCAAAACAAGTCAACTTTGTCCTTTCTTTTTTTCTTTATTCTTTTTTTTTTTTTTTTTTTTTTTTTTTTGCTAGTGGCTTTACGTCGCACCGTCACAGATAGGTCTTACGGCGACGATGGGATAGGAAAAGCCTAGGAGGTGGAAGGAAGCGGCCGTGGCCTTAATTAAGGTACAGTCATAGCATTTGCCTGGTGTGAAAATGGGAAAACCATCTTCAGGACTACCGACAGTAGGATTCGAACCCACTATCTCCCGGATGCAAGCTCACAGCCGCGCGCCCCCAAGCCGCACGGCCAACTCGCCCGGTAACTTAGTCCTCAACCTTCATTAGAGGCAGCCTCAACCCTACTCCCGTCCACTGTCTGTATCCCTTTGTCGGTATTGCGCTATCCAGGATAAGAAGAGAAATTACTGCAGAGGCAGAAAGAGAGAAAGAAGCAAGAAATTCAGCCAAGGCACCCACTGTATGGCCTTCAATCATCGAGATCTATACTAAGATCCCGCCATAGCTCTCTGGCAAGAACAACATCTTCACTTTTAAAAGGGAATGGAGACTCCAGACGGCTTCAGGAAATTCAGAACTGAGAATCAATTTCCCATCGTTCAACTGAAGGAAGAGCCACCATAGGGAAACAATTTGTCTTTCCTTTTGCGGAAGACTCCGAACCGGTGCTGGAAAGGGTTTTCAAACTGCGAAACTAATTTTAGAGCGACTATGAATTCTCCCGGAAGGAGAAAATACCCTCTATTCTTGTGGGATAATGCAAGGAATAAAAATATTATTATTAAATTTACGTCCCACTAACTGCATTCTTATGGTTTCCGGAGAAACCGAGGTGCCGGAATTTTATGCCACAAGAGTAATTTTACGTGCCAGTAAATCTGCCGACAAGATGCTGACGTATCTGAGCACCTTTAATTACCACCGGACTGAACCAGGATAAAACCTACGAAGCTGGGCTCTAAAGGCCTGAGCTTTTATTTGTTAGGGGCTTTACGTCGCACCGACACAGATAGGTCTTATGGCGACGATGGGATAAGAAAGGCTTAGGAATGGGAAGAGCGGCCATGGCCTTAATTAAGGTAAACCCCAGCATTTGCCTGGTGTGAAAATGGGAAACAACGGAAAACAATGTTCAGGGCTGCCGACAGTGGGGTTCTAACCCACTATCTCCCGATTACTGGATACTGGCCGCACTTAGCGACTGCAGCTATCAAGCTCGGTTGGGAAGGAAGCGGCCGTGGCCTTAATTAAGGTACCGTCGCAGCATTTGCCAGGTGTGAAAATGGGAAACCACGGAAAACCATCTTCAGGGCTGCCGACAGTGGGATTCGAACCCACTATCTCCCGCATGCAATCTCACAGCCGCACGCCTCTAATCGCATGGCCAAGAGCTACTCAGCCAGGCGATAATGCATGACTCCGGTACTGTAAAAAATGTATACACCGGGCGAGTTGGCCATGCGGTTAGGGTGCGCGTCTGCGCGCTTGCATCCGGGAGAAAGTGGGTTCGAATCCCAGTGTCGGCAGCCATGAATATGGTTTTCCATGGTTTCCCATTTTTACACCAGGCAAATGCTGGGCTATACCTTAATTAAGGCCACGGCCGCTTCCTTCCAACTCCTAGGCCTTTCCTCTCCCATCGTCGCCATAAGATCTATCTGTGTCGGTGTGATGTAAAGCCACTAGCAAAAAACATGCGTAAGACATAAATGGTTGGAAATTTAATTATATATACTGTAAATTTAGTTATATAGTATTATCGACAGGACCACTAATAATATAAATGTTTGAGAATTAAATTGTAGGCCTTCCCCTAAACTACCATTTCACTCATTGTAAATAAAATTATTTATAGCCTAGATTGTAGTAGGTCATTCCCCGACTTTACATACAGAATTTCATTAAATTCTCTTCAGCCGTTTACTCGTGATGCGCGGACAGACAGACAGACAGACAGACAGACAGACAGACAGACAGACAGACAGACAGACAGACAGACAGACAGACAGACAGACAGACAGACAGACAGACAGACAGGACAGACAGACAGACAGACATTACGATAAAGTAAAAAGTGCATTTCCTTGTTACTATGGACAAGGTCGATACATGAATGCCATTCTTTTAAAATTCTGAGCAATGTATAGACAAAACTCTTATTTTGGGGCCGATGCCCTTAGATGTTCGGCCCCTTTGAACAACAAGCATCATTTTCATCAAAACTTTTATTTTATATGCACTGACTTAGCAAATGTTATAGGATAGTCACCTAATAGCGTGTGGGGCCTCCTCTGGCGCTGCGAACTGCAGTGAGACGCCGTGGAAGTGAGTCGAGAAGTCCTTGGTATCCCTCTGGACCCAGCTGACACCAGATCGTTTGTAGATCGGCCGCCAATGCTGATCTGTTCGTGGGTGCAGGATCCATGGCACGGAGCCTGCGTTCCAGGACATCTCAGATATGCTCGATAGGGTTCATATCGCTGCATGTTCCTGGAACCATTTCTGGGCGACGTGGGAGCGATGTGGCGGCGCGTTATCATCTTGAAACACCGCAGAACCGTCTGGGCGCTGGAAGGCCAAAAAATGGGTGAGATGGTCTCCGAGCAGCTCAACATACCGCGTACCATTCAAAGTCTCTTCCAGAACAACTAGGGAGCCCATTCCATAGCAGGAAAATGCAACCCAGACCATAACAGAGACATCAGCGCTCTGGACCACACCTTCGAGGCAGGGGGGATCCATCGCTTCATGTGGTCTGCGCCATACACGGTGCCTCCCATCGGCATGGTGCAGTTGAAATCGTTATTCGTCCGACCATATCACGTTACGCCATTGTTCCAGTGTCTATCCCTGGTGACTGGCGACAAATGCGCAGCGTTGTGCTCGATGACGTTGGGTTAACAGTGGCACCCTGTGCGGCGCCGGCTCCCATACCCCATAGAACCCATGTTCCTACGGATTGTCCACTGGGAGACGTGTTTAGCACGGCCTGTGTTGAATTGAGCCGTGATTTGTTGCACGGTTGCCCGTCGGTTACTATTGACAATCCGTCTCAGATGTCGCCGGTCACGGTCATCGAGGGTGGCTGGACGGCCGGTCGTTCGTCTGTTGTGGACGGTGACACCCGCATTCAACCATTCACGATACACCCTGGACACGGCTGATCGTGTAAAGGCGAATTCCCGCACCACTTCCGAAATCGCACTTCCCATCCGTCGGGCACCGACCACCATACCCCGTTCGAACGGTGTCAGCTCACGACGACGTTCCATGTTACACCTGTCACATGCATAGCCACTGCTCACAAGGTCTCCTATACAACTGCCGCTGGCACAGAGGGCGTGTGGTGCGCAGACAACATGAGCTGACACCGTTCGAACGGGGTATGGTGGATGGTGCCCGACGGATGGGAAGTGCGATTTCGGAAGTGGTGCGGGAATTCGCCTTCACACGATCAACCGTGTCCAGGGTGTATCGTGAATGGTTGAATGCTCCGCTATCCCATGACATTTGCTCAGTCATATATACCGATTTTCATTAAATTCTGTTCGCCCATTTTTCTCGCTGCTCGGCACTGATATGGACTTAGTAACAAAGATGCAAAATCATGAATATCTCTATTATCATAGCCGGTACGGTAAAAAAAAATGTATAAGCCGGGCGAGTTGGCTATATATATATATATATATATATATATATATATATATATATATATATATATATATATATATAAATGGGAGTGACGCGGCGCTAACCCTTGTTAATGAAAAACAAAAAAGATGCTGGAAATGGCTTCATCTGAAGAAATCGAAAACTGAGGATCCAATAGGTCTGGCCTTCACTTAATTCAGAAACCACCAGCAGACTCAACATGCAAAAGGTCGTCTGGCGGTTTAACGCATGCACAACAGTAAATTCGCAGGTCCTATTCCATAATGTTTCGACACGACTATCTCTTAATTCCCAATTGCACAGATAAACGGCGTTGAGTTCGTCGGACTTCGTTCCGGACTTTCGTTCACTCGAGATATGTTTTCTTGTCTTCGAACACTTTCCGGATAGTTGCCGTTTCTATTCATTACAGAGACCGTTTTACAACATTTTGCCACTGAGTTTTGAATTGCAGACTCTACTAGAGATTTTTCGAAAAACACTTCCAGTCAAACTCTTGCGCAAACAGTTTCGCAGAGGTTTTCCACGAATCGTGCTTCGGATAACACTCGACAATGCACACGCCCTGTTTTATCGTGAGCACCAATTTATGTTGCATACTACCGGTTAGTAAACACATCTCCTCCTCTGTCTCACTCACACGTAATGACACAGCGACGGATGCGGGAGATGCGCACACGCAGACATGTGACAGCAACAGATTGGTGCATCGAAATCACGGTTTCCAGCTATTCCTGTGATGGGCAATTCTCCTGCTCATTAACAAGGGTCTTTTCCCCGTCAGTCTTATAAATATGTTCAGGACCTGTTTTATTTTTCCCACTCTGTATGTGATTTATCTAAAACGCTATTCATTTTCCATTCACCCTTCTTTCAAGAATTCACAACAGAAAGACTTCCCTACTTCTTGAGTATTCAGTTTAACCCTTTTCAGTACTGCCGATGTCCTCCCATAGTTTCCTTTCGGAGTCAGCAATTACTTGTTTAGTTTTATTCCTTTCCACCGCGTGTCCTTCCATACTTTCAGCATTTCTTGTTTCAGAGCATTTTTGAGACAATTCTTTATACGTTTCCAAGCTGCCTTCATTCCATCAGTCTGTTAAGATGTTCAAGACAGAGAGAAATTAGCATAGTTGATTCTCGTCACCACGGCTCAAGTTCCATTCGCGCGTCTGCAACTAATTGAAGACTGGTTTATTGGTCTGGAGCAATCAGAGTCACCGGGACCCTAAGAAGTCTGGAACTAGTCAACAACTTCGTTTTCTGTATCTGTATTAATCCTGTTACTAAGGAATTAAAACGACGCCATAGCAAGGATTTTTAAGACGTTACCAAATGTCAGCAAGTTGAACAGTCATGCACTATACCGTCAGTGAAACAAGACTCTTCTTCATTACAAGCAAGATCATTTTCAAAGAAATTGCGACGTATTACCAAATGATGACGTGTCAGAAATGAACTATAATTAGGCCTATTTTAAAAATATCGTTGTACACTCAGGATCTTGGTCTGCCAAGACGAGTACTAATCTGTCAGATGGTCTGCCGATATGGGAGAGTTGCGTGGTCGGCATGCTTTCTTTCTTTATTCCTTTCTTTCTTTCTTTCTTTCTTTCTTTCTTTCTTTCTTTCTTTCTTTCTTAATCCGTTCACCGCCCAGGGCTAGTTTTCCCTCGGACTCAGCGAGGGATCCCACCTCTACCGCCTCAAGGGCAGTGTTCTGGAGCGTGAGACTTTGGGTCGAGGGATACAACTGGGAAGGAGGAACAGTACCTCGCCCAGGCGGTCCCACCTGCTGTGCTGAAGAGGGGCGTTGTGGAGGATGGGAAAATTTGGAAGGATAGACAAGAAAGAGATAATTTGGTGAATTCCAGACAAGGGGAAGGAAGATACAGAGTTGATATTTTCCTAGGACGGGAAATATGTACAGTCAACCAATCTAAACATTTGGCTTCCTTTAATAATGAAAGTAATCGACAGTGGGCTCGAAGTTTAGAAGAAATGATTAAACCAGTGTGATTGTTTGAGTTAAAAACTTGTATCCGTCTGAGGCAACTCCTTTGTTGAAGGCGTGTAAGTTATGGCCTGATGACTGTGGTACTGTGGGCAAAAACGTCTGCGTGTGTAATCGTAAATCACAGGTCGCGTGTGCAGGGCGAGCGTCCCCCCCATTCTTCCTTATTTATGTTTTAAACATGTCCCCGCCTCACGCGGATTATTTCCCTGTCTACTTTCTGCAAGGAACACATGCTGAGCAAACAGCTCACGGTTTTAATATCAGTGCACCTCAGTGAGAACGTGCTATCGTTAATGTGAAACATGTAGCACTTGGCATTATTGCCAATTCTTTCATACACGACATTTTTATTAAAAATGCATACAACATTCTTCCCGAACATTTGTTCACTTCCTTGATATTTAACGGAATCAAGTATTGTAATAACATTTATTCTTAAAACATCATCGATTAAGTCGATCATACACACTTATTGGTCTCAAGCGAGGGCAGATGTGGGACTGTCACGCTGGGTTTTCGTGACGAAGTCGCCCGGCGACAATCTGACTTGATGTGAAATGAAAAAATCTATTTGTGTGTGTGTGTGTTGCTGGTAGTTTAACGTCGCACTGACACATCAAAGGTTTTCGGCGACGGAAGGATGGGAAAGGGCTAGGATTGCGAAGGTAGCCGTCACCTTAAGGTACAGCCCCAACATTTTCCGATGTGAACATGGAAAACTATCTGCAGGGTTGCTGACGGTGGGATCTGAACCCGCCATCTCCCGAATGCAAGCTCACAAAGTGAAAGACACATCAGATATTCAATTTAATACAATTTCATTTATACAGTAAGTGGTAGTAAGAGACCAATGGTGTCGTAGTAGGCAAATGCCACGTCAATAAATAAATAAATAAATAAATAAATAAATAAATAAATAAATAAATAAATAAATAAATAAATAAATAAATAAATAAATAAATAAATAAATAAATAAATAAATAAATAACCATTCCAATAATTGTAACAGCCTACACTAGTCCACGATACATTCTGTACTTAGCGGATTACACAGAGTTAAAGCGCAGTATTTTTATGCAATGATATCGGTGGAGCTAAACGATTAAATACGACTGGCGACTTTAGGCACACCTGCAATTTCATCCAGGCTTGGTACACATATGACTTAATACTATCTGTAGAGAAATACTGTGGGGGTAAGACATCCCTAGATGTGCGGGGTGGGGAAGGAGTCACATGTAAAATAATCGAAAATGACCTATATTAGTGTCGAATCCACACTTTCTGGGATCATTGAGAATGAACTATGACACTCTAGATGCCGTGTAAGTCCTACTTCAGTCACCGTCGGCATGGTGGGTGAAACAAGATCAAAAGGTTATTATCCAAACTGACCGAGATTACGGATGTATGAGTGTATTTTCCAGCATAGCTCTCATAGCTTTATTGGTGTACATATGACTTACTATCTGAAAAAATCTATGGGAATAAAATACCCCTAACACCCCAACAATATGGGATTAAGAAATAGTTTTATGAGAAAATAATCAAAAAACGAAAAAAAATTACCGTCGAATCCATACTTTTTGGAGTCATTGAGTTGAACAGTGACACTCCGAATGTCGTTTACGTCTCCATAGGCATGGGGCGAGAGGGGGTGAGAAGGGGTGAAAATGTCCAAAATGACCGAGATTATGAAGGTATGTGTGTATCGTACAGCAGAGCTCTCAACCAAACTTGGTACACATATGCTATGACTTACTATCTGGAGTAAAATGCTGTGGGGGTAAGAGAGTGTGCAATAAGAGGTGAAGAAGCAACATTTCCAAAATGACCATGATTAGTACTGCATTCACGTTTTAAGGTCGCTACACTGATTGGTGATATATCCCAATGTCAGTTGGAATCATGTATAGCATAGCTACAGCATACCGACGCGTAAATACATGCAGTTATCATATATTTTCATTATTTATTTGAAAGGTCCCAGACAATCTGCGCTGCCATAGGGACAGAGTTCCAAGCGAAAGAAAATAATCTAAAATTACACCCACAACTATTACTCTAAAACTACAAAATACTTCGTAAAATACCAGTCAATATCAGAATAAAGAAATCTACAAAAATTCATTTCGCACCTTTTTAACAGTTACAAATCCTAAAAGTAATCATGCAAGAAAGTACTCGGAGACCGCATGGAGTAATTACATACTAACTGTAAGACACGTTTACTGAACTTTTTTTAACGAACCCTGCAGAGCAGCACGAGTCCTCTAGTCAATTATTAATTATCATTAATCATAAAATAGTTATCTATGCGACTTGCACGTAAAGTGGACCTTATTTTGCACAGGTGGAAAGATTTAAGCACGAAGCGTTAGCCGATTACACTAGTGCAAACAATTTCGAACCGCGTAAGTAACATAAATAATTTTATCTATTACTGTACCATAAAAAATCAATTCTATGAAAAGAATTATATCAAAAACAAATAATATGTAAAATCTATATAAACACAGTTCAAACAAATTAGGGGAACATGTTTTGTAACGTTTGGTATGTGAGCGTTAATTTAGTAATTGGGGTTCCAATGGTCGTATAGCATACCTGGAGACCTTAGCTACCCAGGGTATCTCTAATCGAAGTTATACTCCATCTGTAGGCGTAGCCATGCATTAAACTGCCACGTGACCCCTCAAAACAACGTGAATAGCGGTGCGTCCGTGTGCCGTTGTGAGGTACACAGACTACTGCGGTCATTTGAGCACGTACGTAAACCAGCACATCACATGAGACATCTTAACGAGGTTCAGTTCGCAAAGGCCGTCACTTTGATCCTGGAAGGATGGACTTTCCGTCATGTTGCTGTGGATCTCAATGTCTCTTCGTCAGTTATTCAACGCTTGTGGAGTCGCTACAATGAGACAGGCCGGTTCACAAGGAGGGTTGGAGAAGGTCATGGACGCATGACAGCCCCACACGATGACCGATATCTGACCATCTGTGCGTTGCGGCGTCGTTCAGCAACTGCCAGAGAACTGCAACAAAACCTCAGGAGGGTCATTGGAGTCATGGTGTCTGACCAGACAGTAAGGAACAGGTTAAGAGAAGTGTCCTTACGACCCAGACGTCCTGTTCGAGTGCCCCGTTTAACGTAGCAACATCGCGCAGCTCGCCTTCTGTTTGCCCGTATCCACGTCAACTGGCAACCTCGCCAATGGAGACCTGTGTTGTTCACAGATGAGTCCAGATTTTCCCTGACACAGCGTGATAGATGTTAACGTGCATGAAGACGTCGTGGTGAGTAGTACATGCCAAATGTTGTGGAGGAAGGCGACCGATTCGGGCAAGGTTCTGTGATGTGTGGGGTGCCATCAGTATTGATGGCCGTACGGATCTTGTCGTCGTAGGTGGTACTCTTACTGCTGCGGGGTACATCGAGCAGATACTGCTACAGCATGCGTTGGTTGCCCTGAATTCGTACTCACGCACGCCAATGCCAGGGCTAATGTAGCGCGCATTACCAGAGCTGTCTTGCGAGAACTGGACATTCAAGAGATGGAATGTCCAGCAGTGAGTCCCGACATTAATCCCACTGAGCATGTGTGGGATACACTTGACAGAAGTGTTCGTGGGCGTCCTGTTCCACCACAGACTCTCCAAGACCTCGAACAGGCTCTCATTGAAGAATGAGACCTGATACCGCAACGTGACCTCCGTCGACTTATACGGAGCATGCCACGTAGGTGCCAAACTGTGATAAATGCTCGTGGAGCACATACACCATACTGAAGCTCTCTAACTGTGATCAAAATCCACCCTGGAGGACTGTTATCACTTTGTTTTCGCCCCTATTTTGGACATTTCCGTTTGTGTTCTGAAAACGGACGCCAATCCATCGATGTTCTTTTGTATACTTCAACGGTAAAGGTTTATTTGGTAATATACCTAGGTGTGAGGTATTCGTTTGTGGAGCATGGCATACGTTCAAATGCATGTTCCTCTAATTTTTTTGAACTGTGTATATATAATGAGAGTTTTGTGTGTAGATTGCTCAGAATTTAAAAAGATGCATTTCTGTTTCGTTGGTGTTCAGATTTTAATTTTCCGTCATGTCTGTTTGTCTGTCTGTTCGGACATCACGAGAAAATGGCTGAAGTGAATGTAATGAAAATCGGTATGTACAGTAAAGTGGGGGAATAATGCACTACAATCTAGGCTATACATATTTTTTTTCACGCTGACTGAATTGGTACTTTAGAGGGAAGCCTGAAATGCAATTTTGAAATATTTATGTTATTAAAGGTCCTATAGATAAATACTACATAACTAAAGTTATATAGATTTACATTTCGGATCATTTATGCCTTATATAATGTTTACCGTACCGGCTATGATAAAAGAGATATTCGTGGATTTCGATGTTTGTTACTAATTCCATATCAATGCCGAACCGCGAGAAAATAGGAGAGCAGAATTTAATGAAAACCGGTATGTAAGGTCTGGGAATAAGGTGTTACAGTCTAGGATATAAATATTATTCAGGTTGGTTGGAATGGTAGTTTAGGAGAAGGTGCCTAAAATTTAATAATTTAAATACCCATTCTTCTTCTTCTTCTTCTTCTTCTTCGTTTAGGACTACGGTGGACCTCGTGGTTCTTAACTCTGGTGAGCTTATTTCTTCCTCTTAGCCCAGTATTCCTTCATTCTAGCGCTATGGATGTCCTTTCTTGAGTCCATTTCACTCCTACTCCTGGACGTAGTGATTTAGCTGTTAGTGACTAGAGAGAGTCAGATGTCTTGATTAACTCTGTGAACTTACCTCGGTTGTAAATGTCCATGTGATCAATGTTTAGGTACTGTAGGTCTTTCCGAACTAAATTCGTCCATTTGGCATTTGTTGCTTTCCCTCTAGTTACAGTGTTGAAGATCTTTGAAGTGAGTCTCTGGCTGTCCATCCTGATTATGTGACCATAGAACATTAATACCTATATTAATGGTTCTATCGAAAAGTATCTCATGCCGTCAAAAAACGTTATATAGAATACAAGTTCCAATCATTTATGTCTTATAGAGTTTTACCGTACCGACTATGATAGTAGAATGAAGAATTTAGACTTTTGTTACTTGGTCCATATCAACGCCAAGCATTGTTAGCATGGAAATATTGTTTAAACCGGTTACCTGATGATGGGTTTTGTTATGATTATCTTAAGGTGTAAAACGGCGTGGTCATCGGTCCATATCGACAAGGAAAATTGTAAAGATGATAATAAAAAAAATAGAAAATGTCGTAAGGGAACGATCACTTGAAAAATAAGACAAGAGATGCTTTAATAGCCCAGAGTCAGAAAAAAACTAAATGTGAAGGTCTACAATATCGAAGCCTCATAAAACTGGTCAGCAATAACATTACATTGATCATTGTTGTGATGTGATTAGTGTCTTATACTGTCACTCATCTCCGATAAATGGGATTACTGCTGTGTCCCGAGTAAAACAACATGCCAGAATGTTGGCGGAAAGTAGCAAGGGAGTTACATAACTGCACATTATATTTGACTGCCCCGTCAAAGATTAGTACTGCAGCTAGTACAGTATATTATAATTGTTGGGATTTCTTTGGTTACGTTATAATAATATTGTGTGGCTAATGCTAGTGTAATGCCGTCAGGGTGGAAAAAGGGCAAGATTAGACCCAGAGAGGTCAGACAGGAAAGATGAAAGTGAGGATAGATTTGCACAAGTAGGTGGATGCCATGCCGGACTCAGGGTAATCGTGGTCGCCAGCCCACGCTCCAAATTGAGAGTTTCCTTTCAGTCGCCTCTTACGGCAGGCAAGATGATACCGTGGATGTATTATAACCCCCCACCCTCTACAGGCATTCTTTATAGATCTGTCTCAACCTAATCTTTGGTTTCTGACTATATGAAAGGCATTGTGATATGAGCGGTACTAGTAACGTCATTTCATATTTAGCCAGTTCCTCTAATGGTCTTAAAGGGTCACTCATACGATCAGTTCGCGTATACATTTGCGGTTAGGAGCGCGCGGCTGTGAGCTCGCATCCGGTAGATAGCGAGTTCCAACCCCACTGTCGGCAGCCGTGAAGATGGTTTTCCGTGGTTTCCCATTTTCACACCAGGCAAATGCTGGGGCTGTACCTTAATTAAGGCCACGGCCGCTTCCCATTCCTAAGCCTTTCGTGTCCCATCGTCGCCGTAAAACTTATCTGTGTCGTGTCGATGCGACGTAAAGCAACTAGCAAACAAAACGTGTATACATTTCAGCAGGCTTTATACACTAATAGGCAATAAAACTTTTTGAATCGGCGAAAAAAAGCAGCGGGAAACTACTTCACTCCTCATTTCGTTAGCACGCCTCTTGAGTGACACCTAGGCTATCTATGAGAGCTGATGTTGGAGCTGCTGGGAATTCAATTGACCTTCGGGCTGAAGACTCAACATACACACTCCAAAGCCCCTAGAGTTCTTGAGTGATCTACTTAGAAAACATTAGTTTAAATCTATCTGAACTTAACGTGACTTATGCTGTGAACGACCTTTTACATACAACGTGATTTCACTCAATATAATGATAATGACATCGTGGTCGCCCAAGTAGGCGCTAGCAGATAAATTGTATTTAAGCAGAACACTGCAAAGAGGCGTGTGCATGATGCAAGGAAATTAGCACTTTGACCTCTACTCCCTTCAGGCGAACAGATCTCGTCAGAGTCAAGTCCACGCCGAGATTCGCGTGCACCTATTTCTGTTTATGTGGAACGTCTGTTGAGTGATCATTTGTCTGCCTGCTTATGTCAGATGATTTCTTAACATTTTTACAGGCAAATATAATTATTTCGTGTGAAGTACCTAACGTGTTCCATCACCAGCTAATCAGATCCTACGAACAGTATTACAGGAAGGAAGGAGAAATGTTGTTCAAATTAACAATAGACTGATGGCTCTTTTCTATTTATTTATGTCAGCTTCTCAGCTTCTTGTTTTTAAAAACCTTTGAGGTTTAAGATGAAGACAAAATTCAGATCTTGTGTCATATGGTCATCAGCTTTAAGCACTAGAAATGATAGCAATCTGAAGGTTTTTGTCGTACATTTTTAACGTAAAGTACATCTTTTTCGGAGGACCTACTCTTGGACAGCGTTATCAATAATCCTAGTACCGGGCGAGTTGGCCGTGCGGTTAGAGGTGCGCGGCTGTGAGCTTGCGTCCGGGATATAGTGGGTTCCAATCCCACTATCGGCAACCATGGAGATGGTTTTCCGTGGTTTCCCATTTTCGCACCAGGCAAATGCTGGGACTGTGCCTTAATTAAGGCCACGGCCGCTTTCTTCCAACTCCTAGGCCTTTCCTATCCCATCGTCGCTATAAGACCTATCCGTGTCGGTGCGACGCAAAGCCACTAACAAAAAAATCCTAGTGTTTCCATTTACTTTGCCGCCGTCATAGTTACCATAAAGCGTTGTTGAGTATAATTTCAGTGAGAAAAATAAGCATATTTATAGATTACACGGATCGTTTAGCCACCCATTCGTGCATTTTAAACACCGAAGGCAAATAATACTTTTACAGTAAGGAAATGGTAATAGTAGCAGTAATTAAAAGTATATTGTAAATAGTTTTGTAATATTAGTAAAGCAATAACACCCCAGCTTGGTAGATTATAGTAGGAATAAGTGAAAGTTCGTCTAAAATGGAGAGAGTAAAATGGGATAATAACATATTTAAATAGAATATTTCATTTACATGTTTGTATCTTTCATTGTTATGCTCCTTTCATGGTAAGGTAAGGGTTATTCTGCCCGAAGGCAGGTCCGAACCTCCGCAGAGGTGTTCCTAAGCCGGAGTTTACGTGCGGTAGAGTGGCCAGTTCCTTTCCGCTCCTCCATTCCCTTACCCCCCACCAACAGCGCGTGGCAACCCATCCAACTCCTGACCACGCCCAATGTTGCTTAACTTCGGAGATCTCACGGGATCCGGCGTTTCAACACGGCTACGGCCGTTGGCCTCCTTTCATGAAACCTGTTTAATTTTCTAACAATTAAATCTCTAAGGGAAAACCCACCAACAGTGCTCTTAAAAAAACACAGATTTTCCATTCAATCCGAAATTTTTTCCACTAAAACCTTACACAAAAGAAAATAAACTCATAACTTTGGCAAGACTGATCATGATCCACGCTTAACAACCTTACTTATTCTCTGACATAATTCTCTCAACGATACTGAAGATACAACTGACTACTCCAGATGTACGAACTATCATGTAGTGACAGATGATTAGTTGCAATTGTCCTCCAGGCCACGATACTTTCTACAGCGAATGAATTAGCCTCATTACGGCACGAGAACTATTTTATTTCTCTCCTTATATCTGATTCATTCTCGTACTCTCTGGCATACCATATTCTTAAGTCTGGTGAGACCGATGACCTCCTCTTACACAATATTAAAAATTCAGGTAGCCATTTTTATAGAGGAATATTCTCTAACTTTAATATCTTCTCAAGGGAAATGTAATTTTAAGTCTCCCCTTCTAACACTGCATGAGAATTGGCGCGCCGTAATATATCTCGCTCCTTATTACTTAGCCCAGAGTAACTGAAATCTACGAATAGTTGAAACTGTTCGTCTGATGGTTCTCCAACAACGAAATGTAAGAAAAGCACAGTAGGGATATCGTAAACTTAATGTTATAAGATCATTTCTAAAAGAATAAATTAAAAAGTAGCTTATTAGACATTAAATTTTCAGTATTCCTTCTTGTTTTACACAGTTCGGTAACGACATGCATGCAGTGTAACAAATGTCTATCAAAGGCCACGAATGTCCTAATTAAAGTTCAAGTTTTTCAAGAAACAAGTTAAGATTCTATACATAAACATTGATAATTGGCTATGTACTACTTAACAAATACATAACTGATATCTCGTAAAATTTAGTATTTTTGAGTTCTGGTCATGTCATTCTCGAAGAGCGATATCCACCAAGGAGATCGGAAAGCAAAAAGAGTCATTTTTGACGTGATATGCAACTATTTCCTTCTCTGTTCTTAGAAAGTTACCAGATAATTAGAGCATCGTGCTGTAGACCTTACACACCTTCGTGGCTGGGCGTTGCCTACGAGATTTTAAAGGCCGGGAAATACAGCACACTACACTCGGCCTCGAGATACTTCCAACTACCGTCACAAGAGTTCTCTTTACTGAGCTGTCTCCCCCGCTAATTGCCACACGATCGAATACGAAAAACTATAACAATTCATTAAAACTAGTAATTAACCGGGCGAGTTGGCCGTGCGGTTAGGAGTGCGTAGCTGTGAGCTCGAATCCGGGAGAGAGTGGGTTCGAACCTCACTGTCAGTAGCCTTGAAGATGGTTTCCCGTCGTTTCCCATTTTCACACCAGGCAAATGCTGGGGTTGTACCTTAACGCAACGTCCGCTTTCTTCCCACTCCTAGGCCTTTCCTCTCCCATCGTCGCCATAAGACCTATCTGTGTCGGTGCGACGTTTAGCAAAAAAATTAAAATAGTAATTTCAGAAGATACCAAACAGATATGACAGAAACAAAATAGCCCAAGTGCAACAGTATCACTTACGTTCTACAACGTATTTCTTACACTATGCTAAAACAAAATTAGTAATTCACGAAAACTTCGTGGTAAATTAAGAGAAATATATCAGTAGCATTAATAATCACAAGGACCACATCATTTCATTTTATCTCATAGAAATACCGGCAATGTATATACTGTGTGACGTACCGGTACATAAGATTAGATTGCCTGAATAGCAGGAATATATCATAATTTCAGCATTTCGCGGTTCAGGGGTTTCGTTGTGAAATTCCTGAAGGCATCACCCTGATCGGAAATTTCCACCAGTGATATTCCTTGTAGGCAGGTTTCACAGTGTATGCTCCTCAGCCACACGTACCAAATAGCCAGCTATCATTGCCAGGGTGACAAGCTCCTAAATGACCATGTTGACCATTCTTTTCAATTTGGTTTACTTTTTCGTGAAGTTCAGATATATTAAAACATGTTTTCTGATTTCATTACCGTATCCTACTTCTCAATTTAAAGACTGTTTTTCTTGATCTCATATTTGATTTCCTCATCAGTATATATTTATATTTAACAGAGTCACTCGTAGCCTTTCTTTGAGACAATAAGGATACTTGTTCTCCTTTTTCCTTTGTGTCTGATGTAGAACAATTGTTTGGTGAAGATATGACATGTTCATCGTTATCTGAAAAGGAAATTTTACTCAATTTTGATGACAATACGTCATTTCTGGGAGCTGGAACCTTTCTGCGATTGACATTGTTCTGTTTGTGAACAGAATACACACTAACAACAGGAAGAGCTTTGTTGGGAAGAATTCGTTTGATTAATGTGCTTACAGTGAAATTGTATGTATTAAAATGCAAGCTACACACTAAGGAAGAATAAAATTGATAGGTATCCGAAGCGATCCTACTTTATCAGTATCACCTTGCTTGTCTGCATTTCCCTCTTAAACCGCACTCCGAAGGGAAGCCACGGAACGTCACATTTTCTTACTTTTTAGCGGTATCCGAAGTACATAGAGATTACACAATAGTGCACCACGTTCTCACCTTCACAGACCGTAACAGACACTTACAGACAGAAACAATACTCACACTAAATTGCACAAGATCAACACAGCATCTCAATTACTCCGCACATCACAATGTTAGAGTCCGAACGCCTAGAACAGAACAGAAACCTGACATCTAGCGGCCAAACCAAGCCTTGTATATCTCGTAGCACGGCCGACTTGATGCGTCGCTCTAGCTAGCGCAGCGAGGGATCCAGTCGGCCGTGCTCGTAGGCAACGGGCTGGGTAAGTTCCACCCTAGTGTAGGAAGTGTTAACTGCTGTTGACAACAATTTGTTACAGCTGCCCACGGTTGATGAGCAGTGAGAAATACGTGCTCCCAGTAGCGGCGATTGGGAATTACAAGTGGGGGAGGGGGTCCAAAACATGTACAGATAACAAAAATTACCCGGGTTTCTGGGATATAGCGGAAGGGGTTATATACACAGAACTAAATAAAACATCTACAAAAAAGGTAAGCGAATTTCGACACAGAGGTAAAGATTGACAGTTTACCAATTTAACTGAAATAATAATAGGTTTTTGAGATTTTTATTCAATACTATACAATAAAACATTTACCAAAGGAACAATATTACACATGTATTGCAATTAAATAGAAGTACGGCGTGATTATTCAATTAAAAACCATTTAGTGTTTGACTACAAACTAAGAAACTAACAGACACTAAAGAGACTGCCAGACTGACGAATGCGCGCGGCAAGCGGGTGAATCACACCTCAGTGTCCATGACTTGGGCAAAAATAAATACCCCTGCTACCCTTCCTCACAGCACATGAAAAGTCTCTACTACATGCTGTGGAGCTATACAAACCAGCCCCGACGAACGACATTTTGTGCGTATTTCACGAGTAATTTTGTTAATACTTAAAGGAAAGAATTAGGTGATAAGACAACAGGGCTTGTACAAATTGTTTTTTAATAATTCCTCTAATTAGTATAATTCCCTGTTTCAGTCGGCTAAAATGGAATCAAAATGTAATATTTTCCCCACAAAGTGGTCGATAGGAATGCGGAGTGCCTCATAATTATGAACTTTCCTTAAAGAAGGTCATGTAGACCATTCCCACGAGGAATGGTCAATATTCAGGAATATGACAGGAACGATAATTTGAAGCAAAATACTTCATATGAACATATGCCCCACTCCGAATGGTGTCCAGGAGAGAACAAATTTAATGTACAGTTGATTCGGGCTATTGGCGCGCACGTATGTGTCTTACCCACGCAACTTCTTTGACGTTTTGTACATATCTGCAAGAAGACGAAAAAGATAAAGTCGCAAAGAAATTTGTGGAAGCAGCTACAGAGCGATTTTTAGAGTACACCACTTCTTCGATATACAATACTGATCGTGAGCGAAATGAAAGCGAAAAGGACCCTATCGTTTGTTGGTGAGAAACATACATAAACATTTGCTCAATCAGTTAGTGCACTCACCCATTCGTACACAATTATGCCTAAAATTTGTATGGCCGGTACTCTTTTCTCGAAATTATTCATTGCACTACAGGAGGCAACTGGAACTTTCGGTTCGAGATTTTCCAAAGAAATGTTTCATGCCAGAAATATAATTGTAACAGCCACAAACTCAGGGTAAATGCGGAAAAAGGAATTAAAGTATTGGTTTAAATAATCCTTCTTGCCATTTGCGGAAGAAAAGTTTTTGCTACTGTTAGATTCCTGGACTACTTATACTGATAAGAGCTGTCTTAAAGACATTCCTCCAGTCAACGGTATAGAAATTCTCCAGATTCCTCCTGGCACTACAGGGGCAATACAGCCTTTGGTCAAGTTTTTCTTCCGGCAGTGGAAGGCTTTGTATCGCCGCTTGACAGATATTGTGCAGACTTGTGAAGACTTTCAATTTGATGTTTATCAGAGAAACAGCATACTGAAAGTGCAGTCCTTCATTTATTTTCAATTTTCTTCCCCGCGGTTCAAGGGCATGATTAAATATTCGTGGTTCGCAACCTATTATACAACGGAGAGACCTCCCGTGTTCGTAGTGCCTGCGAAATATTGCCTTCAAACAAGAAAAGAACACTGTGAAGAACAATGGGGCCCCAAAGTGTATATTCGTTAGGCATGGTGCTAAAAATATTTGTGTTTTTATCATGCGATTAACGCACTTCATTTATGTGCATTCGTTCCGTAACAATAAAGTGACCTTGGCGCGTGACAGCCGTCCAGTTCGTTCATACACTCTCACTCACTTACTCACACACACACTCTCTCTCTCTCTCTCTCTCTCTCTCTCTCTCTCTCTCTCTCTCTCTCTAGCACAACTGCAACTCCATTCCCCTGTGCGCCGCGCGAGCCAGCAAGAAGCAAGGGTTGTCCAATAAGCTGCGTTGTCACACGGATTTTGTATCAAGATTTCGAAACCTTCTAGATCTAAATGGCAGGTAAATATTTGTACATCGCTATTTTATGGGTCTCCTCATGGTCTCTGCGAAATTTCAGTGTCGATTTCTTTTTTTTTTTACCTGTTCTTTACGTCGCATCGACACAGATAGGTCTCATGGCGACGATGGGACAGGAAACGGCTATGAGTGAGAAGGAAGCGGCCGTGGCCTTAATTAAGGTACAGCCCAAGCATTTGCCTGATTTGAAAATAGGAAACCACGGAAAGCCATCTTCAGGACTGCCGACAGTGGAGTTCGAACCCACTATCTCCCAAACACTGGATACTAGCCGCACTTAAGCTACTGATTGTCGATTTCGATATGACAATATGGGCAGTTCGCTTGTTAGGACTATTGTTGCAATACGTACATTACTTTACTTTCTTTCAGTACCGGCTGATGGCCTGAAGTGAAGGGGTTGTGATCGCTGGGTTACCCTAATCGGTAGAACCTTCTCATGAGGATCATGAACATAGCTGTATCAATAAGCTCAACGTCGAATTCAAGGGCCTTATAGCCCCTTATCCTCCAATAACTACCTTCTTGTACTCGCAAATCAACATCAGCTCATGCTTTTCAGCAGGAGTTCTCAAAGAAATGGTGGATTAATTCTCCACACACCATGAGCGTGCTGAAAGATATCCTCCGCTCCTTATCGAGTAGAGGTCGACGCAACCTTAATCTCCATAAACCACACAAATCAAGTGACTTATATTGCCTTTGGAAAAGAGCCCGTGTAAGAAAATGAAATTTCCATCCATGCAAAAATCCCCTTTGTATCCATATAAAAGACGTTACGATGTCCGGTAGAAGTATATGTAATATTAAAGCCCATAAAAAATTCCTTCATAAAAGAAACCACACAAATCACCATTTTTTTTCCCCTCTTCGCTTTTATATGGATATGCATGGTACTAATATTCTAAGGCATGGTTTAAATGTCCTGGTGCACGCAAATAGGTGCGGTAAATAACGAGATATTGTTTGTCTGGTGTACACAAACATCTCCTCGATCTCAATATAAGAGACGGGAGCCTCATAATAATGGACTGGCTGGAACTTCCTCTAAACATGGAATTTATATGAGTTGTGGACAATTATTCTGACAAGTTTGACTACATAAAGCAGCACTCTATTGTAGCTAATAACTCCGGAACGATATTGCATGAGATACATGGCCACAAACCCATGTATAATAATGACTTTCATACCATTACCTCATATTGATATCCTCCAATGTTTACTTCCCCTGCGATATAATCACAAGAATTATGATACGAAATTCAATAAAAGAGACTTCCATCCCATCGCTTTATAAAGAGCTAGCTTTAAGTTTCTTTCCAACAGAGGTAAACGTCTTTTTTTTCGAATCCCGCCAACGCCACCGCCATCACGGCCCACCACCACCATTGGTGTGCTACAGATATTGAACCCGAGTGACTTAGGCCCATAATCAATCATGATTTGATCGGTAAAATAATATGATACATTTATTGAAATACAGAGGAGTGTATTTGAAAATATTTCGTTTAGGTAATGTCGAAATCAGAGCGAAGGAAGGACGACAGACTGGAGCCTGACGGATTAGCTCAACCCGACAACTTTTAGCTACTTCACAGCAGGGAATATCATTAGTTGGCGTACAAGGAAATACAGAGTCCACAAATAAGTCTTGGTCAGAAAGAGGAAGGGGGAGAGTCATACAAAGAAAACCCACCACATGAGTAAGACCTTGGGATATTTTTGGTAGGACGGAAATTCCATGACCTCATGGAAAATTACAGCGGCTGAGTGTACGTTCGCTAGCCTAAGTTCGAGCAGGTAGAGATTTAAATCACGTGACCGCTTGCCGGCCAATAGTAAAAATTTGATGGGAGACTCAGTGATACCATCTTAAGGAATGATGGATGAGATATTTTCGTAATTACAAAAGTATTCAGTAATAAATTAATATGAGTACGCGGATGGATGTAATGAATTTATTAGATGTCACGCATGGAAAAATAATCAATACTTATTGGCAAATTAATTAAATTGAAGGCTGGATTTCTTGGAAACCGGACAGCTTGAATCTCATTGGCTGAAAGAAGACCACGTTGTCAGGGACGCTTACGAAGGCGCGAAATGTGAGGAGCGAAATCCATCCATATCTCCTAAATCTGTGATCACCTGGAGTTCATATTTTATCCAGCAGATATGCTAGCGGAGTGGATTAATTTGATGTAAATTTTAACTTCCAATTCGGAGTGCAAGTACCGATATTAAAAATCCACCCCCTCCCTAAGGGGCATGACGTCAACAAATCCGCGGGAAAAAGGCTTCATCCATATATACGGAGCTGAATTGACGGTCGCCAGCCACTTGTCATGAATCGTTGGAGCTGAATTGACGGTCGCCAGCCACTTGTCTTGAATCGTTGGAGCTGAATTGACGGTCGCCAGCCACTTGTCTTGAATCGTTGGAGCTGAATTGACGGTCGCCAGCACACGTGAATTGAATATCGGGAGCTGAACTGTTGGTCGCCGGTAACTTAGAATTCTACGGACGTACAGTCATTTAATGGCGCGAGCATCCGCCAGTGTTTGTAAAGTGTGATCGCGCTCAAGCAACATGTTAAATCTGGAAATAGTTAACGTAGGATAGTGTTTGTCCTTTGTGAATATCAGTGATGTAAAGTAATTATCCTGCAAGAGAGTAGTATAAAATATATCACCATAAGTACGTACATAATAGACTGTGTGACGAACAGTACTTTAAGGAAGTAGTAGCCTGTACTTAGCTATACCGAACCGATGTAATGAACACGTCAAGAATGCCGTATAAATCGGGCGTATCGCGACGGGCGAAATAGTTGACACCTCGTCGTACGTGTCCAGGTCCATTGTGCGGTAGGTGGACGAAGATTAAATAGTGTAAATATATTAAATTCTTGGGTCTAGGATAGAAATTTGTTGTGTTAACGTTGTAAATGGTGAAGGTTTGTGGCAGTCAAGATATGAGTGTAAAATGATAATGTGCCAGGAAATCTTTTGTGAAACTACGCCATCAAGGATGGAGGAGTAAAACGCAGAGAGGGGCTGGATGAAGCCTCTCGTCTGCAAAGCTGCAATGGAATACCGATAACTAAGATGAGTACTAAACTGTAAAATATATTTGGGAAATGTTATCGTGATGGGAAAAATGGGAATAATTTGATTATACTTGGTTACCTTCCGTAACAAGATGGGTCGCTTAACGACCCCATCCTAAATTTGTAGCACGGACAGTAGTAAATCATAATAATGTAAATAATCGGGTCTTTTATGTATTCAGTTTGTTGGAGATGTAAATTTGTATATATAGTGTAGTACGTTAAGTCATGCATGCATTCATATTTTCTTTGTAGTCGATAATTTTCTTTACATTTGATTTTGATTATGCTAGTTAAATAAGACCCGATATGTGCTTTTATGTTTTGTCATTTTAACGAGCCATTTAATGACATGGAAGGAAAATCCAGCTTCGCCATACCAAGAGTGTTTTGTTGAAATTAATATGGTCATATTTTCAAAGTGAAGTTGTTAAATTTGTGAGATGCGATTAATATAATATTTCCAAGTAAATCATATCTGGAGTGTTTTGTGCCAGAATAAATTGAATTTGTAAAAGGGGTTATGCGTTAAACATAATAAGAGTGGACTACCGTATTACAGGCGAAATTATTTTTTTTTAAATATTAATAATAATAATAAATAAATAATATAACTACTTTTTTTTGTGAAGATATTTTTTTTAATACGATTTTGGAGATAATAATAATTTATGTGATCAAGTGTTGAGTTTATTGGGAATTATTTAATGACGGGAGGTCGTTTTAATTTGGAATTAAAGTGCGTGATAATTTAATTTGATCGATTAATAATATTGAAATGTAGATCGGTGTTAATAATCCGTACATGTTAATGAACGTGTGGTTTAAATTACGGTCCAATTTTTTTTTTACGTATAAATGTCGCGTTTTGAAGTTGCGATTCATTAGCCGGAACATGTAGTGCTAATATTACGAGACCATGATTGTCAAATTTTGGTAAATATAATTTCAAGATGTTACGATTATTTGTGGAGAATGAACTAAGGCATAGATCCAAATGAGATAGAAAATGTGAAAGAATTTGCAGTCAGATAATAAAAGGTCGTACGATGTCCGAAATGAAGAAATAAGTCAGTTGATAATTCTGTGAGGAATAAATAAATGAATCGAGGAATATTGAGATAGAGAGGAAAATAAATTCCGTACGAGAGACACTTAGGATATTGATATGAGTGTAAAATGTACGGGCAGTGTCACAGAGAAATACTGAGTTACGCAGCGGGTAGAATTCGAACCCGTGACAGCATGTACGAAATAAATAGACTGCACAGTTATTCGTTGAGATACAACGGATCTAAGGATAATGAGAGTTCAGATTCCACAGAAATGGTCGTATATTGTATTCATAGTAATAACGAGTGAGGACAATCATGATGTCGTGATAATAATAATAATAAATATTGCAGATAAAGGATTGGACCGCCTTAATTAATTGAGCGTTGATGAAGATGTTAAACGGGAATCTAAATGATAATATGCAACCGATAATAATAATAACAATGTAAGGACGATGTTAAAGCATCGCGGTCAGATTAATAATAATTGTCATAATAATAACTGTAATGATGTCGTTGGTTGATCAGTGAATTAATTTGTAATTGCGACCGATACCTTAATATATAATTTGGCGGAAGTGACCGGTTCATTAATGATAATGACCTTTTTAAGTGACGTGAACAATAATAATATCTTGGGTCACCTATTAATTAATAATAATAATAATAATAATAATAATAATAATAATAATAATAATAATAATAATTTCGAGGTGATAATATCGTGAATTAAATTATTTGGTGACGATATCCCTCTATTCGTATGTTTGAACAATGAGAATGATAATATTAGAGTCTTTTGGTATCTTTTTATTGTACGGTTTCCGTATGGGACGATGTGACAGTCATACTTGCGTGTTTGTTTACTTCGCTCGCGATGCGAGGGGGGTCACTGGCCACGGTATTTCCCACCGCTTCTCGTTATCTCATCTGTGTCAGTAGTCTACTGAGGCTAACTGGAAACAATTCAGATCACATGTAAATAAAATGTAAATGCTAATTCCTTGGTATGGTATCAGCTGGATATCGTAAGATAGGGACTGTCCGTGGAATCCAGTTTTCGCACTTCACGAGAAACATTACCCAGTCCGAGTACCGGTCTCGGAAAAATGTATATAGCCGGAGTACATCATCTTAGTTAAATCGGGAAGCCGACCGTAACATGGGTTATGCTCGGGCTCCCGATAGAAGGAAGCTATATCCTTGAGTAACGGTTCGATTCAAATGGAATCGATCCGTAAATTATACCTCCAAAATGTCATTTTATTTCAGAAGCAACGCAGCAAGATATTGATACCACTTGCGGTATGGCAAGTGATTTATATATGTAACATGTGTGTAAATTCAAATATTGTTGCCACGTGTATCAAAGTTTTATACGTCAAATGGCGTAATAAACCGCTCCTTCTGGCAAATTATTTCAAAGGAAACCACTCTCATAATCTTTTTATTGTAGTTAGATAATGCCCTTTTTAAAGTAATAGTCACTTCCTAGTCCCATCATGGAGTCCTTAAATTCAAGTTACAATCGAGCCTCCCCCCTTTTAATTTTAAGTTGCTCCGTTCATCCCCGTGTTCTATTATGCCGTTATATTTATATTTGATGATTTAAATAATGAACCGACACCCCGGAGATAAATGCTAGTCTGGGACTCGGGAGGTGGACGGGTGCAAAATGGCTGGCCCAAAGTGGGGCTTTAAGAACGGCGAAGTGTTGCTTTAAGAACGGCAGAGAGGCCAATTTTATTGCTAATCAATTTTTATATTTTTATATTTTTTTTTCAAAATTTTATATTTTTAAATTTTTGATTTTTATTAATTGATGACCGCATCACGGTCAAGTGTGTGTTCACTTGTAACGTAATATCATGCTAGAGTAAGGTTAGTTTCGAACGGAGCTAGATTTGACTAGTGTATTAATATAATCCATTGCTAATCTCTTCAAGTTTGGCAATGATTCAAAATTCAGTAAGCTCGAAGATTTGATGTTTCTCTTTTTCCCATATGGAATTTAATATTATTTTGTTATTCAGGACTCCATTTAAATGTCATTGGACATGAGATGAATATTATAAACAGTTGTTTAGGAAGGCTTGAAATGGTAAAAATATTACTGAGCACCAGTTCAAGTTATTATTTAAAAAGAGGTTGAGATGGTATAAATTAAAATTAACGTATTTCAGGGCAGGAGATTTCCAACTTCATCGTTGTTTTTAATGTCGTTGTTGTTGTTATATTGGAGCGGTTTATTGTGAAATCTTAGGCGCAAGCCAGCATTCAAGTTGAATGACCGGCAAATGTAAACAAGTTTTAAAGTCAAAATTTTTTTTTGTTAAATGAAAGTTAGTGTAGGGGTATAATGTCATAGGATAGGGCCTAGACCCAATAGCGTATTCCTTCGTGTGCAGCAAGGCGAGAGGCCGATCGGCCCTTTTGCTTTCTCAAGAAAAGTTATAATGTCTGACGACGGTGGGGAGCGATCCCAGGACATGGTGGTAGAAGGACAGGGAGAGATGAAAGCTCTCACGTTAGAGGACTTAATACGAAATTTAACTCTGAAGATAGACCAATTACAGACTAATAGTGTTTCGGTAGAGAATAAAATAGATCAAGTACAGGCCGATAGTGTTTCTGATAGACAGGAAATTATTTATAAAATAGACAAAGTACAGGCCGATAGTGTTTCTGATAGACAGGAAATTATTTATAAAATAGACAAAGTACAGGCCGATAGTGTTTCTGATAGACAGGAAATTATTCATAAGATAGACCAAGTACAGGCTGCGAGTGTTTCACTAGAGAATAAGATCGACCGAGTACAGGCTGCGTGTGAAATAAATAAATCAGAACTCAAGGCACAAATAGATGCAGTTCAGGCCGCGAGCGTAGCGATGGGACAGGAACTTAGGGACCAATTAACTCAAGTCCAGGAAGCATGTCACTTCGCGAAAGACGAATTAAAAGTGCACATGGATGCGTACATTACCATCGTTAATGAAAAGGTTGACCGCGTTAGAGATGAGGCTCAAATGGAACGCGCAGAAATTAAGGAAAAATTGAACGCTAGTGTCAAGGAACTCGCCGCTCTACGAGTAACTGACAGAAAAGACATAGAATCACACATAGAGGAAATTCGGGATGAATGTCGGAAGGAGAATGACATCGTCCGGGGACAAGTAGAAGAAAAATGCGCGCAGATAGCTGGCACCTTGGACAAGCATGACAAGGGCATGAACGAGTTACGTGGGGAAGCCGCACGTACACTTGTCATCGTAGCAGGACTGAAAAACAAAGTCGAAGAACTAACTATAAATTTAGAAGACCGTAGCCAGAGAATAACTAAGTGCGAAGACGCAAACTTAGCGTTATTCCAGCGGACGGAAGATCTAATCGAACAGGGCCAATCATTTGCCGACACGGAAGTTCGCCTATTAGAACAATGCAAGGCGTATAATGGGCAAAATTCCGGCACAAAAGAAATAGCCAGTTGTAATCCCGACGGAATGGATGACATCCGAAAAGACTTGGAGATGTTGAAGGCTAGGTTGGAACCATCAGCGTCTAGCCAAGATTTTAACCTCCAATATCGCGAATACGAACCCCATGATAACCAGGGGATTCATAAGAAAGGAGGCCTATCCCATGCTGATACACACGGTTTCAAGTTTGAAAACAGAGATGGGTCGTCTACGTCATCAAGTGCTATCCCGACATCGGTGGTACACGTCATTAAGATGTCTGATGACAAGCCACCAAAGTTCGATGCCCGTGGGCATGTCACCCCGAAAGGTTTCATCCGGGAAATCGCCGGTTATATAAATGAGAATAAAATACCAGTAGAGCGACAACTGCGAACAGTCGAGAAATTCCTAGACGGAGCACCAGCTGTATGGTTCAGGGCTTTCTTGTATACTTTTGAAGATTTTGAAGGATTTCGGCGGGCTTTTCTCCAAAAGTTCTGGAGTATTCAGGAACAGCAGGAGTTAAGGCTGGAAGTATACTCCAGACGATATTCAACATCTTCACCAACGAAATTCTCTGATTACTTTGTGGCACAATTTCACAAGCTACGGGAGCTTGATAATCCAATGAGCGAAACAGAATTGATTAGCGCCATTGGAAAGCAATTGCCATTCGAGGTCCAACGAATGATGATAGCGTCAAATGTCCAGACAGCTGTCGATGCGGAGGCTTTATTACGTCAATTAGACCTCACAACGCATCATTCGAACCCAAGACAAATTAGGAGCAGGGACCAACAGGTGAATAATATCGAACGGACAATCGAACCGAAGACCACTAGTACGAAGAACCAGGGAACTAGTACTGATCCAGAACCTCGTCGAGCATATAATACGGAGTGGAAGCCGCGACAATGGACGAGACCAAGGAATTTTGCGGAAGGCAACCGGCAAACAAACCAAGGGAATTTTCGAGCCGACAGGGGATACCGTGGATGCCAGAGAAGTAATTACAGGCCGTATCCAGCTAGGAATCAAGGGAACCCGAGATATTACCAGGGAGGATCTCGTCAAGAGAAGGATGACAGATACCAAGAGTCTAGGCGGTACATAGAAGAGCTGAACAAGAGAAAATGGAAGGAGGCGATCCATGATCGAGGCCGTGATGAGGAAGCGACAGGAGCGGAGAGCTTGCAATTCCAAAGAGCAAGGAAAGGGGGCAGCGACCTAAACCCGAATGCACCGACGTTCGAATCTGAAGAACGGCTCGGGGCGAAAAAAAAAAACGCCGAATTTTAACTGAAGAATGGATCATCGCAGAGGTCGATACATGGGTTGTGACCTCTGACGAATTAATTGACGATCCCGAAATCCAAATTTCCAAGGAAATTAAGAGACTACCCGTGATATATACTAGGATCAACCACGTGAGGGTTCGATCACTCATTGATACAGGCGCCAGCGTATCAGTAGTATCCCAAGTTCTGGTAAATGAACTACAATCCAAAGTAAACATCCCGATTATCCCAGTTTCAAATTTGAAGATTCGTGGAATTATCCCGGATAAATCCGTCATATGTAAGAACCAGGCATTATTGGACATCGAAATTGGAAATTCAAAATTTGCTCATACATTTATCATCATGAATAAAATCAACTATAACTTGATCCTAGGGGCCGATTTTATGACTGAATACCAGGCTGTGATTGATATGGGAGATAACTCTGTCAGATTTAAGCATAGGGAAGGTATTGAGGATACAACCATGAACCCTCAGTCGGAGATAGGAGAGCATGAAGAAATTTGGAACACCGAAGTCGTGAATCCGCTTAGGACGGACGAAAGTGTCATGAGTGAGACGGATGATCATGTGACCTCTGATGATTACAAGCTATTTGCGGCAGAATTGCAGGAAGGTGAAATCAACTGTGGGAAGGTTATAGCAGATAAAGTTAATGCAGCTGTAATAGGTCCCGAGGGGAAGGAAAATTTATTCAAAATTTTAACAAAGCATAGCGACACGTTTGGCTCAAAACCTGGAAAAATTGAAAATTTTGAATACGAATTAAACGTGAATGATTGGTCCCCGTATAAGAAGAAATTATATCCAATTGCCGAGAAATTCTATCCCCAAGTCCGCGAAGCTATTAGAGAAATGGAAGCAAGTGGATTGATATCGAAGTCACCGACGCCATTTTTGAATCCGTTAGTGATAGTCAGGAAACCGGACGGATCAGTGCGCATTTGCCTTGATGCACGTGCTATCAACGAGAGATTAGTCCCAGAGTATGAGCAGGCCCCGCCTATTAAAGAGATCTTGAAGAGATTTAAAGATATGGAATATTTTACCACTTTTGACCTGACGTCATCGTTTCATCATATACTGTTGGAAGCTAAATCTAAGTTGTTGACGGGATTCTTATTCGATCAACAGACTTATGTTTTTAATCGTCTCCCATTCGGTATTAAGAATGCGGGTTCGGTTCTCATTCGAGCTCTTGACCGCAATCTAAGTCCAAAGGTCAAAGAGGCGACTATCATGTATGTGGATGATATCTTGGTAGCTACAAGAACACTTTCGGAACACTTGGAAAATATTAATGAAGTCCTCACCGATTTAGGAAGGCATAACTTCAAGGTCAACCTATCGAAATCACATTTTTGTCAGAAGGAGGTGTTATTTTTGGGTCACCTTGTAGATGGAGATGGTGTGCGACCAAACCCAGTCAAAATTGAGGCCATTAGGATGTTTCCTAAGCCTACTAAAGTAAAACATGTTCGGCAGTTCCTTGGAATGTGTCAATTCTTCGCTGATCATTGCCCTGATTACACAACCGTAGTAGCACCATTGCAGGACTTACTTAAGAAAAATAATCGATGGAAGTGGGACCATAATTGTGATGAGGCATTCGCTCAGACCAAGCAACGATTACTGCAAAATGTTAAGCTCGGATACCCTGATTTCAGCCTCAAATTCGTAATTCAAACAGATGCCTCAACCATAGGTATAGGAGCCGTATTACTGCAGGAAAACCCCGATGATCCAAGCATAAAGACCTATATTGCCTTCATGAGCCGGAAATTGCGGAAACATGAGATAAAGTACACTATCACGGAATTGGAAATGCTGTCTATCGTGAGCGCTTTGCAGTATTGGAAGAAGATCGTGTATGGTTTTCAGATTGTTATCCGTACCGATCACAAAGCGCTGACGTTCATTATGAAGACCAATATGGCAAGCGAGAGGGTTAGCCGTTGGGCATTATTTATCCAGCAGTTTGATCTAACAGTCGAACATTGCCCCGGGAAACTCAATATTTTGGCAGACACATTGAGTCGACATCCAAACCCGGAGGAAGTCGTAATCCACCAAATTGAGTTGATAGAAGAGGATCAGGAAGTCTTAAGGAATCTGGAGGACATCGGAGCGATACAGAAGAGAGATGGGTTCACTAACTTAATGATAGAATTTTTTAACAAAACATTGCAGCCAGACAATCCACAGTATGACAGAGCTAGTAAATTATCAGCGAGCTACCATTATTTGAATGGGGTTCTTCATAAGTTTTTGGATGAGGAACACACGAAACTTCGCATAGTCATACCATCTGAAATGCAAGTACCGGTAGTCAACCATGTACACCGGGTCATTGGACACGGAGGTATAGGGAAGGTCTTGGCAACTATCCAAGAGACATTCGTGTGGGCCAAGATGAACCAAACAGTCCGAAATGTACTACGATCATGTGACGTCTGCCAAAGGATTAAACCTAATCCGTACTTACTTAAGCAGTCTCCGCGCCCACTGTTACCTACTGAACCCCGCGAGATATTCGCAATGGACCTGTACGGACCACTCCCCAAGGCCCGTAGGGGAAACCAATTCATCCTTGTTAGTTTAGATGTATTCTCTAAATTGGTAGCCTTGTATCCGCTACAAAAGGCAAATTCTAAAACTGTACTACGAGGAATTACTTCACATATCATTCCACAGATGGGGAAGCCTAAGAAGATCATTACTGATCATGGTAGTCAGTTCACATCTGCTGCGTTTGCAAATCAATTACGACAACTAGACATTCAGCATGTACTTAGTTCGATTCGCCATCCCGAATCGAATCCATCAGAGAGGATCATGCGAGAGATTGCAAAATTCTGCAGGATCTATTGTTCCGAGGCACATTGGCGGTGGATTGACGTGGTGCCCATTATAACTAAATGTATTAACACCACGATCCACGAAGCAACAGGACAGATACCGGAAGTGGTCCACTTTAACAGATATCCGGCCAGGCCATGGCACGATGCAGTAGCATGTCCTGTAGATCCACGCGTATCCAGCGAAATTTGTATCAGAAAGACACGGGAACATTTGGAGGCACAAGCAGAACGACGATTGAGAAGGCTGAGGAATAAGCGATTCCACCGTCCGTTGAGGGTTGGCGAGCTCGTTCTAGTAAAGAAGCCTAGTGTATCTAACCCAGAGCAGAAGGTGTACCACAAGTTTTGCAAATTGTTCGTGGGACCTTTCAAGATTATACAAACTTATGACAACAATGCTTACAAAGTTCAGAGCTTGGATGGAAGTTCAGAGAACATCTATAACGCTGCAAATTTAAAGCTGTACCACACGCCAGCAGACCACAGGGAAGCAGAGGATGAACGAGAGGAAGCAGATGACGAGCCGGAAGAAAATGATGTCGAAGAAGAGGATGAAGAAGATGACGGAAGGGAAGAAGAAGTCCAAGTAATCCATACACCAATTGAAGCAAGGCCATGTCCAGAGTGTGGAGAGATAGACAGCGACGTGCAGGAATTTGTAAATACGATCCATGAAATCGAAAGACAGAACGAGGAGTTAAGGTTCAGGAACCAGATGTTGAGAGACGAAATCAACAGCCGTCGCAGAACAGAGGATCCGATGTCAAATCATGATAGTGATGATATGGACACATCATAAAAAAAAAAATCTCATGATACTCACTAGATTTTTTTTTACCTGGGCAAGAGGAAGATGAACCCGAGTGACTTAGGCCCATAATCAATCATGATTTGATCGGTAAAATAATATGATACATTTATTGAAATACAGAGGAGTGTATTTGAAAATATTTCGTTTAGGTAATGTCGAAATCAGAGCGAAGGAAGGACGACAGACTGGAGCCTGACGGATTAGCTCAACCCGACAACTTTTAGCTACTTCACAGCAGGGAATATCATTAGTTGGCGTACAAGGAAATACAGAGTCCACAAATAAGTCTTGGTCAGAAAGAGGAAGGGGGAGAGTCATACAAAGAAAACCCACCACATGAGTAAGACCTTGGGATATTTTTGGTAGGACGGAAATTCCATGACCTCATGGAAAATTACAGCGGCTGAGTGTACGTTCGCTAGCCTAAGTTCGAGCAGGTAGAGATTTAAATCACGTGACCGCTTGCCGGCCAATAGTAAAAATTTGATGGGAGACTCAGTGATACCATCTTAAGGAATGATGGATGAGATATTTTCGTAATTACAAAAGTATTCAGTAATAAATTAATATGAGTACGCGGATGGATGTAATGAATTTATTAGATGTCACGCATGGAAAAATAATCAATACTTATTGGCAAATTAATTAAATTGAAGGCTGGATTTCTTGGAAACCGGACAGCTTGAATCTCATTGGCTGAAAGAAGACCACGTTGTCAGGGACGCTTACGAAGGCGCGAAATGTGAGGAGCGAAATCCATCCATATCTCCTAAATCTGTGATCACCTGGAGTTCATATTTTATCCAGCAGATATGCTAGCGGAGTGGATTAATTTGATGTAAATTTTAACTTCCAATTCGGAGTGCAAGTACCGATATTAAAAATCCACCCCCTCCCTAAGGGGCATGACGTCAACAAATCCGCGGGAAAAAGGCTTCATCCATATATACGGAGCTGAATTGACGGTCGCCAGCCACTTGTCATGAATCGTTGGAGCTGAATTGACGGTCGCCAGCCACTTGTCTTGAATCGTTGGAGCTGAATTGACGGTCGCCAGCCACTTGTCTTGAATCGTTGGAGCTGAATTGACGGTCGCCAGCACACGTGAATTGAATATCGGGAGCTGAACTGTTGGTCGCCGGTAACTTAGAATTCTACGGACGTACAGTCATTTAATGGCGCGAGCATCCGCCAGTGTTTGTAAAGTGTGATCGCGCTCAAGCAACATGTTAAATCTGGAAATAGTTAACGTAGGATAGTGTTTGTCCTTTGTGAATATCAGTGATGTAAAGTAATTATCCTGCAAGAGAGTAGTATAAAATATATCACCATAAGTACGTACATAATAGACTGTGTGACGAACAGTACTTTAAGGAAGTAGTAGCCTGTACTTAGCTATACCGAACCGATGTAATGAACACGTCAAGAATGCCGTATAAATCGGGCGTATCGCGACGGGCGAAATAGTTGACACCTCGTCGTACGTGTCCAGGTCCATTGTGCGGTAGGTGGACGAAGATTAAATAGTGTAAATATATTAAATTCTTGGGTCTAGGATAGAAATTTGTTGTGTTAACGTTGTAAATGGTGAAGGTTTGTGGCAGTCAAGATATGAGTGTAAAATGATAATGTGCCAGGAAATCTTTTGTGAAACTACGCCATCAAGGATGGAGGAGTAAAACGCAGAGAGGGGCTGGATGAAGCCTCTCGTCTGCAAAGCTGCAATGGAATACCGATAACTAAGATGAGTACTAAACTGTAAAATATATTTGGGAAATGTTATCGTGATGGGAAAAATGGGAATAATTTGATTATACTTGGTTACCTTCCGTAACAAGATGGGTCGCTTAACGACCCCATCCTAAATTTGTAGCACGGACAGTAGTAAATCATAATAATGTAAATAATCGGGTCTTTTATGTATTCAGTTTGTTGGAGATGTAAATTTGTATATATAGTGTAGTACGTTAAGTCATGCATGCATTCATATTTTCTTTGTAGTCGATAATTTTCTTTACATTTGATTTTGATTATGCTAGTTAAATAAGACCCGATATGTGCTTTTATGTTTTGTCATTTTAACGAGCCATTTAATGACATGGAAGGAAAATCCAGCTTCGCCATACCAAGAGTGTTTTGTTGAAATTAATATGGTCATATTTTCAAAGTGAAGTTGTTAAATTTGTGAGATGCGATTAATATAATATTTCCAAGTAAATCATATCTGGAGTGTTTTGTGCCAGAATAAATTGAATTTGTAAAAGGGGTTATGCGTTAAACATAATAAGAGTGGACTACCGTATTACAGGCGAAATTATTTTTTTTTAAATATTAATAATAATAATAAATAAATAATATAACTACTTTTTTTTGTGAAGATATTTTTTTTAATACGATTTTGGAGATAATAATAATTTATGTGATCAAGTGTTGAGTTTATTGGGAATTATTTAATGACGGGAGGTCGTTTTAATTTGGAATTAAAGTGCGTGATAATTTAATTTGATCGATTAATAATATTGAAATGTAGATCGGTGTTAATAATCCGTACATGTTAATGAACGTGTGGTTTAAATTACGGTCCAATTTTTTTTTTACGTATAAATGTCGCGTTTTGAAGTTGCGATTCATTAGCCGGAACATGTAGTGCTAATATTACGAGACCATGATTGTCAAATTTTGGTAAATATAATTTCAAGATGTTACGATTATTTGTGGAGAATGAACTAAGGCATAGATCCAAATGAGATAGAAAATGTGAAAGAATTTGCAGTCAGATAATAAAAGGTCGTACGATGTCCGAAATGAAGAAATAAGTCAGTTGATAATTCTGTGAGGAATAAATAAATGAATCGAGGAATATTGAGATAGAGAGGAAAATAAATTCCGTACGAGAGACACTTAGGATATTGATATGAGTGTAAAATGTACGGGCAGTGTCACAGAGAAATACTGAGTTACGCAGCGGGTAGAATTCGAACCCGTGACAGCATGTACGAAATAAATAGACTGCACAGTTATTCGTTGAGATACAACGGATCTAAGGATAATGAGAGTTCAGATTCCACAGAAATGGTCGTATATTGTATTCATAGTAATAACGAGTGAGGACAATCATGATGTCGTGATAATAATAATAATAAATATTGCAGATAAAGGATTGGACCGCCTTAATTAATTGAGCGTTGATGAAGATGTTAAACGGGAATCTAAATGATAATATGCAACCGATAATAATAATAACAATGTAAGGACGATGTTAAAGCATCGCGGTCAGATTAATAATAATTGTCATAATAATAACTGTAATGATGTCGTTGGTTGATCAGTGAATTAATTTGTAATTGCGACCGATACCTTAATATATAATTTGGCGGAAGTGACCGGTTCATTAATGATAATGACCTTTTTAAGTGACGTGAACAATAATAATATCTTGGGTCACCTATTAATTAATAATAATAATAATAATAATAATAATAATAATAATAATAATAATAATAATAATAATAATAATAATAATAATAATTTCGAGGTGATAATATCGTGAATTAAATTATTTGGTGACGATATCCCTCTATTCGTATGTTTGAACAATGAGAATGATAATATTAGAGTCTTTTGGTATCTTTTTATTGTACGGTTTCCGTATGGGACGATGTGACAGTCATACTTGCGTGTTTGTTTACTTCGCTCGCGATGCGAGGGGGGGTCACTGGCCACGGTATTTCCCACCGCTTCTCGTTATCTCATCTGTGTCAGTAGTCTACTGAGGCTAACTGGAAACAATTCAGATCACATGTAAATAAAATGTAAATGCTAATTCCTTGGTATGGTATCAGCTGGATATCGTAAGATAGGGACTGTCCGTGGAATCCAGTTTTCGCACTTCACGAGAAACATTACCCAGTCCGAGTACCGGTCTCGGAAAAATGTATATAGCCGGAGTACATCATCTTAGTTAAATCGGGAAGCCGACCGTAACATGGGTTATGCTCGGGCTCCCGATAGAAGGAAGCTATATCCTTGAGTAACGGTTCGATTCAAATGGAATCGATCCGTAAATTATACCTCCAAAATGTCATTTTATTTCAGAAGCAACGCAGCAAGATATTGATACCACTTGCGGTATGGCAAGTGATTTATATATGTAACATGTGTGTAAATTCAAATATTGTTGCCACGTGTATCAAAGTTTTATACGTCAAATGGCGTAATAAACCGCTCCTTCTGGCAAATTATTTCAAAGGAGACCACTCTCATAATCTTTTTATTGTAGTTAGATAATGCCCTTTTTAAAGTAATAGTCACTTCCTAGTCCCATCATGGAGTCCTTAAATTCAAGTTACAATCGAGCCTCCCCCCTTTTAATTTTAAGTTGCTCCGTTCATCTCCGTGTTCTATTATGCCGTTATATTTATATTTGATGATTTAAATAATGAACCGACACCCCTGAGATAAATGCTAGTCTGGGACTCGGGAGGTGGACGGGTGCAATATGAAGTATAAATGTAGGGTTATTCATAAAGAAGGCAACACAATCAAGTACTGAGCATTTATTCATTTTTAATTTTTCAAGACAAAGCAACAAAACAAACGGTTATTAGTGAAACTTTCGAAGTTGGTGTAACAATGTATTTTTTGTTTTGCTAGGGGCTTTACGTCGCACCGACACAGATAGGTCTTATGGCGACGATGGGATAGGAAAGGCCTAGGAGTTGGAAGGAAGCGGCCGTGGCCTTAATCAAGGTACAACCCCAGCAGTTGCCTGGTGTGAAAATGGGAAACCACGGAAAACCATTGTCAGGGCTGCCGATAGTGGGATTCGAATCTACTATCTCCCGGATGCAAGCTCACAGCCGCGCGCCTCTACGCGCACGGCCAACTCGCCCTGTGGTGTAAACGCCCCCACGGTATACACAATGCACCACCGTTTCGGATCGTTGATGTCTGATGGGAGAACATTTTTTTACTGCTATTTGTTCGGGGCGTCGACCTATAGAGATATTTTGCCCCTACTTGCACCATGTGATATAAACCTGCGTGTAATTGGAATGGAGGAAGTGTAGAGTGTTGAATGTGAGGAAAGGAATGTTAAGGACGTCACCAACACCCAGTCTCCAGGCCAGGGATTTAATCATTTACAATTAAAAACCCTTGACCCAGCCGGAAATCGAACCCGGGGACGCCGGGTGACAGGCGAACGTGTTGCCCCCTATTGGAGAACATAGACCTCATCCATCAAAAATCCCCAAAGAAGAAAGCCACAGAGTGAACGGTCAGCCCAACGGGGAGACAACACGAGAAGTGCGTCGTCATCGTCGCCGTCGTCATTTCCCACATTGTGACCAATCCAAAGTTTTGGGCGTAGCTTATTCAGGTACGCTCGCGCATGGCTATTGAAATGTGGTGGTAAAAGTGAAGAAGTGGTGATCTTCAAGAATTTGTAGGCTAACCATCGATATACGCTGAGCATGTGCCTACTTTCTCGGCGAAAATGAATGGGTCGTAAACTTTGTGCGAAGATTTTGGCGAGTCACAAATGTATTCAACAATGGCTTGCAGTGGTTCAGTACACGAATTTGCAGAAATTATACCTATTTACCAGACCTGGTAGATGCCCGCAGATGTAGAATCCTGCACACGGTCGGCTGAGACATGCGTAGCACCCTACTGGCCAGATTGTTTGACTTCTCGGGGCTCCGTTGTACACTTCTCGAACTCACGACACAGTCTCCGCCGATGATCCGGGCCGCCCACTGCTTCACCGCTTACAGAGACATCCAGCACTCTCAAACTTACTAATCCACTCGTAAATCATCTTCATGGCTGGGGGATCCATAGTAAACTGTACTGCACTAATGTCACTCAATTTGTTCGAACCATCTTAAGTATAGCATATCGCCGAGGTGAGTTGTTCAGACGGTTAAAGTGCTGACTTTCGGAGCCCAGGTATTTGAAGGTGCCCAAATAGGTCAGCCCCATATTGGTAAATTTACCGGCATGTAAAACAACAACTGCGGCATCTCGCACATGGGCATCTCCAAAAACCATACATAAATTAGTTAGTGGGACGTAAAACCAATAATATTATAGTAACATAGCAAATGCCTTATCTAGAGCTGTCGCCATGTTGAGAACTAACGCCTTCTGCAGCGGCGGGAAACATACATTCATTCATTCATTTGCGGGATATTAAAAAAAAAAAAAATTTTTTTTTTGCTAGGGGCTTTACGTCGCACCGACACAGATAGGTCTTATGGCGACGATGGGATAGGAAAGGCCTAGGAGTTGGAAGGAAGCGGCCGTGGCCTTAATGAAGGTACAGCCCCAGCATTTGCCTGGTGTGAAAATGGGAAACCACGGAAAACCATCTTCAGGGCTGCCGATAGTGGGATTCGAACCTACTATCTCCCGGATGCAAGCTCACAGCCGCGCGCCTCAACGCGCACGGCCAACTCGCCCGGTGTGTATAGAATTCAATACGTGCGAGGGAATTCTAGTATGTGATAACATTTTCATAAATTTTCATGTTTCATGAAAATCTTGTTTGCATACTTCGGTCGATTTTTTCCTCACTCTGTTAATATTCCCATTAGCAATGAACCGGGCTTTCCAGATACCGTACCGAGACAGTTTTCCATAAAACGCGTCTAAGACAGGCAAGTAACTCTTTCCAACAGCTATCTAGCAACTCTGACTGTACCCCTTACAAGTGTTCCTCAACACCTGTGCCGTTGATTACAAACTAACCAGGAATACAGATCGTCAGATATTGCGATCAGTTATGTGACATCTGTTCGTCATTTCGTGATCCGGGGTGTCTGGTGAAGGAATAATTACTGTTAATTCGAGCTAAATTAACCAGCGATTCATATTGCTCTGTGTAAGGCTTTCACGATGGTGAAACACTATAAGGTTAGTGTTTTTACTATACTTCTTTTGGTGTTGTATTATTACTGTACCATAGCCAAAATTTAATCTATGAAGAACTATTTTGTAAATAATTATATAAACCTGCTGTGCTCGGTTTAGGGATGAATACAGTAGAACCCCGTTTATCCGAAATAAAGAGGGCGGAGCCATTTCGGTTGACGCATTTTTTACGATGACACATGGTAAATATTTTCGGAAGTTAAATGTCGAAATAAAATTGTGCAAACTCTGTTAAGAAAAGTTACATACGGTATATAACATTAAAATGTTTACATGATGTCACACATTGCACAAAATCAGTGATTTTCTTCTGAAATTTCTTGATGCAGTGCTGTCGTGCCACCGTTTAATCAACAATACTGAACCCTTGACTTACCATTCCATCGTTGGTCGGCCACAGCTGCTACAGTAGAGCAATATTGAACTCTTAAATCTTGGATTCGTTGCGGGAATGTTTCGGTCACGATCTTAACCAAACGATGGGGTTCAGAAGAGAGCCTAACTACTTGAAATGAGGAGCAAATATGTGCTTACTAACTTTTATTGAATTCTTAATTGTACCAAAAAAGTTTAATTTGTATAATTCCTTGATCAAAAATTAATTATTAATTATTAAATGTTTCAAACACAGTCACATTGCATGGCATATATATTTTCTTTTACAATATCGAAGAATTTTCTTCGGAGAAAGTAGGAATCTCATAAATTAGTGGACAGCAAGACTGAAAAAGTGAAAAGAAAACCTGAAAAATCGGGCACCTATTAATCCAAACGATAACTGAGAATTAATCCACACGATCCTTGGAAAATCTGACCTTCAACAAGTAGAACGCCTGATTTACTCTTAATTAAGGTTATCCACCAGTCGAATAGCCTTTCGGATACGGAACACCCGCCGAATGGACCCTTAATCGAAACAAATTGACTATCAGTTGCCTTGGATAGGTTGCGAAATATTATTGGAAAGCATGGTGTTCACTACAAGTTAACAGCAGCATTCACAATTGAAAAAAAAAATTCCACCATGTAATTGTCCTTTCATGACACCCTTAAGTGATAAAATAATCAAGATGCTAAAACGTGCAACACCCAAACAGCTGTTCAGAAGGAACCAACAACAATACGATCCACGAGGATCTTACGTGACGTCGTTCTGAAGGAACAAAACTGCGAAATGCAGGAAACACTTATTCATCACGCATTTACAAGAAATGCCAAACACTGAAGTTAATTAAAAAGTGGTAAATCACTCGAAAAATATTATTATCAAACCGACTTTCAGGTTATAAATGGTTACGTTACGCTTAATAAAATTACAAGTCCACATGGTAAAATAAAACAAAATTACAGAATTATTTCCTATTTAAAACGACTACCATCACAGATCTATCTACTTATTGTTTGTCCCAACACACTACCTACAAAGTTATCAATTGACCAAACTCAAATACGTATAAAAATGAAAGAACGACAAAGACTGAAAATAAAATATATTATCGGCTGAGGAATCGAATACGCATTCGTAACTCAAGTCTCACACACATACGCTGAGTGTCAGCACGCCCACTGCCAAAGCAAAAACGGACGTCAGAACGATAAACAATTAGGTCCGTAAAATAAAATAAAATACTGAAGTTCATTGAACTCAAACTCGCATGGCGAACTGCAGTAAATAGTCAATCAGCGCCAGCTCAGTACCCAATGTTGGACAACACTCATGTTCGTGCCATTAGTGATTACCTAATCTTAGGTAAACACCTTCCGGCTGTTGAGGGATGCACGCAAGCTTGGCCTCGTTATTACCGAGCTAACACTCTTCGCATTGCATACACAACTGCAGACACTACCATCGCTCAAGTCACTTCGCAAAAACATCTAATCTAAGACTTGAGTATGCACAGCTGACATCCCAGACCTATCGTCGGGCCTACTTAACGTCCGTACACCCTAACACTAACCTCCATGTACACATACCTTCCTAATTCTATCGTTGAGCGTGAACTAGGACGTCTCATCATCAGTATACTCCTAGGATAACATGTGACATCCTAAATCTATTGTCGAGCGGAAACTGGGTCGTATACGCTTCCTCTAGCATATCAGGCGAAATCGTAACTTCAAACAAACTCTTAGATATTTAGGTTGTAAATCTGGTCGAAACTAATAACACACAACCAAACGAATCTTGCAACAGAAATGAACGGAAGTCGGGAAATGCAACTAAGTCCCTATCTTGTTACTAAAACGTGAACTTGAAAATAAATATCGCGTGGCAAATAATCCACAACTCAAACACGATCTCAGCATGCCCAATGAAGTTTAGAAAATAATAATGACTTCCAACACACGTCTGACACTACTTGACTATCGCCCAACAATAATCATTTCGTGCTTGTCATTAACTTTTCCGTTGCTTACAAATTCTTCTTTCACGAGAATGAATACTCACCCTCCTACCATTCCTATCCTATCTCTACGATACACCCTCCTGTTCCGTGAGAAAATTTCTGCATCCATTATATAATTTCTCAGCCATGATTCAACTCCTGTTACAATATCTGGTAAGTATATATCTATTAAATTAATTCTATTCCTTTCTTTACAATACTTATACAGTTGAACACTAACAGTTTTATGCCATCCCTACTTGATTTCCAGTTCCCTGTTCCCTTAACACCGCTCCCTAGGCCACCTGTTTCCCTGAATGTACCTCCCAAGACACCCACAATCCAACCTTTCACTCCTATTACTTCTATTTACCCTCTCCCACATCTGGCACATAACCTTTAACCCCCACAACTAGCTTGGCTAGTGAGAAGGTGTTCCCTACTAGGTGGCCCGCCTTCCCCTTCAGGGGGAGGAATGAAAAATTTTAATAGTAGTACGCTCCCTAATCAAGTTGGAGGTCGATAGTTGGAACCCCTTCCGTAATTTAATGCACGATGTGATACTCTTGTTGAGATGGTGCAGGTTTCTTGACAAGATGCGGAATTCACACCATTCCTCACATCCAAAGCGCTGCCAAACGTTGACGTCCCACAGTACTCAAGACCATGCGTTTCTAGACATGGATTCCCTATTAAAAAAAGACGTCCATGTATTCCTTTGCCGATGCCATCATTCTTCTAGTTCAAGACCTCTTCCTTTCTCCTTTCTGATTAGTTTTAAGAAAGGATGGGTGCCTAGCTGTATTTCCTCTTAAAACGATCACCACCAGCATCACCTCTATAGCTTAAATAACGACTAATACATGGTGATTTATTGTTCGAAAATGTGCAAACGAATACAGATATACTATTTGTTGTTCAACAACATAAAGAAAAATTAGAATACCATGGGGAAACATTTTTTTCTCCAGCATGGTAATTGCTATAGTAGCATGCAATAGGGATATATTTTTCAACATAAATATTACTTAAAATAATTGTATTTAACTCACAGACCGTAGAAAACATTCGTATGTAATGCAGCACCAACAATACTCACCTAGAAAAAAGAAAATAATTGTAATTATTTAATATGTTGTCTGGGTATGGAGGATAATGGTGATTAGTTCAAAGGTTACCACATACAAACTACTACTAAATTAATTCAGGAACTGATTTAGAAAATTAGATTTCAGGTAGGAACTAATTTATCTACTTCCCAATAACATTTCTCTATACATTTTAAATGCAGTCGAAAATACGATTGATTTACAACATATTTCTATCATGTATTGGGAGAATATAAAAAACATTTTTTTTAAATGGCTTTACGTCGTACCGACACAGATAGGTCTGATGGCGACGATGGAATAGGAAAGGCCTAGGACTGGAAAGGAAGTGGCCGTGGCCTTAATTAAGGTACAGCCCCAGCATTTGCCTGGTAATATCAAAATCAACCATACATTCAAATAGCAACGTATATAATGTAAATATACACAAGTAAGATACAGTAAGATATATACAGAATAACACATAAGTAACGGTATAGTACAGTAAAAAAATATTACATTATGTACAAAAGAGAGGACAGCAATGAGAAGAGAAAAAAGGAATATACAATATACACAAAGCTGGCCTTGCAAATTGGGTTAGTCACTACATTTTCTTCGGTGGTATATTTGTCTTCCTTCATTGCCTTGAATGAAGATTAGATTCTCCTGCTTTAAAACTGTAAGTAGCCCTATGCGTGACACACTGCGGCTGCCCTGCGTGCCCGCGTAGATCACGAAGCTCGCGCAGTCTACCATTATTGTAAGTCATGTCACCGCGAACAGACATCGATCGCGCTCTCAAACAGAGCTTGACGGCCGTAAGAATCCATGTTCTGAAGGCATTATGGAAAATGCATACATTTCGTGCTCAATAGCACACGCCAGGGAGTGACATCGGGGAAGAAAGTAAACGACGACTTTTTACAGCATAAAGATCCGTCTAAAGTGGCTCTGTTGTGAAATGATTGACTGTTACTCTAATATCTCGCCAACACAAGAGTGTATATAGAAGTGCTTTTCAAAGCTTCTACTGTTAAGTGTCGTTATGGAATTGTATACTGATGCACGAAAAGGAGAACTAAAGAGCGTATTATGACTATACAGACCCATCGTTACGGGTTAGATGTTATTTTTTGTGTGCATAATTGCAGCAATAAAGCTATTTAGCGGAGATGAGTGGCAGCGTATGTGACAGGATCCTCCCGAACTAACAACAGTCAGTGTAATGTTATTGTTGCCTTAGGTTTAGTGTCACCGATTCACTTTTTACTATATCCCTCCAGAAGTCGGCGGATGCGGAGTGGGTCTCTGCTCACAAATGGCCACGGCTGGTCCGTGGTCCATCAGCTCTGCACTCCGACCGGTCAACCGTGTAGAGGAGGGTTGGCCACGACTCTACCGTGGCTCTAGGCCTCTGTATTCGGGAGACGGAGAGGGACTGATCCCCAACGTCGGTTGTCCTGAGAATGGTTTTCCATTCACCTGCATTAAGGCGAATTCCGCGACAGTTCATAGTACAGGCCACGGCCGCTAACCCTCTCACCTTCTTCGCACACCTTCTCCGATACAAATCTCCTGGTCTGAGGGACTGTGTCACCGTCTAGGAGGTCCGCCTCCCCCTTCAGAGGAGGAATGAAAACAACAACAACAATAATAATAATAATAATAATAATAATAATAATAATAATAATAATAATAATATGATTAATTCGAAGGTCAAAATAAGCTGGTTAGAGGAAATAAAGCAGGACTTAAAAGAAATGAACATGAACATCGCAGAAGATACCATCAGGGTTCGCAAGGATTTTGGGAATCTGTTGCAAAGCACACGTTCACGGAAAAGGCTAAAAGAACCATAGGGAAACAATGGACAGAAGAACGCAACAAACAGCATAGCGAGTTCATGAAGAGATTCTGGGAGGAGGAGAAGAAGAAAGGAAAACCATCATCAAGCTAACAAGTTCCAACGCGCCCTGTAAACGGGAAAACGAAGAAAGAAAAAGAAAGAAAGAAAGAAAGAAAGAATAATAGTAGTAGTAGTAGTAGTGGTGTAGTAGTAGTAGTCCCTCCGGACCACTCAAAATGTTCATATATTCACTCTTACAAAGTCCTACTCCAGAGAAAAATGTAAATAAACAAAATATATATGAATTGTAGGAAAAGCACCTGATAAACATATGAAGACGAAGACCTATTTAACGATAGAGAAGGTATGCATTAAAGGAACTTAACGCCTGTTCGGGTCTTCTTCTTCTTCTTCTTCTTCTTCTTCGTCTTTTTCTTCTCATTCCTCTTACTGCCTCGCTTCCCTCAATTTAATTTTTGGCTTTGCTTCCTACTTCTTTCAAGTTCATCTCGTAATTCCCTTTTACTTTAAGGTATATAAATTATCAGAGGAACTTAATTACCGCTAATGTAGCATTCTTTTATTTTACAAATATTAAATATCGAATAAAAATTATACCGTAAGAACTGCTTATCATACCACGTAATAATTCAGTTAACTGAATTCGCTATTCGACTACAGTACGTAAAATACTGCGGGCGGGGAAAAAACTAGGTGTTCACCTAGCACATATCTCTGGGCATGATGAGATAACCCCATCAACTTTCTGCAGTGAGAATTATTTACTTCATTCTTTTCTGTTTCAGCATTTTGTTGAAAAATCCCTCAGATTTGAAGCAGACTCAGAAATCTCTTCCTACACTCCTACTTTATAACGAAACTAGCTGTAGTACCTGGCGTTACCGAGCTCGATAGCTGCAGTCGCTTAAGTGCGCCCAGTATCCAGTATTCGGGAGATAGTAGGTTCGAACCCCACTGTCGGCAGCCCTGAAAATGGTCTTCCGTGGTTTCCCATTTTCACACCAGACAAATGCTGGGGCTGTACCTTAATTAAGGCCACGGCCGCTTCCTTCCCACTCCTAGCCCTTTCCTGTCCCATCGTCGCCGTAAGACATATCTGTGTCGGTGCGACGTAAAACAATAGCAAAAAAAAATAAGAAGTACCTGGCGTTGCCCGGTAATTTTTTGAATGTTTACCCTTAAAAATTTGTATTACCAGTTAGTTAAGTGTGAAGTGATTTTTTATACAATTCTTTTTTGAGATGTTGATTGAAATTCTACGATCAAGCATGTAGTTTTAGAGTTATTTAAATGTGTTTGATTTCAAGTTTTATATTATTTAATTTTCGAGTAATGTTTTTATGAAAGCTGGAATTGACTGGGAGGTATGTGATTCTGTCAAAAATGAATAAGTAATAACTATACGTTTTCACCCGTCGCACTATAGGTACGATGTACACGATTTCAGTTGTCACTGAGACTGTCATCAATCACCCTTACGACCCCAAAAGCAGTGGATTCTACACTAATCTCAATTATTTTAGACTATTTACCTTTAAGACCATCTCAGCCCCTTCGTCTGAATGGACGTTTATCCAGAACGTCAAAATTCTTCTCAGCGGGACATAAACAGTGGATTCGACATACATATTGTTTATTTTCCATTAATTTTACATGCCATCCCCTCCCATTTCCCACCCCTAGTGGGGGTTGGGATGTTTCATCTCCTTAGTTTTTCTTTTTTCCAGATGGTTAAGTCATATGGGTACCAAGTTTCGTTGAGAGCTATTCTGGAACATACCAACACACTCCCACAATCTCGGTCATTTTTACATTCATGTTCACCCCTTCCCACACTTCATTCTGATTGCGGCTGAAATATGACTTAATCAGCATCCAGAGTATCACACTTCAACTTAGTGACCTCGTAAAAATGGATTCGACATGAATATCAGTCGTTTTTATGTTCCCCCACCCTCCACTAGGAGTGCTAGGGGTGTTTCTCAGATAGTAGGCCTAAGCCATATGTGTACCAAGTTTCGTTGAGAGCTATTCTGGAACATACTCGCATACATCCATAATCTCGGTTATTTTTACGTTCATTTCCACCCTATCTCAACCTCGATATTGATTGCGGCTGAAGTATGACTTAACCATCCAGAGTGTCACAGTTCAACTCAGTGACTTCGTAAACAATATATTCGACACTAATATCAGTCATTTTCATTTATTCTTATATTTCACCCGCTCCACAGTAGTGCTAGGCGTGTTTTCCTCCAACAGTAAGTCATGTGTGTACCAATACTGTATGGGGGCTATGCTAGAAGGAACCCACATACATGCGTAATTTCGATCATTTTGGACATTTTCCTTTTCACCCCTTCTCATTCCCATACTGATGGGGGCCAAAGATGGACTTTAACGACATCCGGAGTGTTACTTTCATTTCAGCGATCCCGAAAACAATGGAATGTACATTCATATTTTTCATTGTCTATTCTTTTTATATTTCGCCCCTCTTTCCTTACGTTTTTTATAATTCAACCCCGTTCCTAGGGATGCTAGCGGTATCTTACCCCCATAGTAAATTTTTCCAGTCATATGTGTATCAAGTTTGCTTGAGAGGTATGCTAGTACATACACATATACATCCATAAACTCTGTCACTTAAGACATTTGTTTTCTTCACCCGTTCTCACCCCCCTGGCTATTGGGACTGAACTTTGTCTTATGGCATTCAGAGTGTCACAGTTCATCTCAGTGACCCCAAAAACTATGGATTCGGCTCAAATATCGGTCCTTTTTCGATTACTTTTACATTTCACCCCTTCCCAAGGAGACTGGGGGGCCTCTTACACCTACAGTATTTTTCCAGGTAGTAAATCATACTTGTGTCAATTTTGGTTAGAGCTATGCTGGAACATCCACACGTACATCCATTTTAGATATTTGGATAATTTCCCATTTTTTTCAACACCTATGCGAAAGATGGTTGAACTTGGATTTTAAAAATTCCGGATTGTCACTATTTATCTCAGCGAGCATAAAAACTATGGATTCAACACTATTTTCAATTTTGATATCTCACCCCCACCTCCATGCGTGCTAGGGTTGTCATACCTCCGCACAGTTTGTTTCCTGATAGTAAGTCGTAAGTGTACTAAGTTTGGTTGAAATCACTCCCGTAGTCCTGGAAGGTACAGATTCGACTCTAATATAAGTCATTTTAGTTATATATCATCCCATTCCCTAGGAGTTCTCGAGGTGTCTTCCCCCAGAGTATTTTTTTCCAGATAGTAGGTAATATCTGTACAAAGTTTAATTGACAGATATGCTGGAACACACATACAAAAGTACATAGCCTCGGTCACTTTGGACATTTTCTTTTCTTCTCCCTCCCATCCCCCTCACCGTGCTGATTGAGGTTCATCATGGACTTAAACTATATCCGGAGTGTCACTATTCATTTCAGCGACTCCGAAAACTATGGATTCGACACTGTTTTCGATTATTTGTAAACCTCACTCACTTAAATCGCTCCAGTAGTCCCTAAAACAATGGATTCGGCATTATTATTGGTCGTATTTAGTTATGATTACATTTCACCCCCTACCCTAGTGGTTCTAGGGGTGTCTCATCCCCACGGTATATTTTCCAGACAGTAAGTCATACTTGTATCAATTTTGGTTGATAGTTACTCTGGAAAATTTATACGTCTATTACCTCGATCATTTTGGACAATTTCTTTTTTACTCTTTCTCAACCCATATGCCAAAGGGAGCTGAACTTGGACTTTAAAAAATCCGGAGTGTCACTATTCAATTATTATTGATTTCAGATTATTTTTATATCTCACTTCCTCACCCCCACGAGGTTATTTTTCTGATAGTAAGTCATAATATGTATTAAGTTTGGTTGAAATCGCTCCAACAATCCTCAAAACTATGAATTCGACACTAACATCAGTCGTTTTTTGTTATATTTCTATTTCACCCCTCTCTCCTGGGGATTCCAAGGGTGTCTTGCTCCAACAGCATTTTTCACACATAGTAAGTAATATCCGTACCAAATTTAGTTGATAGCTATGCTGGAAAATATACACATACATCCAAATCTCGGTCATTTTTATTTTTTCACGCTCTTACCCCCTATGTCAAAGGGGGCTGAACTTGGACTTTAAAAAACTCGGAGTGGTACTATTCATCTCAGCGACCACGAAAACTATGGATTCGATACTATTTTCGTTTATTTTTAAATATCACTACCCCCTCGCCCCCACCAAAAAGGGGGCTGAACTTGGACTTTGAGAAATTTCGGAGTGTCATTATTCATCTCAGCGGCCCCTAAAACTATGGATTCGGCACTATTTTCGATTAGTTTTATACCTAATCCCACATGACCTTCAACCCTAAGGGTACTAGGGATGGCTTACCCCCACAGTGCTTGTCTCAGATAGTAAGTCATAAGTGTACCAAGTTTGGTTGAAATTGCTCCTGTGGTTTAGGAGGAGACGTGTTATTTACACACGTACATCCATTTGTATATAGAGTAAAATAAGATGAGCCAAATTCCCCTAAGCGTAGGGACAAAATGTTTAGGATATAGTACGTCATCACATTTAATTTTCTTTTGGCTCGCCGCTATTAGAGCATCCGAGGTCAAGGGACCCTTTCATGATTCCTTTGCGCTTATTCTTTGAGTGATTTTTTCTTCACGTTTTCGATTATCACCATTAAGTTCGATTGTCACCTTAATTATCTTCCTGATCAATATGGCCCACTGACCTCGTAGTTTTTCATCTCATAAAGGGATCACAAGAACCAACACCATCGTTTTTTTTAAATGCTATTTGTTCGGGGCGTCGACCCATGTGGATCGTTTGCCCCTACTGGCACCATATTGTATGAACCTGCGTGTAATTGTAATGGCTTTAGTGTGGAATGTTGTGTGTGAGGAGAGGAAGATTAAGGGCGTCACAAATACCCAGTACCTAGGCCAGGGATATTAATCATTACAATTAAAAAATCCTGATGCGGCCGAGAATAGAACCCAGGGCCTCCGGATGACATGCTGACGCGCTGCCCCCTACACCGCGCGGCCGGACAACGCCATCGTTAATTGTAACTCATTATCATGACGAGTGAACAATATTTTCGTATCAGCGTTGCTCAGAGTAGATGAAATTTGTAATAAGAACTTAAATTCGTGAATATCTTTGTTACCAGCCCACGCGGTAAAAATGAACGAAACATAAGTGATGGAAAACTGTAGTTTCTGTAACGTTTGTCACGTACACATTTTATATAGAGCTAATATTTTCTCAAATATATAATAGTCTAATATCTCAGTTGTTATTATTATTCTTAAGGTAAAATTGCACGAAATGTTAGAAATTGGGAATTATATTCTGAACAAGTTTTGCTGGGTAGGCCTACCGTTTTGGATGCAGCCAATATGTATGTATGTTTAGTCATCAGCCCGAAGGCTGGTTGGATCCTCAACAGTTCCGCCATGAGCTGTCATAGATGGCCTAGGCATCACTGAAAAGGCGTACTAGGGAAATGAGGAGTGAGGTAGTTTCCCGTTGCTTTCCTCACCGAGCCAAAAGTTGCTATTACATATCAGTCTGCCAAGCCCACTGAAATGCATGCATCAACCGACCCTATGAGCAATATTTTCACACCATTCATAGCAGGGACTGGCTGCGTAAGGAATGACATTACTAGCATCGCTCATACCTCAGTCACTTTCATATTGTCAAAGCCAAGGATAAGACAGAGACAGATCAATGAAAGTAACAAAATATGCAGCCAATATTAAAGGAAAAATTCGATATTTGCTGTTTTGGTGCCCTTAATATTGCTACGCCACTGTATACTAATCAAATAAAATATAGCCCGAAAATCCCTGAATGTATGTACAGAGTTGAAAATAAACCTATTTGGCTATTTTCCCGTGATATAGGTCTAAACAAACAGATAGAAAAGAATTAACTGTACCTACCTTCGACTTTTGTACATGTGATCTGAGACACAAACGAAGTGCGTGGCAGAAGTGTTAACTCAAAAGAGGAAATTATAATTTTATTTATATAGACGTTGGCCACCAGGAAAACAAACTTCCACATACAAAACGAGCTTGTAGTTGCACGCGACAATACGGTGATCCGAACTATATTACGTGACTTTTCGTTTTAAAAATTCCACCTGTACAGGCCGGAATTCAAACCACAGCCGCCTTACTGAGTAGCTTGACTAAACCACTCGGCTATCACTCTCCCCTTTGTCTGTCTAACAGATTCCATTAGCAGTGATATACTTAGTTTCGGCTATATATTTATTTCTTGGTATACACTGTATGCGTTTAATTGAATTATCTTTTAATGTAATGCCTTTTATATGTGTTTATTGCACAGTATTTACATTTATTTTGTAATTGAATCCTTTTCCAAGATTTAACGGAATTTTAGAACGTAGTGAAATTTCGTTAGTGTTTAAGTGCTATATCGCTATTTTTCATTTGGCATCCCCACTCGTGGTGAACAACCAAACGCTATATTCAACAAACAGTCGTATAAATTCTCTCCTCTGTACTCTCAATTTCATCCTCGTAAAACTCAAACCATGGAGTTAACGCGGCACGACTCAAGTTGCTCCCTTATTGGGCGGTTTATTTAGTTACCGTACTGCTTGGTTGGGCCTTTCATAAAATATTCTGTCATTCAGCAATATAATCCTATTACAGAACCGGTATTCACATTTATTACATTCCGCCTTTGCGAGTCGTTAGCCTCCATGCTCCCCCAGGTCATAAAATAATCTAGCTTCATTATTAAGAGGACAACTGCATTAGAAAGGCAATGTATCTGGCATAAAGTATAATATTTTTATGTTTACCGAATGATGTTTGTTTGAAAGAGGTATGCCACTAGAACGAAACAAGGATGTAATGTCTCGGTATGCTAGTAAAAATGAAATGGCGTATGGCTTTTAGTGCCGGGAGTGTCCGAGGACATGTTCCGTTCGCCGGGTGCAGGTCTTTCGATTTGACTCCCGTAGGCGACCTGCGCGTCGTGATGAGGATGAAATGATGATGAAGACAATCAATCAATCAATCAATCAATCAATCAATCAATCAATCAATCACTAATGATTTGCATTTAGGGCAGTCGCCCAGGTGGCAGATTCCCTATCTCTTGTTTTCCTAGCTTTTTCTTAAATGATTGCAAAGAAATTGGAAATTTATTGAACATCTCCCTTGGTAAGTTATTCCAATCCCTAACGCCCCTTCCTATAAACGAATATTTGCTCCAATTTGTCCTCTTGAGCTCCAACTTTATAATTATATTGTGATCTTTCCTACTTTTAAAGACACCACTCAAACTTATTCGTATACTGATGTAATTCCACGCCAACCCTCCACTGACAGCTCGGAACATACCACTTAGTCGAGCAGCTCGTCTCCTTTCTCCCAAGTCTTCCCAGCCCAATCTTTGCAACATACGACATATACACCCAGTCCCCGTGCCTGGGGAATTAACAAATTATGGTTAAAATTCCAAACCCTGCCGGAAATCGAACCCGGGACCCCTTTGACCAAAGGACAGCCATGGAGCCGAACTTTCCATTATTGATATCACATTTTAGTATTGGAAATATTAATTTTCATGTCATATTCGCTGCGTATCGTTTCAAGTTCCAAAATGTTAGATTGCATGCTTCCAGCACAGTCAACTATCATGTCCAAATCGTGTGCGTAGGCCAAACTGCTTACTACACTTCCAACAAGCTGAATCCCTCCCGGCAAATTTGCACCTCTCATGTATACCATGAGCACATAGGTAGAAAGTTACAGCCTTATCTAACCGTCGTAACTATTTTGAACCAAAAATTCATTCTACCATTAATTCTCACTGTGGTCGGATTGTTAAAAGAAAGTCCCCGATTGCCGATAATGTCTGTAGGAGAAAATTTAGGTTTGATGGGGATAACAATCATTTTACTCCTCAGGATATGAATCTATATTAGCCTTCATTAGCGTATTTGTTGACTACCATTGCTATTCTTAGGACATCAAACCACATTGAAAAAAAAGGAAAACCTACAACCTGTTTTCCAGTCATTGACCGGGTCAGGGATGGAATGAATGAAGTAGATATAGGCTATTAGTACGATGGGGTCGCCACTCCCAAAGTTATTTATTAATGGGTGTTAGATGCTATGAAATGAGAATGGAGAATGTTGCTGGAATGAAAGATGATAGGGGAAACCGGAGTACCCGGAGAAAAACCTGTCCCGCCTCCGCTTTGTTCAGCACAAATCTCACATGGAGTGACCGGGATTTGAACCACGGAATCCAGCGGTGAGAGGCCGACGCGCTGCCCTCTGAGCCACGGAGGCTCCATCAAACCGCATTAACCTAGACTTAAAATTTAAGTTAAATATCATAAGACTCTGCTCTACTAACAGGTCATTGAACTCAGAAGAATGTTTTCTCAAATCTCCTGGGCGTATCTTAATCGAGCCACGTAATGTGTGATGCGAGTTGAGGGGAGGAAGGTAATTGGTACGCACGCAATTGGAAACAAAAGGATTACAAAATGAGTTATAATTCACGTCGTCTTGTGGCCTGTGGGTGGAGCCAGTCACTGTTTCTGACGTATCAAAAAAGAAGTCATGGAATGTTGCATGCGGCTGATTAGTACGTAGAATAATCAGCGTAATGAATCGCGCACTCAGCACAAAGATACGATCTCCTTTATGTGTGTCACTTAAATATAAACCTTACTTCAATGTTGGCATCAATAACGTACGGTTGACGAAAATTTACAAAGAATGATACTATTAATAACAGTAATAAGTAAGAGAGAGAGAGAGAGAGAGAGAGAGAGAGAGAGAGAGAGAGAGAAATATTTAGATTTATTAAATAAATAAATCATCCACCTTCCAGTGAGGGTGACCATTTGGATCCGGAATACAGTTTCAATTTCAATGAAGTTTAAAAATATCAAAAAATGAAAATTTAATCGTTAATGCTGTTATCTTCTTTTTTCCAGGGTTAGTGGGGGAGGAATGTAAACCACGTTCTCAGGTATTCTATAGATGGAAATGAATGATTTGCGGAGAGTCCCTCAGTATCTGTAATACTATTTTTCCTAACTCGCAGAATGGAACTTTCAAGTTTTGTAGGAAGTTCGATGTCTGACTAGGGAGGGTGCCTCTTGCTCCTAATAGCAGGCCTCTGACAATCCACCGATCGATAGGTATTTTATACTTAGATGAAAGGTAAGGCAAGCGCGGAACATAAATAGCTTGAACCCCACATTAGGAGTCATAGTAGTATATAGTGGCTCAGACAGTTAAGGCGCTGGCCTTCTGACCCCAACTTGGCAGTTTCGATACTGGCTCAGTCCGGTGGTATTGGAAGGTGCTCAAATACGTCAGCCTCGTGTCGGTAGATTTACTGGCACGTAAAAGAACTTCTATGGGACTAAATTCCGGCACCTCGGCGTCTCCGAAAACCGTAAAAGAGTAGTTAGTGGGACTTAAAACAAATAACACTATTATTATTAAATTGAATTGTGTTCTCTTGTTGTTGCACATACATGATTCGTGAAAACTTGGACGGGCACATAGTTTACGATGCAATTCATGTTTCGCCAGTTCGTCTAAAGCACTTCTCGGGTCTTGGTTTAGTCCAGTCCATTTATCATGACATCAGTTAAATTGAAGTCTAGGTCGATTCCTGTCCATTTCCTCTGTGTGGTCCATAGAAGTTACTGTTCCTGCTGTGTAGAAGCAGCTACAACCTGGTTCCTAGATCTTCTAACAGGAATGTCTGCACCTTGCTTGTATCTAGTCTTGAAGGTGAAATATTGGAGATTCTAAGAGTCCTTTTCAAAAGTCTAGCCTTAACGTTTCCGATAACCATTAGTTCGGATGTCTTAAGTGCTCCCAAATGAGTTCCAACCCAGAAGTTAGCATTTGCTGACTTCAGTAATGTTCTAAAGGTGAGCGCATTCAGTTGTTTTTGACCGGTTTCCTCCAGCAACTTACGATACTTCTTCTGGCCTGTGCGTGGATCCAGCTTCATGGTAATTCTCACAAGGTTCACTGTTTGTGACTTGCCGGTTTGAGTAGCTCAGGCAGTAGAACGCTGCCTTCTGAACCCATCTTGACAGGTTCGATCCTTGCTCAGTCCGGTTTTATTTGAAAGCTAGTGGCTTTACGTCGCACCGACACAGATAGGTTTTATGGCGACGATGGGATAGGACAAGCCTAGGAGTTGGAAGGAAGCGGCCGTGGCCTTAATTAATGTACAGCCCCAGAATTTGCCTCGTGTGAAAATGGGAAATCACGGAAAACCATCTTCAGTATATTTGAAGTTAGGTACTCAAATACTTTACTCTCGTATCGGTACAACGTAAAAGAAGCCCTGAGGGACAAAATTCTGAAACCTTGCCGTCTCCGAAAATCATAAAAATGTTGTTAATGGGACGTACAATCAATAACATTATTATTGTTTGTAAGTTAGCAAACTCGCTGGTGCTGATGAGGACAGCCGGTCAAAAGCGGTTGAAAACATCCGAAATAAGTATTTTAATTCACCATCAAAAATAGTAGTAAGATTGATTTCATTCCTCGTTATTTATTCTCAACTTATGCACAAAATTTCAGAAGTAATCATTAATCATGGAGTTCATTCCCAGAGTAGCCTTTCAGTCCGCATTGCGAGAGCTCTCCTGCCTTCGTCTCCACCTGTTTGCTCCTGCAACTATTCTCGCTACTTTCATGTCTGTTACTCGAGTAAGATATCCTTAATCCACTTAGTTTTCACTCACGGGCTACATAGTTGGCCTGGAAACTGTGTGATGTCAAGATAATTTCGCCCGAGAACCGACTTATTTCTTAGAGAATACTGATCACAACTGCGAGCTCACTGCATTAGTATTGTGTCACCTTGCTTCGGTTTCCCCTCCTAAACTACCATCTCGGGAGAATACACTGTGTATCTGAAATGAAGTTTTTTTCCAGTTTTATATTTCCTATCCAGCATTCAGTTAACTTTGATTTCTTCCTAATTAACGTCACTTCAGTCGGGGAATGCTCATTTGCATATCATACTCACTGCATTTGTCTTCAAGCTCGACGATATGAGACAAAGTTTTATACACAGTCCGCCGTGAAAATAACCTTTTGGACATACGCTACACTGTACACACCTGAACTTCTTCCTGCCTTTTTACAACTTTCAGTAAATGAATCATAAGAATGAAATCGATTAAACTACTTGAAAGGTGAGTTGGAAAAGGGTTCATATGCTCACTTTGTGTCAATTTTGCACTTACGGATGATTCTGGGTCTGCCTAAACGTTGTTTGGTAAATTCCTGATTTGACTCTCGTAGGCGACCTGCACGTCGGGATGAGGATGAAATGATGATGAAGACGGCACATACACCCAGTCCCCGTGCCATGGGAATTAAACAATTATGGTTAAAATTCACGACCCTGCCGGGAATCGAACCTGTAACCCTAACCGCTTAGCCATGGAACCGGATACGTTGTTTAGTATGACAATGTGTTATCTCCCATAATGAGACGGGCTTTAATTCAGTGTGACCCAATAACAGCAACATAACACACATGAAGTCTCGGATTCTACATAGAGCTGTTTCATTTTTCGTCGCAATTCTCCTGGAATTGTTTAAGCCAAGATAATTGTTTTTCACGAAAAAAGACTGGTATAAGAGTCAGTGCCAGATTTTCCACACACTCCAAGCGTACAGAGGGAGAGTTCCAGTAAACATGAAGACCATAGATATTCCGAATATTCTACAGCACATGACCTAAAGATTACAAATCACTTTATTGCAGTATCTGCCAATGCTCAACAAATGAGGGAAAACAGGAAAATGAATAAAGCATATCGATCATTATCTGAGTATTTTAGTTTGGTTTGGGTTAAATTTTATGGTGATTCTGATTGTATTTTCGGAATGTTGTCAATAAAATTGGAAGTTCTGTACATGAGACACTCTTTCATGTAATGATCATATTGTGACCGTTCACCATCATGCCATGGACATGTTAGGAGGTCTGGCTAATTATATATGCCGTTTTCCGCAACATCCTGTGACATATAATGCAGTAGTTAGCATTCTGTATGCCAAACCGAGGTATGATCCGCGACACCCCAGTCAGGAGGGAGTAATTTCCTACGCTGTAACGAGAAGAGGACAGCGCAGTATTGCTAAACCTTGGAATCGCGCCCTCACTCGGTGCGAGTGGGAAGAGATGATGACGGTGCGCACGGAGATGGAGGTTATTGGAGACTGGGCCGAATGAAGTTGTGTTAACCTTTGAAAAATAAATGCCCACTATAAATTCAACACCGCGTTCATTAGTACCACTTCACCATAATTTACGAAAAGGAGGAAGAAGAAGAATACTTCTATATGAAGTAATTTTTCTAAATTTATAAATCAGGTCTCATTCGAACCAATGTATTTTATGCTGACTGTCAATGCATATAAATACAATACTTTAATAATGGATCAGTAATGACGCCTATCATACAGTAGTACGCAGATCAAAGGTGACTACTGAAATCTGACAACATGTGGAAAAAAGTGGGAGATATTGCATGATGAAACATGACGCGTGATTTTCCAAAAGGACGCTTTGGAAATTATGAATAACCTACTGATCGCTTTGGTTTCACATATGTTCAGTAGAAAGTAGAGGTCATAAGCTTTAATTCGACTGTTATCACGTCGTTCAAAGACTCCGATTACCGGACCGTTATTTTCAGCAGGGACATGATTCATCTCCCCCCTGACCATTTGTCCGAAGGCTATAAGTATAGCTAGGACCCAGATACTGTATCTCATTCTCATCCGTGTAGCTGCAGTGGTAACACGTTACCTCATTGTCGTCTGTGTAGTTGTAACCCAACACATTAGAAGTGGACCTGGATATCAGTGACTTGGATATCAGTGTACAAAGTGTTGTGCCATTGAAGAAACACATCAATGTGATGTAAATATTTTTACGGAATAAGCCGTGTGGTACAAGTTAATGTACATAATCGCCGAATAGAAGCCTTAATTTGGCATTTTAACATCACAATTGTTGAAGACCGTTAGTTATGACTTATGGTGCAATAACCAACGGGGGGCAAACGCTTCAGGTTATTTGGCGTGGTGAGACAGTTAATTAATATATACAAGTGTTAACTAAGCATTTAAGAACGAGTGACATTTAGCAAATTTAAATAACTGTTCTTGACAAAATTAATGTTCGCATCCTCCAGGAACATTCGTTGTGATAGTCTGTGTGACGGTCAGGGAATGAACAGTGATTTTTACAAACTTATCACAACTTGCGTTAATCTATTTCAACTTAAGAGTGGATCTTGTTACAAGTAGGCCCCCTTTTGAAAGTGCATAAACAGTATTTAATAACTCATTCTCCATTTTTCTGTATGTTCGTGAGTGGTCGTCGAGCCCAAGACTCGGAGCCTACAAGAGTCGCGCCTGAGTGCCTGCGATCAGCTTTACAGGGAACGTCCAGAAATTCCACTGAGAAGACAACAGTTCGAGTCATGGATCGTCGTATGAAGAGGAACCGAGGACTACCAGGAACAAGAATATTCACCATGGTCGTGTAAAGATTTTTTTTTTTGCTAGTTGTTTTACGTCGCACCGACACAGATAGGTCTTATGGCGACGATGGGACAGGAAAGGGCTAGGAGTGGGAAGGAAGCGGCCGTGGCCTTAATTAAGGTACAGCCCCAGCATTTGCCTGGTGTGAAAATGGGAAACCACGGAAAACCATTTTCAGGGCTGCCGACAGTGGGGTTCGAACCTACTATCTCCCGAATACTGGATACTGGCCGCACTTAAGCGACTGTAGCTATCGAGCTCGGTTGTAAAGATCTAAGATGTACCCCAGATGACAGCGAGCCTTACTCACCATGTGTTAAGTACATGTTTTTATATACCTTGAACACGAGAGATGCATGCCAGTAATAATTTTATTTTGTAAATATTATAATGTCATAATTAAACATTAAAGTGTAGGGAACATTATGCGCGTATGACTGGGAGAGATTTATTATTATTATTATTATTATTATTATTATTATTATTAGTTAGGATCATCGAGTGATTTTCAAGATAATCATTGATATTTAACACATTCATTTGCATGAATTATTATATAGACTCCAAGTTCTTAGCTTATATGAACCATCTTTGGGAAGAACGGTAATTTAGCTAGACTTATATTTCTTCGTCTGGTAAAGATCTTCAGAGTAGTTTGGATATAAATTATACGTTTGTGATTCAGGTATTTGTAATCCCGGATAATATTAGATAATCATTGGAGTTGATCCAAACCGAGGTATAATTAATTTATAATTATATATGAAAATGTGAGAAGAATTAAATAGCCTGATGAAATGGAGTCTTCTCTGTGAATTAAATGACCGGATTGAGATACGATGGCATGATATGAGAGGGCGAAGCAGTAACATGTTATGTTGTTGGAGTGGTAAGGAATAATAAATGATTATAGCTGTTGTGAGATATTGAATTGGGCTGAATATATAGCCAAATGAAGTATAATAAGAAATAATGGCTTTCAAGTGAGTGCATACTTGACAATAAGCCGAGATGATATGTAAGGAAAATGAAAGAAAGAGTGAAGGACGATTTATGGTGTCCGCAGCCCAGGGCTGGTTACTCAGCTGTTATCGTGATTGACAGGTATATGCCGGTCGACTGTAGGCCGAGCGAACCTTTGCAATTTCTAGCAAAGCGATGTTAACGGGCCAAGCTCTTTTCATTCACCAAAGTAGTCTCAATCCCATTCAAATTATACGTTGCGAGTAACACGGATAATTTTCTGATTTTGTGAAGGATAGATCCCTTCTCATGCTTAGGAATTAAATTAGCCTCTGATTGGAGCTCAAAAATTTTAACCTTGGAAGCCGAAGCCTGTTGGTTCGAATGATGCTGGAGCGAAGAATTAACCAGATATTATGGCTTGGTTAAACCATATCTTCAAGATGTGTTGTGTAAATATATTTGATATTTTTATATGTATGTTTCTGTGTGTTTTATTATTTCCCAAAGTGTTCTATGGTGATGGGTTCGATTCCAGCTTTGGCTGATTTTCTTTGAATATATAATTTGTTAGGTAAACCCAGGATACGCACATATATGTTCAGCGTGTATGTTCATCGTAAGTGTTCAATGTAAATATACATTTGTCGTGGTCAAATGGATCACATGTTTGATACTCGGCAATGCAATCTCGTGTGTATAACAGATGTGCTTATATTGTGTTATAATTTTTTTCTTTTCTATCCAAATCATGACCAGTAAACAAAGGATACTATTTAATATCCATTTATGACCAGTAAACAAAGGATACTATTTAATATCCATTTATGACCAGTAAATAAAGGATACCTAGCTTTCACCCAGGAGGCTCGGGTTCGATTCCCGGTACCGGAACCATATTTAATATCCATTTGTGACGAGAGTTTAATAAATAAAGGATGCCATTCAATATCCAGTTTTTATAAATAAATAAACTCATATCAGTGTGTGTTAATCGAGTGAATTGATGTACGCCAAGAACTAATTATGCCAGGACAATTTCAAGAAAAGAAGTCATACAATGTACATAATTGTGTCAGTTTAATTGTTTCTTTTGCTCATATGTTGAGATAGAACATTATTTGTGTGGTTCACATCAGTATAATAAAAATGTTTAGAATATATACTTGAACGGAGATTCTTCTCATTTTACAATATTAGCATATTCCTCTCATATTGTAGAATCCTACTTTCATTATTTTCGATGGTGCCTATTTATTTCTTTATCGAACATTCCATTACCCGTATTGCTCTCCGAATTCAGCCGGTGATGCTATGAAAGTAGGGAGGATGAGACTTCAAGCCTGGTAAGTGACTTCTGGCGGTTCTCATCCAAATGTTACATCTGTTTGTAAAACTAAATGAAGTAATACTGCCCTAATTATACCCAGGGTAAGCCTCATTTTGTTGCTCAACTAATGGGGCCAGTTTCATTTTTTTTTTTTTTTTCGCCCGATGTGCTCAGGGCTGGTTCATACTTAGATTTGGTGCGACACATATGCCCTAACGGTTACAATATAAACATCTTTAATGCAATTGTCCCTCTACAAACGGAACGCTAGTGGCTCACCGAGATGAAATTTGATAAGGAGTCATCTCCATCACGTTCGAACTGGTTTCTGACAACTCTCCTTGGCTAACTAATGATATAATGGTGTATATTGATTCACCTTTTGATCTCATTGCTTCGTACGAACTCTTGACTACCACGTTTAAACCACCGTGGATTAAAACAACTTCTTGTATCTACTGAAAAACCTTTTCTGGACATGACCTCTTTTCCAGGTCGCCCATTCACATTCTACCGCCAGTTCTTAACATCATGTCATCTTTATTTCGCCGGGCTCAGTGGCTCAGACGGTTAAGGCGCTGGCCTTCTGACCCCAACTTGGCAGGTTCGATCCTGGCTCAGTCCGGTGGTATTTGAAGGTGCTCAAATACGTCAGCCTCGTGTCGGTAGATTTACTGGCACGTAAAAGAACTCCTGCGGGACAAAATTCCGGCACCTCGGCGTCTCCGAAAACCGTAAAAAGTAGTTAGTGGGACGTAAAACAAATAACATTATTATCATCTTTATTTCCATTAGTAAACTATCCTTACTCCCATAGGATTTCCGCATGATCAGAATCTCCCCTTTATTTTTATTTTTTTACATTTTTTGCGTCGCACCAACACGGATAGCTCTTATGATGACAGGGTGGGAAAGGGGTAGAATTGGGAAGCAATAATAATAAGAATGTTATTTGCTTTACGTCCCACTAACTACTTTTACGGTTTTCGCAGACGCCAAGGTGCCGGAATTTACTCCCGCAGGAATTCTTTTACGTGCCAGTAAATCTACCGACAAGAGGCTGACGTATATGAGCACCTTCAAATACCACCGGACTGAGCCAGGATCGAACCTGCCAAGTTGGGGTCACAAGGCCAGCGCCTCAACTGTCTGAACCACTGAGCCCGGCGAATTGGGAAGCGACCGTGGTCTTAATTAAGGTACAGCCCCAACATTTGCCTGGTATCAAAATGGGAAACCATTTTCAGGGCTGTCCACAGTGGGGTTCGAACCCATTATGCCCCGAATGCTAGCTGATGGCTACGTGACCCAAACGATGCGGCCGGTTTCTCCTTCATAGTCTACTAATACGCCTTCTCTAGATCTACAAAATGCACGTATAACTGTACATTCCTTCAATTGATTTTCTGACACTTACGCATGATAAAAACCTGCTCGTGACAGTTCCTTTTTGTTTTTAAACCAGACAGTTTCACCAAAATTAATCCACCATTAACTGCATCCAAATTCCTAAAAGGTCCAAAATAATACTGTGTACGGTAAGCAGTTGTACAAGTCCATTACTTATAGCTGCAGTGATAAAGACCCATAAAGCATGTTAGAAACAATGAATCAGTCATTATTGAACTTCCACTGCACTTAAACCAGTCTGGCTCTATCATTAAGATTGATGTAAAGTAGCTCATAAGTCAGGTTTTATTTCCACCTCAGCAATTATTCAGTGGGCAAATAGCGGTTCTGAGTACTTACTGAAGATATGAATGTAAATTTTAAAGAAGTAATGAGAACACGTTAGTTCTTGATAATCTGAATTATTAGCTCTTCCTTGAAGTATATCTGGGTATTTCGTTGCAAATCACATTCTCTCAAGTTGTTAGCAAAATTGATTCCTTGTTCTTAATGCAGCATCGACATCATAAAAGAAAGTCCGTTATTGATTCTTGAGACGATAATATACTGTAGACCCATTGTTTGCGAATAAGACTAAAATCTCGTTGATTCGTAAAATAAAAATGAATGAATTTCTATTATTTACAGTATTGCTTCTCAGCTGACGTAATCGTAACGATTCGGTACACACGTCTCTAATTTTGACACTGTTCCTATAATTATATTATTCCTCTTCTTCGCCACTCGTATACACGTCTTTAATTTTGACACTACCGAGCTCGATAGCTGCAGTCGCTTAAGTGCGGCCAGTATCCAGTAATCGGTAGATAGTGGGTTCGAGCCCCACTGTCGGCAGCCCTGAAGATGGTTTTACGTGGTTTCCCATTTTCACACCAGGCAAATTAACGCCACGGCCGCTTCCTTCCATTTCCTAGGCCTTTCCTATCCCATCGTCGCCGTAAGGCATATCTGTGTCGGTGCGACGTAAAGCAAATAGCAAAAAAAAAAAAGAAAAAAGAAAAATGACACTGTTCCTATAATTATATTTTTCTTCGCGACCGCTGCACACGTCTTTAATTTTGACACTGTTCCTATAAGTATATTATTCAGCACCGCCTTGGATTAAGTCCACTTTTACGGCCGGATACCCTTCCCGAGTTAACACCATGTGAAGGATGTACTCACTACTGCATTTTTCCATTCTGGTTGGTTGATGTGATGTGTTTTATTGTGTTGTGTTTAAATAATGATGTGTATTAAGATAATCACAAAACGTTATCTTTCCCGTGGCTTCCATCTCTCTCTCTCTCTCTCTCTCTCTCTCTCTCTCTCTCAGACATTTAAGGGTAAGGAAAAGGTACCGGGCGAGTTGGCCGTGCGGTTAGGGGCGCGTAACTGAGAGCTTGCATCCGGGAGATAGTGGGTTCGAACCCCACTGTCGGCAGCCCTAAAGATGGTTTTCCGTTTCTTCCCCATTTCCACACCAGACAAATGCTGACGCTGTACAATTAAGGCCATGGCCGCTTCCTTCCAACTCCTAGCCCTTTCCTATCCCATCGTCACCATAAGACATATTTGTGTCGGTGCGAATAAAACCCGCTGCAAAAGGTTATTTATTTATTTATTTATTTATTTATTTATTTATTTATTTATTTATTTATTTATTTATTTATTTATTTATTTAAAAAATATATAAAGATATACACCTCAAAAAGTTTGAAATATTGTATTATTAGGCATGTTATGTGGCAATAATTCAATTGCTTGGTTGCAGTATAGTAGACGTCGCTTCTTTACGGGCTGTGTTGAGCCTAAGGTGACAGGTGAAGAGTGGTATCAGTATATACAGTGCAGTGCGAGCTTCAGCTAATGACATTTCATGTGCAATGCGTATTTCCCAGTTTGACCGAGCCAGAATTGAGGCAGTGATATACAAGTAGCAATATTACGCAGCATAGTGATGTGCCATACTTGCAGCGTAATAAACGTAGAGATAGTACCGCGAGACCAATGATGTGACTGACAGACCGAGAGAAAGTCAAACGAGGGTAACAATAACACATCAAAATCGGTATATCTGTGAACAACGTCGAGGAGACAAGATTCAAATACTCATCAATTAAGAGATGACTTCTTGCAGGCAACCGGAGTCCGTGTGGCTGCATAGTTCCCATTAAAGCTATTTCGGCCTATTTACCGTTTTCTAGTAGCTAATTCTTATCTTGTTGAGAGGGGAACATGGGTCATCCAACATCTTAATTGGGGGTTGGATGAATAGTGCAATGTCGTGTTTACAGATTAAATACAGACATCACTGAGGCCACGTTTTGGGATACCATTATGTGGACCAACGTAGGGCACTCCTAGTCATTCAGAGCAATATCTCGGCTGTACGATAACCAGGTATTACCAGTGCCTTATCTTTAAATTTTCCTCTTACCTGAGATACAAAACTTGACGCGTATCTTGGAACGATATCACTGCAAAAGTGATGGTATTATGAAACTGTGGGTGGTCGGGTAGTAACTTCAAAACATTCGAAGAACACTGAAAAGCCAAACCAGTGACCTAAGGTAAATTATAATGCTTCTTGACCAAAATAATTGGCTATTTCAATGTATTCGTGAAAGTAGCGAGATGCGATATATTTCACTTCTCGTATTTAGCACTGAGCTAGGAATACAATGCAGAGTAGGTTAGCGCCAGAACGCGTCAGTGTAATCACAATATCTGTCAGGCTGATGTACAATGAGCAGACATTCAAGTCATTAACACCTGCCTTAACCTAGCGCTGGTGCACTGTAGTGTTACGACCAATCAGTATTCTACACGGCACTACAGTCACGTTACACACCACCATCATCGCAGCCAGCCACTCCAACATATGTCTTGTGAAATGACACTGTCTGAGCGTCGGAGGTTCGTATACCTGGTTATCCTCAGTGAGGCGCTCTCCCTACAGCTCTCTGCAATTACCCCAAGAGCTGCTATGGCAGCTAAGTTTTATGCCACTTGGAAAAGTTGTAAGCTAGTGAGCCGCCATACTAATTACTATGTACACTGTTTAGTAGCTTTGACATCCCTTGCCGTAGCTTTCTCTGTGTTGAGAAATTCAAAGCATATTTTGAAATGGACCAAATGACAACTGTTTCTTGTTTTCTTTTCCTCTCTTGTGTGAAAGTCAAAGTTTCTAGGCTTTTGATATCGCATAAGTGCGATGATCTATTTTATAAATATTCATGTGGAATGTGCACCTTATTATTTATTTCACAGTGTTACTTACGATTCGCATCTCCTTACAGAATTCACTCTTGCTGTTAGGAGATTATTTCAAGAGAAATTCCCAGGTGTTCGAGTTGCAAGTCGTAGGACGGTTCGTAGATTAGTTAAAACATTTCGTGAAACAGAAAATATTAATGATCAGAAGCGAAGAAGACAACGTAAAGTGCTAACAGAGGAAAATAAGTCACTTGATGACACTTGAAGAATTCTCCCAATAAAAGTATTAAGTTTTATGCCACTCAGTAAACGGAGATATCTTACAAAGGTCTAACAAATTACTTAAGTTAACCTTATAAATGTATTGTGGTGCAAGAACTTAAACCGGATGATCCTGTGCCAAGGATTAGATTTTGCGAATGGATAAACTGTGTGATGGAAAAATTCGCCAAGCGACCAATTACATTCCTCTAAATAAACTAAGAAGAGTAATGGGTAATTTCACAAAAAGGTGCCAGAAATGTGTTGAAAATGAAGGCAAGCAGTTCCAGCATCTCTTTTAGTGACATGGTTGAGTACTTTTAAAGTGTATTAGAATTAATCAGACCGAGCTCGATAGCTGCAGTCGCTTAAGTGCGGCCAGTATCCAGTATTCGGGAGATAGTAGGTTCGAACCCCACTTTCGGCAGCCCTGAAGATGGTTTTCCGTGGTTTCCCATTTTCACACCAGGCAAATGCTGGGGCTGTACCTTAATTAAGGCCACGGCCGCTTCCTTCCAACTAGCTCTTTCCTGTCCCATCGTCGTCGTAAGACCTATCCGTGTGTCGGTGCGGCGTAAAGCAACTAGCAAAAAAAAAAAAAAAAAAAGGAGAATTAATCAGGCCCTCTCACTCTAGCTTGCAATAGCTTGCCAGCCGTGGTCTCGGCTGCGGTTCTATGTTAACTGGATGACCCTCTTGATAGTAAATTCAGTTTTTCTTCGCATGACCTTCGTGACACTCGGTTCCATCGCCAATTGACAACAGAGGGAAGAATTTTAACAACTCCTTAAAATCAGCCTTTATAGATTTAAAATACTTATTTTACGAATGAGATAAAATTTACAGAAAGTACGTTCTCTTATTTTCAGAGCCGGGGAATTAAATTTTAAAAATATCCTTAATGGCAATAATGTTAATGATTTCTTTACTCTTACGGTGGGATTATTCCGAGAAACCCGTCAATTTTAGACATTTAAAAAAAAATCGAATCAATCAGAGACTTCCAATGACACAAATATTGTTGAAATCGGCCCTGTAGAACCCCAGAAGCAAGCGTTAACGCATGAAGCCTCAGCCTATTGTATATACATTGGTATGATGAAGATGATGATGTTGATGATGATGCTGTCGTTCTTTGAGGGGTTGAGTCTCCTCCTCGTTTTTCACCGGATGATGTTACGAGATACTGGTAACCTCGACTGTTTCTTTTCCTTAAAATTAGACATCATAAGCATCACGAAGCTATTCCTGGACCATAATATAAGTTGTAGTACACAAGTACACTGCGTAAAGCAAGAACAAGAGATAAACATTCTGTATTTAGTAAGACAGATTGCACTTTCAAATTATTTACCAGCACCGTGCACCTCCACATTTGGTACGATATATAAGGGACCACTTTAAAGTGCATTAGTTGTTTAAAATGTTTTGTGATAAGAAACAAGACTTGTGTTACTAGTTTCTACTGTGCATTATCAGTGCATCTAAAGACCGTAATGTATGGCGCTATCTCAGCGCACGACTCCAATTTATGGACACCATTTACAATAGGTCGTCTTTACCCACAATCTAGCCTCAGCATCCTGTTTATTAGAAATTCATGGTCTCTCAGCTGTAGATCTACCATCGTTAATTTTCAGGGAATTCGAGGAATACTGAACACTTACACAGCTGACGCCGTGGTCTAGGCGCAAATTATTAAATTTAACTGAAAAAAAAAAATAAAGAGTGCCTTGGCTAGCAAAATCGCGTTGGATAGAAACATGACTAACTCCAATTATAGTGTTCAAAATATGTATTCAATAATTAAAGCAAAATTATTATACGGAGCAGAAATGTGCATGTGCATTTTTAATGGACACCTTAAGGAAAATCTATAGAAAACACATTGGGCAGATCATAATAGCAGGAACACAATACGTATGATTAAATTATGACAAGGATCAAACTGTTATTTTATTTATTACCGAGCGAGTTGGTCTAGCGGTTAGGGGCGCGCAGCTGTGAGCTTGCATTCGGGAGATAGTAGGTTCGAACCCCACTGTGGGCAGCCCTAAAGATGTTTTTCCCTGGTTTCCCATTTTCACACCAGACAAATGCTGACGCTGTACCTTAATTAAGGCCACGGCCGCTTCCTTCCAACTCCTAGCCCTTTCCAATCCCATCGTCGCCTAAGACCTATTTGTGTCGGTGCGAAGTAAAGCCCGTTGCAAAAAAATATTTATTTATTTATTTATTTATTTATTTATTTATTTTTTTATTTATTTATTTATTTATTTATTTACTTGATACGGCGAGGTTCAGGCTATGAGCCTGCCGTAAGCCAAACCATCCTATATACTGTATATAGCACATTGTACACAAAACAGTGTTTTTAAGTTCTTAGTTCTTGTCTAATTAATTATTATTCAAACTTAGAAACAAAGAAACAAACAAACCCCGTGGTGCTATAGCCCTGATGGGCTTTGGTCTATCAAGCGACCGCTGCTCAGGACAAAGCCTTTCAAATTACGCTGAGACGAGTGAACATTGCGACGTAAAATAAAGGTAAAGGTATATAAAGGTATAATAAAAGTTAGTAAGGATAATTACCCATTTATTCAAAAAAAAAAAAAAGGAGTGTGAAGAGGGAATAGAAATGAGAGGAAATTATACGAATGAGAAGGCTAATGTACATGTATAACTGAAAATTAATTTCCTTAGATTAAGTCTGGTGGTGGTAGTGATTATTGCTCAGGGAGAAAAACATCCCTTCCTTAACACTACTCAGAAGAATAAGACGAAGAAGAATACGAAGAGGAAGAAGAATGATAATATTAGCAATACTTTCTTTCTTCTAAGGATCCTTCAATCAGATTTGTGAGATGATCATCTCACTGTATTTCCTTTTAAAGCAATAATCATCACCACCCTATCGTTACTTCCAGACACATTACGACTTCACCATTGGAGTTAATCAGACAATTTTAATGCTTCGGTGTTCAGGGCGGAGATGGAAATTCGTCGTACCTACCGGGGCTCATGGGTTAATCACAGGGTTTCAATCTATCTTTAAAGACCTGGATGATCATCAGCAGGATTCGGACTTGCCATGACAGATGCTCCGATCTTCTGCGTACGTTGAGAAACATTTCATATGCAGAATGTTGTTGTAGAGTTCCAAGGTAAATATTGCAGTCCGGTCTTACAACATACCGAGGGAACATCAGAGACCCTTCTCAGCTAACGGTATCAAATGTGGACTGTATAATTAGTTTGTGCATTCGTAAATAATGTACAATAAATATATTCTTAATAGATGAATTTTACGTGCCTCTCTTTCTTTTCTTTCTTTCTTTTTTCATGCGCTAAATAAATAAATAAATAAATAAATAAATAAATAAATAAATAAATAAATAAATAAATAAATAAATAAATAAAACCGGTAATGAACGTAATTCAGGTTCTGATATACAACTGTGCATTACTCTTCCTGAAACTGCGCAATGTTCACGAAAGAATAAAGAAGTCGGTAACATCCAGTGAGACAGTCTGAGTAGTTCAGACGGTAGAGTGCTAGACTTCTGAATCCAACTTGACAGGTTTGATCGTGGCTCAGTCCGATGGCATTTGAAGGTGCTCAAAAAATGTACGTCAGCCTCGTGTTTGTAGATTTACTGGAACGTAAAAGAATTCCTGCAGGACAAAATTCAGGCATCTCGGCGTCTACGCAAAACCTTGAAAGTAGTTAGTGGGACGTAAAATCAAGAACATTATTAACATACGATGACCACTTGGTGGGTAATTTGGGCTTCTTATATCCCGCATTCGTAACTAAACTGATATATATTATATCATGCCTATTGTAAAATTATTATTTGTTGTTTGAGTCATCAGTCCATAGACTGTTTGATGCAGCTCTCCATGCCACCCTATCCTGTGCTAACCTTTTCATTTCTACGTAACTATTGCATCCTACATCTGCTCTAATCTGCTTATCATATTCATACCTTGGTCTACCCCTACCGTTCTTACCACCCCCACTTCCTTCAAAAACCAACTGAACAAGTCCAGGGTGTCTTAAGATGTGTCCTATCATTCTATCTCTTCTTCTCGTCAAATTTAGCCAAATCGATCTCCTCTCACCAATTCGATTCAGTATCTCTTCATTCGTGATTCCATCTATCCATCTCACCTTCAGAATTCTTCTGTAACACCACATTTCAAAAGCTTCTATTCGCTTTCTTTCTGAGCTAGTTATCGTCCATGTTTCACTTCCATACAATGCCACGCTCCACACGAAAGTCTTCAAAAACATCTTTCTAATTCCTAAATCAATGTTTGAAGTGAGCAAATTTCTTTTCTTAAGAAAGCTCTTCCTTGCTTGTGCTAGTCTGCATTTTATGTCCTCCTTACTTCTGCCATCGTTAGTTATTTTACTACCCAAGTAAAAATATTCATTTACTTCCTTTAAGACTTAATTTCCTAATCTAATATTTCCTGCATCACCTGCCTTCGTTCGACTGCACTTCATTACTTTTGTTTTGGGCGTATTTATTTTCATCTTGTACTCCTTACCCAAGACTTCGTCCATACCATTCAGCAACTTCTCGAGATCTTCTGCAGTCTCAGATAAAATAACAATATCATCGGCAAATCTCAAGGTTTTGATTTCCTCTCCTTAAATTATTATATATATATATATAGGGTTACTCACCTAAGATGTTACACGGAAATAACGTCTAAACCATTAAAAATATCGGTATTCAGTTTTTATATTCGTATGATACCCAGGGGCTTTTAAAATAATGTGCTACGTATTCTCATGGGGTGATTAATATCCGAGATATTGATAGCAATTCAATATTTTGAAATGGAACAGCACAAATTCATACAGCTAGCCTGAAAGTTCAACTGCATACAAGTTCAAATATGTAAGTATTTTCAAAACCGAAGATTTACTTTTTTAGATATCAATATGAACAGCATGCGCGGTTTTGCATGTCGCATCAGACAGCGTGCAGTCGGGCAAGGACATATTGACGCGGAAGCAGTTTCCTGGGTGTGATTCCAGCCACAGAATTGATGCAAGGCATGTAAGCATATCGTACACATGTGATGGGTTTGCAAAGTCTGTATGACAGGCGAACTCGTGACAGGACACGGAGGGTTGATGCTTTTAAAAGGAATAAAGTAATAACTTTGACTTCAGAATTGAGAAATAAACATAACACAGGAAACCTGAAGAACTCCTTCTAGAAAAGCAAATTAATAATGTAGTAGCGTGCATTCGGGTTCGAGTCCCGTCTCACCCGACCTGAAAGTGATTTTCATGGTGTCCCATGTTCAACACCAGGCAAATACCGGATTGGTACTTTTGAGAAGGCTACGGCCGGCGTCCTTTCTAAATCTTTCCGATTCCGATCCGTGGGGAAAGACTCCAAACTGAGCGCAACCTCTTACACATGGATTTAAAAACAAAACAAAGAACTTTAATCTCCCTTCCCCGTTGTGTTTTCACCAGTCATACAATAACGTTGCACACCCAGGGTATGTTACGGTACATCCCATTATATGTACGATAGTTTACAGTACATGCCTGGTATCCGTTCTGGAGCTGGAATCAATGCAAGGAAACAGCTTGCGTGCCAATACGTCCTTGGCCGACTGAGCGCTGTCTGATGGGGCATGCAAAGGCCCAAATGAGGTTTTTATTGACATCTCAAAGAGTAACCGTCTGATTTTAAAAATACTTACATATTTGAACTTGTAGGCCTACTTAGTTAAACTTTTAGGCAAGCTGTATGTGTTCGTGCCGTTCCATTTAAAGGTATGGAGTTAGTATCAATATCTCGGTTATTAATCACCCAATGGGAATAAGTAGTACATTATTTTACAAGCCCCTGGGTATCATTTACGAATATGAAAACAGAACGCCGATATATTTTATTGGTTTAGACGTTACTTCCGTGTAACATCTTAGGCGAATAACCCTCTATATTAAGCAAGGAGGAGTCCGGCCCCGCGGTGTAGGGGGCAACGCGTCCGCCTGTCACCCGACGGCGGCCAGGACAGGGGTTTTTAATTGTAATGATTAATATCCCTGTCCTGGGGACTGGGTGTTTGTGACGTCCTTAATCTTACTTTCCTCACACACAACATTCCGCACTACCGCCATTCCAATTACACGCAGGTTCATACAATATGGCGCCAGTAGGAGCAAAAGATCCACATGGGTCGACGTCCCGAACAAATAGCTTTTAAAAAAAAAGCAAGGAGCATGTGATATTTCAAAGATATTTATTGTATATTTGTGGTCATACTTTTGTGTAATAATCGTAACATTTGTTAGGTGAAATCATTGTACGAGATTCATTAATTGTAATGGAGTATCTCATAGAACGTGTTTCTAACAATGGGGCGGTTAATGGGGTTGCGGACAATGGGCTACACTCCAAGAAACGCAAAAAATCCTTACGAACACATGCACTGTGTTCGGTCGTTTACGAGACAGCATTCCAAGGTTCTTCGTAACGACTCTACCCGGCACATCCCACTTCGAGTAGGGCCTATAGCCAGTCTTTGAGAAGGGGCGGGATGAGGCGGGGTACCACGACAGTCACGGTACCGTTCTATCATTGTTTAACACAATGTGTTTTTTTTTTCTCAAGAATATTGAAATTACTTTTAGATCGATGAACGCTCAGTAGTCAACGGAGAAATATAGAAAATGTATTTCAAGCTCACGGGAAATCTACTCCAAAACCTCAACATGAGTGTGCCTTGCAACATACCTTTGGCCGACATCACGGAGACCAAGGGTCTCTTGGTAACAGAGTCATATGATCCAATACCTGACTACCCTTTCGTTTGATTTAAACGTTAGGAGAAGAGAATACATCCAAACCACAAACTGGCTAGCCTGCTAAAGAGCACATATTAGGATGATACGATGCTCATATCTTATGTTAAAACTACAATTCATTTATTAGTTATTCTTCCTTTAACGCTTGAGAATGTCATACTAACAATCTTTAGTGACAGAGGTAAGTTATATAGAAGAAGCAGAACAAACACGAAAGAAAATTACTTTCAATTGTTTAATTAAGGAGGGTAGTGCGTAGAGGTGATATCTCAAGATCGATATCGAGTTCACAATGGTCTCATTCGGCGCAGTAAATCGTCGTTTAGTAGATGACCAGTAGTTTAGAAATGGTGCCCTCACGGTTGTACTTAATTAGGTAACAGGAAATGGTTGGTGAGTATATCCTTGTATTTCCTTCGTCGAATTCAGCGGGCTGATGCGCATGTGATTCAAATCTGATCATTGTCGGATTGAGAATGAAACCTTTTTGCTTTCGGGTTTGAAGGCGATTATGTCGATTCGTATTGTTCTACCGTCAACTTCAAGGCTATGAACCTATCCATGCACTAGACACCCTTTCCATGTTGTATATCGACCAAGGAACACCGGATGTGATTATGTCTGAAGTTTCGAAGGCATTCATGGAACGGGCAAAAATCTAAGGTGAGTGCCAAGTTTCAATCTCACCGCATCGTCTTCGGTCCTGGTTACATTCCTTAGACCTGCCTGACATGGCGGGGACATGGGCTACATTCGCTGTCATTTTAAGAGCATCTTTCCACTCAGTGCTTGCGAGTCCGTCTTGTTTTCTTATCCACCTGTTGCTGGAGTAAACTCTTGTTATAGACATACACCTCTGCCTTTCTGGTTTCATAGGGATATTTTTTTAAATATCTCTACGAGATCCTTAAGAATTTGGTTTTCGTGGTTAAATAAGAAGTAGAGAGTGAGGGAGTTTGGGTGACTATTTCTTGCCAGGAGGGAATATATTAAACCATCCCACTGCTGTTTTTAATGACTTCAGGCACTGTCTGTAGCCATGTTTGAGTACAAGAAGTGTCAAAAGAGTGTCACAGGTTTGATGGCTTTTCGGCTACTGAACAGCGTATTTTTGGGTGTTGTTGCGAATCATGTATTACATTATTATTGATATATTCTTACGTTAACTTGGCTATGGAGGGAAACAGGCGTTCTTGAACTCGTAATGACTAAATGCTAAAATAATTTATACGAGACCTGAAGACAGAATTCTCGACTCCAAAATGAATATGAAACATTCCCTCCACCCCAGTTAACAATAAAAACAGGCATATTTTGTAAACTATAGGACATACGGTGTGTGTTTATAGGGATGTTTTGTGTTGTTTTAGGTGTATTACCCACACCTGATTACTTTCTTCCTTCTTGGGAACAATTCAATAGCACAGGCTCACAAATCATCTGGACAACTTCAGTGTTTTGTAATAATATGAGAGTGGTAAAAATCTTTAAATGAGTCCAGGCTGTATATAAAATACTGCGTAGGTCAAGGGGCAACGAGTTACGGCAGGTGCAGGGCAGTAACCTTTGCCTCCGTGTAGGTAGATGGGCGTATTAAGGCATCATAAATATTGTTTAAGCCTGTTAGCAAAAGTTCTCTTCAGGACTGGTTCGAGCTAATCGCGCTGATCCAAACCACCTCTCCTCTATACATGAATTCATACTTGCGTTGCAGTATTGATAGCAACATCTGTAATCAGGTTCACTGCCAATCTTTAATGGGATACGAGAGACACTTAATGCTATGTTTGCTGAGCTAAAAGATTGGTCGACAGTTACAAGGTGTATTTTAGATTTATCTCTTAATTTGGAAGGCGCCTGGATCAATTTATGTGCAATTCCGCAGTATTGTTCCAGACTATGAAACCTTTTATCTGCTTTATTGTTGTGAAAGGGAACCTGCCATTTCTGAATACAGAATGAAACGTCTCCGGGCCACATAATTATGTATAACTAAATTATGCAACGCGATATTCATAATTTGTACACATTTTTCCTTTGTGAAGATGAGGATCGACTTCACGGGCTTGAAATCATTCCGCGGGCGATGCTAGATTTGCATACCAACCAGCACTTGCTGAATGTCAGAGTTAATCGAATTGATTGTGTTGATAGTTCTCATTAACAGGAATTTATAATCAGATGTTATTTGCGTCAGAGGCGTGAAACTTTATAATAATGCAGCCTTTTGGAGGGCGTAGTCTCATGTTTAACATATATGGCCGGGGAGCAAAAGTGAGTAATGTTTAAGTTTGTCCATAAGCTGATCTTCAGTAGACATCAGTGTTCATATGTCAGATCTGACGAGCAATCCACCTCACTTCCCATTCGGGAAAACACACAATGCTGACAGCACCCTACAACATCCGGGCCACATGCTCGATATCATCTAGTATTGGAAAACCTTTTCCACAAGAAAACGATGAAAAGTTTACCTTTAGCAGTTCACATGCCTAATATTAGCCGGCAATGGAAAACATTGCTTACAAGAAAACGACATTTATTCATCCGAGAAAGTCCAGCGCCATAAGGTGACCATGGAGGTTCAGGATGAAAAACAAAATATAAAGTATAATTTTTTAAACATTTTTTTCTAAACGTAAGACACAAAGTTTACTTTAGATAGTTCACATCTCCAATATTGACTGCTAATAGATAATCTTGTGCACAAGAGAAATAATGGAGTGCGGCCTCAGAAGAGGTCTGGTACAGATCTTTCGAGTTGACGCCGTACAGGCGACCTGAGTGTTTGTGAAGATGGGGCTCTACCTATGATGAAATATAATGCTGAAGACAGCACAAACACCCAGCTTTCGAGCTATTGGAATTAAACAATGAAGGTTAAAATCCCTGACACGGCCACGAATCGAACCCGGGACCCTAGGTCAGCTGTCCACTTAGCCATGGAGCCGGATAAGAGAAAGATGAAAATTTTACATTCCATAGTTCTAATGACCAATATTAAATTCCAACTGAAATCTTTGTTTACTAGAAAACGATGGAAGTTTTAAATTCGATAGTTCACATGCTCAATATCAGCTGGCAGTGAAAAACCTTTTCCACCAGAAAATGATAGAAAGTTTCATTTTGGTAATCCACATGCCCAATATTAGCTGGTAAAGGAAACCCTTGTCCACAAGAAAATGACAGAATGTTTAATTTTGGTAGTTCACATGCTTAATATTAGTTGGTAATGGGAATTTTGTACACAGGAAAACAATAGAAAATATAACTCTGATAGTCCCCAAGCCCAGCACTAGCTGCTAATGAAAATATTGTCCACTGAAAAACGATGGCATACCTTTGAGTCGTGTGAAAAGCATCGGCCTCTGAACAGCAAAATGATCTATGGAAGACATGAGTTATATTTCACAAAAATGGTTATAGTATAAGTTTACCTTTAATTCTACCATGAGTAGTGAATGAAGAACAAGTCACTGCCCTGATCGTAACAGTTCACTGCATCTATACCAAATACGAACCCCATTAGTATGAAATAAAATCCAAGATGATCAGATTTTTATTGCACGGTGATTAAATATTCATTCTCTACAAGCGTATTCACACATTTGATCATCCTGGTCAATAACATTGTTATTTCTCGATTTCGAGTGGGATGGCTTCATTGTAAGTAAAAAGCATTCATTCAAAGCAAAGCGAAGACGTGAAATCTTCTGGAAGTGAGTGCGGTAAAGAATTCCACCATAGATAACTTCTGCGCTAAGTGAGATAGAATAGTTCTAACCACTGTAAATGTTATCCCGATGGGTATGTGCGTCTCCGGGAGTAATGGTAGCGCTTCTGCATTTCTCTACTTTAAAACGGGCGAACTGCATCTTCAAGCATTGAACTTATTGAAATCATTAAGTTGCCACCAAGGAGCTCGTAATATTGTCATGAAAATTAAACACAAGTTTCAAAAATGCAAAAAATGCAAATGCATAAAAATTGTCAGTGTTATTGTGGACAACACTCCAGTATTTTGTTTTGAAAATGCCATATGATGATATTTGGTTCTATTGTACCAGGAGTTGTGAATCATGTACTATCTAGGCCCTGTCCAATAGCGAATATAGATAAATGTGAAGAACTCTACCTGCCAGATATTTGCAATCACAGTCGGGATTTTAACCTAAAATCTAACGGTGCAACGGTCCCAGTCTTATTTGGAACAGTTGGATAATGAACTCACCTACGACGATATTTATGCAGATATTTTATTTCAATTTCTGTCAGGATGCGATTCTGCAATGGAAATAATACGTAAGATAGCAATCAATTTAAAATAACTGTGAATGTTGTAATCGTTTCACAAAATATACACTTTTTTCCGTATTGACAGCTAAACTAATAATCTTTAAATCACTATAACAATGATTTATTATTGAACAATTTATCTATGGAGCCGGACTATCTATGGTCACAGGGGTCCCGGGTTCGATACCCGTCAGGGTCGGGAATTTTAACCATCATTGGTTAATTTCGCTGGCACGGGGGCTGGGCGTATGTTTCGTCTTCATAATAATTTCAAGCTCATAAGGACACGCAGGTCGCCTACGGGAGTCGAATCAAAAGACCTGCACCTGGCGAGCCGAACCTGTCCTCGGACACTCCCGGCACTAGAAGCCACACGCCAATTCCTTTTTCATTGAACAACATCCTCCTTATTCAATATTTTATGGTTAACATGAATTGAAAAACTGAACTTTCATATTTGTCACATCTATACACGTTTCGATCCAAATTGGATCATCTACAGTAGATTGCTAAACATTGACATACAGAGACTGTAGTTAAAAACATTTGAAATTGAAGCAAGAATGGTGTTTTGAATGTTAAAATGTTCTTATTAAGAAAACGTTCATGCTCTTAAAAAGTCGTGTTAAAATCTCCAGTGTGCGCTGTTCATATTGAAGATTTTAAAGCGGGCGAGTTGGCCGTGGGGTTAGAGGCGCGCAGCTGTGAGCGTGCATCCGGGAGATAGTGGGTTAGAACTTCACTATCGCCAGCCCTGAAGATTGTTTTCCGTGGCTTCCCATTTTCACACCAGGAAAATGTACCTCAATTAAGGCCACGGCCGCTTTGTTCCCATTTATAGGACTTTAATATCCCATCGTCGCCATAAAACGTATCTGTGTCGGTGTGATGAAGGCAACTTGTAAAAAAGAAAATATTAACACAACCTTATGAGAGCATGAACTTTTCTTAATAAGAACATTTTAACATTCATAACATCATACTTGCTTCAATTTTAAATGCTTTTAACTACAATATCTGTATGTCAATTTTTAGCAATCTACCGTAGATGATCCTATTTGGATCGAAACCTGTATACAATGACAAATGTGAAATTCAAGTTTTTAAAATTAATATTAACCATAACGTATAGAATAAGGAGGATATTTTTCAATAGTAAGTCACTGCCACAGTGATTTAAAGATTATTAGTTGTAATCGTTTGCCGCAGATCTCCAATTTCACGTTGACTTTGATCCACAGGAGAGTGACCATTTCAAAAGTTGCTCGTTTATGGATCGGGATTCGAACAGGAACTGCTTTAGTGAAAAGCCATTGGCGATATCATAGTCTAGTGTTAGAATTACAAAGCCTGTGTATGTATATAAATGGTGCATACGATATATGTCATGCACAGTATAATCCCATCGTTCCGTGAATATTACCGAGAATAAAGATTTAACGGAAGATTTCTTACAAGAGAGGCCAACGCCCAGTGATTAACAGCTAGGTAGCAAGCCTCGTGTTTGGTAGCCAAGATACTGTAAGGTTCATAAAGTAGAAGAATACAGTCACAGGAGGTATTTGAGGAGTTCCAGTATAGGTAGACGCTGTGGTGAATAATTGGCGCAACCAATCCTGCTACCTTTTGCGTGGAATATGGAGCCGGGGGAGTAAAGAACTTCCGGTCTGAGACTGTAGTGATGAGCCAAATGATGCAGCTCATTTTCAGGGACACATTCTGTCCGGGAAACCTAGTTATTTAAATTCCAGATTGTAGTCAATTGCTAATACCGGATGAAACTTAGTAAGCCCATAGACGGGTTGAAGTACACCAACTTTCGAATAGAAACGTGTAGTCTAGGACGAAACCCTGCGCCAGGGCAAGCCTGCGTTGGTGACAGTTCCAACAGTTTATATAAACAACATTCCGAATCTTTTTCTTCTTTTCAATTTGCTTTACGTCGCACCGACACAGATAGGTATTATGGCGTGGATGGGGCAGGAAAGGGCTAAGACTGGAAAGGAAGCTAGCGTGGCCTTAATTAAAGTACAGTCCCAGCATTCGCCTCCTGTGAAAATTGGAAACCGCGGAAAACCATCTTCAGGGCTGCCTACAGCGGGGTTCAAACTCACTATCACCGGAATGCAAAGTGACAGCTTCGTGATCCAAAGACCTGCACCTGGCGAGCCGAACTTGTCCTCGTACACTCCCGGCACTAAAAGCCATACGCCATTTCATTTCGGTGTCTAGTGCAATTTCACTGAGTGCATAAACGACTATCACTTCATTTCTTAATTGTTAAGTATGTCCTTCCTGACATTTACAGGCTTGCCTTAACGCAGAATTTCATCCTAGACTTCGCATTCCTATTCAAAAGTTGTTTTCTCAACCCCTGTATAGGCTACTTCAGTTTCTGCGTAACGTTTTGAATCCCTCTGTATATTGCACTATTGGGAAATGGAGTACATATAGTATTATTGTTCGAACAGTCTGGTTCCTTGGCTGAATGGTCTCGCGTACTGATCTTGGGTTTAGAGAGTCCCAAGTTCGATTCCCATCTGAGCTGGGGCTTAATCCTCTATCTCGAGGACTGAGTATTTGTGTTCGTCTTAATGCACTTACTGTATCTGCATCTACATAAAACACAACACTAACCACCACAGAAACATGCAATGATGAGTGCATCATTCAATTTAGGCTTGGCATCAGGAAGGTCATCAGACCGTAAAACTAGGCCAAATGTGTATCACGTGCCAACCTCAACCTCAATAAAATGGGAAAAGACCAGAACAGGAAGAATAAGAAGAATATTCTACCATCAGATTATTTACATTAATCGGATCATCATCGTAGTGGAATTTGTCCTTATCCCATTGTCATTTCCTGTCTGTGTTTGTTTTCTACTACTTCTACACAGACCTGACCTTGTGGCTTTTCTGCGTATGTTTCAAAACTCGCACCGACTGAACGAGTTGGCCGTGCGGTTAGGGTCGGGCAGCTGAGAGTTTTCATTCGGGAGATAGTGGGTTCAAATTCTACTATCGGCAGCCCCGAAGATGGTTTTCCATGGTTTCCCATTTTACACCAGAAAAAGGCTGGGCCTCTACCTTAATTAAGGCCATGGCCACTACCTTCACATTCCTAGCCCTTCCCCACGCTCCATCGCCGAAAACCTTCGATGTGTTAGTGAGACTTAAACAAATAGCAAAAAACTCGTACCGATGTTGGTCCTGCATACATTACCTTTTTGTCGCCTTTATAGATCACTTATACATTTCTCTTCCTTATGACCTGTCTTTTCACTTTTCTTCATTTTGTACACTTCCCTGATCAAGAAAGAATAATTGTCTGGTCTGTAGTAATATAAGGAGGAAGCACTCGCATTGCTGTTGAATTTGTAATATCTCTTCAGCCTATGTGTGTCTTCCGGCACGCAATGTTTCTTTTTGTAAAGAGAGAGAGAGCGCTTCATGGGATATGAGAACATTCAGAATGAGTATGTGGAAGACCCTGTTGGTGTGAATTAACAGTTCTCAGATGGTTTATGATTTCAAATCCGGGAATTTCTGCTTAAAAGACGCAGATCCTGTGGTATCAGAGTATTATTGTTCGACTTGTAAAGGACTTTTGTAAGTGCAAATCCTTGTAGATTTTCTGATTTCAAAACATGATGCGTTAACTAAAATTTCAGCTAGAACAGATGTGTAATTAACGAATCTTTTATTTTTTGTTGTTCGTTTCTTAAATATTTTGTTTCCTTGTGGAACGGTAGTGTATGAGTTGTTTGCGTGACAAAAAAAGAATGACGACAATTAGACTTATCTTACTACAGATACGACAGGTTATGTTTTATTTACCCGTAACTATCACCATTCGGACGCTACTCGTTACGGTATACCGCGAAGGTGGCCTAGCTTGTTATGCATCAGCGGCAGAGAAAGTTTGAAGCGTCATCATCCGTATATACAACAAGTATCTCAATTCAGAAAAGCTAAAATGAACACAAGTATTTTTCAGTGTTATTTTTTCAACCGTGTAATATCCGCTCAGCCATTTGGGCGATAATGTATCGATTCGATTCTAGTTTAGTTACGCTTTCATGGCTGGGAATTCGTGCCGTATTTAACGAGAAAAAAATCTGTAAAACTTGACGTTTCATCAGAATTTACCATGCAACCTCAAAATTCAATTGCGACTTCTAATAGTCACTAACTGTTTGGACTTACTATTTTTTTTCCTAGTTGCTTTACGTCGCACCGACACAGATAGGTCTTATGGCGATGATGGGAAAAGGAAGGGCTAGGAGTGGGAAGGAAGCGGCCGTGGCCTTAATTAAGGTACAGCCTCAGCATTTGCCTGGTGTGAAAATGGGAAACCACGGAAAACCATTTTCAGGGCTGCCGACAGTGGGGTTCGAACCTACTATCTTCCGAATACTGGATACTGGCCGCATTTAAGCGACTACAGCTATCGAGCCCGGTGTATTATTATTATTATTATTATTATTATTATTATTATTATTATTATTATTCGCCGCTGGATAGCGTGGTTCAAATCCCGATCACTCCATGTGAGATTTGTGCTGGACGAAGGCGGGACAGGTTTTTCTCCGGGCACTCCGGTTTTCCCTGTCATCTTTCATTCCAGCAACACTCTCCACTATCATTTTATTTCATCTGTCAGTCATTAAACCATTGCCCCAGAGGAGTGCAACAGGCCTCGGTAGCCGGCACAATTCCTGTCCTCGCCGCAAGTTGGGGGCTTCATTCATCCCATCCCTGATCCGGTCATTGACTGGAAAATAGGTTTTAGGTTTTCGTCATCATCATCATCATCATATTATTATTATTTTTATTATTATTAATGGCATATGGCCTCCTAGGAGGCCTGGTGGAGATCTTACGAGGTGGCACCACATAGGCGACCTGCGCGTCTGCGAAGAAGGATTCCTGCCTATGATAAGTTATAATGCTGAAGACGGCACACACCCCCAGCCCCGGAGCCCTGGAATTAACCAATGAAGGTTAAATTCTCGACCCAGCCGGGAAACCCCTGGAGCAAAAGCCAGCAAGTTAACAATTCAGCCATGGAGCCGCACTGGATTAAAGTTAAGAGTGTATGTTTTCTAGCTTTACATTCCTTTTAAAATAATAATCACTGAGGGAGTTGCTGCGTGGTTCGGGGTGTGTAACCGTTAGCTTACCTGCGGAACACAGAGGATTCACACTGTCAGTAGCCTTGGAAACTGTTTTTCGTGGTTTCCCATATTCACACCAGTCAAATGCTGAAGCTGTACGTTTATTAAGTCCGCGGTAGCTTCCTTCTAAGTTCTAGCTCTGTCATATTCCATCGTCACCATTAGACCAGTCTGTGTCGGTGCGACGTAAAACAAGTATTAAAAGAAACCACCAACATGTGTCAAAGGGGAAAGTTCAGGACATATAAAATCATGTTGAACGTTTGTTTGTTGTTTATTTCAAGAAGTCCTTAAACTTTCATGTTACTCTAATAAAATGTTACTTACGTTCACTCCTATGAAGTTTGTTTCACGTAATGGCCAGTTAAATAAAACACCACCTCTGAGTTACACAAAGAGGTTTACTTTCATTTAATGTGAACACGAATCTAGAAGGAAATCTTGTTTATACCCCTATCTCCTAGTTTACTGCAATCACCACCAACGTTCTTATCTTCATTGAGAATGGAATTTATGTCAGAATTGTTCCGACTTGAATTTAGATTGATCTTCATCAAGATAGCAAGGTTTTCTACACGTTTTCCCGGCTCATCGTCATCTGTACTTGAAAGCTAATCTTATTTAACAACAGCTTTCAGTGTCTCCACTCAAACAGATGATTATTCACAACTTTTCTTGATGTGAAATTTACGTTTCATTCAAATATAATAAACATAATAATAACAGAAACAATGCAATGAAAAAGAAATGCCCCATTGAGAAATTGTAGACCATAGAAAATAGTTTTGAGAAAAATCTTGGGCCCGACGATCGAAGATACCGATTAATACGTAAGAAGACAACCATGAACTACACATTGGTGAAGAACATTTGCAAAAGAAGTTTGAATTCTATGGACACATAACGCGTGACTGATCTTTATCTACTTTGAGGACAAGAAAACCAATAGTCCATAGTTCACCGAGGTGGAAAAAGAACTGAAGGAAATGAGGAGCGTGACCCGCTGAAGAAGAAACGCCACGTCTTTCAATAAAAACGGAAGCTAAACACAGGGGAGGCGTGGACTGAGGAATGAAAGAAAAAACAGCGGAAATCAATGCGGGAATACAGGGTAAAATTTAAAGCCCGTGCAAGGAGACAAATGATATGACGTGGTCCATAGCTCGCAGAAACGTAATAAATAAATAAATAAATAAATAAATAAATAAATAAATAAATAAATAAATAAATAAATAAATAAATAAAATAAGAAGTCATCATCTGTTGGATAAATATCAACTGGGAAAATATAGGGAAGGAAAGAGAGTTACAGAGGTCCCAGTGGTAGATAGAGGAGGTAAATAGATGTCCTGTATTAGAAGAGCGATCCAGAAGGTTCAGTTTGATAATTTAAGAAATACAATGTATTATTGGACTTTACTGTAAGTTTCGACATAGTTATCACCCCTCTTCAGACACCATGATTCGTATTTTCTTATCGTAGAACGATGCCGTCTGTAAAGAAATGCATGTGATAACAGCGTGTTTGACTGCATCGTTGTTGCGGAAGATCTCACTACAACGGAAAGAGATTTGAGGTGCAAAGTAAGATGAAAATCAGATAAGACAAAGTCTGGAAAATATGAAGGATGCGGAAATTATTCCAAGCACAAGGTTGGCAGAAAGGTTTGCTTTGCAGCCGTCGTGGAGAGTCGAGGGTTGTTGTGAATCAACACACCACTGAAGTGGATGATTTGTGTACTATTAACCGGGGATACCCATTTAATGGCATGACCTATAAAATGAAAGAATGAAATGGACTTTCAGTCCTCCTACTTGGCTGAATGGTCGGCGACGAGGCCTTCGGTTTAGAAGATCCTGTGTTCGATTCGCGGCCGGTTCTAGTATTTTAATTGAGAATGGTTAACTCCTCTGACTCTGGGACAGTGTGTTTGTCCCAATACTCTCCTTTTCATAAACAGAGCGCATTACACTACCAACCACTATAGAAACACGCAATATATCCCTTAAGGTAGAATTGGCTTCAAGAAAGGCATTTACCCGTAAAACTGGTTTAAATACACATGCGCGACACAGTGCGTACCCGTGACCCTACCAGAGAGTGGAAAAATCCGTAGAAGAGAACTATGGACATGCGACTATAATTCACAGGATATTTCGCAATCTTATTATCGATAAAATACGCTGTTGTAAACGTCGTTCAAACGAATTCCGTAAAGTAATCTCCTGGCAGGACATAATTGTTTGTTATTCGTTGCTCGCAATTGAATCGGAGGAACCGACTGCGATTACGCCAAACACCACAACCAGCACTATTGTCAATTATGACAAGTTCAAAAGCAGTAGAACGTATACAGTGCAAGCGTAAAAGTTCAGGGCAGATGATGTAACAGCAACAGATCCAGCGAATAGGGACAAAGCATAGCAGTGCTCCAGCTACGGTTCCGACCACATCGCTATGTCCGAAGGAGTAGTAGAACTATACTCTAATGTTATTTGCTTTACGTCCCACTAACTACTATTTTAAGGTCTTCGGAGACGCCGAGGTGCCGGAATTTAGTCCCGCAGGAGTTCTTTTACGTGCCAGTAAATCACTGACACGGGGCTGTCGTATTTGAGCACCTTCAAATACCACCGGACTGAGCCAGGATCGAACCTGCCAAGTTGGGGTTAGAAGGCCAGCGCCTTAACCGTCTGAGCCACTCAGCCTGGCGAACTTTACACTATTCCGAACGTTTTTATTCAATTAATACTATCATACTAGAAGAGCGAGATAAAAGACAAAGCTATTAATAGTACGCTATTTGCTATATGTAATTATTTTATGTATTTCAATAAGTAATAATAATAATAATAATAATAATAATAATAATAATAATAATAATAATAATAATAATAATAATCGGGGGCTGAGTAGCGGTGACTGTATAGCTCAAATTGGCTCATTTCGGTGGTTTATTATTATTATTATTATTATTATTATTATTATTATTATTATTATTATTATTATTATTATTATTATTATTATTTTCCAAGCGTGAATCTGAAACCAAACACTGATCATTTATGTTTCGTAGTTATATTATGTCCGCCTCTGTGCTGTAGTGGTTAGTGTGATTAGCTGCCACCCCCGGAGGCCCGGGTTCGATTCCCGGCTCTGCCACGAAATTTGAAAAGTGGTACGAGGGCTGGAACGGGGTCCATTCAGCCTCGGGAGGTCAACGGAGTAGAGGTGGGTTCGATTCCCACGTCAGCCATCCTGTAAGTAGTTTTCCGTGGTTTCCCACTTTTCCTCCAGGCAAATGCCGGGATGGTACCTAACTTAAGGCCACGGCCGCTTCCTTCCTTGTCTGTCCCTTCCAATTTTCCCATCCCCCACCAAGTCCCCTGTTCAGCATAGCAGGTGAGGCCGCCTGGGCGAGGTACTGGTCATTCTCCCCAGTTGTATCCCCGAGTCCGCCTCTGTTGTGTAGTGGTTAGCGTGATTAGCTGCCACCCCCGGAGGCCCGGGTTCGATTCCCGGCTCTGCCACGAAATTTGAAAAGTGGTACGAGGGCTGGAACGGGGTCCACTCAGCCTCGGGAGGTCAACTGAGTAGAGGTGGGTTTGATTCCCACCTCATCCATCCTAGAAGTAGTTTTCCGTGGTTTCCCACTTCTCCTCCAGGCGAATGCCGAGATGGTACCTAACTTAAGGCCACGGCCGCTTCCTTCCCTCTTCCTTGCCTATCCCTTCCAATCTTCCCATCCCTTCACAAGGCCTCTGTTCAGCATAGCAGGTGAGGCCGCCTGGGCGAGGTACTGGTCATTCTCCCCAGTTGTATCCCCCGACCAAGAGTCTGAAGCTCCAGGACACTGCCCTTGAGGCGGTAGAGGTGGGATCCCTCGCTGAGTCCGAGGGAAAAGCCGAACCTGGAGGGTAAACAGATGATGATGATGATGATGATGTATCCCCCGACCCAATATCTAACTCTGCAGGACACTGCCCTCGAAGCGGTATAGCTGGGATCTCTCGTTGAGTCCGAGGGAAAAACCAACCCTGGAGGGTAAACAGATTAAGACAAAGTTATATTATTATATTATTTCCTGCTACTGTGCGCCGGAGAAATTCTCAATTCGAGAATAAAAACGTTTATGCGAAATGGGATATTCCGCTTGACACACATCCAAAGGTTGAGACGTAGCCAATATTCTGGAAGTTGTCTACCTCCACCCACTGCCGTCTTACAATTGGCGTGGCGAGAGGACTGACCTTCGAGCTCTGGGCACAGGCTCGTGGTTAAACGAGAGCGAAAGCCAATATGTCACATCGCTTGTTTTAGATAGGGCCACGTAGTTTACTCAACATTTTGGCAATAGACGTGGCCTACATGTTGGTACCGTACTACAAAATTTCCTCAAGTAAAACACCTCGTCCGTCCTAAAACACTGTGTACAGGATCTTTCGATTGATTAGCCTCGGTTTGGCTTTGCTGTTTTGTGGCAATGGTGTACCTCCATCCTATGGACTGTCGTAATGCTCTCCGTAGTATAGGCCCGGGTTCGATTTCCGGTACTGCCAGAAATTTAAAACTGCTAAGAGCGTTGGTGCATGGTTAAAGGGGAACTCGCAGATCATCTCCATCGGGGGTGTGCTTAAAAAAAACTGCATCACCTGGAGTAACTAGAGAACAAGTGTTTACTTATTAGGGGTCTCGTGTAACACATATACTACGCAAACACAACATAGGAAAAATTACTCCACGATGGTCGCCAACCTACAGTGAAATGAAGAAGAAATATGTTAAAACGTCGTATGGACTTTAGACGTCCGCCTCTGTGGTGTAGTGGTTAGGGTGATTAGCTGCCACCCCCGGAGGCCCGGGTTCGATTCCCGGCTCTGCCACGAAATTTAAAAAGTGGTATGAGGGCTGGAACGGGATCCACTCAGCCTCGGGAGGTCAACTGAGTAGAGGTGGGTTCGATTCCCACCTCAGCCATCCTGGAAGTGGTTTTCCGTGGTTTCCCACTTCTCCACCAGGCGAATGCCGGGATGGTACCTAACATAAGGCCACGGCCGCTTCCTTCCCTCTTCCTTGCCTATCCCTTCCAATCTTCCCATCCCTCCACAAGGCCCCTGTTCAGCATAGCAGGTGAGGCCGCCTGGGCGAGGTACTAGTCATTCTCCCCAGTTGTATCCCCGACCAAAAGTCTGAAGCTCCAGGGCACTGCCCTTGAGGCGGTAGAGGTGGGATCCCTCGCTGAGTTCGAGGGAAAAACCGAACCTGGAGGGTAAACAGATGATGATGATGATGGACTTTAAACATGATCAAATAGGAGCAGTATTTGCTGAATTAAAATGACACGCTCTGGTTTCGGATCGTACACCTTAGATTTAATTTTACTCGAAGTCAATGATATGTTTTGTCAGTATGCCAAGATCATATTCGTGATACATTAATCTGAAACACATGCTTCATATTTTCAAACTGGGTGATGTGTTGTAACATGTACCATGGCACACGCACGACAATTTATGTATATTATGTGATAGCTGCAGTCGCTTAAGTGCGGCCAGTATCCAGTATTCGAGAGATAGTGGGTTCGAACCCTACTGTCGGCAGCCCTGAAGATGGTTTTCCGTGGTTTCCCATTTTCACATCAGGCTGTACCTTAATTAAGGCCATAGCCGTTTCCTTCCCATTTCTAGCCCTTTCCTGTCCCATCGTCGCTATAAGACCTGTCTGTGTCCGTACGACGTAAAGCAACTTGCAAATATATTATTCGTGAGAAATGATTCATTCATTCTTCTTCTACCGCACTTGTGGGGTCGTGGGTACGAGCTGTATCGCACATGTGGATTTAGCGCTGTTTTGCTACTGGATGCCCTTCCAAAGCACAAACCCTATGCGGAGGGATTTAATCACTATTGCGTGTTGCTGTGGTGATTAGTGATGTGGGGTTTTGTCTTAATATTAAGAGGAAAGTGTTGAGACAAACACAACTTCCCAGTCCCCGAGCTAGAATAACTAATCAGACGCGATTAAAATCCCCGACCCGGCCGGGAATCGAACCCGGGACCCTCTGAATCGAAGGCATCAACGCTGACAATTCCGCCAAGGAGTCGGACCGGATGAAATATTTCATTACGCGAGAAAATATCGTGCATATGTATTATTATTCCATAATTAATTTCTCGTTACCATGTTATATATGGGTTGTAACAATTAAGTAAGGTATTTCTTGTATTTATATACCAGTGTTCGAGTTCTGTATATCTTCGTTGTACCTTGAAATACCGCTGCGTGACAATGTTGAGGGAAGAAATACTGACCCGCGGCACATATATCACTTACAACGAACATTCTGCACGGATGCGGATATCCGCGAAATTAGTGCCTCGGCGGATGCAAACTGTATGGCAGCGCGGATAATTGTGGTGATAATTTCTAAATAATTATGTTTATTCATTTTCACTTAGGTATACTCTAGAAATCTCGACCAGTGAGTCTTTCATACATTTCATGCAGTTATTTCCATAAAGCCGTAAGTCTGACCTAAGTCTAACTGGCTCCTGCTCGCAATTAGTAAAAGGAAGGAACAAACATTCTAAAAGGGAACCGGTCAATATGTCGGTAGTTGTCACGAAAGGAAATCCCACTGTAAAGGGTCTGGTCCCAGATATTAAGCCTATTGTATTGCGTTTCAATACCTTGGATGTAATATAATAAAATAGTTGCAATATCCGCGGATAAAATTTTGCGGATAACGATGAAGGAGTGCGGATGCGGAGAGGATATGAGTAATATTTTATATATCCGCGCAGGGCAATACTGAACCTTGGATGACAGGATCATTTTGGTCAGAGTTCTAAGCTGAAATATTATCGCATGGCGGTTTTTCTAGGCGCATCGACGATATACGTGATGAAAATCAGGTCGCCATTTTCTAGGACATTGCAACTCAGCTTACTTGTACACCAAAGAGGGGCGGTGATTCTGGGTTAAACCACGGCCAGAATATCCTGGGATGTACACTCAAGTGCGAGTACACTGATATGAGAACTTAATCAGGGAAACGTGAAGAACCCAGAACGGAAACTGGCGTCGCAACGTTATGAACCTCGATATGTCCAAGTAACTTATTAAGAAAACATGATGGAAGTAGCGAGTGGACTAAGTTATCACCCATTACGGAAGGTTGGAAGTAACTGGAGAACTGCCATTATTCGGTGGCAGTATTGAACTTAGGGGCTGCCTGGCCGAGGCGGTAAAGGCGTTCTCGCTTCGCCTGGAAGGACGTGGGTTCGAATCCCCGTCAGGAAGTCGTAAAATTTAAGAAACGAGATTTCCACTTCCGGAGGTGCATATGGCCCTGAGGTTCACTTAGCCTACACCAAAAATGAGCACAGGGTTAATTCCTGGTGGGCAAAGGCGGCCGGGGTAGAGCTAGCCACTCCACCCCATCACTTGCCGAGGTTAGGAATGGTGGAAGCCTTTAACTTCCACCTCTCCAAAGGCCTTCATGGCCTGTACGGAGAGGACTTTGCTTTTGCTATAGTATTGAACTTAGCGTACACGTAGTATTGTCAGTTCATTGAAACAGTGCATTTGTTTGGCTATGTCGTGATAGCTTTATAAGTGCTATGAAGTGTGCCAGTTTGGACGGCTCTGGTATTGGTCAAAGTGCAGACCATACTGTCACTTCACTTCAGAAATACTTCAGCAATACCTACCAGGCATGGTAAGGTAACACTCGCAACTATACAGGAGAGGATGGTGATATGCGCACTAGTACAGCACGGCACGAGCTTGGTACATGTCTTCACAAGGAAACCGCAGCAACGATGGCTCCGGGCTTTCAGGACGTGAGGCTCACAACCAGCGATGGAAGTAGCGAGTGGAGCAAGTAATCGCCCATTACGGAAGGTGGGAAGAAATTGGAGTATTCTAACAGGAAAACAGTATCAGGGCTGATCTGATTCTCGCTAGAAATCTTGTAAATTCTGATGATGATGATGATGATGATGGTGATGATGATGATGATGATACTTATTGTTTAAAGGAGCCTAACATCGGCCCCCAATGGGAAGAGATGAGACGAAATGTAATAACTAAAATTCCAAAATCCATCTACTGATCAGAATTGAAAACATTATGATGAAAGATGAAAGAATGAATGAATGAATGAATGTGAATTTAAAATAATCAGTAGTTCCAACTCGCAATATTTAAAGTTAAAATAATTTCAGAATCCACTCACTGACTAGACTAAACGACGATGAAGAATGACTTTGAACTTAAAACAATCAGTGGATCCGATCCGCAATGCCCCACCTTCCCATAAAACAACCTAAAACCATAGAATAAACTGAACAATGGACTGCTTCCAAAGCAAAGTTCTAAATCGATAATGCTAGTTATCTAAAGAGGTCCGAAATCCAGGTCGCCGGTCCCTCATAATGGTACTAATCGGTGGTAAATTAGAGCCATGGTCTTCCTCACGTAGCGGTACAAATCACAAGTAACGAAGACTCACGGCGTTCCTCACACAGTGATATTAATCACAGGCGCTGCCCAGACCCGTGGTGTTCCTCACATAGTGATACTAATCACATGTATAAAAATTATAATTTCGTGTGGCTATTTCTAGCCGGGTGCAGCCCTTGTGAGGCAGACCCTCCGAAGAGGGTGGGCGGCATCTGCCACGTGTAGGTAACTGCGTGTTATTGTGGTGGAGGATAGTGTCATGTGTGGTGTGTGAGTTGAAGGAATGTTGGGGACAGCACAAACACCCAGCCCCCTAGCCACTGGAATTAACCAGTGAAGGTTAAAATCCCCGACCCGGCCGGGAATCGAACCCGGGACCCTCTGAACCGAAGGTCAGTACGCTGACCGTTCAGCCAACGAGTCGAACACTAATCACAGGTAACGCAGAGCCATGGAGTTCCTCACATAGTGATACTAATCACAGGCAACGTAAACCCATTGTGTTCCGCATATAGTGATGCTAATCACGGGTACTGAAAACCGATAGTGATCCACCACTATGACACTCATCATAGACACAAGGTGCTCCTCACATAGTGGTCCTAATCGCAAGTAAAGTGGACCTACAGTATGGTGCTCCTCGCGTAATGGTACTAATCACAGGTAATCTCATGGTTCAAAATCCATCATCCGTTGGCCGTCCCATTTAGTCGCCTCTTACGACAGGCAGGGATACCATGGGCATATTCTTAATCAGCGTACCCCACCTGCAGGGATTGTGTAAATTCTTATTTGCAAATGTTTTTATATTTCTTCTTTCTGGTGATATTAGAATGTGTGTCAAGAAATAAACAGTTCCACGCAGCTAATGGGGAATGCAGAGGGATGTACTCCTCATAATATTATCGAAACACGATGCAGGACACGAGGGAAATTAGGTCAGTCGATACAGTATTACAACTAGTTTTCACTTCCTCAGGGTAACGGAGAAAATTGATCGTCTATTCATTTGGATACCTTCGTCGTTCAAGAGTCAAGTAGGAAGTAATCTTTAAATCCTTACGACTACTGGACTTATCAACTAGTAGGGAAACTAACGCCTTATCTGATACAGTAAGACAATGTGACTTATTGCTTATTTGCTTGCTGGTTGAGACTTGGAATAAGTGAACGTTTTCTAAAATCATATTTAAAAAATATTATAAATTACATTAAATTTACCTTGCCTTTTCAGTTTCATTGTTACACAAATATATTCTACACGTAATGTTTTCATGAAGAACGTTCATTTTATATACATATGACCGAGCTCGATAGCTGCAGTCGCTCAAGTGCGGCCAGTATCCAGTATTCGGGAGATAGTGGATTCGAACACCACTGTCGGCAGCCTTGAAGATGGTTTACCATGGTTTCCCATTTTCACACTAGGCAAATGCTGGGGTTGTACCTTAAGGCAACGGCCGCTTCCTTCTAACCCCTAGGCCTTTCCTACCCAATCGTAGCCATAAGACCTATCTGTGTCGGTACGACGTAAAGCCACTAGCGAAAAAAACATGAACATGCTAGACAGCAATGGTGTATGGAACGACGTCACTGGGGACAAGAATGGCAGCATATAGTGTTTTCGGACGAATCCAGGTTCTGTTTGTTTGAAAATGATGGCCGCATTTTGGTTCGCCGCAGACAGTGAGAGAGGCGTCACATAGACTGCATTCGCACAAGACATACAGCGTCAACTCAAGGCCTTATGGTGTGGGGTGCTACTGGGTATAACCACACATCACAGTTGGTGCGTGTCCATCTGTGACCAGTTTGAACTACGTAAATGACATCCTGCAATCCGCAGTCATACCCTTTCTGCACGACACCCCAGACGTCATATTTCAGCAGGACAATGCGCAACCACATGTTGCTACACGAACACGTGCCTTCTTGTTGTCACAGGATGTCAGACTGTTGCCCTGGCCTGCCCGATCACCGGACTTGTTGCCAATCGAAAATTTGTGGGATATGGTGAAACAATGGCTGTGGCGCTGTGACCCATTGCCAACCACCAGAGCTGAACTGTGAAACCAGGTGAATGCAGCATGGATATCTATACCCCAGGACGCCATTCGTGCCTTATACGCGTCGATGCCATCACGCATGCAACAAGTTATCAGTGCCCATGGATGACCCAGTGCCTACTAGGCAACAGGACACATGCTGAACCTAGGTGACTGAAATACTAATCGTTTCTGCAGAACATACTTTCTTTTTGCTAGGGGCTTTACGTCGCGCCGACACAGATAGGTCTTATGGCGACGATGGGATAGGAAAGGCCTAGGAGTTGGAAGGAAGCGGCCGTGGTCTTAATTAAGGTACAGCCCCAGCATTTGCCTTGTGTGAAAATGGGAAACCACGGAAAACCATTTTCAGGGCTGCCGATAGTGGGATTCGAACCTACTATCTCCTGGATGCAAGTTCACAGCCGCGCGCCTCTACGCGCACGGCCAACTCGCCCGGTGCAGAACATACTAATGAATATATCCTGTTAATATGAACTTCCTATCTCTAGTCATTCAAGGTGTTCTGTTTTTATGAAAATGAGTGTAGTATCTGCCATGCGGTAAATTGTTTCTTGGGATACATAAATCTGTTGAAATCATTAAAGGGATATTGTCCTGAAAAAATATTTCAGGCTTCCTTTGATCTCCAAAAAGAATGGGTTTACCCATTTATATTCCCTGCGTATTGGCATTTGAACTAAGGTTTATATACTCTCGCAGAACGCTCGTGAATGGTCCAGTGATATTTTAATTCAAGACAAAGAAGTAGCCTAGCCTTACTTTCACTCCCACCTAGATTCCAACCACTTTACATGGCACATTCTTTACTCTGAACAGAGGTTAATACGTATTTAAACAAATCACAACATTAATATGTGGATCTTAAATGTAGGAATATCTCTGAATAACAAGTAATGGGAGTATTAGATTTACAGGAGAGGGCGGGGGGGGGGGGGGAGTTAAGCGAATGTCTCACTTCGGTATAATTAAGTCATTATATACTTAACCGATCTTTTGCTGGGGGGAATAATTTGCAAACCAAAGGAGAGTGGAGGCATTTAGCTAACTTTTTATAAATATAATTGCTGAAACATTTCGTTTTTAAGAGCATTTATTTTAATTTTTACTTTTATATTGTAATATACTTTAAGGCCACCTGAACATGAAGGCCAGTATCGTAGGTTCATATGTAAGGAACTAATCTACTTGATCCAAGTCCACTAAATGTCGATAATGTTTTAACATCAAGCAGGGAAAAGTACATTAATAATGTCAACTGTCTACCTGCTTCAGTTCATCAACATATCAGCAAATTACATATGAAGATTTCAAATTTCTCCCACAGTTTTACATTTCATGGAGATAATGCTTTACGAGTTACAATTATCTTTATTCTTCCTTCTTTTATTCTTCCTGGCGTAATTTTCCAATTTATGAACTTCATCGGAGGAGTTAATGAGGCGAAATGCTTTTTTTTTTTTGCTATTGGCTTTACGTCGCACCGATACAGATAGGTCTTATGGCGACGATGGGACAGCAGAGGGCTAGGATTAGGAAGGAAGCGGCCGTGGCCTTCATTAAGATACACCCCCAGCATTTGCCTGGTGTGAAAATGGGAAACCACGGAAAACCATCTTCAGGGCTGCCGACAGTGGGGTTCGAACCTACTATCTCCAGAATACTGGATACTGGCTGCACTTAAGCGACTGCAGCTATCGAGCTCGGTGCGGCGAAATGAATGACGTATATTATATAATAGTAGGAAGGGAGAGGGTGAAAACCGGTACAGGTACCTATCCTAATCCTTTCGATTAGCACCAAGGGGTCTGCCCAAAAATTAACCTCCCCATCTGGATGAATCACCATAAACAACGTTTTGTGCCCTCACACCATATGAACAGTGAACAAGGAGCGATTTAATAAGGAGGCACCAAATAACAGAACAATGTTGACAAGTTCTGTCATACGGGATAAGTCTTATGTCAACGAAAGAGGACAACAAGAACTGTCATCTCAAACGAGAAGTATGAACGACTTCTCCAAAAGGTGTTACGTGTCTGGTCTTGGAATATTGGGCCATTATTTTGTCAAGGGTACTACACAGAATCCAAAATTCAGTGCATCACGTAGACTACGGAGACCCCATTATCCCCATTCGTCCTGGATTAGATCCTTTTTTTTATCGCCAGAAACTTGCGCCTCCAGGAACAACGGAGGCAGCAAGGAGGATCGGTGTCGTCCCATTTGCGATCACTCAAGTGGAATACAAGACCAGTTTATTTTTGACAGGTTAAGCATTGTCCCATTTGCGATCACTCTTATCAGTGACATACAAATAGTCAGGTACAGGTTGCTGTGAGGGAATTTCCTACTGAAGAACTGGTACAGGAAGACATCCCTCAAGTAACTGGCGAAACTACATACTAGGATTCTTACGAATCGTATACTGAAACTCATTAAATTACTTATATGTACCGTTTGAGACTGATGCGTTAATATCGGGACTAACAGAGAATAAACAGGACTCAAGTGAACCTTTTATTTAGAGTTACCAGATGGCTGCGGATGTAAAGGCGGTTAAATGAGTTAAGTAGTAGGACAAAAAAAAAAAAAAAAGATAAACAAATTGGGCGTATTAAAATCGTTCAATTTTACAACTTCCAATTTCAAAACAAAGTATTTTGCTACGACCGTGCTATCCTTTTTGAAGCAATTTTAGCTCGTCTCAAACTTGACAGTTACCCCCTGCGGTTGGGGGACGCACATGTAGAATACACCCGCGGTATCCCCTGCCTGTCGTAAGAGGCGACTACAAGAGGCCCAAGGGGCTCTCAACTTGGGAGTGTGGATTGGCGATCACGGGGCACTTAGCTGAGTCTCGACATTGCTTCCACTTACTTGTGCCAGGCTCCTCAATTTCGTCTATCCTGTCCGACCTCCCGTGGTTAACTCTTGTTCCTTTCCGACCCCGACGGTATTAGAGCATTCGAGGCCTAGGGAGTCTTTCATGTTCACGCCCACCGAGCTCGAAAGCTGCAGTCACTTAAGTGCGGCCATTACCCAGTAATCGGGAGATAGTGGGTTCGAACCCCACTGTCGGCAGCCCTGAAGATGGTTTTCCGTGGTTTCCAATTTTCACACCAGGCAAATGCTGGGGCTGTACCTTAATTAAGGCTACGGCCGCTTCCTTCCCATTCCAGGGCCTTTCCTATCCCATCTTCGCCATAAGACATATCTGTGTCGGTGCGACGTAAAGCAAATAACAACAAAAAAAAATTCACGCCCTTCGTGGCCCTTGCCTTTCTTCGTCCGTTACTTCATTTTTCGAAGTGACGGATCCCTTCTTTCTTCTTCTTTTTTCTCCCTCTCTACTCCCTGTGGGTGGGGGACGCAGACGAAAAATGCACCCACGGAATCCCCTGCCTGTCGTGAGAGGTGACTAAAAGGGCCGACCAAGGGATGACTGTCTTAGAACCATGAAACTACTTTTGATTAGTACCATCACGCGGGGAACACCATGGGTCGCCTTTACTTGCGAGTTGTTGTACCACTATATTAGGTACACAATAGGTTTGTGATTAGTAGCAGCAGTGTGTGTGTGTGTTTGTGTGGACTGTGTGTTTCCAGTGCCCGTGAGTCGTACCCATGTGAGCAACACACGGGTCTGGGCGTTGCCTGTGAGTTGTACCACTATATGAGCGACACCGTGGGTCTGCGTTGCCTGTGATTAGTACCCACTATGTGAGGAACACCGCGGGAATACCCGCACCCGTGATTAGTACGCCTAGGTGAGGAACCTCTTTGGTTTGCGTTGGCTATGAGTGGCGTCATTTTGTGAGAAACACCATAGGTTTGGGTTACTTGTACTAGGTACAATACTTGTGAGTAGTACCATAATATTTGTAACACCGTGAGTTTACGCTACCTTCGATTAGTACTGCAACTTGAGAAATACCATGGTTCTCCCTTTCTAGCAATAAGTGCCATTATGCGGGATCGTTGACATAGATGTTGTCCCATTTAGACAAGGGTCATCGCTTCCGGATTGGGCTCTGGAAGCAATCCCTTGGTCAGTAATATTGTTTATGTGAAGCGTTGCGCGTCTTATCCACTGATTGTTTTAAATTCATGTTCATCAATTCATTCCTCATCATCACGTTTTGAATTCTGGTCAGTGGATGAATTTTGTATTTTTAAATTGTCATCGCATTTCTTCTCATTTCGTACCAGAGGGGCCGATGATCTAGATGTTAGGCCCCTCTAAACAACAAGCATCATCATCATCATCATCATCATCATCATCATCATCATCATCATCATCATCATCATCAAACTTGACAGTTAACTTACACCTTTTTATACAACAGGGGACACTATTAAATTACTGCTTAAATAATGCTCAAACTGTTCGATTATTCATACTGACACGGTAAATCAGCTGCTCAAAATATGTATAATTAGCCTACTTTCATCTATCTCTATGCATGTCTACCACTTAGTCTCGTTTCTTGATACTGGGTCGGGATAAGATGAGATTATTTTCTACGGGATGTTTCTACGGCCGGATGCCCTTCCTGGCACCAACCTCAATTGAGAAGCTAATGAAGATGTAATGTGTTATGGTGAATGAAACTGGGTAAGGGGTGGGAGGACACAGAAAACCATTCGGAGAACAGCCGACGGTGGGGTTCGAACCCACGCGTTTCCCGAATTCAGAACTTGGCTCCATAGCCGTAAAAACGCACGGCCGCTCAACCTACTTTCACCTACATAAATAAAATTATAATTGTTGTCTATACGCGCGGATTCCAGAACTTAATGTTAAGAAAATGTTTAGATTAAAATAAGTTGAAAAGAGTGATAATTCTATAATGATGGCGCGAAAAGATGAGATTACATTCGGGAAATACTGGGTTCGAATACCATTATCGGTAGCCCTGAAGATGGTTTTCCGTGGTTCCCTATTTCCACAACAAGCAAATGCTGGGGCTGTACCTTAAGGCCACGGCCGCTTCCTTCCCACTCCTAGCCATTTCCTATCCTATTGTCGCCATAAGACCTATCTGCGTCGGTGCGACGTAAAAAAAAAGGCCTTCAAGAGAGAGGTTCTGCGGAGTACCCCCTAATTAGCAGTCCCCGTGCTGCATGGACGTTGGAAAACCCTGATAGGCTGCTGGTAATTTTACAGTGGACGCAAATGGGACACGAACTGGTCTTTATCACATTCTTTTTTTCCCACTCTAATTGGGAGTGATCGCAAATGGGACAACGTTTGCTGTGATCGCAAATGGGACACAACCGGAGGATCTACAGCGCACAATTACCTAATTTCTCATATAACTCCCTCCCTGCTACCCGTATCTCACGGCCCTACAGATGGGGCATGTTGAAATAATGAGTTTTCAAGACAGATCACTCTCCTACAAATATTCCCGAGCACGCGAGAAGATAACGCAATTATTTTTGTGTCCTTACACCAACCTTGGGGGCTACCGGGCCGAGGCAATAAAGGCATACTCTGTTCACCCGTAAGGACGTGGGTTCGATTCCACATCAGGAAGTATCGGAACTTTTAAGAAAAGATATGTCCTTTTCCGGAGGTGCACATGGTCCTGAGCTTCACTAAGCCTACACCAAAAATGAGTACCAGGTTAATTCCTGGGGGCAAAGGCGGCCGGGCGTAGAGCCAACAACTCTACCCCACCAAGTGCCGAGATTACGGATAGTGGAAGCCTTTACCTTCCACCACTCAAAGGACCTTCATTGCCTGTACGGAGATGACTGTTTTGCTTTGCTTTCTTTTTACACCAACCTTTGTTCATAATCATATTCAATATTCTTCAAAAGCTTTATGAACAACAGTGTCGTTTGTTTTGCTGCATATGATACAGTGTGTTTATAATAATTTCATATATTACTATTTTTAATATACAATTATTAATTGCCCTGACAGTGTTTAAAATGCACAAATGCATAAACAAAACATGAAATACATAGATAGGCGTATGCATGACGTTATACTTAACACTGGTTACTATGACTGCAGCAAAGTACACGCATGTCCTATACAGCTTTTGGTAACGCTGACTATTTGTCACGTTTGACCAAGCAGGTCCTCCAAAAAGGAAGACTTATTCTGTGTTAAAAGCTTCCAGGAGAGAAAAGGTTAGGGATTCCGTTATTCACAACCCTTCAATCAATATCAATCAATCAATACTGATCTGCATTTAGGGCAGTCGCCAGGTGGCAGATTCCCTATCTGTTGTTTTCCTATCCTTTTCTTAAATGATTTCAAAGAAATTGGAAATTTATTAAACATCTCCCTTGGTAAGTTATTCCAATCCCTAACTCCCCTTCCTATAAATGAATACTTGCCCCAGTTTGTCCTCTTGAATTCCAACTTTATCTTCATATTGTGATCTTTCTTACTTTTATAAACGCCACTCAAACTTATTCGTCTACTAATGTCATTCCACGCCATTTCTCCGCTGACAGCTTGGAACATACCACTCAGTCGAGCAGCTCGTCTCCTTTCTCCCAGTTCTTCCCAGCCCAAACTTTGCAACATTTTTGTAACGCTGCTCTTTTGTCGGAATTCACCCACAACAAATCGAGCTGCTTTTCTTTGCATTTTTTCCAGTTCCTGAATCAGGTAATCCTGGTGAGGGTCCCATACACTGGAACCATACTCTAGTTGGGGTCTTACCAGAGACGTATATGCCCTCTTCTTTACATCCTTACTTCAACCACTAAACACCCTCATAACCATGTGCAGAGATCTGTACCCTTTATTTACAATACCATTTATGTGATTAACCCAATGAAGATCTTTCCTTATATTAACCCCTAGATACTTACAATGATCCTCAAAAGGAACTTTCACCCCATGCATGCAGTAATTAAAAGTGAGAGGACTTTTCCTATTTGTGAAACTCACAACCTGACCTTTAACCACGTTTATCAACATCCCATTGCCTACTGTCCATCTCACAACATTATCGAGGTCACGTTGCAGTTGCTCACAGTCTTGTAACTTGTTTATTACTCTATAGAGAATAACATCATCCGCAAAAAAGCCTTACCTCTGATTCCACTCCTTTACTCATATCATTTATATATATAAGAAAAAATAAAACGGGCGAGTTGGCCGTGCGCGTAGAGGCGCGCGGCTGTGAGCTTGCATCCGGGCGATAGTAGGTTCGAATCCCACTATCGGCAGCCCTGAAGATGGTTTTCCGTGGTTTCCCATTTGCACACCAGGCAAATGCTGGGGCTGTACCTTAATTAAGGCCACGGCCGCTTCCTTCCAATTCCTAGGCCTTTCCTATCCCATCGTCGCCGTAAGACCTATCTGTGTCGGTGCGACGTAAAGCTCCTAGCCAAAAAAAGAAAAAGAAAACATAAAGGTCCGATAATACTGCCTTGAGGAATTCCCCTCTTAATTATTACAGGGTCAGATAAAGCTTCACCTACTCTAATTCTCTGAGATCTATTTTCTAGAAATATTGCAGCCCATTCAGTCACTCTTTTGTCTAGTGCATATGCACTCATTTTTGCCAGTAGTCTCCCATGATCCACCCTATCAAATGCTTTAGACAGGTCAATCGCGATACAGTCCATTTGACCTCCAGAATCCAAGATATCTGCTATATCTTGCTGGAATCCTACAAGTTGAGCTTCAGTGGAATAACCTTTCCTAAAACCAAACTGCCTTCTATCGAGCCAGTTATTAATTTCACAAACATGTCTAATATAATCAGAGAGAATCCTTTCCCAAAGCTTACATACAATGCATGTCAAACTTACTGGCCTGTAATTTTCAGCTTTATGTCTATGACCCTTTCCTTTATACACAGGGGCTACTATAGCAACTCTCCATTCATCTGGTATAGCTCCTCCGACCAAACAATAATAAAATAAGTACTTCAGATATGGTACTATATACCAACCCATTGTTTTTAGTATATCCCCAGAAATCTTATCAATTCCAGCTGCTTTTTTAGTTTTCAACTTTTGTATCTTATTGTAAATATCATTGTTATCATATGTAAATATTAATACTTCTTTAGCTTTAGTCTCTTCGTGGGATGCCCGACCGCACAGTTATTAATCTCATTTTTAATCCTGTCGAGGTCTGAGCAAATCCCAGGAACTCTACATAAGTTGAAATCTCAGACAGCAGCGTGTTAGCTTTCTGAGCTCAAGTTGGGAGTGGTATTTGATGGTGCTCAAAAATGTGTTAGCCTCATCTCGGAAGATTTTCTGGCACGTGAACGAAATCCTGTCGGACGAAATTCCGGCAATTCTACGTCTCCGAAAAATCTCAGAACGATTATTGGGATATCAAACTATTCTTCTTCTTCTTCTATTATTATTATTATTATTATTATTATTATTATTATTATTATTATTATTATTATTATTATAACAGACGCCATTTTATTATTTCAGAATGAAAATCTACGATAAATACACAAATATGGATAGCAAACTGTGAATGTTAGTCTGAAATGTCGACGTAGGCACAAACAATACGAATACAATAAGAATACAAAATAATAAGTGGAAAAGTTGATAAAGTAAGTAACTAATCTTGTTGAGTCGGGCGTGACACATACAATATTATGCAAAGGTCGATGAAAACGAATATCCTTATCTCAGGTTTGGCCATAGGTTTTAAAACAGTGCTTCCCCAACAGTAGAGCATCTCAGCCTGAATTTACAATGTAATCACTCACATCCCCCTACACCTGTGACGAACAAGAACTACTACAACAAATAGAATGTCGACTGGGGTGTTACTCACCCCAATTTCAGGGTGAAATACCATATGCATTGACACTATATAAACTATGTGAATCCTACGCGATTGCCTTTTACAAGAAAAGGGTGTTGTTTACGTTAAGGAATCTAAATGTAGAGACCAAACAGAATCATTCAATACGGTATCTAGAGTGTGACAATTTATGGCTCAGAAACATAAAATACTGTTGAACGCGGTAGAAAACGGCAGAAGGCATTTGATATGTGGTGCTGGAGGAAGATTTAAAATATATTGTGGTCAGTTATAATGGCAAATGAAAAAATTCCAAGAGGTTCAGAAGATATATCTACTATCAACAGCAAGAAGGTATTTATTATTCTCATAACCGGAAAAGGTTTTCATCGTGGAACATTATTTCCAGTCGTACGGAGTGGAGCGTCAGAATGGGCCGAGTTTGCTTCGGGTTAAAGATTAATATAAGGAGGTATTTAATAAGGAAACACCAAAAATAATAGAACAATGTTACGTGTTGTTGACAAGTGAACATGGACATCCTGGAATGTCGCGCCCTTATTTTGTCGATAATGCTGAACGGAATACAAAAACAGGGGATCACGTAGTCTACAGATACCTCATTATTACCCCATTCGTGCGGAATTTGAACAGTTTTCATCGCGGCAGAAAGTACACCATCTCCACGTAACGTAAAGAATGATACAGAGCAGGAGAGGAAGAGGAATACGTAGATCAGGGCCTCTCAAACGCCCAAAATCTCACGCGTGCAAATCGAGGTGCAAGGGCTCCGTGCAATGTGCATCGGTTCCACTCGGCACGGCTCGGACCAACGCTTCATCTCTGGGCTACTCGGCTAAGCTAGGCTCAACTCGGCTCGGATTTGGAGCGTTACGGAGCAAGTGAGGAAGAGGGAGACAGGGGGAGCGAGCGATACAGGCGTGGAAAAAGAGAGAGAGACAGCTCTATTGCTCCAAATCGAGGAGTGGGGTCCGCACTCTGGGCAACCAAGCGAAGTCGTCTTTTGCACCGTCCACAGTGCATGCACCCTGAGAGGCCCTGACGTAGATTATAGTACTCGAGGCCGATCACAGAAGACAAAGGAGCATATTCGTATGAAGAAATGAAGATGCTAACAGAGAAGAGAGAAGAATGCAGAACAAAACTTGCTGCCAAGTATGGTTAAAATGGAACTTTACGATGATGCAGAAGAAACAGAAGATTAATAGATCCCATTTTTCATTTTGTTTGGAACTATGACTGCCTGTCTTAAAGCTAGTGCGATTGATGACCCCTTGCCCGCTGTTCGAAAACCCAGAATATGTCTACCTTATAAAACACTAGAGGCTGTCCTTGTACAGCGTCGCAAAGCAAAAACGTCAGCAGAACGCATAACGAGTCTCCGATGAGACCTGCTTAGAAAACTGGCACTGACCTATGTTCAGCTCTGATATGCTAATGTGCATCGTTAGTTTGTTTGCTTGTTCAATATTAGTGTCGCTAGAGGCGCCGGCAAACACTTTGTGGGGAGGCTCGCAAACAGATAGAGCGATGTATGTGAAGAATAATTCTACACATTTATTGATATTACTTCAATAAACCGTGGGATCCGCTGAAGAATTGGACGTCTCGTGGTGACTAGATTAGAAAGAGACTCTTTAATGTGTGTTTCTAAGGAAACGAAATGGTTACTACTTCGCATTACCGTAAAAATTTATGAGCGATTTTGCATTCAAGATGACGATAGTAAGAATCGACCTTTTCATACAAACGTAATTTCCCGACTATATTCTTAGCGTACAAAGTTACTATCTGCTGAGCAATATGAATAAAGTGAGCATGGAGTTTAATTTGTATCAGTACATATTTGTACTATTGAGCTTATCTAAATACGCAGTAGTTATCTCCAGTATGTCACCAAATTTCCAGGTACTTACTGTGAAAAGCATTTACGTAATAACCTGTCGGACATACAGGCACACCTGCACCTGTGAGGGTCAAAACATGTAATTTTCATCTTGTTAGGCAAGCATTCTTGCTGTTGCAGTTGTCCAAAATGGACAGGGTAATATTAGACATTTAACAGTAAAGTGTGTGTGTTTGGGGGCTGGGGGCGATGGCTTGCGTTGCATATTGTCAATAATTTTAATAACTTCTTCCGTGGAAAAATATACATGGTACCATTAATGAAACCATGATACAGTTCATGCCGTGGAACGTTTTTTTACAAGTTGCTTTACGTCGCACTGACACACAACGGTCTTATGGCGACGATGGGATAGGAAAGGGCTAGGAGAGGGAAGGAACTGACCGTGACCTGAATAATGTACAGCCCCAACATTTCCCTGGTGTGAAAGTGGGAGGACGAAGGTTGGAGGACTAGATAGTTGTTTATGTCATAAGGGAGAAGAGAAGGGATACTTACCAGTCGACGATGATTTTGCGCCCAAGCGATAACGAGGGATGGCAGTAGAGATCGAGAGTCGGCAATTCTTCTTACATCACGAAATGTACATAGCCTAATATTACTTTTCACTTCCTCAATGCAAGTAACAAAAATTAGATTTTTAAAAATATCCCACATAAGTGGTGAATACTTCGAGTTTCAGTACTCTTTTATTTGATGCTTTGAAAGCAGTTCAAGACAAATACTACTTATATGCGATTGCTGTTAACATAACACTACATGTATTAGACAAGAATAAGCATATCTGCATGAAAAGAGTACAAGGTCATAACGGCGCATAAGTGACCGAGAGAGCTGATAACTTGCCAATGAATTTGCAACCTCCCCCGACTCTTAATATATGGCAAGTGTCCTATGTCATATGTTAAAAAGGAACTGGAAACGTATACAGAGAATATATGGAATAATCTTTAGTCAACTAGCTCAAAAGGTCAGCTTATAAGGAATTCGTTCCGAAGATTCATGATATATTGAAAACACATGACCATATGTTAACACGGTTCATGTTAGGACACGGAAAATTTGGATGATATTTTGAGAGGTTTAGAATCAATATCCAGAAGCCCTACACTTGTACTTGCGAAATGCCACAAACTGTTTATTATTTGACTGTCTCATTTTTTAAATAAGTAGATATGAATTAGTAATTCACTTAAATATGCGTGACATACAATATCAAGTACTTTTTTATGCTTTGTTTCAAAAAAAGTTGCTTTTATGAGTTTGCTAAATTTCTTCATTTTATTTACAAGTCGTCCCAGTTTTAAGTTTTAGATGTTATTTTATGTATTTATCTATTTTTTAAAATCTATATCCCTAATATACCATGTGTGAAATAGGGCTTGTACTTGGATAATGAATAATAAGGATTTAGAAAAAAAACAATATAACAACAGAAGATATAAATAATAGAGAAGGCTTTCGGGAAAAAGTATTGAAAATAGAAGGATTCCAAGGTAGGAAAGTAAAAAAGACTGGTTCAAAGTGGTCTGAAGACAGAAAGAAGAAACATAGTGAACAGATGAAAGCGTACTGGAAGAAAAGGAAAGAACAAAGAAAAATTGAAATTGGCACGTGGTCCTCTGGTGGCCCATTCGAAAGAATAATAATAATAATAATAATAATAATAATAATAATAATAATAATAATAATAATAATAATAATAATAATAATAATAATATTAAAGATGAGAAACTGTGAAATGAACCTATTTTCTTCCTTTTTTCTTACTTACTTTCCTAGAAACAATGCAATAACGGTATAATTACTATAGTGGAAATGGAAAAGCATTATTTGCGACACCAATTACACGTGAAATGAACTGCAACTACAGCCTCCTGCAGAGATGATCCAAAAGAATGTTACAGTGGTCAGTGTTATTAGGACTGCCTATCCGAGGCGATAAAGGTTTGCTCAGTACATCCAGAAGGACGTGAGCTTGATTCCCGACAGTGAAGGCGAAAATTAAGAAAATTTTATAGAATGTCCTTACTACAAACGTGATTCACGTATTTCTTACAGAACAGAATAGAAGTAAAAGAATTTATGCTCACAAATGTGAATTTGCTAGTTTTCTTCCAGACACCCGATATATTCGCCAAGCGAGATGGCTGCGTAGTTCGGGTCAAACAGCTGTGCGATGGCATTCGGCAAATGGTGTATGGGTGAATTCTCGACCACTTGCAGCCCTCAAGATAGTTTTCCGTGGTATTCCATTTGCACACCAGGCAAATGCCGCTTTGTACCTTAATTAAGGACACGTCTGCTTCCTTTTTAGTCGTAGTCGTTTCTCAAGATTGTGTCGCTGAAAACTCTCCTTGAGTCAGTACGACACTGAGCCATTAGCAAAAATGAAATTAGACTAAATTAAATGACAAATTAAAAGCCCAAAAACATCCACTGACCACAATTCAAAGCGTGAGAACGAAGAATGAATGGGTGGATGGATATGAATTTGAAACGATCAGTGGAACCGACCCACAGTGCCTCACATGCACAGAAGCTGGCGTAGAACACTCACCAAGGGACTGCGTCTATAGCACAATACTGAACAGATGATGCTTGTTGTCGAAAGGGGTCCAAAATCCCTGTCAGCGGCCCCTCACAATGGTCCTTAACGCTAGGAAAGTAGAACCATGGTATTTGTCACGTTGCGGTACTAATCAAGAGTAGCGTAGACTCGCGGTATTCCACACATTATGGTACTACTCACAGGTAATGAAATTCGCACATGTATTACAGACCTATGCTGTTTCGCACATTGCAGCGCCATTTACAGGCAACGCAAACCTATGGTGTTCATCATATAAGTGTACTAATAACCACAATGACTCGCGCTACCCTGTGGTGTTCCTCAGATAGTGGGTACTAATAATACGCAAGCCAGAATCATGGGTTCCCTCATCCTATAGTGTCGCCCATATAGTGCTACTAATCACAAACCTATTTGGTACCCAATATAGTGGTACTACGTGCAAGTAAAAGTGACCCATGGTGTTCCCCGCGTGGTGTTACTAATCACAAGTAGTTTCATGGTTCTAATACAGTCATCCCTTGGTCGTCTCTAACGACAGGCAGGGGATACCGTGGGTGTATTCTTCGTCTGCGTCCCCCACCCACAGAGGGGTTGTGTGTTCGGTCCGCAAGATGTATTTTATTTCCTTCAAGTCCGCCGGCAAGCCTATTAGGAACCCCCTATCCGCCACCTGGGACGCGCAACGTGGGAGTATCACCTCTCCCCCTGCTACGCCAGCGTAGTGGGTTCGTGAGAGATACCTGGCCCCAAGATTCATTCATCCTGCACCAAAAATGAGTACTCTGCCAAGTTAATTCCAGGGGTTATGAATTTCATGTTGTTGGTCCGTATTGAACTGAGAATAACATATGAATTATAACACAGTAGAGATTTCCACCTATTCAATACTAAGATTGAAGATTAGTATTGAATAGGTGGAAATCTCTACTGTGTTATATAATTCATATGTTAATTCCAGGGGGTAAATCAGCTAGGCAGAGAGTTAGCCACTCTACACCACTTAGTACCGGGGTCACTTCCACGCATCCACTCACTCCCATGTCCCGTAAGGAGATCGTTTTGAAAGATCTGAAACTGGTCAACGTCGTGTATATAGCGAGATGGTACATTAAGTAACGTTCAGAAACATTCACAGTACTCATACTTAGAATGCGTTTGGTACAAACTCGTTTTACTTCTAGAATGCAGAACAGAAAGGGAGAAAATGAAGTGTGCTCAGTAAAGATGAATTTATAAGTTTCCTGCCAGACAGCTAAAATAAAAGTCCTCTATCGCTGTAATTCTACTTTGCACAGAAGATATCACTTCATTTATTCGTTCAACACTCTGACATAAAGGAAAGGACATCGTAAAGTTCTAGAGATCATAGAACATATCCATCATAATTTTCAATATCGTCTATTTTATTACGCAATAAACTCTGACTGTAATACTTTGACATACTTACAGGAACCGACAATCAATAAGTCTGGATTTGAAAGGCTTCCTGCTACATAACAATTCCGTGAAGAAATAACATTGCTATATCTTTCTAACTTGATATGCTTGTCACAGAAATATAATCTTGATATAGGAATGAAACAAAATTATTGAAACTTGAGCTCTCGGTCACTGGTTCAAAAAGAAAATAAATAGATCAAGGAAAAATAACTTTAAGCAACGAACCCTGCAGACCAAACCATAACACTGGCATGCCGATAAGCGAATGAACAATATTATCTGAGGCAGCAATGGACGACACTTAATAATAATAATAATAATAATAATAATAATAATAATAATAATAATAATAATAATAATAATAAGAAGAAGAAGAAGAAGAAGAAGAAGAAGAAGAAGAAGAAGAAGAAGAAGAAGAATGCATCTTCATTGTAGACTTTTATACCTTTCAAAGTTCAGCAGTGTGCAAGCCTCTGTGATTTTACTAAACTCCGCCAAAATTTTCTATTTGTAACTAGCTCTGTGGCCTCCTTTAGTTCTATACCTCTTATCTTTAAATCATTAGAATGCGAGTCTAACCATCGTCGTTTTGGTCTTCTTCTAATTCTCTTGCCCTTCATGACCGAGTCCAGTATTTCCCTAGGTAAGCGATCTTCCTTCACGAGATGCCACCATGGAGCCGGTTTATGTGCACAGATTCATCATTCGAGTTCATTACAAACTCGGTCTCTATCTCCGCATTCCGAGTACCCTGTGGCCATTGTTCCCACCTGTTTATAACAGCGATCATTCTCGCCATTTTCATGTCTGTTACTTCTAACTTATGAATAAGATTCTTTTATTTTGTTTTCTACAAGTTGCTTTTACGTCGCACCGACACACATTAGGACAGGGCTAGGAGTGGGGTGATGATGATGATGATGATGATGATGATGATGATGTCGTGGTTTAAAGGGGCCTAAGAGCTTGGTCATCGGCCCCTAATAGTACGAGGTGCTACGAAATGAAAATTAAAACTTCAAAATGTATCCACTGACTAGAATCTAAAGCGAATTATGATTAAAATTAATCGTGAAAGCAAAACAATCAGTGGATCCAATTCAAAATGTCTTAATTACTGGGATGATGCTTATTATCGAAAGGGGTCCAAAATACAGGTCACCGGCCCCTCATAATGGTACTAGTCAATGGTAAAACAGGACCACGGTGTTCCTCCTATAGTGGTACTAATCACACGTAACGCAGACTCATGGTTTTCCTTGCATGGTGCTTCTAATCATAGATAATGCAGACTCATGGTATGTCACACACAATGGCACCACTCACAGGTAATATACCCATGGTGTTCCACACATATGGTACTTACCACGGGCGACGCACAAACCCGCGGTGTTCCTCACATAGTCGTACTAACCACAGGCAACGTAGACCCATGGTGTTCCTCATTTAGTGGTCCTACTCGCAGGTAACGCAGACCCATTCTGAACAGAGTGAAACCAACGCATTCGAGCGCAGTACTCGGCACCTACTCTCGTTGGACGCCCGCTTCCCCGCCACGGTGGAATGCTCGCGATGGTACCAATCACAGGCAACGTCCAGATCCATGGTGTGCCGCACATAATGGCAACGTAGGTAACGTAGCCCCTTGGTATTCCTCACATGGTGGTACTGATCGCAAGTAACGGCGACCCATGGTGTTCCTAACGTAATGGTACTAATCACAACTAGTCTTATTGTTCTAATTTCATCATTTCTTGGTCGTTTCTTATAGTCGCCTCTTACGACAGGCAGGGGATACCGTGGGTGTATTCTTCGTCTCCGACCCCCACCAATAGGGGGTAGGAGGGGGAAGTAAGCGTCCGTGGCCTTAAAGTACAGCCCAAGCATTTGCCTGGTGTGGAAATGTGAAACCACGTAAAACCATCTTTAGGGCTGCCGGCAGTGGGGTTAGAATCCACTATCTTCCGAATGCAAGCTGACGACTACGTGATCCAAGCCTCACTCTCACTTGCTCGGTTTATTATTATTATTATTATTATTATTATTATTATTATTATTATTATTATTATTAAGATAGTTACTCACAAATTGTAAAATCTTTTCTTAAACAGAATGTTTCGGCACTTCGGAGTCTTTTCAAAGCAACAGCATTTGAGAAATAAGCTAAGGTATTCCTCGGCTCCGTGTGGATATGAACATTTCGCACGCCATCCTCACCGCTAACCCAGAGGTTATTATTCATACCTGTAAGAGATTTCACGCTGTTCTTGGAGCGGCGAGGTGCATGCCAACTCTCAAGATCCCCTGGGGTCTCCACGTCAAGTGTTCAACACCACTCTGTCCTTGACTGCTGCATTGCTCACCGAATTTCTGTTTATTATAGCGACGTGTGGTGAATGGTGATAGAGTGCAAGTAACATTCTCAAGATAAGGGTATGTTTACACCACCAGGGACGAGGGAGGGATTACAACTAAGCTGAGGACATTTAGGCAGCCTAAATACGCATTAAACGGTTAAATTTAAAACACAGTACATACTTAAAATATGCAAAAAGCAAAGTCACCTCCGTACAGGCCATGAAGGCCCTTGGAGGAGTGGAATGTAAAGGCTTCCACCATTGTTAACCTCGTCACGTGATGGGGTAGAGTGGTTAGCTCTACGCCCGGCCGCCTTTGCCCCCAGGAATTAACCTGGTACTCAGTTTTGGTGTAGGCTGAGTGAACCTCAGGGCCATATGCACCTCCGGAAGTGGAAATCTCGTTTCTTAAATTTTACGACTTCCTGACTGGGATTCGAACCCACGTCCTTCCGGGCGAACCGAGAACGCCTTTACCGCCTCGGCCAGGCAGCCCATAATTAAAATATGCACCATCAATATTTTAAAATGTATATCAAATTCTTCCTCTTCTACTACTACTACTACTTATTATTATTATTATTATTATTATTATTATTATTATTATTATTATTCATCCCCCCCGGTCGCGGTGCAAACTGTGATGCATTTGTGAGTTTGGATCGTTTATCAACAAGCTGCCCTTCCAGACACCACCCCTATGTAGAGTAACACGTTCAGCATTACGTGTTGTGTTGTGTTGGGAAAAACGTACAGTTACAGAGTTAGAAGAATTAACCAGATGCAGTATAAATCCCCGACCCAGTCTGGAATCGAACCCGGAACCTTTTGAACGGAAAGATTCAAAGAGGTGGAGTACACAATATGTAGCCCACCAGGGTGCCGAGTATTGGATTTTGAAATGTTCATGAAGTTATTGTGAAGAAAATTTGTTTATATATTTATTTTTGTGAATTATTCACAAAATAATAAGTTATTTGACAAAATTCGCTGCATTGTTTTGTGTGTTAAGTTTTATTCGTCTTCAGGCAGGATGACGTTCTTCTGTCTGTTCATGTGACGACAGCGTTAATCAGTGAGAAACTCGAATTAGTGGAAAAAATTATCACAGCCGTGAAAGATGGTTTTCCGTGGTTGCCCATTTTCAGACCAGAAAGATGTTGGGGCAGTACATTAATTAAGGCCACGGCCAATTCCTTCCCACTCCTAGCCTTTTCCTGTCCCATCGTCACCGTAAGACCTATCTGTGTATGTGCGACGTAAAGCCGATTGTAAAAATAAAATTTAAAAGAAAATTAAACAAACAGAGTTAAAATTCTCTACTCGTCCGGGGATCGAACTTGGGGCCTCGTGGACCAAAACCCAGCACGCTAATCAACTAGACACGAAACCGGACTATTGCTAAACGAGTTACCACCATTGTTCTATAATATTTTGACAATTGCTAACAATTAAGCAAATGGAAATTTAAATGTGCAACTAAAATGAAGTGAAAATGTTAACTTGCGTGTTTTCTGTAGTTACAACGCGCGATACAGTAAGTAACTCCAGCGGTTGTACCTAGCACAGTCTACAACTTCTCTTTTTTTTTTTTTTTTTTCTTCTTGGATGCATACGAGGTTTTGAGTGAGGTACTCCGAAATTTACTTAAGATTAACATAACATGCAGGGGTTTAGACTAGTTTTTACGGCCGTATGACCTTTCTGACGCCAATCTATTAGCGAGGTGGTATCAAACATTTCCATCCCATTCCTATGCGGATGTATTTCTGCGGTAGTTGTGTGGTGTGTTGCATGTAGATGGAGAGTTCTGCATTAAGAGGAACCCATACGCTCAGTCACCGAGCCAAGGGAATTAATCAGAAGCAACTAAAATACCAGGCGTGGTCGGATATCCAACTCTGGATTCGTTGAACCTAAGAACTGGGCGAGTTGGCTGTGCGGTTAGGGGCGCGCAGCTGTGAGCTTTCATCCGGGAGATAGTGGTTAAGGCCTCGGCCGCTTCCTTCCCATTCCTATCCCATCGTTGCCATAAGACCTATCTGTGTCGGTGCGACGTAAGGCAAAATTGTAATAATAATAATAATAATAATAATAATAATAATAATAATAATAATAATAATAATAAACCTAACCCTGCTACGGCGACCATTCAAGTAAGGCGCCAACGTAATCTAACTCCATGGCACTACAGCCCTGAAGGGCCTTGGCCTACCAAGCGACCGCTGCTCAGTTCGAAGGCCTGCAGATTACGAGGTGTCGTATAGTCAGTACGACGAATCTTCTCGCTCGTTATTCTTGGTTTTCTAGACCGGGGCCGCAATTTCAACGTAAGATAGCTCCTCAATTCTAAACACGTAGGCTGAGTGGACCTCGAACCAGCCCTGAGATCCAGGGAAAAATCCCTGACCTGGCCGGGAATCGCATCCGGGGCCTCCGGGCAGGAGGCAGGCACGCTATCTTTACACCACGGGGCCGGCGCGCCAATATCATGAAGAAGTTTATTTCAAAATCCAAAATTTTACAGGAGAGAAGAAAAATGTTCAGAGTGTAAATGTTCAATTAAAAACTTATTTTACCACTTTTATTGTGTTTAAACAGATAGGTATTTCTGTTAAAACATTGGAAGTTTAAGAAATATTTAAGAAACAGGATGGATTTGGTTCTTCTTGGCACTGAAACTCTAAATACTTCCCTCTGAAATTCATAAATTTCACTGCCGTCATAAGGACACTGTATTCATATATACAATGATAACATTTAAGTTATTTACTGTACCGGGCGGTACACCTCTACTCTGTTTATTTAAAAGTTGCGCCAGTTGAAACTCCTCTTCTGGAGGAAGGTTGAACTTTATCTATTCTATTAATTCTCTACTTTCTCAGAAGATGTCACCACGTGGAAAATTTTGAGTTTTTGAACTGTGTCACTTTTGATGTGTTCTTGTTTCGCTTGAAGTAAGAAGTGTGAACTTTCTCTTCTAGAGGACACTACTGAAGATCAACAATAGTGCGACCTAGTGCGGAGTTAAAGAACTATTTTGTTGGAGAAATTTTTATTTCAAGAGTTTGTTCTTTGTTAAATTTCCTTCTGTCATGGTTTAAGTTGGCCGTATACCCCTCTTTTTCCCCTTATTTTGGATCTAGCCAATCCCGAATTTCTTTAATTAATTTTCCACCAATAATGTGTTTCTTCTTCCTCTATGTAGGGGTTTCTTTTCCCGAACCAATAAAGATTTTGTGGGAGGGTGTTTTATTTCCCCTAACGCCTAGAATCTTCCGCGAGAGGATATAAACTGCTGATTTTGGGGTCTCCGGGCCATTTCTGTTCCATCTTTCAGTGTATTAAGTACATAGCAGGAGGCGGGAAGCGCCTCTTTCTTCGGCGGCGTCTACAACAAGGTAATGGCCAAGTAATAACTTCTTTCTTTGCTTGCTCAGCAGTTTAATCTTCGGGGCGGGTTCTAGGCCTTCCACCATGTAACCTTCCTTTAAAATGTAAAGACTACTGGTACCTATCCTATCTTCTAAACCACATATTGGGATAGAGAGTGCTAACCCTCTCGAGTTCCTACTCATATTGTTTTGAGGTGGACTTATTTTTCAAACCAATTCTTCCGTGATGTAATGTAAATTGTTATTTTCTGAAGTCACCTCTGTAGTATGGGATTAGCCCTTGCGTTAGCGGCCCAGAGCCAGATTAGGTTTTAAAAACAAAGTGTATTAGGAGTGCAAGTTCGCCTCCTCTCAAATTGTTATTTTAGAGGTCATGTAATCAACCTTCTTTTCATGTAATAGACCTCCGTAGTTTGGGTATTTTACCCCTGTAAATACGTCCTTAGAGGACAGCTCGAAGGTAGAGTTTGGTGTGGCCTTTGAGAGGCTTAAATTTTGAGAGCGGATCGCTCTTTTGAAATGGAGTGTCATATGCCTCGTGGAGGCTTTTCTGTGTAATTCGGAGCCAGGGGCTCCTAGGGATGAACGGGGTTTTCTGCCCCTCTGTTAAAACTTGTGTTTGTGGTAAAACTGAGCTGATCGCTGAAGTTAGGGCGTGAAGCCCAAAACCTGTAAATTTTGTAACTCCCCTTGTTTTGCTACATTGTACCTGCCATGTCTGTTATTGCTTTGTTTTTGAAAAGAAAATATAACCTTGTTAAATTTTAAATTAATTTTACCTGCACTATAATTTCGTAGCTTGAAACCCATTCACACCCGCACCTTCTTTCACCTCTACCTACCACGGATATCTCCGTAACAAGTGGTAGCAGAGCGTGGTTGAATGGGTCTCAATTTAGCCCCTTTTGACGGCTAAACATTGCTTTGATTCGAACTCTAACAATTTTCTTAGTTGCTGGAATTTTTGAGTTTTTCAAAATTGTTCTGTCATCATGCCCGGCCCTCGCGATGTTCTCCTCCTTAACTACTTGCGTAAAGAGGAGTTGATATATGAGTTAACTATCAGAAACGTTCAATCTGGAGGCACGGTTGCAATAGATACTAACAAGCTTAGAGAGTCCCTTGATTTGCCCATTTCCATCCCCAATTTGGGAGAGAAAGAAATTGATGACTCTCTTTCCACGATTGTCGAGAATATTACTGGGCTAGCATCGGTAGTCAGCTTTTTTGATGAAAACGATCCGTCTCCTAATCAAATTAAGCGTGTGCAAGGCAGGCTGTATCACTTTGCAAATAGAGTTAATGATCTGTTGTCTCTAAAGGTGAATGACGTCCAGAGGAAGGACGCTAATACGCTCCTTGAAACTATTTCTGAATTGTCTAATAAGGTCACTCAATTGCTAACCGGCGAAGTTCCTCCCAAAACTGATCAACCCGCCACGGTGAATGTAGGTAACGAGGAAGAGCCTCCTCAGGGAGAAGTCAATAGGATAACCGTTGCTGCTCAAACTATCTCTGCCCCATCGAACAACGAATCTGAACGCCGTGCGTCATTGAGTAACATCCGCTCTGAATTAACTTCTTTGCCATTGAAACCTTTAACGACTATGTCACCTGGGTTCAGCAGCTTGCCTCATCCGTTGGCAATGTTGCTTAGAGGTATCTCTAAGTTTTCCGTCAACACCACCAGTGACGTAATTTCATTTTTAAGATTTCTAGTGGAATTTCAGGATCATGCCCTTGTGTTTTCTCTTTCCCCATGTCAAATTTTGCAAATTATCTATCCTTATGCTATTGGTGTTCTATCTGACAAAATAGTTAGAGCCATTGCCGAGCAATCTTCTATTGAGGATTTCCATGCCCATTTGCTAGCTAACTTCATCCCGGCTAGGGCCAGGTCCTCCCTTATTCAGAAATACTATTATCGGGTACAGCGCTTGGATGAAAACCTGGCAGACTTCATCCAAGATATTAAGTTTTATACTAGGGTGTTTGCTCTCCACTTCCCTGAGGATCAGATCGTGCAAGCTATTGTCGAAGGGATTTCACCACCCTACAGGTCATATTTGTGTTTCGCGGCGTGCCCGCAAACCTTCTCTGAACTGGAAGCATTAGCCGTCTCTGCGGAAGGAGTTAGGTATGCCGATTCCTTGCGTGTGGCGAAAGAACCCCCGCCTTCCTTTAGTAGCACTCGGCCTCCACCTCGCCGACCAGTCAATCCCCGTAAATGTTATGCTTGTGGGTCGCCTGACCATCTGCGGAATAAGTGTCCTCTGATCAAGTCAAGTGGGACAAGGAATGGAGCAGGGTCATCACAAGGCTGTTTTAAGTGTGGGGCCTTCTCACATATCGCCAAGAATTGCCCAAACTCAAATAGCACCCCCTCCTGCTCAACTTCTGGTGCAAATTCCAGCTATGCCAATAATAAAAAGTGACTAGTGGCGTCGGCTGAGCCGACTAATCCATATTCCCGAGACTCAGCCCCTAGTAAACAGGTTGTAAATGCAGGGAACGACCAGCCTTCAAATTCATCTTTTGAATGCCCTAAAGAGTGTCTTAGGATTGCGGCGGATACCCCCGCACCTGTTCCTTTTCTTAAGATTGAGTTAAATAACGAGCCTATAACAGCTCTCTTAGATTCAGGCAGTGTTTGTTCCATTATTTCGGCTGATTGGTATTCTAAATTGAAATCGGTTTGTAAACTCCCTGACTATGACTCATCTCCTGTTAAATATGTTTCGGCTAATTCATCTCCATTAGAAATTCTAGGTTCCTTACATGTCAAAATTCGGGTTTTTAAGTTTACATGGAAGATCAAATTGTTTGTGGCCAAGCGTTTGTCTTGCCCCATCATATTGGGAGCGGACTTCATTTCTCACACTGGTCTTGTGCTCGATCTCCAGAGTAGGTCGTGCACATTCAAATTTGCGTCCAATTGTAGAATTCCCTTGTTAAAGTGTAATTCTGTATCATGTTCATCTAGTTCGCCTACCCAGGATGAGATGTTGTTAGACCTTAGACATCTACCTGAGGAGCAGGCTGATAGTATTCGGAAACTGTGTCAGTCGTTTCCCGAGGTGTTCTCTGATACTCTTGGTGTTACTGACCTTATTGAATACAAAATCGAGGTCACGGATTCGATTCCTGTTCGCTTTCCACCGTATAGACTATCTCCACCTAAAATGAAGGCTCTGAAAGAAATCATCGATCAGATGTTGAAGGATGGTATTATTAGGCCCTCTAAGTCAGCGTATTCTTCGCCTATCTTTCTAGTCCCGAAACCCCAAGGAGGCTTCAGGCCTGTCATTGATTACAGGGCTCTCAATCGGAAGGTGGTGTTGCAATCTGTGCCCCTTCCCGACCTTCATTCTTGCTTTTCATGGTTTCGTAAGGCCAAGTTCTTCACCATCTTGGACTTGAATCAGGCCTATAATCAAATTCCCCTTGCCGAAGAGTCTAAACATCTTACTGCGTTTGCCACGGACTGGAATTTATACGAATACAACCGCGTGCCTTTCGGGCTCCCCACGGGGGCAGCTGTGCTCACTAGGCTACTAGATAGGGTCTTCTCCGACATCAAATTTGAGTACTTATATCACTACTTGGATGATGTCGTCGTATTTTCCGAGACTTTTGAAGAACATCTAGATCATCTGCGAGAAGTTCTGAATCGCCTTCGTAAGGCTGGGTTAACTGTCAAGTTGTCCAAGGTTGCCTTTGCTAAGCCCTCTATGTCATTCCTAGGGCATATTGTGTCACCCGATGGGGTAGCTGTCGATCATTCTAGAACACAGGCCATCCGTGATTTTAAACCTCCTAAGGACATCAAAGGTATCGCTAGATTCATTGGTATGGTGAATTTCTTCAGGAAGTTTATTCCTAACTTTGCTAATAGAGCGGCGCCCTTAAACCTTCTTCGTAGGAAAGGCATCAAATTCGAGTGGGGACCTTCTCAACAAGCCGCTTTCGAAGATCTGAAATTAGCTCTCTGTAATGCCCCTGTACTCGCTATGCCTGATTTCTCGAAGAAATTCATCGTCCAAACCGACGCATCGTCGTCAGCAGTAGCTGCAGTTCTTCTTCAAGAAACTGAACTAGGGAGGCGACCCATCGCCTATGCGTCTAGGACATTGTCAGCTCAAGAAGCAAAGTACTCCATATATGAGCTTGAAGGTTTGGCAGTCTTATTCGCCTTAGAAAAGTTCCGTCTCTATCTGGAACACGTCAAATTCGATCTGGAGACAGATAATCAAGCCTTAAGCTGGGTCTTAGGTAGGCCGCGTCGTACAGGTCGTATAGCCCGTTGGGCCATCCGTATTTCTGCCTTCCAATTCGATGTACGGCATATCAGAGGTACTGAAAATGTTGTTGCCGATGGACTCAGCCGTATGTTTCATAACGACGTAGAGACCCACGAACCGGTCGACAGTTCATCACCTTCCGAGTCCATACTATCTGGTGTTAATGCCATCTTAACAGATGCTCCCATGCTTTTTAGGGATATTGAGAAATACCAACGTGAAGATCCGACGCTGGCTCCGATAATGGAAACCCTTTCTTCTGGGGAACATGCTGTCCCTTATGTTCTGAGGAATGGTGTTCTATGTTGCCCTTCGAGGCATGATAAGTTGATGAAAGTTGTTGTTCCAGCGGTTCTTGTACCTATGATCTTCAAATACTATCATGAGACCCCATTGGGGGGGCATCTTGGAATCTTTAAAACTCGTGAAAAGATTCGTGAAATGTTCATATGGAAAGGTATGGACGGTGAAATTCGGGAACTTGTAAAAGCTTGTAAATCTTGTTTGATCAGTAAACCCACCATGTCCACTAAAGTAGGCCTTTTGTCTTCTCATCAAGCGTCGCGCCCCATGGAACGCCTGTATATCGATTATGTGGGACCCTTCCCCCAGTCAAAGGGTAATGCCAACAAGTTCATCTTTGTGTGTGTAGATGGTTTTACAAGATTTTCCTGGTTATTTCCGACTAAGCTGGCTACCGCTCAGTCCACCATTACTTGCCTAAATTCTATTTTTGCTTCTTTTGGTCCGTGTCAATATATTGTATCTGATAATGCTAAGGCTTTTACATCAAATTTATTTCGTAAATTCTGTTTTGACTTGTCCATCTCTCATGTAACTACATCTGCTTATTATCCTCAACCATCTCTGGCTGAACGGGTTAACCGTAATCTCAGGTCCGCACTCATTGCCTATCATCATGAAGATCCTTCCAGGTGGGACACGTCCCTGCATTGGATAGCTTTTGCTTTGAATTCGGCGGTTCATGAATCTCACAAGTTTACTCCAGCTTCTTTAATGTTTAAGTTTGTTCCCAACTCGCCGCTCTCTAACCTCTGGTCTTTGAATGACATTCTACCCGAGACAATAGATCCGGATAACATTAAAGATCTTTGGAAGAAGGCTAAAGCCAATCTTAAAGTGTCTCATGAAAAGGTTAGGGAAAGGTATGATCGTGGACGGAGACCCACCACTTTGAAGGTAGGCGACCAGGTTATGGTCAAAAATTTTGTTCCCGCGGGCAAGCTTGCCCCCAGATTTCATGGGCCTTGTATCATTCTCGATTTTCTTACGCCGGTTACCTTATTGCTAAGTAATCCAGCCACCGAGAGGATATTTAGGGTTCACCTGTCCCAGGTGAAACCGGTGTAATTTCTGTGTTAACTTGCTTCATATTATTTTGAAAGGATACGAAGGTTATATTTTTTTTTGAGTTTCACTTTTAAGGCATTCTGCCCCTTCTATAGGATTTTGTTTCTTATGTAAGCCTTATGTGAAACCTGCCCCGACCCATTAAACTGCCATCCTGTTCTTGCCACGGCCATTACCACGCTCCCGTCTCCTGCTCCACCTTACACTGTGGCTTCATAATAGTAAATACCATGAATATCTGCACGCCGCTGGCCCCTCACTCTCTCTACAAGCCTGTACCCTCAAAGAAAATGATTGTCCAACACAATTCTGCCGCCTAGCTTTAATGTTTCAGCGCCCCCGCAGCCGCGCAGCGCCGTGCAGCAACTGGGGAGGGGGATGGGCCCCCTCCTCTCCAGCGAGGACGACATGTGCACGGCGAGCCGGAGCTCACCTCCCGGCCAAGGCTGATGTGCGGCGCACGACCTGCTACATGCCCGCAGCCTGTATCTGTTCACCGCGGGCGCGGCGTACTTCAACACCTCTGCTCCCCTCATAGTGCGGGCGAGCGGTATCTCAGGGTACTTAAGGGGTCCGAGCGGCCTCCGTTGGACGCAAGCTGCAACGGCCGGTCTGGCCATCCGACTCAATCTACATCAACTACATGGACAGTTACTATAAGAGATAACTACATTTGGGAATTTAACAACAATATTTGGTGGACATTGCAAAATTTTTCTTCACCTTTAAGTATTAAAAGTTTATCTTCAGAAATACAAATTCTACAAACATAAAAACTTTACTGCACCGGCAACAACAAAATTTTGAAATTGCAACCAACCAAATTACTAAAATCTTATAAATGCTTCCGCAATTAATCTTAATATCAACATCAAAACTTGGACCTTATTTTGGAAACAAAGCTTATGTTCTTCTGTGTTACCCCTTGGAGGAACTTTTGGGGGGGGAGGTCTGTACCGGGCGGTACACCTCTACTCTGTTTATTTAAAAGTTGCGCCAGTTGAAACTCCTCTTCTGGAGGAAGGTTGAACTTTATCTATTCTATTAATTCTCTACTTTCTCAGAAGATGTCACCACGTGGAAAATTTTGAGTTTTTGAACTGTGTCACTTTTGATGTGTTCTTGTTTCGCTTGAAGTAAGAAGTGTGAACTTTCTCTTCTAGAGGACACTACTGAAGATCAACAATAGTGCGACCTAGTGCGGAGTTAAAGAACTATTTTGTTGGAGAAATTTTTATTTCAAGAGTTTGTTCTTTGTTAAATTTCCTTCTGTCATGGTTTAAGTTGGCTGTATACCCCTCTTTTTCCCCTTATTTTGGATCTAGCCAATCCCGAATTTCTTTAATTAATTTTCCACCAATAATGTGTTTCTTCTTCCTCTATGTAGGGGTTTCTTTTCCCGAACCAATAAAGATTTTGTGGGAGGGTGTTTTATTTCCCCTAACGCCTAGAATCTTCCGCGAGAGGATATAAACTGCTGATTTTGGGGTCTCCGGGCCATTTCTGTTCCATCTTTCAGTGTATTAAGTACATAGCAGGAGGCGGGAAGCGCCTCTTTCTTCGGCGGCGTCTACAACAAGGTAATGGCCAAGTAATAACTTCTTTCTTTGCTTGCTCAGCAGTTTAATCTTCGGGGCGGGTTCTAGGCCTTCCACCATGTAACCTTCCTTTAAAATGTAAAGACTACTGGTACCTATCCTATCTTCTAAACCACATATTGGGATAGAGAGTGCTAACCCTCTCGAGTTCCTACTCATATTGTTTTGAGGTGGACTTATTTTTCAAACCAATTCTTCCGTGATGTAATGTAAATTGTTATTTTCTGAAGTCACCTCTGTAGTATGGGATTAGCCCTTGCGTTAGCGGCCCAGAGCCAGATTAGGTTTTAAAAACAAAGTGTATTAGGAGTGCAAGTTCGCCTCCTCTCAAATTGTTATTTTAGAGGTCATGTAATCAACCTTCTTTTCATGTAATAGACCTCCGTAGTTTGGGTATTTTACCCCTGTAAATACGTCCTTAGAGGACAGCTCGAAGGTAGAGTTTGGTGTGGCCTTTGAGAGGCTTAAATTTTGAGAGCGGATCGCTCTTTTGAAATGGAGTGTCATATGCCTCGTGGAGGCTTTTCTGTGTAATTCGGAGCCAGGGGCTCCTAGGGATGAACGGGGTTTTCTGCCCCTCTGTTAAAACTTGTGTTTGTGGTAAAACTGAGCTGATCGCTGAAGTTAGGGCGTGAAGCCCAAAACCTGTAAATTTTGTAACTCCCCTTGTTTTGCTACATTGTACCTGCCATGTCTGTTATTGCTTTGTTTTTGAAAAGAAAATATAACCTTGTTAAATTTTAAATTAATTTTACCTGCACTATAATTTCGTAGCTTGAAACCCATTCACACCCGCACCTTCTTTCACCTCTACCTACCACGGATATCTCCGTAACATTTACAATGAAGGCACAGTTTCTGCTGCATGCAATCGTAGCACAAAACAACGTAAATCATCCTCATCCTAGGAGATGACGAGCGGTCAGCAGACCTCGTCATCCGTTGTATTAATGGATAGTGGTCTATTTTATCGTGTATAAAAGTGAGTTTTCAATGTCTTTAAGTTTTATTGTTAACTACGTTTTATTCTATTGACTATGTTTTAGTTTTTGTATTTTAATGAGATTTTTAACTTTTAAGTTGAACGATATATAGATTTCACTTGAGGTCAGTTCCTTATTCTATCGTAATCAATCTTTTGTATCATTTTGTAAGAAAATAAGGCCTTGCGAATTATGTCACTGATTATTTTACTTTAATGATCTTTTTTTGTAATCTCTAAGATCATCTCTTTTTAGTTTCGACTCAGTTAATTTACAACTGTTAGCCTCTTCAGTTCGCCGAAACTAACTTTCAGTAAATAAATTTATATATTACCTGAAAGAGAAAAGAATATGGTAACAATATTACTTAAAAATAAACAAATATTTACTTCTAAATATTTGAGCATAATTTGATATAATTTGATGATGTTCTTTGAAGAAGGAGACATGTCGTTCAATTTAACTAAGCTGTTTCTTCCTTTTCTTCTCCTTCTTAGTATGTTCAGGCCTACCGTCCGGGGTTTTTTGTTCCCTCGGACTCAGCGAGGGATCCCACCTCTACCGCCTCAAGGGCAGTGTCCTGGTGCGTCAGACATCGGGTCGGGGGATAAAACTGGGGAGGAGGACCAGTACCTTGTCCAGGCTGCCTCACCTGCGATGCTGAACAGGGGCCTTGTGGTTGGGGGGGATGGGAAGATTGGAAGGGATAGGGAAGGAAGCGGCCATGGCCTTAAATGGGCTACCATCCCGGTATTCGTCTGGAGGAGAAGTGGGAAACCACGGAAAACCACGTGGAAGGTGGCTGAGTTAAGAATCGAATCCACCTCTACTCAGTTGATCTCCCGAGGCTGAGTGGACCCGTTCCAGCCCTCGTACCACTTTTCAAATTTTTGTAGCAGAGCCGAGAGTCGAACCCCGGCCTCCGGTGGTGGCATTAATCACGCTAACCACTACACTACAGAGGGTTGTTTCTTTTGTAGGTGCAATACTCTTGCCATATGTTTTCTCTTTCTGGTAGTTTATAAATTTATTTACTCAATGTTAGTTTCGGCAGACCGAAGAGCCTCAGTCATAAATTATTTTAAATTCATAATAATTTTTTTCAGTCCCCCTCTGTGGTATAATGGTTAGCATGATTACTGCCAAACCCGGAGCACCAGGTTCGATTCCCGGCTCTGCCACGAAATCTGAAAAGTGGTACGAGGGCTGGAACGAGGTCCACTCAGCCTCGGGAGGTCAACTTAGTAGAGGAGGGTTCGATTCCACCTCAGCCATCCTGGAAATGGTTTTCCTATGTTTCCCACTTCTATCCTAGGCAAATGCCGGGATGGTGCCTAACTTAAGGCCACGGTCGCTTCCTTCCCTCTTCTTTGTTTATCCCCTTGTCTATTTCCGGCCCTGCCATAAATCTGAAAAGTGGTAGGAGGGCTGGAACGGGATCCACTCAGCCCCGGGAGGTAAAACAGAAGAAACGAATGGCGTACGGCTTAAGTGCCGGGAGTTTCCGAGGACAAGTTCGGCTCGTCAGATACAGGTCTTTTGATTTGGCGCCCATAGACAACCTGAGCGTCGTGATGAGGATGAAATGATGATGAAAGCGACACACACACCCGGCCCCCGTGCCTGCGGATTTAACAAACGATGGTTTAAATTCCCGACCCTGCCGGCAATCAAACCCGAGACTCCTGTGACCAAAGGCCAGCACGCTAACGATGGAGCCGGACGTCTCGGGAAGCCAAGTGAGTAGAGGGGGTTCGATTCCCACCACAGCCATCCTCGAAATAATTCTCCGTGGTTTCCCACTTCTCCTCCAAGCAAATGCCAGGATGGTACCTAACTTACGACCACTTCCTTCCCTCTGTCTTGTCTATCCCTTTCTATCTTGCCATTCTCCCACAAGGCCCCTGTTCAGCACACCAGGTGAGGCAGCATGGACGAAGTATTGGTGCTCCTCCACAGTTGTATTCCACCGACCCCAAGTCTCACGATCCAGGACATTGACCTGGATGTCGTAGAAGTGGAATCCCTCGCTGAGTTCGAGGGAAAAACCAACCCTGGACGGAAAACGGATCAAGGAAAAAGAATGACTAGTATCCTTATTGGTCCAATCTTCTCCTTACAACGGTACATCTGCTGAATGAGAGCCACGTACGATCTTAATTCCTCGGAGTTGCCTCTTTACATGATCACCCACGCCATGTTATCGCTAGCTGTAATTATATTCGCTACTCTGATGTTATCATAACCACTTTACACCCATGGACGTGGAACATATAATTTGGGTGCGATTCTTTAATTAAAACGAAGAAGCAACAAGATCTGGTAAGTTAGAAATTCGACCTTCGGACTTCGCAACTTTTCAGTGCAAACGACAATTACCCCAGTGTTTACCTGCCTCATTAACGGTTCACAAAATGGCTCCAACAACTCCCATTTCCATACGAATACTTCAACTAGATGAGAGAAATTTACATATTTATGATGAATAAGGAGATAATTGACACCTTATAGCAGGTTAAAAAGTGATGCATTCATAAGCTTTCATGGCAGTTTGTGTACAGTCCACTGGAGAATTGCTATCTAACTTTACATCATAAATACTTTCCTCTTATCACATCAATAATCGCTCGTTATCTTGTCGGATGTAAAGCAGGTTATCAAACAAGCTTCTGGCAAGGAATAAACCATAAATTTGGTTCTGGAAACAACTCTCATATGAACATATTCTGCAGCAGAACCCAATCATCAGTTATTTAGTAAAGTCAGGCTGTGTCGCTCATACTACCGCTTGCCTTCTGAGCCCAAGTTGGCGGGTTCGATACCGGGCCAGTCCGGTGTTATCCGAACGTGCTCAGATACGCCAGTCTCGTGTCAGTAGAATAGAATCATTATTTTATCGTTAAAAAAGGTTTTATTTCTAATTCACACAGTCGATCACATATTAAAATACCAGTTGCTTTTTTATTTTTTTCCCTAGTGGTTTAACGTCGCACTCACACATCGAAGGGTTTCGGCGACGCAAGGATGAGAAATGTCCAAGATGGGAAGGAAGCGTCCGTGGCCTTACTTAACGTACAGTCCCAGCATTTGCCTGGTGTGAAAATGGAAAGCCATCTTCAGGACTGCCGACGGTGGGATTCGAATCTGCCATCTCTCGCATGCCAGAATGTTTTACTATGATGCAAACAGATCACTGCCTTTTTTCAAGTTGCTTTACGCCACACCGACGCAGATAGGTCTTATGGCGACGATGGGATAGGAAAGGCCTAGGAGTGGGAAGGAAGCGGCCGTGGCCTTAAGGAACCGCCGCAGAATTTGCCTCGTGTGTAAACGGAAAAAAATGTAAAACCATATGCAGAGCTACCGACATAGGGGTTCAAGTCCACTGTTTCCTGGATGCAAGCTCACAGCTGCGCGCCCGTAACCGCACGGCCAACTCGTTCGGTACAGATTACTGTAATTCCTTACTCTAGGAATATATCAATGCTAAGTATGGTCTACACGTTATTGAATTGTTTTGAAACTCCTGAACTACCAGATACCAGGATAGGGACATTAAAACCCGCATCCGGTCTGAGAGGTCTCCATAAACATTGATTATTAAAATTAGGAAAAGGTATTTTATATATTTTCATGACTTCTTGACCAGTAGATCTACTTCAGTGAATTGCCACAAGTACAAACCGAAGGTTTAAAAAGTTAAGTAGTAATGTTGAATGTGCAACATCACCTTTTTACCGGCCCTGAATACAGTTTAAGGTATAACTTGTGAATGATGAATCAGTCATTTTGTACGGCTCAGTCAGCCGACTTTTAACGGCATTTCCAGTTACTGTATGCGATGTATGTCTCTAATAATCATCATCTGGATGAACTTTAGTGAGCCTTTGACAGCCCTTATTTCGTGTGAACTATGCGACTATTTGAACTGGGTTCCCCTTGATGGACGTCATGGTGGTTGTGATTATTGTTTTAAGAGGATGTATAAATTGGCACCATCTCCCTTAACAGAAATTGGAGGAAAAATGGAAGATGTCCGGTACTTCGAAGAATGATGTGTCGGCAAAAGAATGGGGAAGAACCATGAAGGGCGCAAAACGAAAGATTCCCTAAACCTCTTAAATCTAATACCGTAGAGATTGGGGATCAAGGGAGGTTGACTAGGAAATTTAAGCGTGAGGAGTTTGACTCAATTACAAGCAACGCTACACTCACCTAGGAGACCAATGGACGCCGACTCAGGCTCCCGCGTAGAGTCCCCAAGCGTTGGGACATGTAGGGCATGCCGTGGATATATTCTATCACACAGGGTTGAATTTAAAACAAGAATAATATTTCAGCATTTACGGTTGCGTCTCAAAACACACTGATCCCAGAATACACGAAGTAAAATTCGTAGACAATTATTTCAAAGCACACGACTACAAACTAGATTCTAAATAAACAATATACTGAGTTCTAAAACCGATTTCGAAGAGCAGGTGCCTGCTTGAAGGCAGTGACCGCGGGAGAGTCCACACTTTTATATAGTTGATACATTATACTAAATAATTAGCCAAAATCTGGGGTATTATTATTATTATTATTATTATTATTATTATTATTATTATTATTATTATTATTATTATTATTATTACAGTACTCCTTATTAGCCTAATGGTGTGTCACAAAAAAGTGACCCCGCTCTACAGGGGCACACTTCTTTCGAACATCTCCATGCTTAGAGGCATGATTTTTTCGCATTAATTTATGTTCGATTTCGCGAAAAGGAAACACATTTTCGCGTTATTTCTCGAAATACGGCTGACCCCATCGCTTTAATTTCGCGTTAATCATTTCCTAAAATTATTCATTAATATTTAATTTGTGAGATTTGTGAATTATTTATGTGGAAGATAGATAAATAAATATAAACAATATTTATAATCATTCATTATGCCTTATCGAATCTTGATTAGGGCTATCATATAGATGACATAACAAATTACCCTTTCAACCTACATGGAGTCCAACTCGTTGGCTGAATGGTCAGCGTACTGGCCTTCGTTTCAGAGCGTCCCCGGTTCGATTCCTGGCAGGGTCGGGGATTTTAAACTTAATTGGTTAATTCCAATGGCTCGGGGGCTCTCATCTTCACAGACATGCAGGTCGCCTAATAGGCCATCTACGAGAAAAAGACCTTCACCACGCCTCTCCGGAGGCCAAAAGGCATTATTATAACCTACATGGACGTAGCTTTCACCCTATATGGACATATTATTAATGGATTTTATAGATTATTAACATCAAGAGATACTTTTGTCGAAATGAGAAATCCTCATTCTGTTTCCCTTCACACACGCAATATTGGAATACAATTTCAAGATCGTTAATTTACATGAATTTTGCTCATTTGCGCTTTTATCGCAAAATAAGTAAATTTCGCTTTAAACTGTCCTTGTCGCTTTAATTAGCTCTAATTCGCGAAAATAAAATCACTGATTTCTTAACCAGAATCATACGAATCGTAAAGATATCTTCAAATCGCTTCAAAATATTTCTTGTCGAGCTCATCGTTAATGCGAAAAAATCATGCCTCTATCCATGCTATTCATTCCTGACCTGTTAGATCAATCGGTTTTTTCAGTAATTTGTCACTAAATACGACGTTCCCATACCAATAAAACTAGTAATATTCGTGTACTATATTTGTCTGCGAATGTCCTGGCTGCTAGTGGCAACGCCCATTGGTCCATGGGATATGTGGATTTTTCAGCCCCCTGAAGCATACGCTCTGTGCGACGCTACATGACAGGCCCTCCTCTTGATGACCAAGGCGCCAATTATAAGGGGGCACGTAGTTCCATCTTAACCTTTTGACAGTTGTTGTGAAACGTTCTTTTAGTTCATCGTTATTAGAACCCGGATATTTAGGTAGTAAGAGGTTAGAATGCAAACTAATTTGTCGAGTAGGTGGAGTCGTCTAGCTCGTTCTTCTGTAATGTAAAGAGAGCAACGTAACTATCAGGGGGGTTCTAAGAGGCCGAGCTCCTAATGTTTATGCAAACCTCATAACATGATTGATAACCGGGTTAGAATATACTTGTTACGCTCATGAGTAAGTTTGCATTCCAACCTATTAATGCTCTAACATCCGGGCTCTAATCGTTATATATCGTCTTAAACCAAGAGGATAAGGTGAACAGTTACCAATTCATAGGAGTGCTGGTGCGGGTCGTGTATTTTGAAACTGGTCCAGGTAAACAATGTAACCCTTATTGGACCTCTTCTTGGAATTCTAGTGTTTTGGTACTCGTGTGTTTGAGACGCTTAGCATTTACACTGGTTGAGTATAGTGGAGGAAGACGCAGGGGAAGTCATTCTCGATACATTTGCTTCCAAGATTCGAGAAGGGTCTGAAGATAGAGATGTCCCAAGACGCCTACAATAAATCAATGACAGATTAAATTTGTAACGATTCCGCTCTTTAGCAATGTTTAAAAACTACTTAATCAACAAGAAGAATCTGGATCTCTCCAACTTGTTCACGACTTGTTATATGAATGCGGATGCAACAGGGGTGTCCTACGGAGTACCTTCGATTTATTTGTATCAAGTTAATTTCTTACACCTCTCCCGTGCGACGTCCTTTGCTAGATGCTTATTTTCTTCCAACTCCAATGATGATATTGAGTTTTCTTTTTCGGTCTTGCATGCTATTCATTTTTTATAACATGAAGGATTATGATAACGTTTTTTTTTCTCGAGGTTTTGGGATTATTCTTCCTCTCTGTTCAATTTAGGTATCATGGGTTGAAAATTTCGACTTTTAAAATGTATGTGTATGTTGGGTATTCAGCCCAAAGGCTGGTTTGATCCTCTACAGCTCCACCAACAGCTGTCATAGATAGCCTAGGTGTCACTGAAGAGGCATAATAGGGAAATATACAAACTAAATTGCTTCGCACATCTTGTAGTGTAAAGGAGTAGTTCCGCTGTCTTCAAAAAGAGAGTTGCACTGGGGAAGTGTCGATCGTGTCTGATAAGGAGAAAAATCATGTTTGTAGTTAGTTTACGAGACTGCTGATATCGTGATCATAACCTCTAGTTATGCATTGACTCTGAACAGAGATACCAGACTTGTAATTTCAAAAATCTCACATGTATTGGCCGGGATTCTAGGATTCCTACCTACAAGTTGACTTTATTTCCTTGAGCTAACATATTGTGGAGCTCCATAAAGATTTACGTTAACAAGAGGACCAGGCCAATGCATCTTCTAAATTCAAAATAACATGTAATTTTAAGTTTCCCTTTATCTGGTATATCCCAGTTCTGTAGCGATGCCAGTTAAATTAACTTCCTCTTAATTAGGCCTTTTTAATAGGGCTTACTTTTGCCTTACTCCAAACAAGACTAGTGAAGTTCTTTCAGGAATCATCCTTAAGTGACAGCTATTGTCAAATTCAGTCCAAACAGAATATACACGGGGAACATCATTAGCTAAAACTGACACATCTTCGTGCTCACTACAAAGTGTTACACGCGTACACGTGCAATTTCCTCTTACATTTCATTCCATTTCCAACACGAGCGAGCTTGTTCGCCCTGTTAGTTCTTTCTTACACCGCTAACAATTTCATTTTCATTGATTTCTAAGGGAAATTAGTCTCTTATTAACGGAAATTAAAACAGATCATAACTTAATTTACGAAGAACTGGAGAATGAAGCGTACCAAGTATACCTACATTCGTCATCTCAACTCTCTCTCTCTCTCTCTCTCTCTCTCTCTCTCTCTCTCGCACTGCCACATAGCTAAGGCGGTACATGGTTCGATTCCCTGTCAGGAAGTCGGAAGGTTTATAAACGAAGCTTCATATTTTGGGTATAGGACTTACCAATGTATCCCACTTGGAGCCTTTCACTCCTCCAAAGGCCTTCACAATCTTTACAGAGACTGCATGATTTTTTTCTATTTGGTAAAGTACAGAAGAGGTGACTAAAGACAGGAATTATCGATAGCACGTAAACTTGTGCTCCTCAATCAAAAACGCATTTTTAAACAAAGACCTACAGTTTTAATTTTTACCATTACCAATTATTATCGTACCTCATTAGTAGTGTGTTGTTTTCGACGAAAAGAACGCTTTTTAAAATATAAATTGAGTTGATACAATACGATACAGATATAAAATTATTTCATGTTTTAAGCTTAAGTAAGTTCATATTATATTAATAGTCTATAGTGTAACCGTTCACCACCATGCCATAGGCATGTTAGGAGGGTTATTCAACCATATATGCCTTTTTCCGCAACATTCTGCGACATATAGTGTCGTAATAAGCAATTTACTCCCCAAACCGGGACACGAGTTGCGGTACGCAAGCTCGAAGGGAGCAGGTCTCTGTGCTGTACCGAGAGAAGGATAGCGTATTACCGCGGAACCTTGAAATTGCGCTCTCGCACGGAGCGAGAAAGAAGAGATGACGCTACGCGTGAAAGTGTGTTATGTCAGAGAGTGGGGTGAATTAAGATGTGTTAACCCCCAAGAAATAAAAATCCTTACTGATTCAACACCGCATTCATTGGTGCCAATCCACCATATTTAACTAATAATAATAATAATAGTAATAATAATAATAATAATAATAATAATAATAATAATAATAATAATAATACTTTTTTGAAATAACCTATGAAAATTTATAAGTCAGGACTCATTCGAACCGGCGTATTTTATGCAAATTGTTGATGTACATAAACGCAATACTTTAATAGTGGATCGGTAATGACGCATGTCATATTGCAGTGCGCAGACTGAAGCCAAGTGCTAAGATTTGGCAACGTGAGGAAAAAGGTGGGAGTTGTTACGAGATAAACCATGACGCGTGAATTTATAAAAGGACGCTTTTGAGATTGTGAACTACCCGCTGATCGGATAGACATAAAACTAGATCAGTATAAGATACGGTTCAAGAGCTATAATTTGATTACTCTCGCGTCGCTGAAAGATTACGTTTAGCGGAGCGGAATTTCGATTATTGGCGTGGTTTACCAACTCTCCGACCACTCAGCCAGTGTCAGTGATGAACTATGCAAAAATGGATAACAGTGTGTGAAGGGCTGTGTCGAAGAAAAAAATTTCAGTGCGGTGTAAATATCGCGAAATAAGCCGTGTGGTACGAGACAAAATACGGTAGTGATTAATAGAAGTGTTATTTCAACATTTATCCCTTTAAATATCTGTGATTTCAATGACGGCTTATGATGCAATTATCAAAGAACGGGCAAACGCATCAGGTTGCTTAGAATTAGTGAGACAGCCGATTACATTCAGTAATTGATAGAGGCCGATTTTAAGGCATTTAAACAGTGAGTGACGCTCAGTAAATTAAAAGAACGCTGTTCGTTATAGGAAAACTTTTGCATACTCCATGGACACTCATGGTAACAATTAGTCAGGCTGTGTGATAAAAGGGGGAAATCAATAGTGATTTATACAAACATACCGCTATTCGGGTTAGTCCATTTGAATTAATAAGTGGATCTAATCACCAGTAGGTTCTTTGAAAACACAAACAGTGTTCATTAACCAATTTCCTATTTTTGCCTGTATGTTCATGAGTGAGCGTCGAACCCAGGATTGGAGTCAACTAGAGTAACGCCTAGTGCCAGCATTCATCTCTTCAGGGAACGTCGAGAGATTCCAACAGCAGAAGACTACAGTTCAAGACATGAACGATACCACGAAGGAGAGGAACCAAGGACTATTTAAGAGTGAAGCTGTCATAATGAAAGTCTAAAAACTCCAGGTGTGCCCTTGAGATGACAGCAAACCACACACAGTATCGATAAGTACATGTTCTTAAATATATTAAGCAAGAGATCTGCACGTTCGCAAATTGATATAATTTTAAATAAAAGTCTTGTTTATTTGATGTAATTAATAATATTAAGTGTAGGGAACACTATACGCGTGTGACTGGGAAAGGTTATTTTATTAATTTAATTAGGATTTCTTCTGCGATTTAAGGATAATCACTAATATTTCAGCGGACTTATTTGCATGAATTAGTACATAAGATCCCATAAAATTCAACTGCATGTGAAGCATATATTTCAAGGTAGAACAGTACTTCAGCTGAATTTATAATTATCAAAAAATATAATTTCTTCCTAATTTTACTAACTGGTATGGATCTTCATAATAATTTGAATATAGATTACGTATTCGCTTCACATGGTAACGCATATATTTTTATGAATCTCATAATAATTAAGAATATAATCATTGATGATGTTCAAGCCCGAGGTGCAATTCATGAATTATATAGATACGCGAGTGAGATAGTATTACTTAAATGACCTGTGGGAATAGAGTCCTCCATATAAATGAATAGAGTACTCTAGATTTGAGATGCAGTAGCGTGACAATGAGGAAGGTGAGACTTGTGGAATGTTCGAGATGAGGGAATGATAAAGAATTAGAATAGTGATGGTTATCGTGACATATTGAATTAGGTTGTATATGACCAGAACAACAAGAAATAAGAATTGGCGGTTCTTGAATAATTATGAACTTGGAAACGAGCAAAATGAGAAGAAAGAAAGAAAATAGAAAGTGTCTTTGTGGCGCAAGTTAGAACACTGACCACAACAAGAGAGACAGGTTTATGATGAAAGGGATTTGTCTGGCCCAGGTGCGGACCGTGTCGTCTTTAAAAGCCTTCAGAATTTCAGCGGTCGTAAGTAACCTTCACTCACCACTGCATTAACAATCCCATGCTAATGATATATTATGACTAACGTTGAGAATTTTATGATTCTGTGAAGGAAAAATTCCTCCCCATTTTTATTTATTAAATTAGCTCGTGATAGAAGTTTCAGGTTTTCGCACCTTGGAAGCCACAGAATGTGGGTTCGACCCGCGTCAGAACGATGGATTTGAGCTGACATCGTATGGCTTGGCTAGGCCATATTTTCAAGATGTATTGTTTGCTAATGTGTTTAATATTTCTTTCTGTAATGTGTTCATGCATTTATGTTGTTCTTACGTGTTTATGGTTGTGGGTAGGAAACCAACGTTGCGTTTATCTGCTTCGTATATAACAGGGCCAGGTAAACCCAGAAATACGTGTATGTGTTCAGTATAATATGTAATTGATGTGGTGGGCATAGCGAACACATGTCTATTTGACATGTGTTCGCTATGCGGCGATGTCATCTCGTGGGTGATAAAATGTACCCGATTATCTTTCTAAATTCCATAACCATGACGGCCAACTAATAGTATGGCTTAATGAGATAGTGCCATTAGACCTTACGGTCAATTCATTCAGTGAATAGATACCATCGAGTATCATTGCTCAGTGATAAATAAAACCTGCGTTTGGGTAAATTGAATATAGTATTACACTCACTAATAAGGTGATTCAAAGCATGCCAAGGGTTGCCAAAACAGTATGAACTGACAAAGACGTTGAGGCATACTGTATACTAATGATTCCACTTTCTATTTTTTTATATGTAATAATATAGTATTCTCGTGTATTTTATCGTGTGGTTCTATCAGTTATTAACAAAATGTTTAGTAAATATCGGGAACAAAACTCTTGTCATTAATATATTAGTGTATTCCTCATAAACTATAGAGAACCCTACTTTCGTTATATTTAATGTAGTGGCCATTTTCTTTTACGAACATTCCATTACCCGTATGCTTCTGAGCTTTAGCCGTTGACGGAATGAAGGTAGGTAGGATGGGACTTCGAGCCCGGGAAGTGATTTTCGAAGGTTCTCATCCAGGAACTCCATTTATATATTTATTTGTGAAGCCGAATTATTTAATTGTTGCCCTGATATGCCAGAGATGGGTACAATAGTTAGATCCTTAGACTTATATCCATTCTTATATAGACACTATATAAAGCAGCTTGCTAGTCGCAGTGGCATGCTAATTGTTGACAGAATCAATTTAATCCTTCTCTCGCTCTAAAGTGCTTTTTGCATATTTGTTTGCGGTGATCTTCAGTTATAATTACACATGGACTCGTATCGAAGTGTTATAGGTTAGATACACTCGTAGATTTCAAAGTTGCACCTTTTCAACGTTCAAAGTAAAAATTGAATGATCTAAATTTTAAGTTGTCGGCTGAGATTCCAACATTTTTTTAAAAGGAATTGTAGAAATACCTGTGCAATCTTTCTAATGTAAGGTCTTGAAAGGATGTTAACTTCACAACTTCAAGTATATTTTCCTAAACGTTAATCCGTAAAAATGCTGCTATTGTTCCTATATTTCGGGTCACCTATTCCAGACTAGACAGTAGGGTCTAATACAGTAGTTTCAGTTACGCTACTTCAGGCATTTTAACTAAGTGCAACGTAAGCTATCACAAACATACGCAGGGTTTTTAGCAAAGATGTCTTTATCTCGAAAATGGATCAACTTTAACGACTGATTTGAATCAACGAAAGATATGTCAACTATCATATTTCTTTTTCATTTGAGGTTATTTTCCAGAAATAAATTATAATACGGGGGCACAAGCTATTGTTCCAAAACGTAGCTAAAACCTCGATTCAATATGGCTAAGCCATGTCAGCCCTCAGCTATGGCACGGAGTTTTCAATTACCGTCCCCCGCCCCACTCAATTATCCATATTTGTCATCTGTCTGATGTTCATCCCCGTAGTATAATGGTTACCGCAATTAGCTGCCGTCCTTGGAGACCCGAGTTCTATTCCCAGTACTGACAGAAATTTAAGATAAGCAGGAAGGCCACTACGTAGTTAAATGAGGTACATTCAATTCACCTCAACTGCGGGTGTGCCCGAAAGAACTGCAGAAACCACATTTAATACCACATTTCGTTACCTGTTGTGTAATACAGTGCAATGGGCAAAAGAACGTATCTAAAATGTTGTCTAAAGAATTTCAACTGAATAACTACTTCTTTCATGTAAACCGGCTTCTCTCACAAGGAAACATTCAATTGTTTTAGCGACTGAAGCGCTTAGATCGGATTCCGGCTCTCGTAATTTGACCAATAAGACAACTGCCTCGTTTCTCTTAGTGAAGAAATCCTTGACATAACTGTATTCAGAATTTAATGGACAGTTCCGATTTGAAAGCAATGTCATCTGCCCTTTAAACTTCACTCAATGGATACAGATCGTCCCATATTTTCAATATCAGAATTTAACATTTCCTTTGTCATCTCGATAATAAACGTGGATCAGAGAATTTTTAAAAGAAAAATTATCTCCAGAGAATACTATAGTATGAATTCACTTAGGAAAAATGAAATGAATACATTTCTTTGTTAGATTACAGTAAATAATGTCACGGTGCCGAGCGTCTACCAAACTATATACTGTAATAGACAACCATGGGTTCGCCTCATCAGTAGTAATAGAAGCACACTATTAGGTGTAATTCTATTCTCTCACTGCCTGTTGTCCAGTTTATACTGCTGCAGTGTTCAGAAGCAGTGAGGTTAGTTAAAGCCTAGTTAATGAAGCTACATTTTATACACAATGAAACGTAAATCGAAAAGAGAAGAGAGTGATACCACACAGTCTACAAAGTCTATGTGTGGTTTATTAATTGAATTCTTCTTTTCCCTTGACTCTTTAAATTAAGATAAATTTCATGTAGGTTGCTAATAGCATCTGCTACTATCAGCATTTTAAGTCGCCTTATTCTTCTTTTCCAACAGCTTTTTCCACACCTGTGAGGTCGCGGGTGCGAACTGTGTTGCACATGTGGATTTGGCCCTGTTTTACAGCCGGATGCCCTTCCTGACGCAACCCTATATGGAGGATGTAATCACTATTGTGTGCTTCTATGGTGGTTGGTAGTGTAGTGTGTTGTGTGAATATGAAGAGGAGAGTGTTGGGAAGGACACAAACAACCAGTCCCCGAGCCAGAAGAATTAATCAGAAGCGATTAAAATCCCTGACCCTGCAGGGACCCTCTGAGCCAAGACCAGTACGTTGACCATTCAGCCAACGAGTCGGACCTTAACTCACCTTATAATAACTAAATAAAACATACTCGTCATTCTCTTCATTTTAGTATGAAATAAATTTTGTGTTGGTTAGAATTTATGTTATTTCTGTTCTAATTAAGGAATTCTGTTGTTACGGTTTTCGGAGTATTTCTGTTCTATGGATACAATCTTCATAAATAAAGAGTGTTTAGTATATGCTATCATTTTTTGAACTGGTAACACTCCGAAAGACTTACTTTAGTGGCCTAGGCCATCATAGAAACACGTAACAAAATACGTCATCATATAACAATATTCTTGATAAAGAATTCTCACGCTGAGAATAACATGGCCACAACTCAAACAACTCCGGGCTCGATAGCTGCAGTCGCTTAAGTGCGGCCAATATCCAGTATTCTGGAGATAGTAGGTTCGAACCCCACTGTCGGCAGCCCTGAAAATGGTTTTCCGTGGTTTCCCATTTTCACACCAGGCAAATGCTGGGGCTGTACCTTAATTAAGGCCACGGCCGCTTCCTTCCCACTCCTAGCCCTTTCCTGTCCCATCGTCGCCATAAGACCTATCTGTATCGGTGCGACGTAAAGCAACTAGCAAAAAAAAATCTTACAGGAGAGATTGTAAGTTTATATTTTGCATATAAAATGAGATAATCCATAAACAAAGTAGCCGTGAAGTAACATTGCTTCGGTTTACACACATTTTACTTCGGTTTACATACTATTTGATTTATGCAATGGTATGCGAGATAATTTGTTTGATATAAAATTGCACATGTGGCCATGTAACAGCAGCAAGCTTCAAGAAGCACTTACATATTTTTATCATATCTCGAAATTACAAGAGAAAATATCAATACCAACTTACAAAAACCAAAACAAACACAGCTTATACTGCAAAATTTATTGAATAATAACCAAAACCAATTTTGTTGCATTCACTGTAGGGCCAACAATCCTTTTATCAAAATAAATCTACAGCTCCTCACCTTCATAATCAGCTTCATTAGGATCCTATTAATTTTCTTCCTGAGAACAAAAGAACAAATGATGAACTCTAGGAATGCCAGTCCCAGATATTTTTGAGGTTTTTAATAGGCATGTTCCAGAAGCGGCTAACTAGGACGTCCACGCTTTTTCATATTATATGCACTATTTTAAGTCCTGGACTTCGTAGTCTGTTTTTTAGAACAGAACACTGATCGAATCCTTTCTTGTTTCGATTTTGAGGGAACTGTAGTTCTCTTTCCGGCCATTTTCGTTAACCGCGCAATTCTTACCAATCATCCTTGCCAGTTGTTTAAAATTCTGCAATATCCTCCGTCGTAAGCTCTGTAAGAAGGTAATATGTTCCTTATTTCTTAGCTGTTTGAATCGGAGGCACCCCTTGTGTTGGTATATACAATGGTCCTGATTTAAAACTCCTTGTTCTCTGCTTCTCGAATGTGATAGGGCTTAAAGCATTGCAGAAACAAACTGGTCTTATTTTTAGGTGTGGAAGGTGTATGTTCCCCTTTTGATATTTACGATATATTTTAATCTATTAAATATTGTACCAGTAAAAGAGCCCGACTCTCAGATTCAATTTTAAAGTAGCATGACTATAGTTCTCAGGGCGAAAAACTGGATTAATTGTAGCTAGGGCTCGGTACAGGAGGTAGGGTCCTATCTACAGAAAAACTTTGATTCTGATTGCACAAGAGTTTATTCAAATAAGTCATGAATTTGCACATCACGTCTAAGTAGAAATGGATTGTCTTCCTCGTATTCCAATAGCATGGCTCGGGTTCTCCAGCTCACCAAGCCAAGCTGGTTGAAGCACGTTCCAGAAGACTCCAGGGATTCCAGGGACTCCAGATACTCCAGACAGAGGCAGCTGGACTGTCTGGATTGACGGCAAGTAGAGATGTCTCGAACTCTGAGGCCCGGGTTGAACCCCGGTGATCCAGGCGATGTTGTAGATAGTCATGTACAACCTCAGCCCAATGAGACCGAGAGGATTGATGTTCCCAAGGTCACTAGTAGCACTGAGTCCATGAAAACCTTGGATGATCAACTTATAAGCAGAGTTCTTGATAATTGTACATCAAGATTTCCAACACTCCTAAAACGATATGAGTGGTATTAATAATTTAGAGTTCATCACTAGGAAAATCCTCGTCCCTCAATAAATTTTGGCAACGAAAAATACAAGTCCCTTCTTGTGAAATTATAGTTAAACTCAAAGTTCATTACTGGCGAAGGTGCAAGTCTTTGCCTAAACTCGAATGAAAACACAAGTCCATTCACTTGGAAGTTTGAATATATTTACAGTTAATCACTGGTGAAATTCATAAAGTCTTTGAGTGACCACTGACGAAAACACAAGTCCTTCCACATAAATAAATTCACTGACGAAATTTATAAGTCTTTTAAACCAACACTGGCAAATGTACAAGTCTTTGAGTAAATGTAAGTGAAATCCTAACTTCGTTTAAAGCCGTTGGAAAGTTAAAGTTCATCACTAGCAATGTTAATCAATCACTGTCTATTAGAAGGATGAGTTCCTCAACAGTCGCAAATATTCTACGTAAATAATACAAGTCCATTTCACGAACACTTAGAAAAATTCCAATCTCGAATACTCGTAAATAATGCAAGTCCATTCAATGATCACGTAGAAAAGTTCTGGTCTCGAACACATGAAATTAATACAAGTCCATTCAGTGAACACTTAGAAAAATTCCAGCTTCGAAGACGCGTAAATAATACAAGTACATTTAGTGATCACTTAGAAAAGTTTCAGTCTCGAAGGCACGTAAATAATACAAGTCCATTTAATTAACACTGAGAAGAATTCTGGTCTCGAACCCATGTAAATAATACAAGTCCATTTCACAAACACTTGTAAATATTCTAAGTTCAATTACGAAGACTTAGAAAATTTTCTACAACACTCGAAGTCTTATGAGTCTACTTTATAGTACTCGGAAGAATCCCACGATGATAGTAGCAGCAAGAGTGTCCCCGCTGACTACTCAGCTGAGACTGTCTGAATAGGCTACAGTAGGTCCTTTTATTCAATCCGGGATGTCTACGTCATAATACGGTTTGATTGAATATCTCCCGAATTCCTCGATGGATTTGCTTGAAACTCGAGCATTGGGACGTTTAGGTGATCCCAAACAAGATGACATATCGCTCGATTCGCTAGCATCATTATTATAGAAGTTTCAAAATTTTCTCCATCGAACTCTCTAGAACAAATGACGTGGAATCCAGAAAATACCAGTCAAGGCTGGTAACACGTGTTGAGACGAGCGGGCGGTCTAGCTAGCCCCTGTGGCTACGTCACAGCTCACAGTCGTCATACACTCGCTAGCTGGTCCTCGCTGCTGGTAAACAAACCAGGCGCGCTCGGAACATTACGCGTGGTAAATAAACGTAACTTATGCTCAAGAAATACTTATGTACAGGTCGTAACCGGTACAATATACACGTTCAGTAATTTCCGTTTATCTCTTGTACAAGGACTCTCTTCATGACATCTGTACCTGATAATTTTATTGTACTTTTATTTTGACATGTTCTTTCTTATTCAAATTTTACTGCTCCTTCCAGTGGTGGAATGGCAGATCACAGCGCAGTTGGAAGACATACACTGGTCGGATAAGCTCGGAATATTTTATAATGCGTTCGGAAATTAGAAAATTATAATAGAGTTTTATGGAATACACGGTGAAGGCCAGAGGGATCAGCCTAGGAGCAAGAAAAAAACCAATCACCCAATGAACGACTACGTTCAATTTCGTACTGTTTTCCGAAAATGTAATGTTCCAGGATATACTGAGCTATTCATCGGTTTGTTTATTTATATAGAGTGATGATGTCTGGTTAATTTGTTTTATTTCGTGTAGCTATTTCTAGCCGAGTGCAGCCCTTATAAGGCAGACCCTCCGATGAGGGTGGGCTTCATCTGCCATGTGTAGGTAACTGCGTGTTATTGTGGTGGAGGATAGTGTTATGTGTGGTGTGTGAGTTGCAGGGATGTTGGGGACAGCACAAACACCCAGCCCCCGGGCCACTGGAATTAACCAATGAAGGTTAAAATCCCCAACCCGGCCAGGAATCGAACCCGGGACCCTCTGAACTGAAGGCCGGTACGCTGACCATTCAGCCAACGAGTCGGACATGATTTCTGGTGAAAAGAATATACGGGCAGATATTCTTAAACGATTGAGATGAAACCGATGATTGTGGATTTATCGAAATGGATATGGACACTGGAGTATCACATGGAGAAATTGATGTTTTACATTCAAGTTGAACTCAGAAATCTAAGGTTCAAATCTTCATTGGATAAATCGCCTGGGTAAAACGTAATACTAGTTGTTAATGTTTTGTTACTTGTAGGTAAATTCCCGTGTAAAAGGTATAGACTTAGGGGCAACCGGCTCTAAAACAGGGTTGTCTATGTCTTCGACACAGTTAGTAGGCCTACCTCACCAGAGCGTGGGTTAAGCAGCGGAAGAAGAATAAGAATTACGTTTTATAATGTCAGAAATCAAAATAGTACTTATATCCTAATGATATGCTTAATATTAAGCATATCAAATGGAAATAAATAATAATAATAATAATAATAATAATAATAATAATAATAATAATAATAATAATAACTAAACATATTCAAAAAAGAAATATGCTATAGTGTTGAGAATAAATGCATTCCAATATGTTTCTAACCTAGCACAAGCATTCCATACACTATGGTTCGTTGTGAACCCATATATGCGGGTATTCCGAGCATGCTATTAGGTAGAAAAAAGTTCATTTTAATGGTACAAATTCCTGTCGTAGTTTCATAGGTACGTTGAGAAACAGCAAAATCCTAGCATTACCACATTTCTTGTAATTCTTGAGAAGTGTGGTGTTACAAACAATAAAAAAAACACTGATGTTTCAGACACCTGTGCCATTACCGCGTAACGCACATACTTTTACGTATTTACATTATTGCAGGAATGACGGAAATACACTTTTCTTAGAAAAATGATTGAATTACAGCACAGAAACATTGATCCTCCATTTAACAAAATATGCTACTTCTGCAAACAAAATACGCCTGTCCGGGAATGAATGGAAGTTTTTCATGTGTTATACATTGTACGCTCCCTATGTGTACAACGTTAATGAACCAGTACAGTCAACTACGATTATAATAAACCTCTACTACGGACACCGATATTCACTTAACTATATCGTAAGTTCACTAAAATCGAAATATTTATTTATTTATTTATTTATTTATTTATTTATTTATTTATTTATTTATTTATTTATTTATTTATGTAGACAGTGAATGTCAAAGTCATGAAGCCCTTAGCCGAACAGTTAGCTGCGCTGTTTCGGTCACGTAGCTATAAGCTTGCAATCGGGAGATAATGGGTTCGAACCCCTCTGTGGGCAGCCCTGAAGATGGTTGTACGTGGTTTCACACTAGATACATGATGAGTATGTACCTTAATTAAGGCCACGGTCGCTTTCTTATCACTCCTAGCCCTTTCCAATCGCATCGTCGCCACAAGACCTATCTGTGTCGGTGTGACGTACAGCAAACTGTAAAAAAGCCTTCCTTAAAAATGAAAAATTCAACATTATAAAAGTGATGTGACTCACAATTTATTAATAATAAGAACAATAATAAATAATAACCACCGAATGAGTAGGCTGCTCATTTTGAGTCGTGTAGTTGTTCGTTCCCATTCAGGAGATAGTAGATTTGAACTCCATTATCTGAATCCCTAAAGGTGGTTTTCTGTGACTTCCCCATTTTACGCAGACGCTCCAGCTATCCCACCGTCATCAAAATAGAAAAAAAAACTATATGAGGTGGTGTGACGTTAAGATTAATAATAATAATAATAATAATAATAATAATAATAATAATAATAATAATAATAATAATAATAATAATAGCCTAAATAAAAAGTAAATACTGTTTACACTGATTTTTGAATGACAAACTCCGCAAATCGTCTGGTATGAAGTTCCAAGCTGCACCAGACGTCAAGCTGGTGTGCGAATGGAGGGTCATAGTGTTCCTCTTGTGGTTTTACATGTTTATCTGATGACTCTTGATGAACTGATGAACTTGTGTATTTCAATAGCATCTTGTTATCATTTATTACTTACGACTAGTTTAATTTTTGTCCTGTACGTTAACTTTTATCGAAAATGTCCCTGCAAATTCTACATCTTCATTTCGGAAGTAGAGTCACCGAAATCTACTGTCTTGTACGGTAGCAGTACTGCAACCCAATAATAATGAAAATGGAAGTGTTTGGGTTGAATGAGACCGATTGCATTGAAACTTGCTAGAATAATCAATCAAGACATCAGAAACTTAATGTTGACTGTCATTCTACCATAAAATAATATAAACGTACTCAAAAAAATATTTTAAAAATTAGTTAAATCTGATATTGCCGCAATTTTGAATGGAGCTTCCATTATAAACGGCATGAAAGTCTTTTTTTTAACTTATTTAAGTTTAAGGTACAGCGCCAGCATTTGCCTGGTGTGGAAATGAGAATCCATCTTTAGGAATGCTGACAGTGGGGTTCGAAGCTGCTATCTCTCGAATACATACTGACAGCTGAGCGACACTAACCGCACGGCCAGCTCGCTCGGTTCGAAAGTATTAAGACCCTAATATTTTGATATATTCATACATTGTACGTATCGTAAAATAGTTTTGTAGAGCTTGACATTCTGTTCATGCCTGCAAAATCTCACTGTTCGTTACAAACTCCTTTATGTTACTTAAAATATAAGTATACTGTATATGGGTATATATAATATACAGGATTGACGGAAACAACGTAAAAACTGGGTGTATGAGTGTTGGTAATGATGATAAATAATTTGAAAAAGTTGCATATCTCACGCCATTGCAATTTTTTTTTTTTCAGCTACTGAAGTTAGCTAATCAGATCGGTTCGCGGGCGAATTCGAGTGGGCTTTGGGAGGAGTTGTTGATAAATCTGCACGTGACTTGAAGGCCATGACGAGACATCAGCATCAAATACAAACACACCGTGGGTTTGACGCGGTGTCACCGGAGCGCGATCTTGTCAGCTCGGAGGTCCGTGTTCAAATCCCTCCCCGGGCGAATTTTACTTTTTCCCTTCAACTGGTGCCCTAAAGCCAGTATTAAGCAATCTGCAGATTTAGTCAACACCGCCCCGCGAAGCGATGTGATTGGCTGAGTTCAGCACCTAAGAAATGACAACGACGCGAGATATCGAATTATTTTTTTCAAATTATTTATCAGTATGACCAATCCTCTAACTCTAATATTGGCGGCTCACGTTATTTCCGACCACCCTATCAGTAAATCTGTACTGTGCATGTGCAATGTCATTCTACTGTATTTCAACAACAGCTAACTGCGCCTTGCCGCAAAGCTTTTTTCCAGTAATTAATTATATCACTGCTGTTGACTTTTCATTATCATATCTTTGATAAGCTGTCCGACTCGTTGGCTGAATTGTCAGCGTACTTCCCTTCGATTCAGAGAGTCCCGGGTTCGATTCCCGGCCGGGTTGAGGATTTAAATCGTTTCTGATTAATTCTTCTGGCGTCCGGCTCCATGGCTAAATGGTTGGCGTGCTAGCCGTTGACAACATGGGTTCCGGGTTCGATTCTCGGCAGTGTCAGGAAATTTAATCAAAATCGGTTAATTTCGCTGGCACGGGGGCTGGGTGTATGTGTCGTCTTCGTCATCATTTCATCCTCATCACGACGCGCAGATCGCTTACGGGTGTCAAATCAAAATACCTGCATTCGGCGAGCCGAACATGTCCTCGGACACTCCCGGCACTAACAGCCAAACGCCATTTCATTTCAATTCTTCTGGCTCGGGGACTGGGCATTTATGTCTGTCCCAAAACTCTCCTCTCCATATTCAGACACCACACCAAATTACCAACCACCACGCAAATACGCAATAGTGATTACATCCCTCAATATAGGGTTGGCGTCAGGAAGGGCATCCGGCCGTAAAACAGGTCCAGATCAACATGTGCAACGCAGTTCGCGCCCGCGATCCCACAGGTGTGGGAAAAGCGGTTGAAGAAGAAGAAGATATCTTTGGTGAGTTATTTAATCATTCACCAAGTTTCACTGAAATTTGTCTGATCTTACCCAAACTGTTCCCTTGTGATTATAACACAAGTGTTATTCACCGGACCACACACCATGCGACACTAGTAGGGTTAGCGACCGTTGCTGCGGAATTTATGGCGTAAAATACTTTCTCTGTAGTAAAAGGAAAGTCTTGCGTAATAAATAAAACTAGTTCCTTTCAAATTCAAGAAATACAAACATTTCCAACCCTGATTGCTACTTTATTAGGCGAGTAGCGTTTTCCATTCAGAGTCTGCCTTCTTTCGAAGCAAACAGCCCCATTCTTCTTTCCAGCGTGGAGAAAGGGGTCTGATGTGTTTATGATCCTAGCTTGCGTCGAGCCGAGCAGCTAACTTCAAAAACATACAGCTGCGTGTGTCATAAAGATGAACTGTGTTGCTGGCCTCATGAAAATAAAGTAATAAATGAGAAAGAGAGACGGAATGAAACCCGACATCAGCCTCATGACGCCTGCTCTATGAAGAAGGAAGGATGCAAAAATATTAAAATGTCCACACAATACTTTTCTTTTACAGCGTGACCTATTTTATGTTATGTAAAGTTATTGATACTCAAATCATTACCAGACATGATTTTCAATTTGCCTAGTTATTTGAAATGTGCAGTCGTTAAAAACAAGCAATAAGACCATGGTATTGTCCATGTTCCTCGCAGGTAGCCTACACCTCTCTGAAGCAATTGAGCCGTGAGGTATAATGTTTGTTGCAGGTATCTTTTTGCTATTTTGCTTCACGTCGCACCGACACAGATAGGTCTTATGGCGACGATGGGACAGAAAAGGCCTAGGAGTGGGAAGGAAGCGGCCGTTGCCTTAATTAAGTTACAGCCCCAGCATTTGCCTGGTGTGAAAATGGGAAACCACGGAAAACCATCTTGAGGGCTGCCGACAGTGGGATTCGAACCCACTATCTCCCGGTTGCGAGCTAACAGCTGCGCGCCCCTAATCGCACGGCCAACTCGCCCGGTAATGTAGTTATCCACAGGATTTGTATCTACATGGAATGTATATTATATTTTGGAAATAATTAAAATTAAAACATAAAATATTACAGGGACAATGAATTACCACATGGCTATTTTTTGGAGAGACTGTCCATATTTATTTATTTATTTATTTATTTATTTATTTATTTAGTTTTGGCTCTTGAATGTAGCATGGCTGGGACGGTTATCAGAGAGAATGTCCTGTACGGAAAAGTCAAGTGTACGTAAATATCCATAGCACACGAAGATGCAATAGGCCTGCACTACTGTACACTGTCCTATAATGCATTGTTCCCATCCAAAATGTCGAAACAGGAAATATACTCTTCATATTGTGTGACAAAGTAAAAAAAGGTCCAAATGATATTGGATAAGGTCCAGTAACCAAAATGTTCTCAAATTTGATTAATTTTCAAAATCGGTTTAAGGAAATAGAAATATTTATTCACTCGCATTAATACAACTAATTTTATATACGGTATTAAAGCATTTTAATAAAAATCTGTTGTGCACCGAGTACTTCAGATTTTCCGATCAAAACAACGATAATATACGGATTTTAAACTTGCATTCTTTGAAAGTTGATAATATAAATTGCTCCAATATACCAACAATCGTTTATGAAAAGTATGTGATGCAGTTTCTGCCACACATTGTTCGAATTCAGGAATTAAGTTTCGACTTTATTCAAAGTCATCCTCAGTCTACAAACAAAACAGAAAAATGTGCAAGTTTTTGTTACACATCGTAAGTACAATATCTTGTATTACAAACTAAGGTACTTTAACAAATTTTTAATGTTTCATTTTTTTATTTCTAAGAAAGGATGCTATGATCCCCTATCCAACAATTCCCCCTCCCTTGGAGAGTCACACCGCACAATTTGACAAATCATACAATGTTATCTTCACCTGGAATTGTGATTCTGCATTTCGCTTTGATTTAATTTACAAGACTTCGATGATGTGGAGAGAGGTGGTAAAGGCGCATTTCTAACAGCCGTTTACTAATCTGTACAACAGTGACACTTGACGGTGGTGAGATGAGAAAAGGAACATTTCACTGGGTTAGTGGAGAGAATCCAGTTTTTGGCCTCCAGCGTTCCTTTAACATACATAATAAAAGTGGGAGGTTTTGTAATAAAAAGCACATCATCATATAAGCGGAGGACTTGAGATGTCTCCAGCTTACAGCCTGCTCAAGAGGCTGTATTTCCGCAACAGCACGGATTTTTAGCTGGAGTTTATCCAGAGAAACCTCTTTACTTCTCTAGTTCTATGCCAACAGCGAAATATCATCTTAAGTCAAGTTAACTGTTCATGTATTTCAAACAAATTTAATGTACAACAGTCATAAAATATAAAGTGAAAATTCATTAGTTCTTGCTGACCCGAAATGTAATTGTCACGAAACCGAAGGTTCACTCAGAGCGCAACGTTTTCAGAAAATTAGACGAAGTTTTCGGGGTATAGTTAATTATTCGTTACATAATTAATTATAAGTTTCATTGTTTGTCCGTATTGAACCAATTATTATAATTTGGATCCAACTTATTCAATACATAAAAACTGTTGTTAAGATGAAATTACAACATATATTTCAATCAGAACTAGTTTGGACGCCCCTCTGCGTCATCATCAGCTGATATAGGTTCTTGGGGGAAATTGGCAATCACGTAAGTTTATCTACGTCAAATTGAACACAATTTAAAACCATATTAACAATTAAAACTGTGTTACGATTAAACTCTCTCAAAGTCCATATTTTCTACAAGTCCGAGACTTGCGAGTCTTAAACCATAAATTGATGAAAACATATGCAAACCAGTTTGCTCACTTATAAAATAACGAGGATTTTAAAAAAAATCACAGCTCGCTAGGCTTCATTGTGCTTCGCATGGACAGCGATCTTTTGAGGTCCGCATTGATCTGGGAACGTTGTACTTGTTAACATCTTAAGGGGCGAGACCCAGTTTAACATGGGGAAAAAGGGCAATAATCATTCGGTTGTTATATATGCTACAAACGTTGTTGACAAATGCTGCACATACTCTAGCATTGGCATGCTTCCTAGCAATCAGAAGGAACTTCGATAATGTCAAAATTCTATTTATAATAATTTTAAATAAAATGCTTAAAGTATGGGAAGATTAAAAGGGCAGAGAATTTCAGATACCTGGAAGAATGGATCCAACCCAATGGGGTAGACAAAGAGGCTATCAAAGGAAGAATCAGAAAATTATAATTGGCCTACAAACTAACCCAGAGTATGTACAACAAACGGGCAATATCCTACATGGCCAAAATCCGACACTATCATTCAGTAATCAAACCAGAAGGATTGTATGCCTCAGAGTGTCTTATTTTGAATAAAAAAGGGGAGCTACAAGAACTGGAAAATAAAGAAAGGAAGATCTTAAGGAAGATTCTGGGACCCCAGAAAACTACTGATGGAACCTGGAAGAAAAGGATAAACAACGATCTTTATAAACATACGGAAAAGATCTCAGACACAATGAGGAAGCGAAGGTTGAACTTCTACGGACATCTAGTAAGAATGGATGAAAGCAGACTGACCAAAAAGATCTTTAAGTACATTGTAGGATTGAAGGCCACCACTAAGTGGGTAGAAGAGGTCAAAAGAGATGCAGAAGAAGTTGGAATTACACTAGAGGTGATCAATAAAAGGAAAGAGTTTAGAAACATAATCAACAAAATCAAATTTTTTGAGGACAAACCACCTAAAAAGAAGCCCAACCGGATAATCTCTGAGGAGGAGAGAAAAATACGAAGCGAGAGAATGAAAAGGTTCTGGGAAGAGAAGAGAAGGAAGGCCAACAAGCCTTAAGTTCTATGCGGTCCACAGTTGGCCAAATTCGGAAGAAGAAGAAGAAGAAGAATAAAATGTTTAAAATTTCCCGCCTTTTAAAAATATATCACGGTTTCCTTCATAACTATCTTACTGTTTCACGGATAATTATGATTTTTTCAGGGTTTCCTCCCGTAGTGATGTACTATAATCTGTACTTCATTCGGATCAATAGGATTTATATTAGATTTTATATAACATATTTATTCACAAACATATTAATATTTTCAGGTGCTCGGAATAAAAACACTACAAAAAATCTAAATCATAGTCTATGATAGTGATTGAGGTTCATTTTGTAGGTGGAGGTTTGATAAACACTTTAAAATAGGAAAAGTACGAAAATTCTTATAAACTTGGAATGTATAAGGGAAACAGTGATACACTGTTAAAAAGGCGGGAAATTTTGAATATTTTATTTTAAAATATTATAATTATTAGAATTTTGACATTATTGATGTTGCTTCTGGTTGCCAGGAAGCATGCCAATGCTGGGATATGTGCAGCAATTGTCAACAACAATTTAGCATATTTAACAATCGAATGAACATTAACCTTCGTTTTTCCTTTGTTAAGCCGGGTCTCCCCCCTTAAAGGACCGATTGCTCGTTTCCACCTCACTAGGAATGCTCCATTAAAGCGACTCTGAAGATTTTATTCAAGTATTTTAATACGATTCTACGTCACGTTTTAAGGTGTGTGATAAATTAAGCTAATGTTTCTTCTAGACTATTTTATTGTTAAGTTGTTGTTTACTTGCTTACTTTTGGTCTGTTCGATCGATATTCTTAACATTGCATCTTCAATCGAAGTATAAGCTTTGCTGTAGCTACATATACAAACATACGATGAATAAATATGAAATTATCGTAACATGTTTTTCTTCCCTTGCTTCGTTCATAATGTAGCTCGTCAGCAGGAATAGACCAATCATTACCTTTAATTTTTTATTTTTTTTATCTTTAGATTTGTAAAAAATTTAAAGGTACTATAAAAGAGCAACTTAAATATTACTACACAAACGCATTTACCTGGTTGGAATTAAAGCGCCTATCTCGAATGTTGCATTTTCTTTTCTCTTAATTTGTTTCTTCAGTTAACGGAATACCATTTTATGAAAAACCGACTTGACGCGCTGCGGGAGGAGAGACTGTAACATACGACAGAGATAGAGTAGGATTTAGTCCAAGCTTCTTAGCGGCGATGGCGGTGTATTGTGGAGAAAATGGCTCACATAAGCTAAGTCGCGGGAGGAGTAATTAAATGCCTCCATTGCGGTTGTGTGGCCTGATAGTGCGGGAGCTGCCGGTAGGTGGAGCGGAAGAGAATCAGCCCGGGGAAACCCCCACGCGCCTATCTATATAGAGCAAACCTCCCCTCCGGCCGACTCGCCATTATATCAATGTTCAGTGTTTAACAGGTGTGACTAATAGCTTTATTTTTCAGCTAGTTCTCATTCTATGGCTTTAGGTTATAAAATGAAACCGAACAAATACAATGGATTGGTATTCACCAACCGCAGCTCCTACTTAGCAAGAAGAGAACAATAAGAATAACATCAAGATTCGGAAACAAAGAACGATGTACCAATTTCATCAATGAAACAATACATGAACTGAATACATTTTCCGCAGTGGGCTTCGAGGATTTCGCACCGGAACACAGTGGCGGCTGGTGCAGAAAATCAGTTGTGTGGTGTAACCCATCCCTATTCCAAAAAATAAAAATATTTAGAAACATACCGGTATGTGGTTTTCAAGAGGCCCTCCACTGAGTTTTCCACATTGAACAAACACGCAAACAACCCCAACACATATACACATTCCTCACAAAAAAAACTATAAAACTATATAATTAAACACACACTAACACCTGCAATGGCAAAATATTCACGATCTCAAACACTTGGTGTGAGCGCGCAAAAACAGAACTTCCCAATGTTACCAACATCATTGAAATAAAACCAGCAACGTCGCAATGCAAAATGATATGTTATGTTTTTATAGTGTCATTTATAAACTAGACATTTTTAATTAAAGAAAACCACAAAACCATGTCCTTATTTTGACAACATAAAATGTACAATTTTATAGTTAATCGATTTACAAATGTGGCTATGGAATAGGCAAGTTGGTAGTATTCTATCCTCTTTGATATTAAAAGACCTGGCGCGAACAGCTCTGTAGTATTTTGTTTTCCCGTTTGCGATTCCCTCTTAAATACTACCGCTGAGTCAAGAGGGTGCCAGGTGCCACGTTCTCATATCGTTCGTAATGCAAGTGTGACTAGTGCAAGTGCTGCTTCTCTGTGGTCGAACGAAGAATCGCTGTGAAGTGATGTCTTGGCTGTTGTTTTCACAGCCTACCGGAACACATTCTCTTTGTATCGGTAAAGTTCGGCACGCATGCGCAAAAGGCAGAGTTCCTGGTTTCTGACGATCCATTCAAGTGTATGCACGAAAGCCACGTTTGTAAATCGATGAAAATTGTACTTTTTATGTTGTCAAAATAAGGACATGATATTGTGATTTTCTGTAATTATACAATAGAACGCGTCGTTGTTTTAAAATAATTTAATGACTCACGTGATTTTAGTAAACATTATTTATGCATATCAATGGTGATTGATGATTATTATGATGATGACTTTGATTACAAGTCTGTTCTGGCCGAGCGGTTAGGGGCTTATGCATATCAATGGTGATTGATGATTATTATGATGATGACTTTGATTACAAGTCTGTTCTGGCCGAGCGGTTAGGGGCGTGCAGCTGTAAGCTTGCATCCAGGAGATAGTGGTTTCGAACCCCACTGTCGGCAGCCCTGAAGATGGTTTTCCGTGGTTTCCCATTTTCACACCATTCAAATGCTGGGGCTGTACCTTATTGAAGGCCACGACCGCTTCCTTCCCATTCCTAGTCCTTTGCTATCCTACCGTCGTCATGAGACTTATCTGTGTCGGTGCGAGAAAACAGTAAAAACAAAATAGTCCGCTCGGAAATTATATGTTTTCTATTATTATAAATACAGTAATTGCATCTGTTATTTTTACCAGCCAATTTATGTGGAGTTTTAGAAATGAAAAGCCGCGTCCTTGTAGTTCAGAATCCACGACAATTGTAAGTCCTCTGGCAATGGCCACGATATCAATAGTCACGTAAAACTATAAGCTTGCTTTTGGTCTTCGCACATTATTTTGTGACCCCTTTTCCACACCCAAAACAGCTAACAAGTGAGGTTGGAACAGCCTTACGGCCGTGTGGTAAAGCGGTGTTGGTACAGAGGGCAATAAACTCATGCATTACGTTTAAATTTTCAATTAAATTTTCAACTCAAATCTCCCCCTATTATGAAATTATCTCCTGGTTAAAAATCGATCAACTACGACATCTTCACATTGCAACTCTCGTTTTTCGTCTGTTGAATGAATCTAAACCCCAGTATTTATCCTCAATGTTTAATTTACTTTCCTCCCCTCATGAACATAACACACGATCGACTACTACACTCTCAATTCCTGTGCATCGCTCATCTTCATTTAACCTCTCCTTTCAAGTGTCTGGTGCAAGGCTATGGAATTCCCTTCCAGTCAGTGTTAGCAATTGCACTTCTTTAGCTTCTTTCAAGCGGTCTTGCCGAGATTACCTATTAAATGTATAACCAGCTTGTATGAATGGCAGTATGAATGGAAAAATGAATGAGGTTAGGATTTATATTTTGTTATATTATTTCATTATTCTGTTAAAGTTTATTATAGATAATATGTGGTTAAGTGTAAGAGAGGGCCGTGAGCCTTAACTTCGCCACAAATGAAGGCATGAAATAAATAAATAGTAAATAAATAAATTAAATAAATAAATAAATAATATAAGGAAGACTATACAAACAGCCCTGCTGCTTACGTCGTTGATAATTGTGTCCTTCGAGGGCAGTAGCTCTTCTTCTGATACCTTTTCCTTACAAAATATTGGCGACCACCATAGAGTTCAGTTTATTTCGCGCTTTCCATATAAGGATTGGTATATCGTGGATGTTGAACCGTTGTCGAATAATCCGCACCCACGTCTATCTTCTGCACTGACGTCCGTTTTCCTTCTGTCTTCCCTTTTATGATGAGCTGCATTAGGCTGTATTTGTAACTTCTGAAGATGTGATTACAATAGGCTGCTTTGTAGGGTTAGGATTTCGCATTATTTACCAGCAAGGTGAAGTACTTACTCGTCGGTGACTATGTATGCCCATAGGAGTTTCAGTATTCAGGTTCAAACGTCTGCAAGCTTTTAGACCCCTGCGATCCAATGATGCCACTTGACTTCTTAAAGACAACCCTCGTTCAATCCCATTGTAGAGAACACTTTCAGGAACTGAGACGACCAGTGTTTTCAAGGAGACACCACGGGCAATGAGGCAATTGTTATCATCACACATGAACTTCGGTGGGTCGGCCACGTCACTCGTATGTCTAACATGGATGATGTATTCCAATTTAAGTATAGAGAACGGCAAAAACGATGTAAGGACGTCCTAAAGTCTAATATGCCGGGCTGAGTGACTCAAACGGTTGAGGCGCTGGCCTTCTGACCCTATTACGATCTCCGTATATACTCCAAGTTTCCCTACCTTGCTTGGCGCTGCTTGCTTCAATTCTACGCTCGCCGCATGATGTACTCTGCTCACCTACTGTCAACTCGACTGATTACGTCAGCTGTGCTACACTTTGCCGTGCTTGTGTACTGTGCACCACGTGACTTTATTCTTTCTAGAACTCGCGTGTGTGTATAGCCTTAGCTTCGTTTCTGGAAACTTCCTTTCCTCTTTAAATTGCTCTCTCCGCCCATCCATCCTTGAGTCGGGCTTTCGTGGCGGAGTGGTGGATTACACACGCTTACAACTGTGTGCTGTGCTATTATGTCAACTTCAGCTGGACATTAATTGCTGCAACTCGGTGAGCAAGGCTTATAACACATTTGTTTACATTTGGACTTTACCTTCATTCTGGCATTTGCCAATTATAAATACTTTACTCAGCCGAGTGGCAATGCTTCGCTTTAAAACTTTCACGTAGACTCTTTCTACTTATGAACTGCGCTACGGACTATTTGCAAAAAGAAAGCTTCTTCAGTTCTCATTTATGATCTATTGGTACTGCTAAACTATTCAATTACCTGGTGAAGAAGATCCTTTCTCATCCTAGTCACCTTTCCCTTCCCATGCGTCCTTTTTCTTTTCAGGGTTCTGGTTTCGAGGCATATTGTATACTTTTGTAAATGTGGCACATCGTTTTTTAGATTTTTCTTCCATTTCCAAATTTTTATCTGGTTGTTAACTTATGGTTGTTAAAATATATTTATATATTATTTTGCACTGTTATTCTGGTCATCTTCTTTTGGGCCTAGTTCCTTCCTTACTGCGCGATTTTCCTCACCATAGCCTACTTCTTATTATATTTTATTAAGCAGGTTTGATCACCTAACGTTATCTTATCAATTATGGTACTGTTTATTTCATTGTGGTATATCAAACTATAAAATATTATCCTGTCGTCCGCCCCGACAACCCCAACTTGGCAGGTTCGATCCTGGCTCAGTCCGGTGTATTTGATGGTGCTCAAATACGTCCGCCTCGTGTCGGTAGATTTACTGGCACGTAAATGAACTCTTGCGGGACTAAATTCCGGCACCTCGGGTTTTCCGAAAACAACATTATTATTAAGACTAATATGGAAAAGTATCACAGCAATAAGGAGGATGTAGCATGTGATAGGTCGACGTGGCGACGTATTGTCTACGAGGACTGGCGGTATTTTAAAGACCACTGATAGATGCTTTGGTCCGATAAAAGAGATCGTTGAGCAGAACGATAAAATGAGAGAACACACCAACTACAGAAGCAAGGAGCTTTAGTAGATTCCATGTGCCAGCATTGGGAAAGAGCTTGTGGTTCTAGAATTGGTCTCTTAAGCTACCTAAGAACCCGTAATCGGCAACACTGACGCGGAACGCAATTGTTACACACGCCAGCGAGTGAATGCCTACGACGATGAGTACTTCGAGATAAAGTTAAGAGACATAAATAGAGACACTACAGTCCTTTAGGCTTTCAGTACAGACTGCACGTGCACTATACACACATGGCACGGACTCGGCCTTAAATTGACAAGTGTCTGGTGGGCTTGACAAAAGGAGAAACAAGTTAATTTATGGTACCTCCAGGCCAATGAATTAACATACATTGTAATAATAATATCCATACTTCCAATGATATAGTTTAAAACATTCGTTCGTTCGTAATCTGTTTACCCTCCAGGGTCGGTTTTTCCCTCTCATTCAGTCAGGGATCCCACCTCTACCGCCTCAAGGGCAGTGTCCTGGAGATTCAGACTTTTGGGTCAGGGATTCAACTGGGGAGAATGACCAGTACCTCGCCCAGGCGGCCTCGCCTGCTATGCTGAACAGGGGCCTTGTGGATGGATGGGAAGATTGGATGGGACAGGCAAGGAAGAGGGAAAGGTACCATCCCGGCATTTGCCTGGAGAAGTGGGAAACCACGGAAAACCACTTCCAGGATGGCTGAGGTGGGAATCGAACCCACCTCTACTCAGTTGACCTCCCGAGGCTCAATGGACTCAATTCCAGCCCTCGTACCACTTTTCAAACTTCGTGGCAGAGCCGGGAATCGAACCCGGATCTCCGGGGATGGCAGCTAATCACGCTAACCACTATACCACGGAGGCGACTAGTTTTAAACATACTGTACATTATGTAACATTTTCGACAAACTCGTTAGGTCAGGTGGTAAACTAGCGTATAACATATTTTCCGGCTCGGGTTCGGTTCAAAACGGCCAGGCCGGGCCTAATAATCTCGGCCCAAGCACACAGCCGACCCACATATCCCTGACTCTTCTAATGAAGCAACAACAGCATATATTTATTGCGTACCAGAAACTTCCCATATACGGCAATTATTCCCTAAATTTTATAAATAGATGACAAAGGTTAGCCCTTTCTCACCTGGCCGTATACTGTATGTTAGCTAAAAGAAACCTGGCGCGCTAACGAGTCTATGTTGCCACGTCATTCAAAGCTGCAATGATTCTGCGGATCTTGTAGTGTTTGTTTCCATTGTTTCTGCTACTGTAGTTCGCCAGAAGATGTCAGGCTTGGATTTTATCGCCACAACAAAAGAACCAAAATTCCCTATATGTGATGTCTACCTCAACCTCTTTAAAGAAAACAATTGTTTTAAATGTTCTACGCAGATGTATGATGTTGAGAAATAGCCTGCTTTAAACAAATTAAGTGGGCCGGGCTGAGTGTCTCAGACGCTGAAGGTGCCGGCTTTCTAACTCCGCAGGTTCGATCCTGGCTCAATCCGGTGGTGATTGAAGGTGATCAAATACGTCAGCCTCGTGTCGGTAGATTTATTAACATGCAAAACTCCAGAGGGAATAAATTCCGGCATCTCGCCTTCTCCAAAAACCGTAAAAGTAGTTAGTGGAACGTAAAGAAAATAATAATTATTATTATTATTATTATTATTATTATTATTATTATTATTATTATTATTATTATTATTATTAACAAATTAAATGAACCATCTATATTTCTTCATACAAATTCATATGCATTTCATAAACTAAATATAAATTATTGTCCAGTTCCGTGACTAATTGGTTGGCATGCTGGCCTCTGGTCTAAGGGCTCCTGGGTTCAATTCCCAGCCAGGTCGGGTATATTAACTTTATTGGTAACTCCTCTGGCTCGTGGGTTTGTGTCGTCCTCGGCATTAGAATTCACCACAGTTAGAGCCCCATCCTCAAAGGCGGGGAGGTTGCCCAAGACTTGTACCAAACCTCTCCAGAGGCCATACGGCATTTTATTATGTAGGTAAAGGAAGGTAAATGGCTCCAGTTATACTAATATTCACAAAAACCAGAACACCTTGAAAGTCTAGAGATAGGAAGTTCATATTCACGAGACATGTGCACTATTATGTTCTGAAGAAATGATTCGTATTTGAACCATGTCTGCTCTCAGGTTCAAGGTCCACATCGATATTTCGGCGCACCACCACCGACTGGTAAAATGTGCCTGCGGCTCTCGTTGTCGCTATAAACCGAAGGTAATGGATCAGTGTGATTTGAGCAGACGTACAGGATGCCTCGCAGACGTATGCGAGAACCGTACCGTTAAATAACTGAGTATGAACGGGATGCATCCATTCGAGGAATTGGTGCTCGTGTGGGACGAATTGCGTCGGCAGTGCAACGGGTGTGTGCAGAACGGTTCACAGAAGGCCGTAGAACACGTAGAGATGGGTCTGGTCGCACCACCTAGTCCACCCCCCGGAGAAGATCGACACCTCATCCGAACGGCATTGCAGGACATATCTGCGTCCTTCTCGGCTATGGCGCAACAGTGGAATAGTGGAACAGTGTAACACATCGTACACTATCAGGAGTGACAGTCCGTTGCCGTTTATTACGATATGGGTTATCGGCACGTCGTCCAATTCTCCGCCTACCTATGACTAATGTGCATAAACATGCTAGTCTGCAATGGTGTATGGAACGACGTTACTAGGACAGGAATGGAAGCAGATAGTGTTTTTGGACGAATCCAGGTTCTGTTTGTTTGAAAATGATGGCCGCATTTCGGTTCGCCGCAGACAGGGGGAGAGGCAACACATTGTCCGCATTCGCACTAGACATACAGCGCCAACTCAAGGCCTTATGGTGTGGGGTGTGGGGTGCTATTGGGTACAACCACGAATCACAGTTGGTGCATGTCCAGGGCACTGTGGCCAGTTTGACCTAGTGAATGGCATCTTGCGACCTGTAGCCATACCCTTTGTTGTATGTCCGGCGCTCCCTTTCTCGCTCCTCCAGCCAGCTGCACGCGCGCCTGTGTATCATTCGGCTAGCTTCGACGCGCATCCCTCAGTGCGCGTGCCTGACCATCGAGTGTACTATAAATAGGAGCTCCCTGCCTGCTCACTGCCCACTCGCCCCGGTGTCCAGCTCCAGAATACACCCTACGTCGAGCACGGAGGCTACTCCTCTTGAAAATGTGCTTCGACCAGGTGGACTGAATTTCTGGCAGTACGAGGTTTCACCTCTGGTCACCGCTCCCTTACCTGTTTCCGCTGCCTATGTTCCGTAATTCTTTTACAAGCCATTTTCATTCCCTAATTTATGCAAGCTCCCTTAGTTTCGCTAGGTGGAATTTCTTCAATCAATTGAACTTGCTTTTTAGGAATTCAGGCACTTCAACAAACAAGGACTCTCAAAGACATTCATGTTAGTGTGCCAGATAGTTTTCGACTATCAACGTGTCAATTCACAAAGACTATCTTTTCAAGATAGAAGTGTATATAAAGACTGTAAACCTGTACATATTGTATAAAGACAGACTTTTCTCAAGACTCAATATTCTTTTTTGCTTCAAAATAAATTTCAGTTATTTGTGTAAATATCATAAAGTGAAGCAATAAAAGTTGTGTTTTGTAAACTTCAACCTTGGTTACAACACAACTCTATGGCGACGAGGTAAAAAAGCAACTCTATAGCGACGAGGTAAAAAAGCAATTCTACAATTCTTCGCCCCAGTTGCCAACTCTATGGCGACGAGGTAAAAACGCAACAACCTACAATTCTTCGACCCCAGTTGCCAACTCTATAGCAACGAGGTAAAACAGCAACTCTACAATTCTTCGGCCCCAATCGCCAACTCTAGCGACGAGTTCAACACGACACTACAATTCCACAGGCCCAGTTGTCAACTCTACGGCGACGTGCTAAACAACAACGACACTCCAACCAGTTCTGACACACAGCTTACCTTACTCTTTCTTGCACGCATCTCGCAATGGCTACTGCGGAACAACTCGCTACGGTCTTCCAAGCCTTACAGCAGCAACAACAACAGTTTATGCAACAAGAACAGGCAGCATTACTTCAGGCTATTCAAGCTATTTCTGTCTCTACACAGCCCTCAGCTATTCCTCCGTTCTCTGCTTTTGATCCAGCTAAGGAAGAATGGTCAGTTTATTTAGCCCGTTTACAACAGCATTTCATCTGCCATTCTGTCACAGATGATCAACGCCGCCGCGCACTATTTCTTAGTTCGGTTGGCAATGCTACGTGTGAATTACTACGTAAATTAAGTCCAGAAGAACAATTATCTGAGGTACCCTTCACGCAGCTCTTGGCCCGTCTCACGGAACACTATGCCAAAGCTCCTCACATAGTGGCTGCTCGCTATAAATTTTTTCAGAGCAGAAAGCAACCCCATCAGACACATACTGAATGGATAACTGAATTGCGTGGTCTAGCTAAACCCTGCCAGTTCATCTGCTCCAAGGACGGTTGTGGTTCATCCTACACTGATTCTCTCATTCGGGACATGATAATTTTACATACTCCTGAAGACAAAATACGTTTTGACGCTGTCAAGCAGAGTAACCCTTCTTTAGAAGACGTCCAGCGTATTGCTACGGTTTATGAGCTTACTACCAAGACTGCCGCAGCCATAGCTTCTCCACACGAAGTTGCACAAGTCTCGCCTCAGGCCCGCAAGTCCTCTGCTACAGTGAACCGTACGGATAAGGCGCTCTCCACCAAGCATTCTCGCCAGGTTCCCTCTCGTAATGCTACACGGAAGCCCAATTCTCAAAGCACCTCGACACTCCTGCCTTCCTGCCGAGGCTGTTTCAAGCATCATGAACGTCGTGACTGTCGTTTTTTCAAAGCTACTTGTGAACGATGTAATAAACTTGGACACATTAAGACTGTCTGTCAAAGTTCGCTCCGCCCTGCTAAGACTACTGCAGCACGCCGGAAGCATATACAACCCCGCCAAGACATGGAAGTTGATCAGATCAATCTTATTCTTCCCACAAAGGATGCTCACAAAATCATCATTCCTCTCTCATTCTCTGATCGATCTGTCGATTTTCAATTAGACACTGGATCTCCTGTCTCTATTATTAACCTGACTACCTACCACGACTTAGGTTCACCTTCATGCTCTCCAGCTGACATCCAGCTCGTGACATTTAACAAGAAGAAAATTGACATCAAAGGTCAAATCAAGCTTCAGGCTAGTTATAAAGGAATTCAGAAGGCCATTCCTCTTCTCGTAGTTAACAACTACACTGCATCAAACATTATGGGCATGGATCTATTTAACTTATTTGGTTTCCAGATACATGACAACATTAACGTCGTATCTACATTGCATCCTACTTCTGACGTTACCGCTCTCCTAGCGCAGTTTCCTGAAGTCTTCGACTCTCAGCTCGGAACAGCAAAAGACTATACAGCTCACATACAGCTGAAATCCGGAGCTAAGCCTCGCTTCCTCAAATCACGTCCAGTACCCCTAGCACTTCAAGACCAGGTCACGAAAGAATTAGAAAGATGGATACAAACTGGAATTGTTGTACCAGTTACTTCTAGTCAATGGGCTACTCCACTCGTGGTAATCAAGAAACCTGATGGTAATGTTCGACTTTGTGGCGATTTTCGATCTACAGTCAACGCACAACTCGACACAGATATCTTTCCTATTCCACGTCCAGAAGACTTATTCCGTCGTCTCTCTGGTGGACAATTCTTCTCTCGAGTTGATCTTAAAGAAGCATATCTCCAGCTACTTTTAGACGAAGAATCTAAGAAATTTCTCACACTCAACACTCCTCTCGGACTGCTACAGCTCCAGCGGCTCCCATTCGGTGTTTCATCCTCAGCGGCTATTTTTCAGCGCTATTTGGCTCAACTCACCGCCTCCATTCCCGGTTGTGCTAACTACCTGGATGATATTATTGTTACTGGAAAAGATCATCAGGAACATCTAACCAATCTACGCCTCCTTCTCCAGAAATTGAAAGACAATGGCCTACGAGCGAATCTAGCTAAATGTACCTTCTTTCAACCTCAAGTTCACTACCTAGGACATATACTTGATAAGAATGGAATTCGTCCTAGTACACAGAATGTCTCAGCGATAGTAAACATGCCAGCACCTCAGAACCTCAAGCAGCTTCAGTCCTTCATAGGCAAAGCGAACTATTATAATAAGTTCATTCCACGCTTCGCTACAGTGGCAGCTCCATTAAACGCTCTACGTAAAAAAGGTGTTAAGTTTCAGTGGACTCCGCAATGCCAACAGGCATGGAAAACAATCAACAACGCCTTAATTCAAGCTATACAACTCACTCATTTTCAGCCCGACAAGATCCTCACGCTAGCTACTGACGCTTCAGACTACGGTGTCGGTGCCGTTCTCTCCCAGAAGGATCGTCATGGACAAGAACGCCCCATCGCCTTCGCTTCGAAAACACTTAATGACCATCAACGTCGATACTCACAGATAGAGAAAGAAGCTTTAGCCATCATCTTTGGTATTCGCCGTTTCAATGAATATCTCTATGGCAACCATTTCCTGATCATTACCGATCATAAGCCTCTCGTACACTTATTCCATCCTGGTAATAAGATCCCAGAGAATTCCCTCAGAAAGCTTCAAAGATGGTCCATGTTCCTTTCTGATTATTCCTATCAGATTGTATATCGAGCCACATCCCAGCATTGTAATGCTGATGCCCTCTCCCGCTTACCCGTTGGTCCTGATACTGCCTTCGATTCTCAAGAATCTGAATGTCTTAAGTTGGACATAGAACTTGAAGATACTGTATCCAGTTTTCCTATTGATGCTACCTGCATAGCTAAAGCTACGGATAAGGACAGTACACTTGCTACTGTACGTACTTACATCCGCAACGGTTGGCCTCTTCAGAGCACACTTCCTGCCCACCTGGCACCTTATCATCGTATGCAGCATCGTCTCACGACTCGTGCCGGAGTTGTATTACTAGAAGCAGGCACCATCTTCCGAGTGGTTATCCCACTTAGCCTACAGAAACAAGTTCTCGAATTATTACACCAAAGCCATTGGGGTATCTCCAGAACAAAGCAACTCGCCCGTCAACACTGCTACTGGCCCGGTATTGATACCGCCATCGAAAAGCTCATACGTCATTGTGAGCAATGTCAAACGAATCAGAACGCCCCGTCTTCTGATCTTGCTTCATGGCCTCCTGCTACTACTCCATGGGAACGAGTTCACATCGATTTCGCAGGTCCTTTCCTCAATTCCATGTGGTTAATAGTCATCGATTCACTGTCAAACTTTCCATATGTCGTGGATATGCATTCGACTACTACAACCGAAGCTACCATTCGTGCTCTCCAGAAAATCTTTACTACAGAAGGTTTACCGCAAGTACTCATTTCGGACAACGGACCTCAATTTACAGCTACTGCTTTTCAGAACTTTTGTACACATAATGGCATTCGTCATATACTAGCACCACCTTTTCACCCTCAATCTAATGGTGAAGCTGAACGCTTCGTACAAACATTTAAAAGAAGTATGAAGAAAGCTGTCTCTTCAGGCTTAACTAAAGACCAAGCCTTGCTCCAACTCTTAAACAACTACAGAACTCTACCCGGCGCTGATAATATCACTCCTGCACAGAAGCTCCATGGACGACCTCACAGAACTTTACTTTCTCTGTTACAGCCTCTTCCGGCCCAGCATAAGACCTCACCAACGAAGTTCTCCCTCAACGACAAGGTCTACACCAGGACATTCAAATCCAACCCACTCTGGATACCTGGAGTCATCTGCAGATCTTTGGGTCATCGTCTATACGAGATACAGACTACGGAGAAACGTATCTGCCGCCATCAAGATCAGATACGTCTGCGCTACCGCCCCTGTCCAGCTATTGATGCTATTGCTAAACCTGATAAATCTATTGCTGAACGAGCCTTAGATCATTTAATAACAATGGGTTCCTTTCAGGACGAGACAGCGCCACTCCGCCCAGTTCCAGCTCCGGACAATACAACAGAGAAATCAGCAGCTCCGCCCCAGCATCGCAGTCGCCGCCAGCGCCGCCGCCGTTTCACGCCGTACCGGCGTATTTAGGAGGGGAGGGTGTTGTATGTCCGGCGCTCCCTTTCTCGCTCCTCCAGCCAGCTGCACGCGCGCCTGTGTATCATTCGGCTAGCTTCGACGCGCATCCCTCAGTGCGCGTGCCTGACCATCGAGTGTACTATAAATAGGAGCTCCCTGCCTGCTCACTGCCCACTCGCCCCGGTGTCCAGCTCCAGAATACACCCTACGTCGAGCACGGAGGCTACTCCTCTTGAAAATGTGCTTCGACCAGGTGGACTGAATTTCTGGCAGTACGAGGTTTCACCTCTGGTCACCGCTCCCTTACCTGTTTCCGCTGCCTATGTTCCGTAATTCTTTTACAAGCCATTTTCATTCCCTAATTTATGCAAGCTCCCTTAGTTTCGCTAGGTGGAATTTCTTCAATCAATTGAACTTGCTTTTTAGGAATTCAGGCACTTCAACAAACAAGGACTCTCAAAGACATTCATGTTAGTGTGCCAGATAGTTTTCGACTATCAACGTGTCAATTCACAAAGACTATCTTTTCAAGATAGAAGTGTATATAAAGACTGTAAACCTGTACATATTGTATAAAGACAGACTTTTCTCAAGACTCAATATTCTTTTTTGCTTCAAAATAAATTTCAGTTATTTGTGTAAATATCATAAAGTGAAGCAATAAAAGTTGTGTTTTGTAAACTTCAACCTTGGTTACAACACCCTTCCTGCCCGACACCCCACACCTCATATTTCAGCAGGACAATGCACGACCGCATATTGCTGCACGAATACGTGCCTTCTTTTTGTCACAGGATATCAGACTGTTGCCATGGCCCGCCCACTCACCGGACTTGTCACCAATTAAAAATGTGTGGGATATGGTGAAACGACGGGTGCGGCGCTGTGACCCAACGCCAACCACCAAAGATGATCTGTGGAACCAAGTGAATCCAGCATGGATGGCTATACCCCCAGGATACCATTCGCGCCTTATAAGCGTTGATGCCATTACGCATGGAACATTTTATCAGTGCCCATGGAGGACCCAGTACCTACTAGGCAACAGGACACATGCTGAACCTAGGTGACTGAAATGCTAATCGTTTCTGCAGAGCATACTACTAAACATGTCCTGTGGATATGAACTTCGTATCTCTAGACTTTCAAGGTGTCCTGTTTTTGTGAGCATGAATGTATAATAGCCAATGGCCGTAGCCGTATTGAAACTCCGGATCCCGTGAGATCTTCGAAGTTAAGCGACATTGGGCGTGGTCACGATTTGGATGCGTTGCCACGCACTGTTGGTGGGGTTAAGGGAATGGAGGAGCGGAAAGAACTGGCCACCCTACCGTACGTAAACTCCGGCTCAGTCACACCTCTGTGGAGGTTCAAACCTGCCTTCGGGCAGAATGTACCATTACCTACTGTATAAATAGCAATGTTAGTTTAATGTTATTATTTGGTATTTTTTTGCAGTATAAGAAACGAGGCTAATTCTCTCGTCAAAGAATTAGTTGAGAGCCATTTCAAATATTTTAATTTCGTCATTATTTTATGTCAGATAAAGAGAAAACTTTTCAATAAACACCTAACCGTGTTCAGAACACGTATCAGAAATATCTCTTTTAATAGACTATGTGTTCACTTTCTTAGAACTTGTACCCATCCCAAAAGTGTACTGTACGTTTAAAGAGAAAGTTCAACAAGAATGTGTTCATGTGGGAAAGGGTTAGACGAGTTGTGGTACTCCACAAATGTCTAGGCTCCAACGAGGAGACATAGAAACACAAAAACACGGAAGTTAATCCTATTAAAGCTGATGCTGGAACTCATGTTCATGTTATCTTACCCAGACAGGAATTGAAGGGACTCGACATTACGTGATATGGTCCTGTAACACCTGATGGGATTACATCCCACTACTGTACTAAAATTAAATCTTTTAATCTTCTCCTTTGTGTCCCCTCCTCTGTGCTTGCGACTTGCGACTCTAAAAAGTAAAACATCAACTAAGCTAGCTGCAAGAAAACACTGCTCCAGCCGCCGCGGAAGACAAGAGGATTTACTGGATTGAAGAAACCTGACTCCGAGCTTAACACACACACTACCACAGCGTCCACCGTGTGGTGCTAATCATCATCTACTGTGACAGGAGAAACCCATTTCAAACATTCCTTTACAGCCGATAAAACAGAAGTAACATCCTTCAGTGTCTTCTGGAGAGTGGAATGTGGGCAGTCATACATAGAAGCAGAATTAAAGAAACAAGCATGTTTGTTGACTTTATAGCACACATTTTGTTGTTGTTGTTGTTGTTGTAGTTGTTGTAATTCTTATTCTTCTACTACTTCCTCCTGGACCGATAGTTCTTGAAGGAATGTACATAATAATAATAATAATAATAATAATAATAATAATAATAATAATAATAATAATAATAATAATAATAATAATAATAATAAAGTGACTCGACTGTGTAAATAATTAAGTTAATTGCCTTCTTCTTTTTCATCTTCTTGTAAAGACCTGTAAATCTTGAAGAAATATTATTTAATTTTTTTCAAGGATAGTAAAATGATAGGACTGGGAAGGAAATGGCCGTGGCTTTAATTAACGTACACCCCCGGCATTTTCCTGTTATGAACGTGGGAAACCACGGGAAGACATCTTCAGGGTTGCCCACGGAGGGATTCGAACTCACCACCTGCCAAATATAAGTTAACAGCTACTCAACCCGAGTGGCGAGAGCAGCTCACTCGGTGAAATCATATTAAAACCCACATAGAGTAGAACTCATTCGAGGTAAAGAGGGTTATTAATACCGTTTTGAATACTATCTATTCATTAATAATAATAATGTATGTATGTTCAGTCCGTCAGCAATTCCGCTGCTGGGATCCTCAACAGCTCTGCCATCAGCTGTCATAGATGGCATAGGCATCACTGAAGAGGCGTACTAGGGAAATGAGGAGTGACGTAGTTTCCCGTTGCTTTCCTCACCGAGCCAGAATATCTATTACATATCAGTCTGCCAAGCCCACTGAAATGCATACACCAACAGACCCTATGAGCAACAGTTTAACACCATTCATAGCAGGGACTGGCTGCATAAGGACTGGCTGCATAAGGATTGGCATTACTAGCATCGCTCACACCTCAGTCACTTGCATATTGTCAAAGCCAAGGATAAGACAAAGACAGATCTATGAAAGTAACAAAATTGTTATAGCCTATACCAGAAGACATAGTGCACTGTAAACACTAGGTCCTGCCAACAAAGGCATATCATAATAATAATAATAATAATAATAATAATAATAATAATAATAATAATAATAATAATAATAATAATAATAATAAACGTATGTCCTCAACTACCGTGTACTTTGATTTTACGTCATTTGGGCTGCCTACGTGTCAATTTTGTTGTGAGAGAGGAGCGAATTTCTGTTGGACAATCCATGGCTAAGTTTTAGTTCATTTTGTCGGATAAGCATCAACTGACTCTATTGGCTGCTTGATTTGAGTCACGTAGCTGTGAGCTTGCATTCGGGATATAGTGAATTCCAACTTCACTGTCGGCAACCCTGAAAATGGTTCTCAAGGATACAACTGGTTCCTTCCCAGATCTGTCCTATACCAACGTCGCTGAATATCTGTCAGAGCCATCATTGTGACGTAAAACCGATAGAAAAACATATTGGGCTCAGAACGCCGATACTCTATCACTGACCCGCAGAGCGATCACGACGGATAATAAATATCGGGAACAATAATTCGAGGTAACTTTAGTTATTGCACTGATTAAAATAGTTCCTTTTTGTTATTTTGCTGAACGTCGCACCGACGCAGACATGTCTTATGGCGACGATGGGAGAGGAAAGGTCTAGGAAGTGGAAGGAAGCGGCCGTGGCACAGCCCCGGCATTTGCCTGGTGTGAAAATGAGAAACCACGGAAAACCCTCTTCAGGGCTGCCGACAGTGGGGCTCGAATCCATTATCTCCCGATTAAAATAGTAATGACTAACATCATAATATACATACAATCGCCTTTATGTCTGTACTTTTTTAATATCAATGTGATCGTGTGTGTTTACACCAGACGCGGGTCCATATTACGATCTGCATAGCTGCAGAGCCACCAGAATGAAAGAGATAATACACAGCGATTAGCGATCCCTTCATATCGAGTGTTGTTATCGAGCCAAAAATCGATACCCATTACGATACAGGTGGTCTGGCAACTTTGTTACGATCTGTGAACGACAGAACATCAAGCTGAAAGCATGAGAGAGCGCAGTTAACTACAGCTTTCTCCGATAGGTGGCTATGAGTCGCCCATAAGTTTCTACATGAACTGCACGCTTTGCAGCTCGGCTGGCATTATTCGCGTGTATTGGAGGAGCTGCGTCGCTGAGACCATAGAATTAGTAAATAATACACTAGTGGTAGCACCAGTGCCACCGTCTGAAAGAAAATCACAGCAGCGAGCAGAGCATGTTCAAACATCAGCTGCTTCGCAAAAATGGCACTGTAGCAAAGAAAACTCCTTCCACTGTACTCATTAGAGTAAATAGAGAACTTTTAAAACTGTGTGGATATTGATATGATTTAAAATTCTTACATGTCAACATTCTCAGATACTACTGCATAGTTGTGATGCTTCTGTTCAGTAGAAAGAAAGCCCAAAAAAAGCATAAATACAGAAAAAATGCGTGATAAAAGAGGACAGTTGTGATTAAATAACACAAAATTTACTATTTATTTTAAGTCTTAAAAACAACGTACTTTAAGACTGGGGGTACGTGTATTTCTCTCTTTTGTTCAAGTGGCCAGGATTTAAGCATAATTCTATCCAACGACCTAAAACATTCTCTCTCGTACGAAGCGAATTAGGCCTGCAAGTAATCATGAATATGTTTCTCCGTAATAGTAGTGAATTGCTCTGAGTCAGATAGTCATAAGAATGAAAACAGTAACGCTAGTGCCATCAGATGATATTCCCCCTCCATTAAGAGAGCCGGCTCCCAAAGTTGTATGCAAGTCTCGGAACCTCTGTAAATATGTGTGTCGATACCAGATCAACATTTTATCCACAAGCGGAAGAAGGCTCTTTCTTGAAACTTTTTAACTGTTATTTTTTTTACAATTCAGTTATTTATATCGTCGATGTCCCTCTATATCGGGGTCTTGAAAAATTGAGTTGTATGTTTACCTGTATTTTTGCTGTACATTTTCGGGAACTTCAAAGCTGACCTTTGCTATAATTTTTCAAAAACATTCAGCAGAAGAGGGCTTCAGAAGGGGGCCTAAAACACAAAACTCGATGTACGTCCCTTACGGTTCGGTTGATTTTACACAGCGATGGAAAAAGGACAAGATAAAAGTAACTGGGCTGAATTACAGTAATCTGATGACTGGAGAAAAGTTTGTAGGTTTTCTTACAGTTACCTGAGACATTTTATTCGACTACAATTAATAATTGCTTTTCAAAAAGAAAGCAGTACGATTACATCTTAATGTTTTTAAATTACACTTCGGCCGAAAGCAACCGGTAACAATTTTGTATATTTTATTATTAATTGGCTTGATGAATTGAAATTATGCATTTAAGACTAACACAAAACCCATCTCCGAGCCAGAGAAATTAACCAGATGAAGTTAAAATCCCCGAACCGAAATCCACTACGCTGACCATTCAACCAAGAATCCGTACAACAATTATAGTACCACGATTCGCTTTATCACCGACACAATAAGGGCTACACACACACACATACTGCCTACGTACCTTCAGCCATATCACGCCACCAGATCTTCGACGTAAAAACGCTCTCCTAAGGGAGTTCAAGAAAATAATCCCCAATTAACGATCCATGGTGACATCGCTGACGTCCATCTGAATCGTCTACGGCAGGGGCTCTCACGGTGCATGCACTGTGCACGGTGCAAAAGACGACTTCTCTTGGTTGACCAGAGTGCAGACCCCCCACTCCTCGATTTGGAGCAATAGCGGTTACTCTCTCTTTCCTCACACCCGTCTCGCTCGCTCCCCCTGTCTCTCTCTACAACACTTGCTCCGTAGCGCTCTAAATCCGAGCTAACCTGAGCCGAGTAGAGCCGAGCTTACCCGAGTAGCCTAGAGACGAAGCGTTGGTCCGAGCTGAACCGAGCGGGACCGATGCACAGTGCACGGAGCTCTTGCGCCTCGATTTGCACGCGTGAGATTTTGGGCGTTTGAGAGGCCCCGGTCTACGGTCTCGAAATCCATCAGTAAGAACTGCAATAGAATTTAAGAATGCCAACTTCAATATAACTGAAGACGAGAGACTAGGCCCGAGTCAACTACGCCACGCAGTAGTTTGCCGCTGCCACCTGGATTTGAGTTTTCTCGGAAAACGTGGTCTGCTCTCAATGAGACACGATCGGGCCATGATAACTATGCAGTTTCCACTACAAATGGAAAATAATGTCTACTCCTAACTGCGATTGTGGTGTCTCTAAGCAGACCATCCAGCATATTATCACCCAGTGTCCAGAAAGAAAGTACGGTGGCAACATCAGTGATTTTGCTCATGCGTTTTCAAAACTAGGTACATAAGCAAACTAGAATTAAGGATTCAGTTTGTTTTCCTAAATATGTTAGTATGTGTATCAATTTATTTATTTATTTATTTATTTATTTATTTATTTATTTATTTATTTATTGTATATGTAAAACCATACGCTAAATAAACAAAACTTCACAGAACGAGAGTCTTTAGGAACTCACTGACATTTTATTACATCGGAGTGCAATGATACCAATATTTGTAAGGAAAAAGACATTGCTGTATTTTATGTCCTTTTAGCGTAGAGACATTAAGTGGCCATTATCACTACGGGAGATTAAAGAAACTTAAAATAATAGCTCTCAAGCAAAATTTGCATGTCACATTCGTGTTTTCATTATGTTCTGGACAATACTTTTCTTTCTACAATCTGTTTTATGTCGCACCGACAGAAATAGGTCATGCGGCGAGGAAGGGACAGGAAAGGGCTAGGAGTGGGAAGAAAGCGGCCTTGGCCACATTTGCCTGGTGTGAAAATGGAAAACCATGGAAAACCATCATTAGGGTTGCCAACAGTGGGGTTTGCACTCATTATCTTTCAGATGCAAGTTCACAGCTGCGCGCCCCTAACCGCACGGCAAACTCGTCCGGCGACAATTAATTCAAGATATGTATTCATATACAGAAATGGAACTTCCTTAACTCATTCGCCGACACTTGTTTATTCCTCTTGCATTCTCGACCTCGTAGTACACGATTATCTGACCTTAATCAGCAACCACAACAAGCTTCGAGTAAATGAACGACTAAAATACATTCCAACTTCTAAAAACAGCAAACTCGTGTCCTCATTCCGAGGTGGTGCAGCTCTTTTCAGGCACACCCCCAGTGTGCTGCACGTACCATTTCAAGCACATACCAGCCGTCCTGACATTTTTTAAAAATTTGTGGCAGTACCTGGAATCGAACCCGGGCCCCCGAGGACCACAGCTAATAACACTAGCCGTTACGCTACGGAGGTGGACATTCTAACTTCTAATTACATTGAACAGACAGCTAGGAAGTTCTTGGCTAAGAGACGTCAATTTCATTGGCTGACAAATGGAATACATCCACTATCGCATTTATTTCATTTATCATGCATTTTGATGTAATATATCCATAAATGAATTCAATTAAGAGGAGAAAATAAACTTCATGTTTTAAACCAACGATTAATGAATAATGCAGAGCTTCCTGATCTAAAGAACTAGTCTATGAAGAGCGAGTAACGACAGGCCTGCCAACTGCACACGCCGCATGCAAATCAATCGACGGTCCACTTCACTCATGCTATTTATTACCTCTTGATGTCTTCAGATGTCACTAGGGCTGGGAGTCGAACCCCCTGCTCTTGATTTACGGTCCCGAGCCCCAGCCAGACTGCACCCTCGTGTATGTCACCTCTTTTAACGGAATGTTCATTGATTTTATGACAACTGCCAGCCCCTTCGATACTCTCAGTGATGAATAGGTACAGGCTAGAACCAAGGTCAAGGGTATCGAGGAGAAACGTTGATGAGGTTGACCAAAAAAAGATTTGATTGATACTTAGGTAAGTTTATAATTTATCATTCGCATGTCACCCTTCCTATGATGAGGATACACCTCAATGGCTATGCTAATATTCAGTCAAAGCAGTCTTACACAACTGAGCAAGTTGGTTATACGGTATGGGTCGTGTAGCTATAAGTCTACATTCGGGACATCATGGATCCGAATCTCATCGTCGGCAGCCTAGATTATTTTTACTACCGTGCATTTCCACGACCGTCTCCTTACATCATCATGCGACGTTAACCAAATAAAGCCCAGCTTATTCTTACTATACATTCAATTTCAAGAGAAAGCACATTTCTACACAAACATGAATACATGAACAATATACTTAGTTTAGGTGATATACGCCGTCCATGAATAGTAATTTCATCCTCTTCTTCTTCTATCCTTAGCTGGCGTTTGGTTTGGTTCAACTTCTAAGCCCATACACAGCTGTAAATGCTAATGGATGTAGAATTTCTTTCATAAGCTGTTTCCGTGCCCAACGATGTATGGCCGAAAGATCAAAGGTAAGACCAACGGTGATACTGTACTCAACCTACAGTAGCGGCTTAACATATCGCGAAGTACGCTTAGATTGACGTGGAGGATATGAATGCCTGTCGAAATCGAATCCTCGTGTGACTACATGGACCAAAAACCTGCTGAAAGAATGTTGGTACGTTGACGCGATGTGGGCAGGAGAGGGTGGTTTGCGCGCTGGTTGGGACGCAGTCGATTGATTACACACACACACACACACACACACACACAGTACCTGAGGAACGCAGTGAGAATATACAGTAAAATTTACTCAAAGCGGAACGTCCATAAAGCGGAAACTTGTCCAATCTGTACGAAAGTTATGGTCCCGGCGCACTGGATATGACTCTGCATGTTATTTACGTTGTATAAAGCGCAATTTGTTCAACGTGGAAACGAAAACAAATTATGAAAATAATGACTATATAATGCGGAAATTATGCTTTAGGTGTGAAATTTATTTAGGCATACCCGGTATTGCAGGTACATGAATATTTCGCCACGGGAAGAGTCAGATGTTCACAGACCATAACACGCTGCTCTAATGAGGTCCGCGTTTCCCAAATTCCTGATAGAATGGGATTTAAATCTCCAGCCTGACTCTTGCCATGGTTTGTAGAGATCTTTATCTTGATGTACATCTTGAGCCCAATTCTAAGGTAAACCGTTCCCTTACTTTGTGTCCCGTCAGTAAATTTGTGTCAGTTTTGAAGACAGAACGATGGCTAAGAAATATACGTCATTGACACTGAAGTCTCGTTATTGAAGCGAGTGAAAAGGAAAAGTTGTCTGTGCGTGAAATTATGTCACGTGGAAAACTCAAGTTTATGAGACTTTAAAATACAAGGACGACATTAATAAGCTGTGGATGGAGGGGAATGGACAAATGAAGAGGAAATCTACGGTAACTGGCAATGAAGAAATCAATGATTTAGTGTAGGAATGATTCGTCAGTGCCCGTTCGAGTAACCTTCCTGTTAGTGGACCTATACTACAGAATGAGCTCATGCCGTTGCTAAATCACTTGGAAACACCGCCTTTAAAGCATCAACTGGGTGGCTGGAGAGTTTCAAAACAAGACACCATATCGTATGGAATGAAGTCTGTGGCGAGTCCAAAGACGTGGATGCAAATGTATTAGCCGAGTGGAAATCGAAGCTGCAAAATTTAATTTCAGGATATGAGCCTAAAGACATTTTCAACGCCGACGAAATAGGATATATTTTTCGAGCCTTGCCTTCAAAGTCACTTGCGCTTCGTGGGGAAAAGTGTGGTGAGGGTAAAATGTCGAAAGAAAGACTTACAGTACTATTGTGCGGTAACATGGAGGAGGAAATGGAAAAGTCCCTGGTAATCGGGAAATCAGCAAAACCAAGGTGTTTTAAAAACTAGGACTTGCGCAAGCTTCCGGTAACTTGGAGGAGCAATGGGAAAGCCTGGATGACCAGTGCTCTAACGGAAGAATGGCTGAACGAATTTAACTGTATAGGATGAAGAAAGAAAACCACAAAGTTATTCTTTTTCTCCACAGCGCTACTTGTCACCCACATGTGTTGCTTTCCAATGTCAAGCTAGCCTGGTTTCCACCTAGCACAACCAGCGTTCTTCAACCTATGGACCAAGGAGTGATTTACACCTTTAAATCTCACTACAGGCGCTTACTGATGCAGTCACTGATCAAGAATGTTGAACACCTACTCCCTTGCACGCTCAGTTTCCACACTGGGTGCTGTCAACTGGATCAGTTTGGCTATGGAGCAGATCAAACCTCAAACAGTCGTAAAGTGTTCTGCAAAAGCGGGATTTGCAGAAAATGGTGACGTCGGCACACCTAAGGAAGTGACTGAAAATGCTGTACTGATATCTACGCTGAGCCAACAACAGAATTTCGCATGTAATGTAGACGAGTACATTAGCAGCGACGACCAGCTTGCTACTCACTACAGTTTCCAGTCTGCTGTACAGCTTCTGAAGATCCGCCGTACAGACAATGAAGAAGATGATAGTCCGAGGGACGAAGACCAGGAAGAGGAGGAGGAGGAAATAGAAACTCAGGAAAAAATACGCACTCATGAACAAGCTACTGAGTGTGTCAGGGACATTATGAAATTTTCTGTCAAGTCGAATTCACCGCCACTTCTTGAGCTACTGTACAGTGCTAAAAACTGCATTGAGAAAGACATGACATCAAGAAAAGTGAAACAGGTTTCTTTGTTAGACGTGTGGAACAAGGAATAATTTGACAAATACAGTATTGTGAGTAATGTGTTATATGATGATGATGCTTGGTGTTTTAAGGGGCCTAACATCGAAGGTGTGTGTTATATGTATACTGCAGTTTGTCCATTAAACACGTGGAATAAGGCAGAAATGTCCGGTTTTCATTGAGTACGGTACGTACAGTACATAATATGTTGAGTGTGTTATAGTGCAGGCCTATGCTAGAGTAATAAAAACCTACTATACTTCAAGATATTGTGTCACCAAAACTAGACTAATGGATCAGGGCTAAGTATTTGTAAATCTTTTTGTATAATTTTGTTCAGTCCGGAAACTTGTCTAATTCGGAAAAGCAGCTCGGACTCTTGCGATTCCGCTTTGAGCAAGTTTACTGTACTTTTCTTATGAGAACGTAGTGGTAAGTAACCTCCGTGGCTCAGGCGGCAGCACGCCGGCCTCTCAGCGCTAGGTTCCGTGTTTCAAATCACTCCATGTGAGCTTTGTGCTGGACAAAGTGGAGGTAGGACAGGTTTCTCTCCGGGTACCCCGGTTTTCCCTGTCAACTTTCATTTCAGCAACACTCTCCAATATCATTTCACTTCATCTGTCAGTCATTAATCATTGCTCCAGAGGAGTGCGACAGGCTTCGGTAGCCGGCACAATTCCTATCCTCGCCGCTAGATGGGAGCTTGATTCATTCCATTCCTGACCCGGTCAAATGACTGGAAACAGGTTTAGGATTTTGAACGTAGTGGTAACTGTACCGGGCGGTACACCTCCACGCCGCTAATTCAAAATGTGCGCCAGTAGAAACTCCTCTGCTGGAGGAAGTCTGAACTTTATCGACGGTATTAATTTTCAAGTTTCTCAGAAGATGTCACTACATGGAAATTTTGGAGTTTTTGAACTGTGTCATTTTCGACGTATTTTTGTTTTGCTTGTAGTAAGGAGTGTGAACTTTCTCTTCTAGAGGACACTACTGAAGATCAACAATAGTGCACCCTAGTGCGGAGTGAAAGAACTGTTTTTTGGAGAAAATTCAATTTCAAAAGTTTGTTCTTTGCTAAATTTCTTTCAGTAATTGTTTAAGTTGGCAATATTAACCCTTTCTTTCCCCTTGTTTTGTATCTAGCCAATCCCGAATTTCTTTAATTAATTTTCCACCAATAATGTGTTTCTTCTTCATATTGTGTAGGGGTTTTCTCGGTTAGCCAATAAAGTTTTTTGGGGAGGGTGTTCTCATTCCCCTAACGCCTCGAACTTTCCGCGAGAGTATATAAACTGCTGATTTTAGGGTCTCCGGGCCACTTCTGTTCCATCTTTCAGTGTGTAAAGTACATAGCAGGGGGCGGGAAGCGCCTCTTTCTTCGGCGGCAGTCAACAACCAGGTAATGGCCGATTAATTACTTCTTTTCTTGCTTGCTCAGCAGTTTAACTCTCGGGGCGGGTCCGAAGTTTTTCCATTATGTAACCTTCCTTAAATGTAAAGGAACTTGTATCTATTCTATCTTTTAAACTACATATTGGGATAGAGAGTGCTTAACCCTCTCGAGCTCCCACTCATATTGTTTTGAGGTGAACTTATTTTCTCAACCTATTCTTCCTTAACATTATGTAAATTTGTCAATTTCTAAAGTCACCTCTTTAGTATGGGATTAGCCCTTGCATCAGTGGCCTAGAGCCAAATTAGGTTTTGAAACAAATACATTAGGAGTGCAAATCGCCTCCTCTCAAATTGTTGATTTAGAGGTCATGTAATTAACCTTCTTGTCATTTAACAGACCTCAGTAGGTTGGGTATTTTACCCCTGTGTATATGTCCTGAGAGGACAGCTTGAAAGTGGAATTAGGTGTGGCCTTTGACAGGCCTGAATTTTGAGAGCAAGTTGCTCTTTTCCCGAAAATTTTGTTTTCTGCGCGCCTCGAGGAGGCCTTACTGTGTATTTTGGAGCAAGTGCTCCTAGGAATGAATGGGGTTCTCCGCCCCTCTGTTGACACTTGTGTTTGGGGTAAAACTGAGCTGATTGCTCAAGGATTGTGATCGCGGGGCTCGAAGCCCAAATCCTGTAAATACTGTAATTGTACTTTTGTTGCCTTGCTACTCTGTACCTGCCATGTTTGTTATTTCTTGATTTTGAAAATAAAAATATAACCTTGTTAAATTTTAAATTCACTTTAATTTCGTAGCCTGAGACCTATTCACCACCCCGCACCTTCTTTCACCTCTAACTACCACGGAGAACTCCGTAACAGTAACATTAAACAGTTTTTTTTTACTACGCTTTACATCGTACCGACACAGATAGGTCTCATGGCGACGATGGGACAGGAAAGGGCTAGGAGTGGCAAGAAAGCGGCCACGGCCTTAATTACGATACAGCCCTAGCATTTGCCTGGTACGAAAATTGGAAACCACGGACAGCCATCCTCAGGGCTGCCAATAGTGGGGCACGAACCCACTATCTCCCGAATATTGGATACTGGCCGCACTTATGCGATTGCAGCTATCGAGCTCGGTATTTAAACAGTTTACAGCCGGGCTGAGTAGCCCGGACTTTAGAGCGCTGGCCTTCAGAACACAGCTTGACAGGTTCGATCCTGGCTCAGTCCGGTGCTATTTCAATGTTCTCAAATACGTCAGCCTCGCATCGGTAGATTTACTGGCACGATAAGGAACACCTAACGGACAAAATTTCGGTACTTTAGCATGTCTGAAAACCGTAAAATCGTTAGTGGACGTAAAATCAATAAATTTATTATTATTATTATTATTATTATTATTATTATTATTATTATTATTATTATTATACAATTTACAACCCATTATTTTAATGGATAGGCTTATTCATGTTCTCGACGTTCACTTTCTAAGTTTCGCCTTTAATTTATATTTCCCAGATTCACTTTCTTGTGTCTGAACTCCAGAGAGAATAGTGAAAAAGAAGATAAAATAACACTCATGCAACAAGCGCATCGACAATGAAGACTAGGCCTACTATCAGGAGGCAAGATATTTTTAGTAATTCACTTTCCTATTTTCTATAACAATAGCTGAATATGATTTTATATTTTTCAGGTTATTCAACAAACCGATCAGATATTGGATAAGACTGTGTGTGATATCTGTAGACGAAGCCGTAGATTTACAAGGAGGATGCATAGCAAATTCCATTGCTGGAATATAGACGCCAGAGATGCTAATTTCGCCCTTCACTTGCTTGAAAAAGCAAACTTGGGAGCAATCACACAAGATTTATGAACAAATCCTTGAGTAAGTTTGGTATCATTCATTCAACACGCTTCTATAGTTGAGAAGTGACTGCTCGAGGGGTGCTATTTCTATTTCAAATTTAATTTTTAGTGTTTTGTCCACATCTATTGAAGTAGTTGTATACCATCCAATGCCATGAGCAATCCAGACCAGAAAGATGTAATTATTTAAAAGTAGTACAACACCCGATCATGGATATGTTCCATGAGCCTTGCATTATAAGTTTCCTTGCGTTTATTCACAACTTTATCAGGGTGAAAAAAAAAACACCTTTTGAACAGACACTCATCAGTTAGGGATACAGAATATCAATTTCTTTTAAATTAATTTACTTCATTTTTCTCTTTTCGGCATCTAGTTACATTTCAGGGTTTAGTAATAGCAGAAAAAATAAATACATTAATAATGAAATTAGATCTTGATTGTACAAAAGGAACTTTGAATCTACAATAATTCAACTAATAAGACAGACGAATGTCACTTAATTTTAGCATCTTGTAGATTTACTTTTCACAAAATTTCAAAGAATTTTTTCACCTCTCCCCACCAGCTTTCATTAACTTTTACTTCGTGTGGACAACTATTTCCGTGGGTCATTATAATTTATTGGTGTACCAAACCTTGCACAAATTAATAATAACAAGTTGTACCTAAATTTTCCAACCTAGACAATTTAGACCAATTAATGCAAGCCGCTATTATTTATTTTCAATAAAAGTAAAAAGTGTCGCCTAAACATTCCAAGAGTACCCTAGAATATACTGATATAATTAACACATGCAGCTATTTTTATTTCACTAACAAGCTGTTATCATTACAGGTTATTTATTTTTCAGAGAATTTGCTATGGATTGCGCACATTTTTTCTATGGACATCTTAATATTTTCCCATATCTAATGTAATCAAAAAATAAAACAATCGTATGCTAGTATTTTAAGAGTAACAATAACATAGTGTATCTACTAATACGTTATTACAATACAGTATATGATAAATTCGCAGAATATACAGTAATTGGTTGCTTTGTAGGTACCAGTAGATTTTAGAAAACCTTCTTCTTTGGTTATTTAATTTATTATTTTATTTATGGGCACTTGAATATTCCTTCTGAATATAATATCATTTTGAACCAAATTCACAACAGATAATTTTTTTAAATGCTTTTCCCTGGTTGTCCGATAGACGTCTAGAAGATATCAGGCGATTTAATAATACAGAAGAAGTGTACCGGTACCTAGTGTTAGAATCTGGTATATAATAGAATTTGGCTGTTTGAAAGGCCCATAATACAAAAAGCAAGCTATGAAGGCCATCAGAGATACACACGATCGATTTCTTTCGAATTCATTTATTTTAATTTTTCTCCTTCACTATCCACTATCCGTAAAAAAATCGGTACTTGATGGGGAAGAGAGGTTAGCTCAACGCCCAGCCGCTTTTGCCCCCCAGGGATTAAAGGCGTACGGTGAGTGGATATTACAAGCATGCGCACCTCCAGATGTAGACATCTAGTTCTTAAATATTTCAATTTTCTGAAGGGGGAATCGAGCCACATCCTTTCGGGTGAGCCAAGCACGCCATTACCACTTCGGCCAGGCAGCCCCTAGGCGTATAATACAACTCTCTTTTTTTTTTTTTTTTTAGATTTCAGGAACAGTATGGCCAAATGATGATGAGGAGGAAGATTAAAGAATGCCGTCGTCGTGATTGACGCTGCACTCATATGACTAAAGCATTCACAACAGTACGAGGCTCGTTTCCTACCTAAGGTGCATGTAAAATGCTGTGCACACTTCTTTTGCACAGATTAGCTGACAGAATCAAGGCACTCAGTCCAAATGTCAATGATCAAAAAGAGTTTTCGCAAGGCTCCACAAAGAATGTCTGTAGAAGAGGAAAAGATGGAAGGCCTTCCTGTGCCTCCACTGTACCTAGTTGAGGTGATATCTACCGGAGTAGATGTAGCTATGTTCTATGCAACCACCTCGTAAAAGTAAAAGAGGTAAGTGTTCCTCCCACGGAAGTTTGAAGAAGAAAGGACAGGAGGACGGGAAGAGACGGAAGACACTGCAGAGGGTGGATGGAGTAACACGAGTCTTAGGGTTCGTCAATTACATTTGTCAGTGGACAACACCTCAAAAAACTAGATTTTATTACACTCCAAGAAATAAACGACTTCCATACCATTATAAGGTAAGGTAAGGGTTATTCTGCCCGAAGGCAAGTCCGAACCTCCGCGGAGTTTACGTGCGGTAGGATGGCCAGTTCCTTTCCGCTCCTCCATTCCCTTACCCCCAACCAACAGCGTGTGGCAACCCATCCAACTCCTTTCCACGCCCAATGTTGCTTAACTTCGGAGATCTCACGGGATCCGGTGTTTCAACACGGCTACGACCGTTGGCATACCATTATAAAGGAGGATTTAATTAATTTTGTTTTATTAAATTACCAAGACTGGTGATATTTTCGTATGCTTTTCCGCAACATTTCTTGTTACATAATGCCCTAAATTCACCATTATCTTTTTCATTTTAGGTGGTTAACATGCTGGTTGAGAATGAGGCAGCTTCCATAAAGAAAGCCAAGGATATACCAAGTAGTAGAAGACTCCAGTAGGAACTCAGTCATTGAGGCACACTTCAGTTTCCTCCCAAATTTGTGTTAATAGTACGGAGAACTCAACTGCAACATTAGCGGATGCACTTACACATATTCAGGATGCAAAGGACAAGTTGGTGGCAGCTCCAAGTGAGGTGGGGGTATTCAGTTAGAGAGAAGGTGAATGGAATTTGTTTACGAATCGTTGGTAAACTCATGGAAGAATGGAATGTTCCTCTTCCACAAAATATATTAAGCACGAACGTGGTAAAATACAACTAGGCACTTATCACATCGTGTGATGTAAAAGGGTCTTTCTCGAAATTCAATATGGTACAGTTTGACAAGAGAGACTCCATAAAAACAGGGAATATTACCAAATTTATTGTGAAATTTTGTGCTCTTATTACAAAATAAAATTTGCAGAAGTTCTAAATCTATTTTTTGGTGGCATGTACCTTTTTCTATCTTTATCAAAGAGATTTGTATGTCAAAGCAAAATATTTTATAAGCCCATGCTGTATATTGCATTGTAAGCCAGGTTAAGAGGCTAAGGCGATTAAAGTGTTGGGCTTCCTGAGCCCAAATCGGCAGATTCTATCCTGGCTCAGTCTGATAGTATTTGAAGGTGCTGAAATACGTCAGCCTCGTGCACGTAGATTTACCGACACGTAAAAGATATCCTGAGGGACAAACTTCAACACCTTTTCTCTTTCAAAACCATAAAAGAAGGTATTATTATTATTTTATTTTTTTTGCAAGTTGTTTTACGTCGCACCGACACAGGTAGGTCTTACGGCGACGATGGGACAGGAAAGTGCTAGGAGTGCGAAGGAAGCGGCCGTGGCCTTATTAAGGTACAGCCCCAGCATTTGCCTGGTGTGAAAATGGGAAACCACGGAATACCATTTTCAGGGCTGCCGACAGTGGGGTTCGAACCTACTATCTCCCGAATACTGGATACTGGCGGTATTATTATTATTATTATTATTATTATTATTATTATTATTATTACATATCGTATTTCTATGAATATTTCAACTTCTTTCGGCATATTTGCATGCATATTTGTGGACCAAAAGCTTGCATAAACTTACCACTTCTAATAATAATATAAGCTAACCACTGCCGACTATAACACTTTACTTCTATATCTTTTTGCCATGAATTGCAATGCGGTTTACATTTAGCCGTAAGTTAAGTTGTTGAGCGGTTTCTTGACCTCTTTATGTGTACATTCCCCGTACAGTTACACCTGGAGCAAATACAGACTAGCTAACATTATTCGTTCAAGAGGAGCAGTGTATCATACCATAAGCAGCAAAGCCAAGCTGTTAAACTGTCAGTATGCAGTGCCAGTCCTTTGTGGCACGACAGAAATCAGATCGTAAACAAAGAAGATAATTTCATGGTATAATGTGGTGTAACTTTCTGCAGAAGGTAAAGAGAACTCTTCCTTATAGGACTGCTTTCCAATGATGTTATAATCAAACGAAAGAGAAAAGAGAAGAAATGAAAGACGATTTTACTCATGTCGCTCTTCCTTGCTTAAAAGACGTCCCACTGTTCAGATTAACTCATTAAATCCCGAATTATTTTAATTGTTAATGAAACTACATACTTGTAGTTACATATATGAAAATGAAGCAACATTTAAAAATAATATTGTAGTTTCTGGCGGCACGGGCCGTTCTCCACATGAGATGCAAGACATTGGGAGTATTAGTAAGCATTTTACTTAATAGAGAAATCTAACATGCTCTGGGAGAGGTTCATAAAGGCAAGGCTGAGGAAAGAGACTCAGGTCGCAGAAAATCAAGTCAGGTTTATACCTGGAAGATCCACAACACAGGCCCTTATACCAATAATTTATTGAGAAATTAAAAAAAAAACTTTTCGTCAGAAAACTTATTTATTTATTTATTTATTTATTTATTTATTTGTTTGTTTATTTAATGCTTTTATTTACATGGCGTTACTCAGGCCATGAAGCCTGCTATTCTGCCAGACCATCTCTTATAATGTACAAACAGTTCATCATATATTACACACACACACACACACACACACAATAATAATAATAATAATACATAGTTGTAAAACACATTAAAGGAAATATATAATATAATATAATATAATATAATATAATATAATATAATATAATATAATATAATATAATATAATATAATATAATATAATATAATATAATATAATATAATAAATATAAAAATATAAAAATAAATATAAATAAATAAAATTGTCCTAATGCACCAATAGAAACAAATTTAGTAAAACTTAGTGACACACGGAATGAAATAACAAAACAGGAAAGCAGAATTCATGTATTTACACTCAACTTGATCGATCCAAGTACCGCTGCCAACATTTCCTTTTAAATACTGGTTCAGGTAGGATGACCCTTAGGTCACCGGGCAACGAATTCCAAGTTCGAATTGAACTGACAACAAAATAATTTTTGTAGAGAGTGTATCTGTGATTTGGTGATTTCAGGGTTACGTTAGTTGCAGCTCTGCTCGGGATTTTATGAATGGTTGAGAACAACTGGAAATAATCTGTTAGATAACTGGGCGTCTGCTTGTATATTAGAGTATAAGCCTCCATTTTCCCCTCAACCTGTACTAAATGACGTAATGGCCATACAAAACACTGAGTAAGGAGACGAACGGCTGAGCTACGCAGTATGTTCCGAGCTGTCAGCGGAGAGATGGCGTAGAATGGCATTAGTAGACGAATAGGCTTGTATGAAGTTCCTTGGGAAAGTTGGAAAGTAGATAAGTTGGAATTCAAGAGGTCAAATTGGGGCAAATATTTATTAATGCGAAGAGGAATTAGGGATTGGTATAATTTACCATGGGAATGTTCGATAAACTTCTTCGAAATTATTGAAGAGAATAATATGTAAATGAAATAAAAATCCACAGCCTGTTTCCAGTCATTTGACCGGGTCAGGAATGGAATGAATGAAGCCCCATTCGAGCGGCTAGGATGGGAAATGTTTCGGCTGCCGAAGCCTGTCACACTCCTCTGGGGCAATGATTAATGAATGATTAATGAAATGAAATGATATTGGAGAGTGTTGCTGGAATGAAATATGACAGGGAAAACCTATCCGGAGAAAAACCTGTCTCGCCTCCGCTTTGTCCAGTACAAATCTCACATGGAGTGACTGGGATTTGAACCACGGAACACAGCGGTGAGACGCCGGCGGGCTGCCGCCTGAACAACGGAGGCTAGAATAATATGTAAATATTTTTAATTCTTTTTTCTGCCACCTTGGTTGCAGCCCTACATGCAGATCATTAGTAATATTGAAACTGAAACTAGAAGTGCTGACACTGAAATGTAAACAGCTTTCGGTAACTGTAGACATTTAGATGGCCACTACATTTTCATGTAGATTCAGTGCTTTAAAACACACTGAGGTCGAAGGTCATAAGCCACATGGGCTGTGTCCTTTCTTGCGGAGGACGAAGTGCGAACGGCATACGTTCTCTGGTTTTCATCGTTGTTACTACTAAACAAACGTACTATGTGCGTTGATCGGCACTACGATAAAAGATTTGGTTCATATAGTTCTCGAAAAGAAATATACACTGCCTGCCAAAAAAAATTAAGCACCCAGAAGAAGTGGTTGAAAGTGAATGAAACTACATATTCTGAAAGACCATGTGCCTTTATTGAACTGATTACAATATGGGATGAAAGAGACAAGGCCGTTGGCAGTTAAAAGTGGAATGCTGGCGCCGGATCAGTAGGATGTCGCCCCCCAACCCCACCCCCCTGGTCGCAGTGCATGCTCTTATGATTTCCGGAATGGTGTCAGAAAGCCTTTGGATCCTCTTCTGAGGAATGTTCGTCCACAGTTGTTGAAGCTGTCCCTCCAGATCCCGCAAGTTGGTACTGGGACTGAGTCCTCTTCCAATGTCATCCCACATGTGTTCAATGATGGAAGAGGTCCGGGGATCTTGCTGGCCACGAGAGGACCTGAATATACTGTAGGCAGTCCATACACACACGTGATATGTGTGGACGTGCATTATCTTGTTAGAACTGTCCCAGGGTGCTGTGCCATAAGGGGTAGGACGTGCAGACGCAAAATGTCCTTGACGTATCACTGTGCTGTCAAAGTCTGCCGAAGCACTATTAGAGATGACCTGTACGCATATCCTATTGGTCCCCACACCATGATGCCAGGAATTACGCCTGTGTGTCATTCCACAATATGGGCAGGATCTGCGCTCTGTCCTCCACGCCGCCAAACCCACACACGATGGTCATCGGAGAATATGAAGAAGCGAGACTCATCACTGAATATGATGCGACGCCAGTCGTCCTCTGTCCATGCCTCCCAGGCAAGGCACCACTCCAAACGCATGCGTTGGTGTTCGGGTGTCAATGGCAAAGGGCGCATGGTGAGGTAGGGCCCCGATCAGGCGGATGCGAGTCGTCGAGGCACTATGCGGGAACTCACAGGCCGTTGTAGAGTCTCCAGTACATGTTCATGGATGGCGGGTGCCGAAGTTATGGAATCCCGCAATGCTACGCGTACAGTACCACGGTCCTCCCTCGGGGTGGTGTTTCTTGGTCGACCCGAACCTGCATACGTGATTGGGTGCCCTCATGTATCCATCGAGTCCAACATAGGGCCACTGTGACATCTGAATGATCCACATGCGTGGCAATCGTACGATACGACCAACCAGCCTCATGCAGTCACACAATGCGGCCTTTCTCAAATGCTGTCGGTTGGTGGATAGGCTGGCTAACGCATCTGCGAGGCATCGCGGGTGCTTCATACTGTACGTAGTCCTCTCTGCACGCCTTGCTCAACTGTCTGGCTCACAGCAGTTGACTGGTAACAACTTATCAACAAGAGAATGGTGCCATTATGAATGCATTCTGGTGGGGTTCCACACATTACAGATCCTTGTAAATCTAATCATTTACTCACACCGCTTAATTTCACACAACACGGGAAACCTCACCAGGCCCGGACACCGGAAGGATTGACAGATTGAGAGCTCTTTCTTGATTCGGTGGGTGGTGGTGCATGGCCGTTCTTAGTTGGTGGAGCGATTTGTCTGGTTAATTCCGATAACGAACGAGACTCTAGCCTGCTAAATAGTCGCATCCGGTATCCGTTCGTGCTACCGGCGACAACACATCTTCTTAGAGGGACAGGCGGCTTCTAGCCGCACGAGATTGAGCAATAACAGGTCTGTGATGCCCTTAGATGT